>NW_027507685.1:16941353-17676353 GCF_037356315.1 Lithobates pipiens
AAGTCTCCATTAAAAGTCAGCAGCTACAGTATTAGTTTATATTGTAAAAAATAGAAGTTACACCCAAGCACAAAATGCCCCCCTCAAAAATATACGTGCGTAAACGCATGCATCGGGGCACCAATGCATGAAAGCGTTTGTGATATTCATGTTACACATCACTAATCCTCAGTGTCCATCAGTGCAGCCTCATCAGCGCCCGGCAGTGAAGGAGAAAAATTACTTGTTTACAAAATTTACTAACAGAAACTAAGAAAAACTTCTTGAATTTTTTTTATTTTTTTTAAAAGGAAAAAAATAAATAAAAATAAAAAAAACCCAGGAGATTAAATACCAAAGTTCTATTTGTGTGAAGTAAATAACAATTTCACATGGTTACAGTGTAACATGACCATGCAATTGTCATTTAAAGTGACAGCGCTGAAAGCTGAAAAATGGCCTGGGCAGGAAGGGGGTGTAAGTGCCTTGTATTGAGGTGGTTAATATTTGCAAATAAATTTAAAGTAAAAGTGTATGCAAAAACTAAAATCCCTGCATCTATAGCCACCAACATTCTAACACTAAAATCACTAGCCCTGTAAAGAAAAAAAAAAAAAAAAAAAACGAGTATACATACTTTTCCTACTGGCAATGTGACCCGATCTCCATAGTTGCGCTGTGGAGGCGGGTGCAAAGGACACGTCTCAACAGGAGCCCCATAGTAACACCACTTCCCATTTCACAGCCGTTGTCACTCAGAGCTTCCGCAGCGTCAGATCGTCTGCCGAAAACGTATCCCCTCCCTTACCTTAAAGCGGAGTTCTAATTTAAAAAAAATATAAATACTACTGCACCTTCTGGCTTAAAAAAATAAAAAAAATAATGGATGAGGAGACCTGATCTCTCAGAAGCACCCAAAGAGATCCTGCCTCCCCTCCGGACGGAGGAGTTACAAAAACAAAAAGGTGTCGTGGGGTGGGGCCTCTCTTTAAAGTTCTGGAGAAAGAAGGCATTTGTGGTCACCATCTCAGGTGCTGTTCTGAAAGACGCCTTGGGGGGGGGGGGGGGGGGGGGGGGGGGGGGAAAGAAAGTGCACAAAGAAGGACAACAGGCATTATTGTATAAACACAATACACAAAGATGGTCAGAGTTTACAAGAGAAGTTAAAACAGCAAATTTCAGATGACTGTTTCAGTGCACAGCTGAGCGATCACATGATAGTCAATGGAAATTTAGTACAGGGTGCGGTCTAGAAAACAAGACACAAGGAAGCAAAGGGACTGAAGTTGCCCATGAATGCACACATCAACACTCCTTACCTCTAACAAGATGTACAAAAGTTGTTATTAACGCTAGGCTGCCTGATGGGAATTTAAACCAGGAGGTTGTTTCTCCAACTGCAGTAATGAAGCCGTGTATTTTTCTGTATGCTTTGTGCGCACGTTACCAGGGAAATAAACACAAAAGAACCAGTCTCCAGGTATGTTTTATGATCATTTTAAATGGCAAAAGTACCCGAAAGGCTGCTCTCTCACATACACACAGATGGTACTGTGCAAAAGATTTAGGCAGTGCAAAGAAAAGCTGTAAAGAAAAGGTTTTCAAAAAAAACACTTCCTTTCCCCCCTCAATGTTTTACTATCCAAAGTTAAAACAAGGGCAGAAGATTTAATAGACGGAAATGGAAAAATGACTGAAGTTCCACTTTACGTTTTACCAATAGGCAGGCCTATATTAAGGCTTACATACATCTCCTAAACATGCACCATTTAGGAGATATTTACCATCCTAGCAGCCAGTTAAAGCGGAAGGCCGTTTAAAAAAAAAAATAAAAATTAAGTCAGCAGCTGCAAACACTTACGGCTTCACTGCCCGTTTCCTACTGCGCATGCGCGAGTCACGCAGCGCTTTGTGAATGGGGCACGCTGTGTTCTGGAACACACAGTTCCCAGAACAGCGCGACCCATTACCCAGAAGACGCCGCACGGAGGAGAGAAGAAAGAAGATCTCCGGAGGAAGAGGAAGATTAGGATTATGTGCCTAGCAACAGGCACTTCTGGTAAGTAAAAAAAAATTTTTTTTTAGATTTTTTTGTAATTTTTAATATATTTTTTTTTTTTCAGGGTGGCCCTCCACTTGAAGTCACTGGCACATGCGCTCTGAAGGAACGTCCGTGTGTGTCGACACTCATACTGTTAGAGCCAAACCCAGGAATTTGAGGAGACAAGAGCTCCAAACATCCTGTCACTTGTTACACCATACTCAGTTGAATTTTAACAAGTCACCAATATATAGTGAAACCTCCCTATTCTGTATTCCGATAAAGCCGTATATGTGTTTTATCCAATAGTGTTCGATTCTCCAATCATCGCGCACCTACACTTAAGTCCCTTTTATCTCCAAGTCTTGTGTCACTTAACACAAACAAAACTTGGTTATCCTATCCGGGTTCTTACAAAATGTGGACTCAAGACTTGTAGATATTCTCGTACACACACACCGTGTCCAAGAGTGTCGTTTCTGCCAACACTAAGGAAGAGTTCAAAACACAGGAGTATCTCAATCGTGGTACAGATCATGTTTACCTAATCCAATGCACTGCGTGTGGTTTATAGTACGTTGGCTGTAAAATTCATCCATTTTGTTCTTGCATAGCAGAAGAAAAGCATTTCTATAGCACTGATCAATGTAATGTCATTGGTCCCCAAAGTGTCATTAGGGGTCAGATTTGTCTGCCGCAATCCTGAAGAACAAAAAACCCACGCAGATTGCTGCTATTACCAGTAAAAATAAAAAATGTATGCATGTATATATATATATATATATATATATATATATATATATATATATATATATATATATATATATCCCCTAAATGTATCTCATAGTTGTGATAACTTTTGCGCAAATCAATATACGCTTATTGCATTTTTACCAAAAATATGTAGAAGAAAAATATACATCGGCCTAAACTAATGAAAATGTTTCATATTTTTTTGGATATGTATTAAAGCAAATAGAAAAAAAAAAAAAAAAGTTTTCAAAACGGTCACTCGGGTTATAGCGCAAAAAACACAGAGGTGATCAAATACCACCAAAAGAAAGCTCTATTTGTAGGTAGAAAGGGACATAAAAATTGTTTGGGTACAGAGTCATACAATTGTCAGTTAAAGAGACAGTGCCGTATCGCAAAAAATGGCCTGGTCATTAAAGCGGAAGTCCACCCTAAAATGGACCTTCCGCTCATTGTAATCCCCCCCCCCTCCGGCGCCACAATTGGCACCTTTCAGGGATGAGGGGGGGTGCAGGTACCTGTACAGTACAGGTATCTGCACCCACTTCCGGCGTAGATTCTGCAGAAGGTATGCCCCTTTCCGAAAGTCCCTCGCTGCCTGCTGGGAAACACACGGATCCCAGAGACAGCGGGGACCATCCTTATTGCGCAGCGCGACTCACGCATGCGCAGTAGGGAACCGGGAAATGAAGCCGCTTCCTGATTCCCATACCCAAGATGGCGGTGGCAGCACCCGAGAGACGATCGAGAGATCGGCTTCGGGTGCCGACATCGCGGGCGCGCTGGACGGGTAAGTGTCACTATTTTAAAAGTTAGCAGCTGCAGTATTTGTAGCTGCTGGCTTTAAAAAAAAAAAAAAAAAAAAAAAAAAAAACGGCGGACTCCCGCTTTAAGGGGGGAAAATTCTTCCAGCCCTTCAGTGGTTGATGGCCGAAACACGTTGACTGACTGCTGTTCACATGCAATAAAACAATGTTTTAGCTGACTTTCATAGCACCAGCCTTTTTTGCATGGACTATATGGAGGTTTACACAGACATCATAGGCCGAGTTCTGTGTTCTTGAGGCTCACCAGGCATTGCACAGTAGGTAGTAGCTCGGATACACCTGTTCCAGTGTGCCATTAGCGGCAGCTCCGGCCAGTCAGTCACAGAGCCGCAAACCCAGAAGGAAGACCGGTATAGACGGATTTCATTTTGCGGTAAGTTTCACATAATGTGCTAGTGGGGGGGGGGGGGGGGCGGCTTGGAGTTTTCAACTGCTTTAAACTGAAACAAAACAGCTGTGTAAGAACAGCTAAACTCTGCTACTAAACTGAGGTTGTAGACCATGTCACAGGTCATACACCATGGCAAGAGAAAGCACAGCAACAAGACACATCTTAGTTTCATACTGCATCAGCAAGGTCTCTCCAGGGCAAAGGTTTCAAAACAGACTGGGGTTTCAAGATGTGTGGTTTAAGCTCTTTTGGAGGAAGCACATAGAAAACGGACGATGTTTAAGACCATAGACGCAAAGAAAATGTAATGCAGTAGATGAAAGACACATGCTTACTTCCCTTCATCAGGAGACGCCCAGCAGTGCCATCAGCACAGAACTGGTGAACGACCTGTGGGACTCAGGTACACTGATCTACTGTCCAGAGAAATCTAGCCAAAAGTGGTCTTCATGGAAGAACTGTAGCCAAAAAGCCACACCTCCAATGTGGAAGGCTAAGCCACTCAAGCATGTATGAAAACACAGGAACTGGAATGCAGAAAAAAAAAAAATGGCAGGTGTTCTGGACTGATGAGTCAAACTTTAAATATTTGGTTGTAGCAGGAGGCAGTTTGTTCACTGAAAGGCTGGAGAGTGGTACAATGAATGATGGCAAGAGTGAAGCCATCATCATGCACGTTTGGGGCTGACTTTCTGCAAATTGAGTTGGAGATTTGGTAAGGATCAATGGTGCCCTCAATGCTGAGAAATATAGGCAGATACTTAATGCCATACCATCAGGGAGTAGTGTGATCGGTCCCAAATTTATTCTGCAGCAGGGCAACACCCCCAGACATACAGCCAATGTCATCAACCATCTTCAGTGTAAAAAAAACCATACCAGTGCAAAGAACATCCATGTCTGTAACCCAGTGCTCGACAAAACCCGGGCGTCGGGTCGCATTTGCGACTAGAATCAGCGACCTGGCGCAGCATAGCTGGGGGTATCCTGTCTCTGTGGACGCCCCCCCCGGCGCGATCGCGTCGGGCCGCGCCGCAGGCGGCCGGTAATTGAGCCCCCGGCTTTGAGGCCTTCTGTGATCCTATGGTTCCTTCTGGAATCTGGCGCCCTCTTGTGGTGGCCGTTGGAATTACAACCAACAATGCTAATGGGATTGCCTGCCAGTCCATACATACATACCATACATTTTTTTTATTTATTCTAACACCCTAGAGAGTAAAATGGTGGTCGTTGCAATACTGTCTGTCACACCGTATTTGCACAGCGGACTTGCAAGCGCATTTTTGGGGAAAAATAATTTAATAAAAAAATACAACAGTAAAGATAGCCCAATTTTTTTTTTTTTATATTGTTAAAGATAATGTTACGCCGAGTAAATCGATACCCAACATGTCACGCTTCAAAATTGCGCCCGCTCATGGAATGGCGACAAACTTTTACCCTTTAAAATCTCCATAGGCGACATTTAAAAAAAAAATTTCTACAGGTTGCACGTTTTGAGTTACAGAGGAGGTCTGCGGCTAGAATTATTGCTCTTACTCTACCGACCGCGACACCTCACATGTGTGGTTTGAACACCGCTTTCATATATGCATTTGCTTCTGCATGCAAGCTTGGCGAGACAGGGCGCATTTTAAAAAAAAAATGTTTTACTTATTTTAACTTTTATTTTTATTTTTTTCACTGTTCTTTAAAAAAAAAAAAAAAAAAAAAAAAATGTGTGTCACTTATTCCCATTACAAGGAATGTAAAAATCCCTTGTAATAGAAAAAAGCATGACAGGTCCTCTTTTATATATGAGATCTGGGGTCAGAGAGACCTCATCTCATATTTACACCAAAATGCAATTTTAAAAAAAAAATCGTAATTGGAAAAAAAATAAAATAAAATGTCCCTCTAAGAGCTATGGGCAATGACTTGGAGACAGGTGGGGGGCTGGGGGCTATCTTCCCCTCACTCGTCTCCATGTCAGGCCAGGGACAGGTCCAGATCACCGTCACGGACTTGGCTCCTAACTTTTTTAGCTGGCTCCTAGATTCCAAGCAAATTTGTCAACCCCTGCTGTAACCCCAGGCCTCCATTAACCTTGTCACTGCCAGAGCAGTTTTTGCGTTTTTTGTATACATATTTAAAAAAAAATTGTAGGCCTGCAGATTACACAAAACCACAAAAGTTCAGAGAAAAAAAAAAAATGTAATAAAAAATAAAACACACACACACACACCAAAGTGAATTTTAGGGCAAACAAGTGCAATAAACTACCGAAATGTTCGGTAAAATATAAACGACGATGAGGTCGCACTGAGTAAATAGATAACCAACATGTCAAACCTTACATTTGTGGGCACCTGTGAAATGGGGACAAAGTTTAGACTAGAGCTGCAGAAATCTGAAAAAAAAAAAATAAAAAAAAAAAAAATCATAATTTTTTTTTTTTTGCTTCAGGACAAAGGGCTAACTTTACTGTTCCATTTTAATTCATTGAAGTGTACGTTTTTCCAAAAAATTGCATTTGAAAGACCGCAGCACAAATAGGACATACAAAAGAAAACACTGATTTTAACCAGTGTTAAAGTAAATTTAAAAAAATAAAGAAAAAAAGCAAACGTGTTATACTTACCTGCTCTGTGCAGTAGTATTGCACGGATTGGCCCTGATCCTCCACTTCTAGGGTCCCTGGCGGCGGTATTGGCTCCTCCTTAGGACTACCATAGTATGTGCACTCCCGACCTGTGTGTCTATGGAGCCAAGGTCCAGAGACTTACTCAGTGGGACAATGCCCCCCCCCCCCACACTTCCTCTTTACTGCATCCGATTGACAGCAACAAGAGCCAGTGGCTCCTGCTGCTGCTCAAATGCTGTGTAAAAAGGAAAGAAAAAAAGGGGAGAATAGTTGCAGCCGCGCACAGAGCTGATCTCGTCTCCCCTCTCTTCCTCTTCACACAGGTGAAGGGCTGCACAAAGACATTTTTTATTTTTTTTAACCTTAAAGCGGAGGTCCACCCTAAAGTGGACCTTCCGCTCATTGGAATCCTCCCCCCCTCCGGCGCCACAATTGGCACCTTTCAGGGGGGAGGGGGGTGCAGGTACCTGTACATTACAGGTATCTGTACCCACTTCCGGGATAGCTCTCTGCAGAAAGGGGCGTATATTACGCCCCTTTCCGCAAGTGCCCCGCTGCCTGCTGGGAAAACACACAGATCCCAGAGGCAGCGGGGACCGTCCTTATTGCGCAGCGCGGCTCGCGCATGCGCAGTAGGGAACCGGGAAATGAAGCCGAAAGGCTCCATTTCCTGATTCCCATACCCAAGATGGTGGCGGCAGCACCCGAGATACGATCTACAGATCGGCTTCGGGTGCAGACATCGCGGGCGCGCTGGACAGGTAAGTGTCACTATTTTAAAAGTCAGCAGCTGCAGTATTTGTAGCTGCTGGCTTTAAAAAAATAAAATAAAATAAAAACGCGGAGTCCCAGCGGACTCCCACTTTAATGCACCTTTAATTTTTTTTTGTAGGAATTTTTTTTGGATGGGGGAGGGGGGGTCACCACTTTAAGTGGTTAAACTGACCTCATTTACAGACTAAAGTTCATCCCTTTGATCTAAAAAAACTAAACGTTACAATGAATACAATGGTTGATAAACATTTGCTGGATGTTTTTTTTTTGTGAGCAGAGAACAGCTCTGCACTTGTTACATGAATGAATCATGGAAATCCCAGATTAAGATCATGAGGGAGGTTGAATCAAGATCACAATTTTTTTTAGTGATTAATCGTGCAGCTCTATTTAGTACCCTATATTTTCCATAGGCGATGCTTCAAAAGCCGCTATAGGTCAGTTTACTGTTACCGAGATCTTTTGCTAGTATTGCCGCTCTGACGGATGATCAAGGCAATACCTCAGATGTGCGATTTGTAACACATGCGTTTTCATTACTGCGCAAGCACCCAGGGACAGGGGTGCTTTAAAATAATTTTCTTTTTAATTTTACAAGCTCCCAAAAAATAAAAATCTGATCACCTTTATTGCTGTCACAAGGAAACAGCCCTTGTGACAGTAATAGGCAGTGTCAGGTACTCCCAATGGGGGAGGAACGGGGGTCTGTGGAATACTGTCTTTTTGAAAAATCTGCACCACTGGTACAACAGGGACATAGTTTCCGTGATTTTACATCAGAGACCCGGTGATCAAAGACGAATCCAGCTTGGTTAGCGTCTCAACCTAGGCAGCAGACACGGGTGAGACAGGAGGCCCAGGAACAAGGGGGGGGTCTGAGACGTCCCTGTAATGATACGTCCCACGCGCCGCTCGAGTGCTTTCATCATATACCACTTCCCCCAGTCCGAATAGATATATAGATAGATAGATATCAGGTTTTGCAGCCGAATATTGTAACCAAGAACCAGATGAGACCATCTCAGTTACAAAGCTGGGATATGAACTGTAATTAAAAACAGGTACAAACAGAAAAACACTTAGGGGCTATGCCCTCTCCCTTGAATTCAGGGCAGGGTAAACTGTCCAATCAATAAGGAATACATAGGTATTCAAACATTTGAACAATAGCCCTCCCTGCTGATAAGGTGGTTTGTTTGAGAAAATTCGCGCCCCCCCCCCCCCCCCCCCCAAATTTACATGCCAGGAACACAAATACAAACATCTATGCCATAAAACACTTCTCCCAAGGCAGACACAATAGAACAATGGGACAGTCACACCCCAACAGCATGAGACAACACTGTAATAAAAATATGACACACACAAACAGTACCAGAATGATCATCCCGCTTTAACCCCTTCAAGCCATGAACTCAAATTTGCATAAAAGTCGGTGCAAATGGGTTAATATGACAATGTTGACTGTGTGCCTACTGCCTTCTTAGACTTTATACACATAGGCATAGTTTATTTGTGTTTATAAATGCTAGTCAGATGCATCAGGTTTAGTAAGCATTAAAAAATAGTTAAGGCTTCATACACACACACACGCGGATTGGATTAATTTTTAACCACAGATTCACATGACATGTGAATCAAACTGACTTTATATGTTGCAGGTTCACATATGTGGTTCAGCGGCAGTGCAATTCAGATGCAAATTTCCTTCTATTAAAACAAATTTTCAGTTTTTAAACACGAATTTGAGCCAGGGAAAAAAAAAAAAAAAAAAAAAAAAACACACGTCAAAGACTACTGCCGTTTGATAGTTCTTAAATAGCTAAAAATTGCGGGACCACCCAAAGTGGTCGTCTGGCGGCACCGAGCCCATGCGACGTTACTAACCCAGCATGCTGACCCAGATTAGTCATGTTTCAACTGCAGTCTGTCCCCACTGTGGAGCTTTCCATTTATATCCTGTCCAGGTGAAGTCAGACTGAAAAGGAAGGGAAAGCTTCCCTTACAGGAAACAGTATTTTAGACATGATAATGGTTCTAGTTCCTTCTTCAAATATCTTAAAACTGTACAGGTTTAGGAGCCATTTCCAGTGCATGCAGCCAGTAACATCACCGGTGCATGCGTTCCTTCCAAGCGGGTGCTGTGAACGGAGGCTGTGCAGGAGTGTCGTCATCATGGCTCTGGCCAATCATGTTGGCCATGACAACGGTGTGTTGAGACTGTTGCAACAGCTTTGTTCCAAGGCAGGTATTTCATAATGAGCTAGTATGCAATACATTCATTCCAATGGGCAGGAGGCGTTCTGGGAGTGCTGTATAACAGTGCTCCCAACCTGCCCCAAAGATTCTGCTTGCAGGACTTTTTTTTCCCCACCCCAAAGGCACACTGGAATGAATAAGAGGCGTTTTTCAGGTGCTTAGCAGAGGCTATTTCCAGTACTAAAGCGCCTGAAAACTGCCTCAGCGTGAAAAGGTGTCTTAGGCTTTTGTAAACCAGAAGTGATGTCATAACATCGCTTTCTGGGTTACTAGAGCCGAAAAACCCGATCAATGGCAGTTCCGGCATTGTTCGGGACTCCTGGCACCAGGCGGAAGTGCTGGCTGGTCACTCGAGCTTCCTGGTGGGATGGGAGAGCGCGGGTGAGGAGGCCCCCCTCAAAATGCTTGTAACAGCCAGCAAAAAATAAAAAAGTCCCATCAGCCACTGAGGCACACAGACTTGTAGTCATCAATGGAACACGAGTGTGGTAATCGGCACACTTGTGGGCCATTGACACTTTCTCTAGCTCACTAAATAAAGGGCAGTGCAGAGAGCTGCAGGAAGAGTGTGCAGAATCCGAACATTGCACCTGTGATCTGTTGATTGCGGGTGTAATGCTCTGCAGACTCCTGTGGACCGTGGAGTAAGGGAATATATTCACAAAGCAATAAAAACCTAAGATATGAACCAATCACCTTTCTATCAAAACAATAAGGTTTAGCTGGAGTTCCAGATTTAAACAGCCTGTCGAGCAGTAAGGATTATGAAGATTAATGTCAAGAGGCATAAAACACGCATCAGAGAAAATAGCATCTTACTAAACAAAGCATCTACAATAAAAATACATCAAATGAGAGAAGATTTCAGGTAATGTATTTAGGGTTTGAATACATTATATTGATAAGAGAAACAGCGTTTTTGTGAATCTATTCAAGAAAATTCAATAAATCCAGAACTCTTCTGATAGTATGGCCCTTTAAAATGGCTTGTGCCAAATTAAAGAGGGATTCCACCAAAAAAAAATATTAAAAGCCAGCAGCTATAAATACTACAGCTGCTGACTTTTAATAAATGGATACTTACCTGTCCCGGGTTCCAGCGATGCCGGCAGCCGAGGCCGATCGATCGGCTGCTGTCGCCACCATTCTAGGTGAGGGAATCAGGAAGTGAAGCGAATCGGCTTCACTTCCCGGTTCCCTACTGCGCATGCGCGAGCCGCGCAATAGGAAATCTCCGCGCTGTCACTGGGACCCGTGTGTGTCCCAGCAGACAGCGCGGCAGGGCAGGAAATGGCGTAGACTCCCACGGGAGTCTATGCCCGGAAGTGGGTGAAAATACCTGTCTTTGACAGGTATCTCCACCCCCCTCCCCCCTGAAAGGTGTCAATTGTGACACCGGAGGGGGGGAGGGATCCGATCAGCGGAGGTTCCACTTTAGGGTGGAATCCCGCTTTAAGAAATCCCTGCTACCTGTTTTGTTAGCTTTACCAAACACGTGCTGTATAGATTCAGGTAGTTTGTATTGTCTATTCATGCACTAGATAAAAAAACAAAAAACAAAAAATAAAACAACCCTAAACCAAACCTCCAGTTTGAAGATAAAACTGGAGATAATTAAGACCTACTTTAAGTTGGCCAAAGAAGCATATTTGCTGCTGCTCTCTCCCCCACACCCATCACAACTTAACGGGGAAGAAAACCTAAACTATAATTATGCTTAAAAATGTTCCCTCCCCTCCTAAACTTACTGCCCAATCTGTATAAAATGATCCGTGTACTTATCTACTGTCAATCTGCTCCAGTCACATGGTCCTGCAGCAGAGTCTGGGGATCTGTGATGAGGAGGAAGGCGAGACAAGCACCAGGCGGCACTAGAAGAATTCTAAACTTAATTAACCAAATTCACATTGATCGAACATCCTCATTGCTTCCAACTTTAGATGCAGAAAAGGCATTTGACAGAAAGCACTGAGTAGATTTTTCCAAAACGAACAAAATTTGGATTCCAAGGATTCATCCATTCGGCAATTATGGCGCTCTACACACACAACCTACGGCTAAAGTTTTTACATAAGGTACAATCTCAAGAAATTTCTCCCTTACTAACAGGACCAGACAAGGATGTCCACTATCCTCATTTTTTTCACTAGCAATATAACTACTGTATTTATTGGTGTACAACACTCACCTTTTCACCATGAAAATTGGGTGCAAATAGCGTGCGCGTGTAATAAAAGCCAATAGCTGCCTTATTTAAAAAAGCAAGTTTTTTTTCCTGAAACTTCCCTCTTAAAATGTGTGTGTGTGTGTGTGTTAGACGCCTGTGTGTGTGTGTGTGTGTGTGTTAGACGCCTGTGTGTGTGTGTGTGTGTGTTAGACGCCTGTGTGTGTGTGTGTGTGTGTGTGTGTGTGTGTTAGACGCCTGTGTGTGTGTGTGTGTGTGTGTGTGTGTTAGACGCGTGTGTGTGTGTGTGTGTGTGTGTGTGTGTTAGACGCCTGTGTGTGTGTGTGTGTTAGACGCCTGTGTGTGTGTGTGTGTTAGACGCCTGTGTGTGTGTGTGTGTTAGACGCCTGTGTGTGTGTGTGTGTTAGACGCCTGTGTGTGTGTGTGTGTTAGACGCCTGTGTGTGTGTGTGTTAGACGCCTGTGTGTGTGTGTGTTAGACGCCAATAAATACGGTACTTGCGGAATATATAAAATCAACCTCTAATATCAAAAAGGCATAACTATAGGACAATGTGAGCATACATTAGGTTTATTTGCAGATATACTTACATTAAGCAACCCCAACTCTTCCCTGACAGAAGCTCAAAAAAATTCATAGAAAAATTTGAAGTGTCATATCACAAAATAAAGGAAAATAAGTGTTATGCTCTCCCTAGGAACCTTCCTACGACGTGTTAGAAACATAGCTTTAATTGGGATAACTCAACCTATTTGGGGATACAACTCTTACCGACCAACTAAAATATACGAAGTTAACTACCCCACCTTTTAGAGCAAGTCAACAAAGACCTACAATATAAAAAAATAAAAAATAAAAACCACACAAAAAAAATAAAAAGTTAATAAGCTTTCCTGGGTAGGGAAAATAGCCGCATTTAAAATGTAAACCCTCCCTAAAATATTATACTAATTTGGATCTTTAACCATCTCAACCTAAATTTTTTACACAATTAAATACAAAAACTAAAAAACATGGAACGGGAAAAAAAAAAAAAAAAAAAAAAAAACACACGTGGCATTCTTCATTTTAACTACCAGAAAATCATTAGGAGGGATGAATCTACCAGACATCAAGAATTATTATGCAGCCCTATTAGATCAGATGAAATTTGGCTCTACTACAGAAGACAAGCTATGGTTAAACATAGAAAAAGAAGCCACAAAAAGACACGACTTTTTTGTACACTGACAGACAGACAATCGCTTACGCTATACTCCCAAAGATTAAGACAATGTTCTTGAGAAGTACAAGTAAGCGTTGGGGATCAAAGATTTAGAATTTTTTTTTTTTTTTTACCTAGGAGTACCACCAAATCTTAACCAAATGGAAAGAACATTGCACAACAGCAAACCTGCAACGGCAACACCAGGCAGAAAACAAAATGGCACGTTCTGAGTTTGCGAAAAGTTATGTGGGAGACTCCCAAAATGTATGGAAGGAAGGTGCTCTGGTCTGATGAGACTAAAACTGAACATCAAAGAAAACACTATGTCTGGCGCAAATCCAACACATCACCCAAAGAACACCAAACCCCACAGTGAAACATGGTGGTGGCAGCATCATGCTGTGGGGATGTTTTTCAGCAGTCGGGACTGGGAAACTGGTCAGAGTTGAGGGAAAGATGGATGGTGATAAATACAGGGATATTCTTGAGTAAAACCTGTACCCCTCTGTGTGCGATTTGAGGCTAGGACAGAGGTTCACCTTCCAGCAGGACAATGACCCCAAACATACTGCTAAATCACTGGAGTGGAGTGGTTTAAGGGGGATACATGTAAATGTGTCAAAGCCCAGACCTCAATCAGATAGAAAATCTGTGGCCAGACTTAAAGATTGCTGTTCACAAGTGCAAACCATCCAATTTGAAGGAGATGGAGCAGTTTTGTAAGGAGGAATGGACAAAAATCCCAGTGGTAAGATGTGGCAAGCTCATAGAGACTTATCCCAAGCAACTTGGAGCTGTGATAGCCGCAAAAGGTGGCTCCGCAAAGAATTTACTTTAGAGCAGTGAATAGTAATGATCATTGACTTTTTCTGTTATTTTGTCCCATTTGTTGTTTGCTTCACCAAAAAAAAAAAATAAAAAAAAAAAAATCACAACACAAACATCTTTCAAAGTTGTAGGCATGTTCTTTAAATTAAATGATGCAAATCCTCAAACAATCCATGCTAAAGTGGTTGTATAGGCAAATATTTGACTTTGACCTACAGCTAAGCCTATAATAAGGCTTACCTGTAGGTAAAAAGAATATCTCCTAAACCTGTACAGTTTAGGAGATATTCCCCTCGCAATGAGCCGCTGACTACAGCGGCGCATGCGCACTGGGAATTCTCGTCTGAAAACTCCCGCATGCATGCGTGGGAGTGACGACATTGCGGCACCGAGTGGCTGGAGCCACGATATCCGGAAGACACGCCGAGGGAACATGTCACCTACCTCGGCGTGGACCGAGTGAGATGCTGGCGCCTCGTTCTAAGATAAGTATTTCATAATGAGCTAGTATGCGGTGCATACTAGCTCATTAGGCCTTTTCCATTACAGGTAAAAAAAAATAAAAATATATAAAAGTCAGCGGGTTTACTCCCGCTTTAATTCCAGGTTGCGGAAAAAAATGCTAAGGGTGAATACTTTTGCAAGGCACTGTAAAAACCTGCAAAGCTTCTGGAATTCAATAGCCTCCTTTATAGAAGATATTACGGGAAACTAAACTTAACTCGGCCACAGCCTTATTAGGTCTTAATTTAGACATATACCCTAAAATATTTAGAATAGTAATCCACACACTAACAACAGCAAGGCTCACTATAACCAGTCTCTGGAAATCCAAAGACGCACCCAACTTATCCACTGCTATAGCCAGACTAAATATCCAAGCTCAATACGAACTTATGCTTAAGTCATATATTAAATATTGCCGATGTAGTCTACCATCTTGGACCCACTTTATTAATCTAATTAGCTTGGTTTTTGTTTTCATTTTTTGTAATAAAATATCTAGTTTACTTGGAGGCCTGTCCATGCCTACAGTTTGAACCCATTAGGGGTAGACTGTTACAGGCTATCAAGTATTATACTTCTACATAAAAATCTTTATAAACCAATGCAACTATGTTGGTTACAAATTACTAACATGAATGAAAATCTATTGTGGATTAAAAAAAAAAAAAAAAAACTTTCAATAAAAATTTATTGAAAAAAAACAAAAAACAAAAAAAACAAACACCCCACCACACACACACACACATTAAGTTATCATGGATACATAATATATATATATATATATTATATATATATATATATATATATATTCTAACATTCTTTGGACGCGGGGCTTCCCCTCAAAATCTGACAGCAGTTTTTTCTTTATTGCTAACAATTCTTTTTACATTCAGCCGATTGTTAACGACCATGACAGTTACTAGTTAACGACGCTAGCCACTTACAAGTAAGACTTTGTAAAATAACTCATGCAGTATTTTAGTAGCTTTTTTAGTGAATGCCAAAACTCGGATGTCGTAGGACAGTGGTTCTCAACCTCAGTCCTAAAGTACCCCCAAAATGGGCCATGTTTTCAGGTTTTCCTTTACTTTGCACATCGGCTTTGGGTAAGTAAACTTTTTTTTTTTTTTTTTTTTTTTTTTAACAGGTTAGGCAGGATATGGGCAGACAGGTATAGCGAGAAGCTCCTGTGGGGAGAAAAAAAAATGCTTTTTTTTTTTAAATATACACATTTCATTTTTTTCCTCAGTAGGTGAACTTGACCTTTAAAGGTGTATCCACCATAACAAACCAATATTACACATCTGGTAAACAGTCATGAGTAACTGGCAAAAGTTCACAGATCGAGTTGATCCTGAGGCAGACGGACTTCCTCCCCAGACGGACTTCCTCCCCAGACGGACTTCCTCCCCAGACGGACTTCCTCCCCAGACGGACTTCCTCCCCAGACGGACTTCCTCCCCAGACGGACTTCCTCCCCAGACGGACTTCCTCCCCAGACGGACTTCCTCCCCAGACGGACTTCCTCCCCAGACGGACTTCCTCCCCAGACGGACTTCCTCCCCAGACGGACTTCCTCCGATCCGCTCTGCAGACGGATAGAAAAATCGGATTTTCCTCCGTCTGCAGAATCGGACTGTTGCGGAGGCGGACGAAATCGGGTGTCTGCGGATGCTCATCCGCAGACACCCGCTATCCCATAGGGATGCATGCATGTCCGTATTTCATCTGCAAACGGATGGATGAAATACGGACATATCGTCCGCATGTGTGAAAGGGGCCTTAGTTCTATTTTATTTAGGTCGCTGACATGGAATTGTTTTGTAATTAAAGATTTCAGAGTTTTATGATCTGCATATCTGTTCAAGGGTTCCTAAAATATTTTTAAGTGGGTCAGCATTACAGCCAGGCAACTTGCATTTAATTGGAGCATCTGGCAATGACATTGGTATTTTTTATTCCCATGGTTTAACCACTTCCTTACCGTAGGCCATCATATGACGTCATGGGCTTTCAGGGGTGATATCTGAATGTTGCCTGCAGCTACAGCCATCATTCAGATATAGTTATTTTTATTTTTTCAGCTGCCAATTTGCCTTTACTGTAAAAACAATCAGTGGCTTCCCTCCGGTGCTTCTCCTGGCTTGCCTGTATGATCGGTGAGCCAGAGAAGGAATCTAACACTGGCGGAAGTTAGCCATAGGGATTTTCGAGGGACAGATGGTCCCCGGCAGACTCTGAATCTTGGAGGCCTGGGCGCAACTTTGGCGTCACTTCTGGGCTGGCGGAAGTAAACAATGCTGGAGGACTCGTTAATTTTTTATTTTTTTTCTCTTGGATTTCTGGCTCTCCAGCCTGGAGGAGAGATGTAGGGTCTTGGAGGACCTGTCACGCACTATTCCTATTTTTTTGTTTTTAAAAGTAAACTGTAAACGGAAACAAAAAATGCTTGTGTGCAGAAGTGAATGCAAATGCGTAATTTTCATTCAAACCACACATTTGAGGTATCACCGCGAACGTTGGCGCAAGAGCAATAATTCTAGCCCAAGACCACCTCTTAACTCTAAACGTGTAACCATTGTTAAAAAAATTTAAAGTGTCGCATATGGAGATTATGTACCAAAGTTTGGCACCATTCCATGAGTGTATGCAATTTTAAAGTGTGATATGTTGGGTGTCTATTTACAAGGACACCTGAGGGTTGTAAACGATGTATAGCTTCCTTTCATTGTGTACAATTGTGTTGCTAGCTGTGATTGGTCACAGTGGGGAGGAAGTCCGTCCGGGGAGGAAGTCCGTCCGGGGAGGAAGTCCGTCCGGGGAGGAAGTCCGTCCGGGGAGGAAGTCCGTCCGGGGAGGAAGTCCGTCCGGGGAGGAAGTCCGTCCGCCTCAGGATCAACTTGATCTGTGAACTTTTGCCAGTTACTCATGAATGTTTACCAGATGTGTAATATTGGTTTGTTATGGTGGATACACCTTTAAAAAGGTCAAGATCACCTTCTGAGGAAAAAAAATGAAATGCGTATATTTAAAAAAAAAAATAATAAAAAAAAAAAGCATTTTTTTCCCCCCACAGGAGCCTTTCGCTATACCTGTCTGCCCATATCCTGCCTAACCTGTTAAAAAATAAAATAAAAGTTTACCCATTTTTATTGTGCCCTGGTCAGGTGATCCTGCAGCTCTGTGTAAGGAAGCGCAATTTACAATGGGGATTATGCATCCCAAACATATGGCTCGTGGTTGGAGAGTATTGGCACATACTGTAGCTGCTGACTTCATATACATTTAACGTAAGGACACTTACCTGGTTCCAGGGACCCAGCAGTGTCCTCACTCAAACCAATTCTTCAATTGGCTTCGGGTGCAGGTACAGTAAGTAAGAGAAAAAGGAAGTGAATCCTTACTGCATGTGTGAACTATGTTACACCTTGTGAATGGTCCAGAAGTCTTCTGGGACCCGTTGAGTCCCCGAAGACTGAAGGGAATGGGGGGCCCAGACGGAAGAGTTTACCTATCAACACCAGCTACCCGCTCCCCCAAAATGCCAGATATGTAATTTTAAGTGGAGCGCCACTTAAATTTTGTAGCTCCCTAGGGGGGCTGAGACAATAAGGGATGACTGAATTTTGCTGTCAAAACCTGTACAGTACCTGCTAATGGCAGAACCTGTTCAGTACCTTCAAGGTACTCACATATTTACTCTTAGACCTCATTCACACTGGCATCCCTGTGTTTAGGGACCTCCGGGATTTAAAAAAAAACGAAAAAAAAAAAAAATTTAAGTTTTAACCCTTTCACTGCCATAGCCATTTTTGCGCATGGTTAAAAAATTTTAGGACTCAAATTGCATAAAACCCCCAAAACATTTTCTGAAAGCAGACACCCTAGAGAAAAAAAATAAATAAAGTGGTAGTTAGATTTGCACAGTTCTGAATAAAATGAGAATCACATTTTATTTAGAATAAAGATCAATCCTCAGAGCAACTTCATCTCTCACATTACACTGTTATATTTAGGGCACACAATTTTGGGGGGTAAAATGTAAAAGACAACATTGCACTGAGTAAATAGATACCAAACTTAAAATTTGCGTGTGCCTGTGAAATAGTGACAAAATTCAGTACCAGATTTTCCATAGGCGACACTTAAAAGCCCCCCTTACAGATCCATCAGTTGAGTCATACGTATGTGGGGACCTCAAATTTTTTTTTTTGGGGGGGGGGGGGGGGGGTTTATGTGCAACTTACATTTTTTACAATTTAAAAAATAAATTATATATATATATATATATATATATATATATATATATATATATATAATTTATCTAATAATAAATCTAAATAATAATAATAATAATAATATAAATAATATATATTATTTTTATTTTACATCACGCAGTGGACAAAGTCCTTGTGATGACAGGTTCTCTTTAATAAAACATCCATGTTTAGACCCTGGATGTCTACCTTGTGCTCTACTGAATGCAATACAGTGCTGGTCCCAGGCCCACAGATGGACAAGCAGAGCCTGGGATACATGGCCGGAAGGGAGAATGTGAGCCGTTATCCAGGGGGGGAGTGTGAAAGATTCTTTGCGACAGGTACTCTTTTTGGAGGGATCTGGGGTCTAATAGGATGATCAAGACGTGTTTTTGAATACTTTTGATTTTTTTTTTTTTAAATGGCACGGTTGACATGGGGGTAAACCAGAAGTGATGTCATGTCATCGCTTCCAGGTTACTATAGCGGTGACCCAATCAAAGCAGAGTTTCCGACCTGGCTCTGTGGTAGCTCGGGTCTCCGGTGGGACAGTTGCTATTACAAGAGAGCCAACTGCCAGGCATTACCCTGGTACAACCATCTGAAATCCAATGACGTACCAGGTATGCCATTTGACAGCAAGTGGTTAAATATGACTTACCACACACAAACATACGCCAAAAGGATCACCAATCCCAAAAGTAATATTGTATGAATTCTGTCTATATAGTTTTATTTAAAGTCATTTTATAGTGATCCTTGGCTAGTCTGTACATTTCAATGTAGGCTTTTCCCTGTAACCCCCCATCCCCCTCCCATTTCTCCTCTTACAATGTCAACAAACATTCAGTACCTTAAGCAGCTCACCCTGCCCACAGCAAGGGCACAACTAGACAAAACACTTGCTGGCTTTCCTCTCTCAGAGCCCACAAGTTTCCACACTCTGCCCCTCTATATCTATACAGGAATATCTGTCCTACCCCGCTTTCAACAAGCTGGATGAACTAAATTTAGACTATTCTTTGTTCTCCTAGCTTTAGCTAAAGCCTATATACACCCTGAACTGCTGATGCTGTGACCAGCTCTAGTACAAATATAAAGATTGTGGTGTTGAGGACCAACAGGCACTGAAAAGACATTATTCAATAAGTGAAGCTAGGTGTCTGTAGTGTACATAAAAACCCAATTAGCAGCCTTCAGAAAATACCAGGTGGTCCTGCCATGAAGATCTTTGATCAAGCAATTCCTGTGATTGGGTGACAATGTTCTGCAGGGAAAATTTATCAAAACTGGAGAAGCCAGAACCCGGACAGCTGTGCATGGCAACCAGTCGGCCTCCAAGTCAGTGGTTCTTAACCTTTCTAGTGCCGTGACCCCTGATAAAAATTACCCAAGTTGTGGGGACCCCAACAGTAAAATTTTCGTAGCGCTGGTTGTCAGCATGCAATCTCTATCCTAATTTCTTGCCCCCCCCCCCCCATCTTTCATGTTCTCTTATTCGCTCTCTTTTTCTTTGTTCCTCCCCTTCTTTTGTGCTCCATTCCATGTAGCCTCTATTTTTATTCCTTCTCTTACTTCTTTGAGGGGGGTGGTGGTTCAGATCAGTAAACTTAAGTGTTCTTGATTAAGGTCATCTGCTGATCCGAGAACTGTAGTGTGGACTTTTAATGGCAACAGTAATCACAGGTAGTGTTGCTCACTGTGTCTCAGACTGGAGACACACTGGTGTCTCGTAGCAGTGACACCTATGCAGAAATCAGGAGATAGGGTCTCCTCTGGCCCCTCCCACTTCACATGCTTCAGCAGTCAGCTGACCTCTAGTCTCTGGCCCCAGCCATGCCGTGAACTGAATGGGCGGCTGTGAAGAGGCTGAGTGGACAGCTGCTGACTCCAGGAACAGCCCTGATGGGCAGCCGCAAAAAAGCTTTAAGAGCTGGACGGGCTTCAGAAACAGACCAGGATTCGGTGACCCCTGGTAAATCATCATTTGACCACCAGGTTGAGAACCACTGATCTAAATCAACGCCTAAGTTAACCAAAAAAAAAATAATAGATTTTAGCATAAGGGACATTCCTTACCTTCAGTGAGCTGTGTCCCTTGTGCTGCTGTGTCCTCCTTTCGCCCACCACTACGATCTTCCAGAAGAACAGAACTAAGACATGTACTCAAGAGGGCACAAATATGGCCGCCCTTTCTGCCAAAACTTCTCAATTCAAAGAGGCCATTATTAAAACTTACATGAATGAAACAGGATAAAAAAAAATGGAGGCTGGTGGTCGATTGATAGCTCTTTCTCATGAAAACCGCACAGATTTCACTTGCAGAGACATCGGTTTACCTCAGTTATCTTGCACACAGACTAAGTTTTTATACACATTGACATCAGTTTTCATGCGTGCCAATTATGTTTCCTTGGTGAAGTCATGTCAGGTTTTTTTCCAATGCAGAAAACCAAACACACGCGATACCAGTGTTGTGAACAGGGCACATACAGAACAATTGTTTTTTGTGCCTGTGCAGAAGAAAAAAAACTGACATCTGTATCATGGTGTGAATAAGCCATAGGCCCCTTTCACACGGGGCGGATCAGTAATGATCCGCCCCGTGATGATCCGCTTGCTCAGCAGGGATCGCTCCGTTTTCCCCGCTGAGCCGGCGGCGGACAGGGCGGTGTCCCCACATTGTGCAGGGACTGCCCAGTCAGCTCTCTGCTCTCCTCTATGGGGGATCGGATGAACACGGACTGTCTGTCCGTGTTCATCCAATCCGCTCTGCAGATGGATAGAAAAATAGGATTTTCCTCCGTCTGCAGAATCGGACAGTAGCGGAGGCGGACAATAGCGGGTGTCTGCAGATGTTCATCCGCAGACACCCGCTATCCCATAGGGATGCATTTATGTCCATATTTCATTCGCAAACGGATGGATGAAATACGGACATACTGTCCGCATGTGTGAAAGGGGCCTAAGACGGACACTTCCTTGGCTGGAAAAAGGAGGATCTAGTTCCGCTTTAACCACTTCTAGACTGCAATACATACAATATACACATACACGTTGTGGATTGCAAGTGGTTTACTGGGATTATGGCTAAATATATCAGCCATTACTTTGGTAGATTCTTTTACAGCCGGCGGCTGGCTCTTTCATGAAAGTGTTCGAGAGGCTCACGAGCTTCCACTGTCTCCCCAGAGAAACGATCCAATGGTGCGGCTGGCTAGTCCCAGAGGTGATCAAACTAGACGGTTTGCCTCTATGGCCTTGGAGTACTGAAACGGCGCCTGAAGCAAGCTGGAAGTAAACTTTTCTTTCTTTAAAGCAAAAGTAAATAAAAGATTTGGGGGGGGGGGGGGGTCTTTTTGACACCAGATCTCTCCATAAAAAGCAGGACCTGTCATCCTTATTTTTACTAAAAGGGATGTTTACATTTCTCATAATAAGAATAAAAGTGATTAAATTTGGTTAAAGCGCTCCCCATCCCTCCATGCTCACAAGTTGTGCATGTATATGTAAACAGTATTTACACCACATGTGAGGTATCACCTCTTCGGTAACACGAAACTGGCAACCCGTAAGACGTTTAAAGCGCCGCCTATAGAGAATTGGTTGCCATTCCACAAGCATGAGTAGTTTTACTGCGTGACATGTTAGGTACCTATCTACCATCTTTCACATATTACCAAATAAAATCAAAAAAAAAAAAAATGTTTAAATTAAAAAAAACATAATAATAATAATAATAATAATAATAATAATAATAATAATAATAATAATAATAATAATAATAATGTATAGATTGTGCATTTTTTTTGTTTTTATTTAAAGCATCTTCTCCCCAAAAAATTGTGTTTGCAAAACGACTGAGCAAACACTGACACAAAAAATTGCAACAATCTCCATTTTATTCCCTAGTGTCTCTGCAAAAAAAAAAAAAAAAAAATAATAAAAAAAAAAATAAGTCATTTTCTAAGAAAAAAAAATGTTGGATTTAAACTCTTAAACAAAAAGTGCTAGAAAAAGCCTGATCTTAACCACTCATAGGCCTCTTCCTGCCCAAACCAATTTTCAGCACTTACACTGAATGCCAATTACTCAGTCATGCAAGACTGTACCCAAACAAGATTTTTATCATTTTTTTCACACAAATAGCACTTTCTTTTACTGGTATTTAACAATCTCTGGGGTTTATTTTTTCCTCCGACAAAAGTGAAAAGAAAAAAAAAAAAAAACACCACACCCTTTGGATTCTATAATAAAATTTAGCAAATAGTCATTTTTTTTTTTTCATAAATTTGGGCCAAAATGTATACTACTACATAGCTTTGTTAAAAATAACCCAAATACGTGTAGATTTGGTCTTTAGTCTACACGCTATGGTGCCAGTCATTGAAAATGTATCACACCTGACAGCCTCATTTCTTGAGGCCCTGAAAGGTCAGGAAAGTAATAGTACAAATACAGTCCAAGGTATTTAGCAAGAGGCACGGCAAGCTTTTTGAAGTTGTCATTTCGCCCCCCCCCCAGATTCTTGGGAAAAATCGATTTTTTTTTTTACTACACACAATTGTCATAAGTTATTTCTCACACACACAGCATATGCATACTTCCAATTACACCCCAAAATACATTTTGCTATTCCTCCCAAGTAGGGTGATACCACGTGTGTTTCTTTCACAGTCTGGTCACAGAAAGTTCCAGCATGCAGGGTGCGCTGTCAGGAGTTCTGGAAGCACAAGTTACACATCTAATTTCCTAATGACCAGTCACACTTTTGAAGGTTCTGGAGCACCAGGACAGTGGAATTACCCACAAACTAACCCCATTTTGGAAAGCAAACAACCCAACATATAATCTATGAGGCATTATGAGTCTTTTCGAATGGTTCATTTTTTTCCACAAGTCTTCGAAAAACGTGGAAAGAAAATAATTTTTTTTTTTTTAACCAAAGTGGTCAATTTATAAGATATTTACAACACATAGCAACAATGACACCCCAAAATACATTTTGGTACTCATCCAGAGTACGACGATACAACACGAGAGACTTTTACACAGCCTGGCCACATAGAGAGGTCCAACATTGAAGAGGCACACATCTAATTCCTACCCATCACACTTCTGAAGGCCCTGGAGCATTAGGCCAGTGGAATTACCCACAAAATTACCCCATTTTTGGAAAGCAAACACCCCAAGGTATATTTTATGAGGCAGGGGCTGCAAACGGGTCCTCTCCATCACTGGGGGCAATCAGTGATTGTTGGTTGGTGTGCACTAGGGATGAGCTCTGGCGTGTTTGCATGGAACACGTGCAGAGCCCGCCAGGAAGTGAGCGCAGCGCTAATCACAGGCAGTGAGACATTGCCCCGATGTGCGGCTGCAGAGATCGGGCAATGTCTCACTGCCTGTGATTAGCGCTGCGCTCACTTCCTGTCGGGCTCTGCACGTGTTCCATGCAAACACGCCTGAGCTCACCCCAAGTGTGCACTGTTAGCCGGGACGAGCCGTTACCACAATCTTCTCCTAACACACGATTGGTGTTGGGAGGCGAACTCAGCTCGTTACCACAGTTTGTTTACATTCTGTGACCGGCTGTGATTGGACACAGCCAGCCACGGAGTAAAGAGACATTTATTGGCTGTTTACACTGATCTGGGAACAGGGTATGTCCCAAGGGACACGCCTCATCCCCGATCGCCACGCTACGGGACCCCCCACAGGAGCGGCGAGAACGGGAGGACGTCATATGGCGCCCACCCAGGATCGGTGAGCATTCCTGTCGGCATCATTTTACTATGGCCTGGTATGGAAATGGTTAAAGCGGTAAACCTGGAAAATGAAAATCCCCCCGTCTGTCTCCGAATCGCGCCTCGGAATCGTCACTCTGACTTCTAATGGAGATTACAACAGAAATCCAACATGGGAAACACAAGTCACTGCTGGTGTGTGTGGACAGGATGTGCCTGCAAATCACACTGCAGTAACCCATAGCAACCAGAGAGGTAGGTGGCCCTGTGTGTATAATCCTCCCCTCCCCCCGGAGCCGGCACTTACTATGGGTCATTGGTGAAGCGAGGTGTGCGGGGCGGCTGGTACCCATACAGGTGGCAATAGAGAACATCGAAGCAGAAGGAGCACATCTCGGCGGAGACCACCATCTTGCGGGAGCTCGGACTTAAGCTGGAGCCGCAGCCCGAAGAGAGAGTCCCGCAGCCCGGGGATAGGCTGTTCCCACAAGCCAGGCCGTTCACCCGGCTGCTTCCGCCGGGCCCGCTCCCGGGGCCTCCGAGGCCCAGCTCCGCCCCGCGGCACTGGCTCTCCCCGCTGCAGTGTGGGCCACCCGGGCCCCCGGAGCCAGACGGCGGAGAGCTGGACAGTTTCTGCTTCTTCACCCCGCAGCAGCCCGCCGCCATCTTGGAACAGTCTCCCACGCACCGCTTCCGACCCATGCTCCGGGCGTCCTCCTCCTGTGCGTGGTGACGTCGGAACGTCAGGCCTTCGTAGCTCCGCCCAGTCCCGTCAGTCAGACAGATTCTCGTCCCGCCTACTGCCTCTTACAGCTGCTTGATTGGCAGGTTGAGGGAAGTGCCGGTCACGCCCCCTTTCTCGTCCTGTGGCTGGATGACGCACAGGCGGGTAGACCCTGCAGAGGGAGACACAGAGAGGGGGAAGGGCTGTCAGTGTAAACAGCTGGCATAGACAGTAATGGAGCTTTCACACCTGTAACATGTCATTCACAGAGGAGAGGGAGTGCAATGTCACCCTATATACATTCATACCATGGAAGAGGACTGGGGACACACACAACTTTATTCATCAAGTATCCTGACAATTCTGTGTTATTATCTTAGCATTGTGTTTCTTCTTTATATGACATCCCCAGACACAGATGTGTTATGTAATGGTGTGTACCCCACCCCCCTGCTACAAATCTTCCCATAGGTGTCTCCATAGCAGACAGGCCTGAGCGGAGCTCCTCCAGCACTGCCACAGGCAACGCAGTATTCAGGTCCAAAACCGAGAAACACCACTGACAGCAGAATATATAACAGAAAACACCATACTGGTCTCTTTTGTCATAAATGTCTCTCACAGCTAACAGTAATGTGATCCGAGCCACGCATGCGCAGCTCAGACCACGTTTGCAGCAGCCGCTCTGTGCCACGCAAACGCAGCGACTGCGGTGCACATTCACGGAAGTGATGTCATCGCGGCCAGAGAGAACGAAACCTGGAAGGAGGACCGGTGTCCTATCATATAGTGTCCCCCATCGGATAGTGTCCGCTGTGTTCTGCGCATGCTTTTCACAGTACTAGCGGAGAAAATTGGGAATTTTTTCTTTTTTGAAATTATACTCACCTCGCTGGACGACGCATCGATCTGATGCTACATCTGTTCCCCGCCTGCTCTAAGACTGAGAATTGAGTGATCGAACACGGCTGATCACTCAGTTCTCAGCACTCTGTGAGCAGAGAGCTGGTGACTGTCAGTCAGTGGGTCTCTGTCCTGCCCCCTGCACTTACTGGAGCGCTGGGCTCTAGAGGGGGCTGGGGCTTCTGTCCCAGGCTCTCAGCGCTTCACTGAGAGGCTGAGACAGGTGCCAATCCAGGCTCCTAGGTGGATTCCAACCATATGGTTGCAATCTTTCCCCAGCCTGGACTGACTCTGTGATGTCAGCTGACAACAGACTTCAGGCCACTGTCGGCTGAAAACACGTCACAGGAGTGCAGAACAAACTGTCTACTGAGAAGTATAGCCAAGCTTTGACTCTACTTCTCCTTTTGGCTTTGGTTCTACTTCTTTTCACAATGCCAAAACATAGGTGCTCAGGGCAGAATTTGCGGCTGTGAGGAGGCATTGCAGGGAGAATTTCTAACAGCGGCAGCCACCTGCATGGAATGGGATACACACTATTACACATTACTATGTGTGCTAAACTATCCCCTACCCCAACAAAAAAACCTGAATCTTCAAACTAGAAGGAAAGGATGAAATGATTCATGTTTTTAATGTTGCCTACCTACGGCTCATATACTTGGTGTATGTAGTTTGTAAGGAATCTCTATGGAAACATATTTTTTTAATCGTCTTCCGATCAGTCATGTGACCACAAGGCTCCAGTGGATGTGTCTGTTAGTGCTGCTGGTGGACGTTGGTTCTTATAGAGCAGTGATGGTGAACCTTGGCACCCCAGATGTTTTGGAACTACATTTCCCATGATGCTCAGCTACACTGCAGAGTGCATGAACATCATGGGACATGTAGTTCCAAAACATCTGGGGTGCCAAGGTTCGCCATCACTGTTATAGAGTAAACAGGAATTTCCAAACTTTCTAAACAAAAGGCCAGTTTATTGTCCTTCAGACTTTGGGAAGCTGGACTATGACCAGCAGGAGTGAAAATTTTCCTGGCATCAGTGGGAGTAAACATTGCCACATTTGGTGTCAGTGGGAGGAATACTGCCCCATCATTGGTATCACTGGGGAGGTATAGTGCCCAATTATTGGTGTCAGTGGAAAAATGAATGCCCCATTGTTGGTGCCAGTGAGCAGAAGAGTGTCTTGTATCAGTGGAAGAGTGCCCCAAGGGCCGAATAAAGGCAAACAAAGGGCTGCATCCAGCCCCAGGGCCGCAGTTTGGAGACCACTGCCTTAGAGCCATGGATGCCAATTGGATGACGTCACTGCTCTAAAGGCTCAAAGCTGCAGGCAGGCCTGCACAGATAGACCTACTCACCACAGCTGTGCAGTCATGTGACTACTTGGAAGAAGATTAATAAAGGGTATTTCCATTGAGATTTCTTACACCCTGTATACAAGTATAAGACCCCTTTCACACCACACTGCCCATAGCGTTGGCGGTAAAACGCCACTATTTTTAGCAACGTTTTACCATTGGATTTGCAGTGCATTTTGGCCACTAGCGAGGCGCTTTTACCCCTGCTAGCGGCCGAGAAAGGGTTAAAACCACCAACAATATGCCACAATAGTGGTGTTTTGCCGGTGGTATTACAGCGCTGCCCCATTGATTTCAATGGGGAGCAGCGGTGGAGGAGCGGTAAACACACAGCTCCTTCACCGCTCCAAAGAAGCTGCTGGCAGGACTTTTCCCTGATGTCCTGCCAGTGCACCGCTGTAGTGTGCAAGCCCTCGGGCTTTCACACTACAGACAATGGTGCAGCTTTTTTAGGGTGGATTGCAGGCGCTATTTCTAACGCTGTAGCGCCTGCAAAACGCCCAGATGTGAAAGGGGTCTAACAGCAATGTGGAGGCCACATTTAAAACACCAGTTATTTCATCCTGTCCTTCTACTTTAAGGTTTCCTTGGTCCCTGTTCTTATTTGTAAGATCTACAAAGGGACATTATTACTGGGAGTCAGGCACAGTTTACATCTATAAGTGATGATGATGCATTTTTAAAGAAGGCGGCAACTGTATCTTCCATAGGGATAAACGGTATCATATGCAAAGCACATTAAATATGCAATCAGTGAAGAACACATAGGTTGGAATGACTCTATAGGGGTCTATGTATCAGTTTATTTTTTTTACTGACGTGTAAATCTTGGGTGAAAGTTGTGTGATTGAGTCATGTCATTGATAAATAGACCCCTCTACATACTACGTTGTCAGTGCAATCCTTTTACTGCACACTGCTGTGTACCATTCACATCAACATAAAACAGATGTAGATCCCCCACACACCTGTCAACGTTTATCTCCCAGTGAATGGTAGTGCGGCACTCTGCGTTATGGTGTGTTGCAATACAGGTTTGTTTTGGTATGTAAAGCCGCGTACACACGGGCGGACTGTCTGTCC
The DNA here is from genome assembly GCF_037356315.1 of Lithobates pipiens. Taxonomy (NCBI): domain Eukaryota; kingdom Metazoa; phylum Chordata; class Amphibia; order Anura; family Ranidae; genus Lithobates; species Lithobates pipiens. The sequence continues at coordinate 16,969,803 of NW_027507685.1, forward strand.
AACTTAGTCCGCCGAAACACATTTCAGCGGACAGTCCGCTCGTGTGTGGGCTTCAGCGGACAGTCTGGCGGACTAAGTATTTTGGAATTTCCGTAATATTGTCCGTCCAACTTTGGTTTCAGCGGACAATCCGCTCGTGAGTAGGCTAGTTGGACGGACTAAGTATGGCGCATGCTCAGAAAGGATTTACACGGCGGAAGGTTGCATTGCTGTGTATTGGACGTCCTATTTCTAGTCCCGTCGTACGTGCTGTACACGTCATCGCGCAAGCTTTCAACGGACTGTTTGTTCATCGTGTGTGGTCAAGTCCGTTCATTCGAAAGTAGGACGGACTGTCCGTCGGATTGTCTGACGGACTAAGTTGGCCATACAGTCCGCCCGTGTGTACGCGGCTTAAGGTGTGTTGGGCTGCCCTCCAGAATGCATGCCTTACTGAAACAACAGTTTTAATCTGGCCTAAGGGTTTAATGTCTTCTACCCTGTGCCATTATTTTTTTTTATACACTGGTCATTGACATTTGACAATAGTCATATGTTAAAGCATATACAAACCCAAACACAAAAATTTAATAGACAGAAAATAAACTCAGCTCTCGTTTGAGGAGAGACCCTGGAGGTATACACAGATCAAATAAATGTGATTAATAAAGTTTCTCAATAGGAGGGACGAAGTCCATAGCAACAGTCTCTAAGATGAAAAGGGAGAGGAATCTATGTACCAGCACTAAGGGTTGCCAGTGTGAAGAGCTAAAAGCAGTCCCTGCAATGAAACAAAGGAAAAGAAACACAGCGCCTCTAAGTGCAGTATTGGTAAACCATTTATTAAGTCAAAAGTAAAACTACTCACAAATGGAGCATAAACACAAGCATGATAGTAATCCTGCAGCAAAATCCGGAGGAGGTTTTTCTCCTAAACATCTGTGTCTCTGAAGTGCAGCTGACAACTCGTGCAGGTAGGTTCCAGCATTTACAGCCTATGAGAACAGCAGGGAAAACAGGGGTGATCGGAGATGACATCACTTCCAGGTGCAGGGTGATCGGAGATGACATCACTTCCAGGTGCAGGGTGAGAGGCGGTGGCCTGAGGAAGGAGCAGGCATGCTCCGAACACAAAGCCACCTCTTCTCACCCTGCACCCGGATGGGACGTTATCTCTGATCGCCCCTTTGGAAGTTTAGGAGAAAAACCACCTCTGGATTTTACTGCAGGATTACTATCATGCTTGTGTTTATGCTCCTTTTGTGAGTAGTTTTACTTTTGACTTATTCAGGCCCCATTCACACCTGAACATAGCATTTTCAGGCAGAAAATTGCGCGATTTTACCGCGATTTTGCGGTGGTTTTTGCAGCATTGTTACCGCGATTTGCCACGATTTTGTGCAGGGCAAAAGGTCACCAATGTAAAAAGAAGAGAAGCGCCAAATCTGCCCGATTTGAGCGCCAAAAAAGGGTCCAGAACATGTTTGAGCTTCAGGTGTTCGGCTTCAGGCGACATGGAGTGGAGATGTGAACCATCTCTATTGAGAATAATAGATTTTTTTCCCCTCCATGGTTTACCAATACTGCACTTAGAGGCGCTGTGTTTCTTTTCCTTTGTTACAAAAATGTAATATCTTGCAGATTGCCAGTCATTAGATGCGGTGGCTGCATTTGATTTCTTTTTCAGGCTAAGAACATTTTCAGCAAGTAGAAAAAACAAATGCAGTGCCCTTGACACTTCCTGTGAAATAAAGAGACAGGCACAGAAACTCTATCTTTCTTTTCTTTTAAACTACTAATTCTATTAACTACTATGAAATAGGGATGAACAAAGCAGACATGTTTGTAGTCCAGCCTGTGTGACAATTATGACCGCCTTCATAGATACGGTGGAGAAGTAAGTGTAGCCATCCAGGGACAGGAAGTGTTTTTCCCAGGATTTTTAGGTGAATGTAAAGGTGAAAGGTATGTGACAATCATGGCTGTCTCCCTAGATACAGTGGAGAAGTAAATGTAGCTATCCGGAACAGGAAATATTTTTTACAGAAAAAAAATCTAAGAACTGGTAAGCTCCAATATATTACATTTTTGTTTTGGGTTTAGATACACTTTAAGGAACTACACTACTGTAGAGTAATTTTTTGTTTTTTTAACGATAACCTTCATATATGTGTGTGTAATAATGGCTTACAAGCAATCATATAACTGAGCTAAATGTTAAGTTTGCAAGAACACATAGTAAATACGAATATGATACCAGGTTTCTTTTGGAGCCACATTATTATTAATACAATGTACTGCTTCATTTGTTGCATGTTGTCAGTTGTGCTCTGAACTTGATGGAAGTAATTATACTTTATTAAAAACAATTAGAAATAGTTCCCATTTGAAAAACATTGTAAAACCCCATACACACCATCAGTTTTTATGCTGAGTTTTTCCTTCTGATTTACCAAAACCATACAATATGAGGGAAAACCTTAGGAGTTTCAATTTGAATGCAATCAGGCAGGCTCTTGGACTACATGGTTTTGGTAAATACGAAAGAAAATTTCAGCAGAAAAACTGATAGTGTGTATGGGGCTTTAACCACTTCAGCCCCGGACCATTTTGCTGGCCAAAGACCAGACCACTTTTTGCGATTCGGCACTGCGTCGCTTTAACTGACAATTGCGCGGTCGTGCGACGTGGCTCCCAAACAAAATTTACGTCCTTTTTTTCCCACAAATAGAGCTTTCTTTTGGTGGTATTTGATCACCCCTGCAGTTTTTATTTTTTGCGCTATAAACAAAAATAGAGGGACAATTTTGAAAAAAATTCATTATTTTTTACTTTTTGTTATAATAAATACACCCCAAAAATATATAAAAAAACATTTTTTTCCGTCAGTTTAGGCCGATACGTATTCTTCTACATATTTTTGGTAAAAAAATCGCATTAAGCGATTATTGATTGGTTTGCGCAAAAGTTATAGCGTTTACAAAATAGGGGATAGTTCTATGGCATTTTTGTTAATATTTTTTTTTTTACTAGTAATGGCGGCAATCAGCAATTTTTATTGTGACTGCGACATTATGGCGGACACATCGGACATTTTTGACACATTTTTGGGACCATTGTCATTTATACAGCAATCACTGCTATGTAAATGCAGTGATTCCTGTGTAAATGACACTGGCAGTGAAGGGGTTAACCAGTGGGTGGCAGTGTAGGGGTTAAGTGTTCCTAGGGGTGTGTTACTAACTGTGGGGGGCTTTAATTTAGTGAACACTGATCTCTGCTCCAATCACATGGAGCAGAGATCAGCGTCACTAGTTGCTAGGCAGAACTCGGAAATGCTGTTTACCTCGTTCAGCCGCCCCGTGAGACGATCGCGGGTATGCCAGCAGCGATCGAGTCCGCAGGACCCATGACTGGACTCACGGGGTCCCGACCAGCACGCGAGCGTTCCGGAGGTGGCGCACTCGCGATGGCAGGGCGGCATTAAAGATTGGACGTACCTGTACGCCAATATGCCTGCCCGTGCCATTCTGCCGACGTACATCAGCGTGCGCTGGTCGGGAACTGGTTAAACAAAAGTATCTGTATGCAAGGTATGACTTTCCAATCCCAGACTATGAACTGGTATAATTAAACAAGGTGTCCAAGACCTCCCGGAAAGATCCCTGCCCCAGTGCTGCCCATATCCATAGCAATTATCAAGCACCTTTGATCACCAATACAATGCAAAGTGATTAAAAAGAAAACAAATTACGATTAAACCAGAACTACACTGCATCTGAGCACTACCAACCAAAACCCTATTTATTTAATTTTAATATTGAAAGCAAACTCCCCCATCCATCCATGTCTCCATGCTTTATTTTGCTGAGAATTCACTTTGAAAAACACCCACTAGCATTTCTAGCTGCATCCATCTTGAGTAAGGGCAAATGATTTATGTAGCATTTATTTCCTGAAATTCGTCTGCCCTTAGCTTAGGCATGCAGCGAGAAGGATGTCCTTAGCTGACTAATCCAGTTTATCCTCCTGAAGACATCTGGAATGTATGGCTTCATTTGACTAGGCCAGAAACAAGGAAGTAACTGTAGAAACATTGACAAAAAAAAGTTTGAAACAAGTATATATTATATACTTTTCTATATATTTCCTACTACTAGCAGAAAAGGATTAAAAATAGGCAGTGTTGACTGAGAGAGTGAAGATCCGCTTTAATGATTTTGATTGACAGGCAGACTTTGCCTGATTTTACACATTAAAATAGATTTAGTAGACTGAAAGAATAATGGTGACCAAACAGAAATCAATAGAAAACGAGAACTCTGTCAAGCACCCTGATAGATAGCTTTCAGGTTTCCCATCACATTCTGTTGGGATTTCTTCAACTCGATTGCCCAATGGTTGATCAAGTTGATAAATAATCCCAAATTATTATTTTTTTTAGATCCTTTTGCATTTTCAATGGAACATCAATTTGAAATTAGGATTGAATGATCCAGTTGAATGCATTACCAGCATTCAGTTTCCAACCTTCCCTGTAACCCTAAGCCCCTGTACACACGGTCGGAGATTTCCACAACCAAATCCGTCGGATTTTGCCCGTCGGATTTTGTCCGTCGGATCTTGTCCGAAACTGTTGCATACACACGGTCGGACAAAGTTGGTGAAAAATCCGATCTTTCAGAACGTGATGACGTAATTTCGTTACGATGGGACTACATTCAGGCTAGTAGCCAATAGCTTTGATGTAGGAATTTGATCTGAGCATGCGTGGCACTTGGTCCGAACAAAATTCTCTTCACATGATCGGAGTATGTCCGATCGGCCCAGTTGGTCGGGAAATATTTCCAACATGTTGGAAAATTGGGTCCGACGGATATTCCGACGGAATCAGTCCGATGCATACCACACACAGTCGGATTATCCGACGACACGGTCGGAGAATCCGTCGGAATGTGTCCTATCGGACCGTGTCGTCGGATAATCCGACTGTGTGTGGTATGCATCGGACTGATTCCGTCGGAATATCCGTCGGACCCAATTTTCTAACATGTTGGAAATATTTCCCGACCAACTGGGCCGATCGGACATACTCCGATCATGTGTAGAGAATTTTGATCGGACCAAGTGCCACGCATGCTCAGATCAAATTCCTACATCAAAGCTATTGGCTACTAGCCTGAATGTAGTCCCATCGTAACGAAATTCTCCGACCGTGTGTACAAGGGCTGACATTATTAATCCTTTATGTAAGATTAACCCCTTTTTTTACACACTTCCCTTTTGGCCTCATGCACACTGGACATTTTGCCATTTCTCCTAGATGCCTTTTCCTCCTGGCAGTAGCATTTTGGCCGAAAAAAAATGTTTGACGCTCGTAAACACGCTTAACACGTTTACACGTATAAAGCGATTGGGTGTGATTAAATTTAATCGGCGAGAATAATAATTTAGTGCTAAACATGCATAACATTAACACGCGTTCCAACACTTTTAGGCGCATTTACGCGCGTCAACCATTTTTTTCTGCCATAGCAACACTGCTCCTGGAGACACTGGCAGTGAGTTTTTTTTCTGCCTCTAAACACCTATAAAGCCCCATTACACACTATCAGATTATCTGCTGAGTTTTTCCTTCAGATTTACCAAAACCATGTAGTAGAAGGGCCTGCCTGATTGCATACACATTGAAACTCCTAAGGTTTGTCCTCATATTATATGGTTTTGGTAAATCTGAAGGAAAAACTCAGCAGATAATCTGATAGTGTGTATGGGGCTTAAATGTCTATGTGTTCATGGACACATAGGCTAACATGCAGGGGCATTTAGAGGCAGAAAAAAAAAAAACGCCAGATAGCCCTAACAGCCATGTTAAAAATATCCAGTGTGCATGAGACCTTTCTATGCCAGGGTTCCTTATGCCAAAGCCTAACCCTATGTCATAAAATCTCAGAGTTTTCAATTAACGTTTGTAAAATAACCCAAACGCTAACTGTGAACTAAACATGTTTTTTTTAACGCACTACAAATGCTTTCTATATCCCATTCCCTAAATAGGAAGGTGTTACACAACATTAAAGCAATATTAATGTAGACACTATGTTACACCTTACATAATATAACTATTGTCCTTTCAGTGCTGGCTGTTACCCTTTGATTCAATATGTCCTTGTCAGCTATTTTCTGAATACTAAACAGTACTCTTTCATACGTTCATTAATCATTACTGATGGGATTTGACCTCCTTTAAAAAGAGAACAAGAAGGACAATGAATTTTACATCATATCTGAGTTCATTTGATGCTCATCCTACTTACAGTTGACAATAATTTCCAGGGAATCCTAACTTATAGGATAGAGCTGACTATAAAAATATAGGAAGCAGGGATATAGAAGGTAACGGGTGGGGTTAATCCCAAGCTACTGAGAATTTTGTGGGCAAAAAAAAATAGCAAATGAAGAAAAAATAATATGGCACATATAATTGCGACACTAATCATATTGTAATTGAATTAGAGCTGCACGATTCTGGCAAATTTTTTTTGCTTAGAATAAAGATCATGATTCTTGCGGCGTAACATCATCTTTCAAAAAAAAAAATCGGGCTAACTTTACTGTTTAATTTTTTCTTTAAATTCATTGAAGAGTATTTTTTCCCCAAAAATGTAGTTTGAAAGACTGCTGAGCAAATACCGTGTGACATAAAATATGGCAACAACCACCATTTCATTCTCTAGGGTCTACTGATTTTAACTTTGTAAGAAACAAGTGTCAGAAAAAGGTGTAGGCCCCTTTCACACATGCGGACCGTTCAGGTTCGCCTGTCAGTTATTTCAAGCAGACCTGAACAGATGCTTCATGCTTTTCTATCGAGCGACGGATGTCAGCGGTGACATGTCCGCTGAAATTCAATCTGATCTGATCCACTCAGCTAAATCCAGATGGATGGTGGTCCTATTTTCCATCCATCTGGAGGATTGGATCAGATGAAAATGGACATGCCGTCCATTTTCATCCGATCTCCCAATAGAGCAGTGATGGCGAACCTTGGCACTCCAGATGTTTTGAAACTACATTTCCCATGATGCTCCACTACACTGCAGAGTGCATGAACATCATGGGAAATGTAGTTCCAAAACATCAGGGGTGCCAAGGTTCGCCATCACTGCCATAGAGGATAGCAGAGATCTGACAGGTCCATCTCTGCGCAGTGAGCAGAGACGAACCCGTCATCCGCTGACTCAGCGGGGACCAATGGACTGATACCTGCTAAGCAAGTGCAATCTGTTTAACGGATCCACATGTGTGAAAGGGGCCTTAGTCTTTAAGTGGTTAAACTTCCCTCATTTATAGGGAAGTTCATTCCTTTGATCTAAGAATGAAAAGTTACAATGTTTCTACTTATCTAACAGCCCAGACAATGTTGTGATAAACTTGGCAGGCTGCCCATTTTCTTTTTTTTTCTTTTGACAACTGAGTGAGCGAAGAACACTCTACACTTGTTACATAAATGAATAAGGAAATTCTGCATAGAGATTGTGAGGGGGGGGGGGGGGTTGAATCAAAAGCACAATTTTTTTAACGATTAATCATGCAGCTCTAAATTGAATGTTATTAAAAATTGCCTTTCCTTTTCAATCTGCAACCACTGTAATTTTCTGAGAATGCATTGCAATGTGGCTACCTGGAGTTGTTCTCTACACAGAGGGGGTTATTTATGAAAGGCAAATCCACTTTGCACTGAAAGTGCACTTGTAAGTGCAGTCGCTCTAAATCTAACGGGTAGATCTGAAATGGGGGAAGCTCTGCTGATTTTATCATCCAATCATATGCAAGCTAAAATGCTGTTTTTTATTTTCCTTGCATGTCCCCCGCGGTTCTACAGCGACTTTACTTCCAAGTGCACTTGCAGTGCAAAGTGGATTTTCCTTTAGTAAATAACCCCCATAGTGTGTACTGACCACTCCCCAGAAACATCAACTCCTGCTTGTGTGATTGGCTCACCAATTTTCCCAGAAGTCTGTTTAAGATACAAGTCAGATTTCAGGCATCCCCTGCAACAAAAATGTTATTTTTGCAGAGGTACTTTCAATAGGAGCATGTCTAAAGGAATGAAGGCCCAGCAGATTTCCTCATTAGTGCTCTGCAGCTGCACACCTGACAGTTAATTATGAAACCCCTCCCATTAGACCCACTCGGTGCAGAGGCACAGACAAACACACACAGATTTCTTAAGAAAAACAAAAGGTAGGAATCTGCAACAAAGGTTGTTATGATCCTAGCAATGTACATCAATCACCCGGTGGGGGAGCATTTTTTTTCTCAACAAAAGTGGAATTACGCTTTAAAGTTTTGTTGGTTACACTCCTGTAATTAGCCCTGTCTCTGTATAAGCAATAAATCTGTAAGGCCAGATTCAAAATGCCTTTTTGTAACACACAATATATGCACATTTTATGGTGCATTAGTGTAATAATTGGTAACACAAGAAACATAGTGTGATGTGTTGTAGTGGCATTCATACCAAAAAGCATATCACAGTGTACATACTGTAGGTACATAGGTAAACCATTGGTGCAATGTGGTGCTCTGTGATAAAAAGAAATGGTGCTGCTGCCTTATAACCTGTGTTGTAATCAGGGGTCAAGTCCTGGGGAAAAAAGGGTGGGATCTCCCACCCAAGATCCACTCCCCCACCAAAAAAAAAAAAAAAAATGATACGCTCATATGTGCGAACGCTTCAAAAGTGGTATTTTTCATCCAATTTTCGTATTGTGTGTATGAAGCTTTGTTAGTACATAAAAAAAAAAAAAAACCTCAATAAACATAAATACGATGATTCTCTGAATAATCAGCATTCATTCAATTGTGCTTTCATGCAAATGTGAACATCATGTTCTGATCTTTATTGGGGAATGTTATTTTGTATATAGAGTGTTTATGTGGTGAGTTTACACTTTTCATTGAATGGAGTTTGGATAACACAGGGTTAAACGGAAAGGTCATAAATGAACTGCACATTATCTGGACAGAATGCTTGGGGAGATAGTGATGTGCTCCTGCTTAGGAGATGTATGTTACGTTGGGGGGATACAAACTCTGCAGGGCTCCAACACACACTCGCTGCTATTCCAACCCTTCACATATTTCCACATAAACTTCCCTCCTGGCATTAAACTTTGCCAGGTATTGTGCTCAGCTTACCACCCCAAACTGATGTGCTTCCCTCAGCTCACCTCTCTCCCTGCATGTCCTGCGAGCAGAATAGCTGTGCTCCTCCTCTGGGCTCTCTCATCATATGGCACTGAAGATAGAGGAGGGGGGGATTCAGCGGGACACACAGAGCAAGTATGCAGGAGACTGGGGGAGGGGGATGAGGAGACAGAAAATCAGGAGGGGCCGGCGGGAGGAGCGAGAGGTCTGACTAAATACAATCTCTTAGCAGCAGGGACCTGATCTACCCATCAGCTAGCTGTGATTGAAAGGTAGATCGAAGCGGAAGCTGCCATGGGTCCCCCTACTGGCAATGCCTGAATGGTCAGGTGTGCGGCACTTACTATTGCGAGCTGTGTCGGCAGCTGCTGGTGTAGCACCTGCCACACAGCTCACATACTTCAAAGTCTTGCAGGACACGGCTACTAATGGGAACTGAGTTCCTGTTGTGGAAAAAGTACAGGAACTCCGTTCCCATGTGTTCCCACAGGACTTGAGCCCTGGTTGTAATGCATAGTCATTCGATTCAACTTGAATTAGCTGCCTTAATACAATGCACGTTAATATGGTAAATATCACATCTTAACATGTGTGTGGTAGCTCAACACAGTGGAAAGGACATGTGTGAAGCCGATCTTATTGATGACATTAGCCCAGTGGCAATTGTTATACTATGATTCCTTTGTCTTTTAAGTGAATGAATTAGGCAAGGTCAAATAAGAAGAATTTAAACAACATTCAAGTCATCATAGTTCAGGGCTGAGTTATAATATATATATGAAGAACTAGCTTGTCTATCTGATTATGTAAAAAGAGGATATTTTACTGTGGATGTGTCATCACAGGAATTACAAACAGGGAGAGGAAGTTCTCCAATTCACTTGCCCATACTGGAACTAATAGGAGGTTTCCGAGACACATTAATGCTAATTGTAGAGTCAAACGTAACTCAACCTATGTACAAAAAGCAGTCAGTAGAGGCTTCCAGGTATGCCAGTCAGCATTGTTCTTGCCATATTTTCTCAAATAGCTACTTTAGGGATTACTAATGTTAGTAAATCTGAAAGCAAAATTTGTGCTTCAGGTGCATTTTTATACAGCACCTGCGTAACAAAGAATGAAAATGATAACAGCAGTTTACTGCAAATTGAAAAACAAAAATGTATTCTATATTGCAGCTAAACAGTCCTTAAAGCGGGGATCCACCCTAAAGTGGACCTTCCGCTCATTGGAATCCTCCCCCCCTCCGGCGCCACAATTGCCACCTTTCAGGGGGGGGAGCAGGTACCTGTACAGTTCAGGTATCTGCACCCACTTCCGGCGTAGATTCTGCAGAAGGTACGCCCCTTTCCGCAGAATCTATGCCCCTTTCCGAAAGTCCCCCGCTGCCTGCTGGGAAACACACGGATCCCAGGGACAGCGGGTCCATCCTAATTGCACAGAGCGACTCGCGCATGCGCAGTAGGGAACCGGGAAATGAAGCTGAAAGGCTCCACTTCCTAATTCCCATACCCAAGATGGCGGCGGCAGCACCCGAGAGACGATCGAGAGATTGGCTTCGGGTGCCGACATCGCGGGTGCGGTGGGCGGGTAAGTGTCACTATTTTAAAAGTCAGCAGCTGCAGTATTTGTAGCTGCTGGCTTTAAAAAAAAAAAAAAACGGCGGAACTCCCGCTTTAACCACTTCCCAACAAGCACACGACGATGTACGTCGACAGAATGGCACGGGCAGGCATATTGGCGTACATGTACGTCCAATATTCGTTGCCGCCGTGCCATCGGGAGCGCTCCGCCGGCGGCGCGCTCCCGCGCTGGTCGGGACCCCCGTGAGTCCGGCTGCGGGACCCGCGGACTCGATCGCCGCGGGCATCCCCGCGATCGTCTCACGGAGCGGCCGAATGGAGGAAATGCTGTATAAACAACATTTTCCCATTCTGCCTAGCAACTAGTGACGCTGATCTCTGCTCCATGTGATTGGAGCAGAGATCAGTGTACACTAAATGACAGCCCAATCCCCCCACAGTTAGTAACACTCCCCTAGGAACACTTAACCCCTACACTGCCACCCACTGGTTAACCCTTTCACTGCCAGTGTCATTTACACAGGAATCACTGCATTTATATAGCAGTGATTACTGTATAAATGACAATGGTCCCAAAAATGTGTCAAAAATGTCCGATGGGTCCCCCACAATGTCGCAGTCACAATAAAAATCGCAGATCGCCGCCATTACTAGTAAAAAAAAAATAATAAAAAATTATTAATAAAAATGCTATAAAACTATCCCTATTTTGTAAACGCTATAACTTTTGCGCAAACCAATCAATAATCGCTTATTGCGATTTTTTTTACCAAAAATATGTAGAAGAATACGTATCGGCCTAAACTGAGGGAAAAAAATGTTTTTTTATATATTTTTGGGGGATATTTATTATTACAAAAAGTAAAAAATAATGCTTTTTTTTCAAAATTATCGCTCTATTTTTGTTTATAGCGCAAAAAATAAAAACCGCAGGGGTGATCAAATACCACCAAAAGAAAGCTCTATTTGTGGGAAAAAAAGGACGTTAATTTTGTTTGGGAGCCACGTCGCACGACCGCGCAATTGTCAGTTAAAGCGACGCAGTGCCGAATCGCAAAAAGTGGTCTGGTCTTTGACCAGCAAATTGGTCCGGTCTGAAAGTGGTTAAATGTGGTGGCTGCAATAGTTTAAGTTGTAATAATGTAGTAATGGTAAAGCCTTGTTATCCATTTATGTTCAATTAAGAATGGGACTTAGTAAAGAACAGCAGGTGATGTCTTTAAAAGCCACTCCTACAAAAGTGAAAAATCTTTGCCAATATATTTAGGAAGCAATATCAGGCCTTGACAAAGATCTTTGTTTAGTGCCAGGACAAGGTTCTTTCACATTTGAGTTAAAAATACAATTCTTCCTCCCAAATCTGTTTTTTAATATTTATTTAAGCATTTCCTTCCCCTGTTACTTTTACTACACATAAGTCAAAAGAGGAGATGGAGATTGGAAGTTAACATGGAAGCTATAGACAATAGGCAGGAGGGAAATATTTTCCAGATAAAATAAAGCTGGCCATACACCTATAGATTATCTGCAGATTTTTTATGGTTAGATGGAAAAAGTGAAACAGATTTCTCCACGTAAGCTTAAAGTGGTTGTAAACCCTCCCCTACAACTTTGTCCCATGTGAATCAGCATAAAAACCCTAATGAACACTGCTTGTAGATATCTCCTTACTTGCTTAGTATTGTTGTAAGCCTTTTTGTTCTTTGGAATGACATCACTGAGCATGCCCAGATCTCCCCTGATTTACGGCACACTCTCTATGTCTTATCTATCTGTTATCAGGACTTCCTACGGCACAGCGATGAACTCCCAGAAGGCTGCTAATCACTCAGAGCTTCCTTCTACACACCATGTGATCATGTGACCTCACATACAGTGTAAAGCAGGGAATGGGACAGCAGTACTGCAGTCTTATCAGCTGAAGCGGATAGGACTCATACAAGTAAACACTAGGTAATCAAGACAAGTAAATACTATCAAATAAACAAGTCAGCTATGAACAGGGAAGCAGGGTTGCCATAGAAATGTTGGATTGAGAAGGAGGCTTGGTTAACAGTACAGGGAGTGCTCAATGTAAGGGCAGAAATACACTCCACTGTGGACTCAGGAAACAATATTTAACCACTTGCCGACCGCCGCACGACGATGTACGTCGACAGAATGGCACGGGCAGGCATAAGGGCTTACATGTACGTCCTTGCCTGCCCGCCGGTCGGGGGCCCAATCGGGCCCCCGCCCGGTGCCTGCGGCGGTCGGTATTCGTTCGGGAGCGATCCCGGACGAGGGGACGGCCATTCATTCATGGCCACCCCCTCGCGATCGCTCCCGACGAATGAAAATGTCCCGTGACATCACTTCCTCTCCTGTAATGTAAACACAGGAGAGGAAGTGATGTATTCTCTCCTCCGTGTCGGTATTTTTCGTTCCGGCACCGAGGAGAGAGCATCGGTGAGTTGCACAAGCACTACACTACACAGTAGAACATGCCAGGCACACTCACACCCCCCCTTTACCCCCCGATCACCCCCCAATTACCCCTGCCCCCCCAGTCACAGTGACACCAATTGCTTTTTTTTTTTTTTTTTGCATTGGTGTCATTTGTGACTGTAATAACTGTTAGGGCAGTTAGGGTTAGCCCCCTTTAGTTCTAATGTGCCCCCCTAACCCCCCTAATAAAGGTTTAACCCCGTGATCACCTCCCCTCGCCAGTGTCACTAAGGCTGGGTTCACATTGCAGCGGTTTATGAGAACGAATGTGATTCGCACCGCACTGCAGTGCAAATCACATCCGATCTCTGTGCGATTCGAGTTCAGCCATACAGATAGTATGGCTGAATTCGTGTCGCACCCGCCGCAAATTCGCACGGGACCCTTTTTTTGGCCCGCAGCAGAATCGGATCGCATGGGTGTTCACACCATGCGATCCGAGTTTGCAGATCGCACTGCGATATGCGAACTGATCTGGGGGTGTCATTAACATTTCACTGACACTCCCAGCAGTTCGCATAGGGCAGTGTGAACTGCCGCCGGGAGGCATGCGATGCGGGAACCCGCCGCGGATTCATGGCGTTCCCGCATCGCTCCAGTGTGAACCCAGCCTAATAAGCGATCATTTTTCTGATCGCTGTATTAGTGTCACAGGTGACGCTAGTTAGGCAGGTAGGTATTTAGGTTCGCCGCAGCTTTTTATAGCGCCAGGGACCCCCATATACTACCGCATAAAGCCCCCTGATTTCCCCCTAGTTAACCCTTTCACCAGTGATCACCATATAACTGTTACAGGTGACGCTGGTTGGTTAGTTATTTTTTTATAGTTTCAGGGCACCCGCCATTTATTACCTAATAAAGGTTTAACCCCCTGATCACCCGGCGGGTGTCATTTGTGACTGTAATAACTGTTAGGGCAGTTAGGGTTAGCCCCCTTTAGTTCTAAGGTACCCCCCTAACCCCCCAATAAAGGTTTAACCCCGTGATCACCCCCCGTCGCCAGTGTCACTAAGGCTGGGTTCACATTGCAGCGGTTTATGAGAACGGATGTGATTCGCACCGCACTGCAGTGCAAATCACATCCGATCTCTGTGCGATTCGAGTTCAGCCATACAGATAGTATGGCTGAATTCGTGTCGCACCCGCTGCACCCGCCGCAAACTCGCACGGGACCCTTTTTTTGGTCCGCAGCAGAATCGGATCGCATGGGTGTTCACACCATGCGATCCGAGTTTGCAGATCGCACTGCGATATGCGAACTGATCTGGGGGTGTCATTAACATTTCACTGACACTCCCAGCAGTTCGCATAGGGCAGTGTGAACTGCCGCCGGGAGGCATGTGATGCGGGAACCCGCCGCGCATTCGTGGCGTTCCCACATCGCTCCAGTGTGAACCCAGCCTAATAAGCGATCGTTTTTCTGATCACTGTATTAGTGTCACAGGTGACGCTAGTTAGGCAGGTAGGTATTTAGGTTCGCCGCAGCTTTTTATAGCGCCAGGGACCCCCATATACTACCGCATAAAGCCCCCTAGTTAACCCTTTCACCAGTGATCACCATATAACTGTTACAGGTGACGCTGGTTGGTTAGTTATTTTTTTTATAGTTTCAGGGCACCCGCCATTTATTACCTAGTCTCACTAGTGTACCCCTAAATTTAGGGGTGTCTACTTTCCAAAATGGGGTCATTTGGGGGGGGTTTGTGCCATCTTGGCATTTTATGGCCTTCAAAACTGTAACGCCCTTAGAAAGCCTGAAGGCGGTGCTTGGTTTTCGGGGCCCCGTACGCGGCTAGGCTCCCAAAAAGTCCCACATATGTGGTATCCCCGTACTCAGGAGAAGCAGCAGAATTTATTTTGGGGTGTCATTTCACATATGCCCATGGCATGCGTGAGCAATATATCATTTAGTGACAACTTTGTGAAAAAAAAAAAAAGTTTGTAATTTTCCCGCAACTTGTGGCAAAATATAAAATATTCCATGGACTCAACATGCCTCTCAGCAAATAGCTTGGGGTGTCTACTTTCTAAAATGGGGTCATTTGTGGGGGTTTTGTGCCATCTTGGCATTTTATGGCCTTCAAAACTGTAATAGGTAGTGAGAAGTGAAATCAAAAATTTACGCCCTTAGAAAGCCTGAAGGCGGTGCTTGGTTTTCGGGGCCCCGTACGCGGCTAGGCTCCCAAAAAGTCCCACATATGTGGTATCCCCGTACTCAGGAGAAGCAGCAGAATTTATTTTGGGGTGTCATTTCACATATGCCCATAGCATGTGTGAGCAATATATCATTTAGTGACAACTTTGTGTAAAAAAAATAAAAATAATTAATTTTTTGTCATTATTCAATCGCTTGAGGCAAAAAAATAAAATATTCAATGGGCTCAACATGCCACTTATCAATTTCCTTAGGGTGTCTACTTTCCAAAATGGGGTCATTTGGGGGGGTTTTGTACTGCCCTGCCATTTTAGCACCTCAAGAAATGAGATAGGCAGTCGTAAACTAAAAGCTGCGTAAATTCCAGAAAACGTACCTTAGTTTGTAGATGTGACAACTTTTGCGCAAACCAATAAATATACAATTATTGACTTTTTTTTTACCAAAGACATGTGGCTGAATAAATTTTGGCCTAAATGTATGACTAAAATTGAGTTTATTGGATTTTTCTAATAACAAAAAGTAGAAAATATCTTTTTTTTTCAAAATTTGCGGTCTTTTTACGTTTATATCGCAAAAAATAAAAATTGCAGAGGCAATCAAATACCATCAAAAGAAAGCTCTATTTGTGGGAAGAAAAGGACGCAAATTTTGTTTGGGTACAACATTGCATGACCGCGCAATTACCAGTTAAAGCAGCGCAGTGCCAAATTGTAAAAAGACCTCTGGTCATTTACCAGCAAAATGGTCCGGTCTGAAGGTGGTTAAGATGGAGCTGCCTAACCCCTGGAAACAAGTTTTTTTAAAGTTTCTTTAAACAGTAAGTAATATGCGATTTGGGTTGGATTACAGTGGCTATAGTCTGATAATTACTTATTATAATGGACTAAATGAAAAGATGCATCAGAGTGGGAGAGTTTACTTCCTCTTTAAGTGTGGTGTGATCAGACCTGATGTATACTTCCTTATGAGCAAAATATTGAAAGTGCATTACAGTATATTATAAATCTGCACATGTACAATGCAAAATCTGTGGTCAGTATTGGTCAAAAGTAATTTAGCATTATCAGTCACTGAAAGGAGAGGTACCACTAGCCCTCCTGTACAGGGCCCGGGCCTTATCACTTTAGCAGGGGGGCCCGTGCAGCTGACAAACTGGGGGAATTGAATCGCAGACAGAGAGCAGTGTGGCTAGCAGGCAATTACTGGAACTGATTTCCCTGTAGCAGCTGAAAGCCTGCAGAAGGTAGAGTAGGAGAAGCTGGGAGGGAGAGCCACACAGAGGCAGAGTTCCAGTAATCGCTCCCCCGCCGCACTGATCACCCTTCCCATCCACAATCTGATTCTTCCTGCTTCCCATAGCCCCCCCCCTCCCATGTACCTCCTTTCCCCCTGTAGAGAGAGAATCACTCACTTACTGTGTTCAATCATAATTGAAGCATAGTAAACTTGCATGTTTACTGTGCTTCAGTTTATTTTGAGAGAGGTGGGCTGTACAGGACCCCATGATCTCTAGCAGCAGCCCTAAGCATTATATAAGACAGGAAAGCAGTATTAAACAAACAGGCATGTGGAAAAGACAATTATATTACCGATAATGATATAGATTACCTTTCCACTAAAAAGCCAGTCAATTGGTAATAGTATTCATTTGAAATACATAATCTGGAATGTTAATACGTTATTTGAAATAATAAGTTAATAAACAATTTAATAATACAAATTGCCCACCCTATCTCACCCTAAAATCAGTAAAAGGTGGGTAAATAGCAAGGTATACAGTAAGCTAATGTGCTTACACACCGGTGCTGCAATGTGAAAAGAAGGCTTAGCTAAAGTTGAGTAAATTAGTAAAGTCAAATAAATTTAGGCGCTGTCAGCCGAACAGCACCTGCAGCCAATCTGCTGTAAAATCTAAGCATGGTTTGGGTGTTCTGACAGCCACCACTAGTGACTGTCAGAATACAATAGCCTGGCAGGGGGGATTCTTCCATCCATGCGGTTAGTGTATTGACAGCTTTGGGCTACAATCATACAAGCGATTTGTGTGTCTCTAGCAGCATTTACCACAGGTAATCGCTGGCTGTGCAGAGAGCAACGAATAGATGCGACTGACAACAACCTGGCATTATAGTGAACGGTGCTGTAAGCTGCACCTAGCCAATGAGAGCTGCATCAGGTACTGCTGCTACAATTTGCACCGGCCTTAATCAGTGGTGTGAATGTAGCCTTAGACAGAGCTGTACTTCCGTCATTTACTGAACCGGTTGTCAGGATGAAGTGTTCAATTTACACACCCCTCTAAATAGATGCCCAGCAGCACAGCTGAGAAAACCTGTAAAAGATATTGCCAAGACAAAGTGTGCCATCTCCTGCTGATGAGCTTAACGTGGATGTCTAGCTATCAGCATGTCCCTGTCTGAATGAAGAAATGTGATTCAACAGGCTCTGGAAATTACTGCACATTCTCTTTAATTGTACATGCCAAAAAAATGTTACGCAAGAGCATTCAGTGGAGGCAACAAAGGAGTTCCTCCTCTGAATGCTAGACCCTCGCCTCAGACTCATGACGTGACATCACTGGTTGCTAGACACCAGGCGGCAGGCGAGTCTAGTAACCAGTGCAGTGGGCAGCAGAGAGGCCATCGGATGGTGCAATAAGAGAGTCTAGGTAGTCGGGGTGGCACCTCTGCTGCTGAATGTAACAGTAAGTGACTGCCACAGCTTCGGCACCCCCCCCTTTGTACCAGCTTTTGGCGCCTGGGCACGGTGCATCCTGGGCACCCGCCCAGAAACAGCCCTGAGTGTCTCAGGGGAGGGCCTCTTGCTCCCCCTCGCCCCCCCATGTGGATTGGCCATGATTCCCTCACTTTCTGTTTAGGCTATGGGACAAGAAGTGAAGGGAAATCTCCCCAATGGGACACAAATACTAAAAACTAACAGAGGTTAGAACCCTCCCATACTCTATCCAAAGTGAAAAAAAATTGTCTTACTTTAAACAAGCTGTTGTAAATACACCAGTTCTCTCAAGAGCCCACATATGAAAAATGTGAACAAACAGGCTGTAAGAAGAATGACCCGCTTAAAGGCTAAGTTCACCTTTGGAACATGTTACATGTTCCACCTGTATTTTGTGTGGAACATGTTACATGTTCGTTCCTGCCACCCCTTCCAGCTTCCCTCCTTCCTGTGACAGCAGGTGGGGGATCTTCTCCCCGCTGTCACAATATAAAAACGGCATGGACGTGCGTGGCTCCGGCCACAAGACCATGTCCAGGGCCATTTTTAATAATGATTGGACCCTGGGCAAAAAGTTTCGCTCTCCACCTGCTCTGAGACATACAATAAATAGCAGCTAGACTCAAAATCTGTTTACTGAATCGGATCAGGCAATGATTGCGATTGGTTGCCAGAGGTTACAGTGTATCATTACCGCTCACTGACTGGTTGCTAGAGGTTACAGCACACATTACGCCTCACTGATTATTTGCTAGAGGTTAGAGCACATGATTTCTGCGTGTTAATTCCTAGAGATTACTGTACATTGATACTGCTCACTGATTGGTTGCTAGACGTTACTGTTCATCATTACTGATTGGGTTGCAAGAGGTTAAAGCATATCATCTCCTCACTGCCTGTACACCATGGACTGGGGTGGTGAGGGGACCCATTAATAGACAGAAAACTCCCAGGGATCCTAGGACTCCTGGGATCAGTGGCAGTGCTGGGAGGAGGGGGCGGTGCAATCAATGGCAATGCTGATTTTTTTTCCCGACTACCAATATAAAGAGGAGTTTCAACACTGGCCACCAATGTAATAGGGGTTTAAACTGACCACTAATGTAATAGGGGTTTACACTGATCACTAATGTAATAGAAGCATTCACAGTAGTGATGGACGAACGTTTCGCCCGGCGGTCGTTTCGCGGCGAATTTCCGACTTTCGCCGTCCGCGGGTTCGAACGCCTTTTTCCGTCGTTCGCCCCGGCGGACTTACGTGTTTAATGTATACAAGAACTTTAACCTTTCGTGACACGTTTATCATGTGTTACAGGACAACCAATTGAGACATGACAGCTCATGGACACTTGGACATTCCCCCTAACCTATAAATACACCCGATCCGGTGGCCATTTTACATTCTTTCTTCTGTCACTGTAGGGAAAGGATCCTGTGTGGAGTAGGGACAGAGAAAACGCTAGCTATTTGGTACACAAAAGTTCTTTTCAGGACTGGTATAGGTGTTAGGTCAGCAGCCTGAGTTTCTTTTGTCAGTTTAGATAAAGGGACAGAGCGCTGTATGCTGCTATTTTAGGGACAGCTCAGCCAGATTAGTCTTTCTTCATCATCATCATCATCATCATCATTAGCTGTTACTATCAGGTCCACAAAAGAGCTGTTCCAGCTAATCGTTCCAGCCTACTCTTTTTTGCCAATTTGTATAGGGACAGGCAGGAAGCAGTGTGTCAGGCAGTGAGGATAATTTTAAAGACTTGCTGTTACTATTAGTTCCACAAAGGTTCTTTTCAGGACTGGTATCAGTGGTACGGTAATAGGCTTGTACACGTATAATATTCTTTCTTCCAAATATAGAAAGAATATTATACTTGACTGCTGCCCTTCTGCTGCAGTCTGCTAATCATTCACAACTCACTTGTTCCACAAAGCTCTTTATCAGGACTGGTAACTTGGTCTGTCTAGGGTGCTACGGTACATAGGCTTGGGTGCGGTACAGTCTGCTGTTCTGTAAGGACCGCTATCGGTCCACAATACATAGGGTTGCCGTGCACTACTGCTGACCGCTGCCCTATACTGCAGCAGTCCTTCAGCGGTATAGGGACTGACGCACAGTCTGCTAAACACTAATACACAACCTGCTTGGTCCACAAAAGTTCTTATAAGGACTGGTAACTTGGTATAGGGTGCTACGGTACATAGGCCTGAGTGCGTTACAGTCTGCTGTTCTGTAAGGACCGCTATCGGTCCACAATACATAGGGTTGACGTGCACTACTGCTGACCGCTGCCCTATACTGCAGCAGTCCTTCAGCGGTATAGGGACTGACGCACAGTCTGCTAAACACTAACACACAACCTGCTTGGTCCACAAAAGTTCTTATAAGGACTGGTAACTTGGTATAGGGTGCTACGGTACATAGGCCTGAGTGCAGTACAGTCTGCTGTTCTGTAAGGACTGCTATCGGTCCACAATACATAGGGTTGCCGTGCACTACTGCTGACCGCTGCCCTATACTGCAGCAGTCCTTCAGCGGTATAGGGACTGACGCACAGTCTGCTAAACACTAATACACAACCTGCTTGGTCCACAAAAGTTCTTATAAGGACTGGTAACTTGGTATAGGGTGCTACGGTACATAGGCCTGAGTGCAGTACAGTCTGCTGTTCTGTAAGGACCGCTATCGGTCCACAATACATAGGGTTGCCGTGCACTACTGCTGACCGCTGCCCTATACTGCAGCAGTCCTTCATTGGTATAGGGACTGACGTACAGTCTGCTAATCACTAACACACAACCTGCTTGGTCCACAAAAGTTCTTATAAGGACTGGTAACTTGGTATAGGGTGCTACGGTACATAGGCCTGAGTGCGTTACAGTCTGCTGTTCTGTAAGGACCGCTATCGGTCCACAATACATAGGGTTGCCGTGCACTACTGCTGACCGCTGCCCTATACTGCAGCAGTCCTTCATTGGTATAGGGACTGACGTACAGTCTGCTAATCACTAACACACAACCTGCTTGGTCCACAAAAGTTCTTATAAGGACTGGTAACTTGGTATAGGGTGCTACGGTACATAGGCCTGAGTGCGTTACAGTCTGCTGTTCTGTAAGGACCGCTATCGGTCCACAATACATAGGGTTGCCGTGCACTACTGCTGACCGCTGCCCTATACTGCAGCAGTCCTTCAGCGGTATAGGGACTGACGCACAGTCTGCTAAACACTAACACACAACCTGCTTGGTCCACAAAAGTTTTTATAAGGACTGGTAACTTGGTATAGGGTGCTACGGTACATAGGCCTGAGTGCAGTACAGTCTGCTGTTCTGTAAGGACCGCTATCGGTCCACAATACATAGGGTTGACGTGCACTACTGCTGACCGCTGCCCTATACTGCAGCAGTCCTTCAGCGGTATAGGGACTAAGAGTTTTGTCACAGGGTGATTTAAAAAATGACAGGCAGAGGAAGAGGCAGGCCCTTCCGCAGGGGTGGTAGGGGTAGGGCAGGAGCAACAGCCTTGAGCCAAAGTGGGAAGTTGCAGAAGGTGCGTTCAATTACTTTAAAGGACGCACCAGACTTGGTTGAGTGGCTCACTCAGCCTTATTCTTCTGCACCCTCCTCATCCTCTCGATCTGCACCCTCTTCTTCACTCTCTGCTATGTGCACCCCCAAAGACACTACCACCAACAACACCACCACCACCACATACCTTCCGCTTGAGTGCAAATGGGGGCCTTCATGCTCCAGTGTTTTAATAGGGACCCCCGTATAAAAAGCATGAGGGTCAAGGACCAGTACTGGGTGGCAACGTACTTAGATCCCCGGTACAAACACAAAATGGCGGAAATGTTACCGCCGTCGCAGAGGGCTGTCAGAATGCAGCACTTCCAGGCCTTGCTTCGAGAAATGCTGCATTCTGCTTTTGCGTGCGCTGGCAGAGGAGCAATTCCCACTCCCAGAGAAGGATTTGCGGGTACCAATCCAACAGCGCCTGCAAGAAGAGGCCGGTTTGAAGATGTGTTGGTGACTTCGGATATGAGGTCATTCTTTCAGCCGACCCATCGACAGGTGTCATCCGGATCCAGCATCAGGGAACGCCTAGACCGTCAGGTGTCCGACTACATTGGGTTAACGGCCGATGTGGACGCTCTGAGGAGTGATGAACCCCTAGACTACTGGGTGGGCAGGCTTGACCTCTGGCCAGAGCTTGCCCAATTTGCAATCGAACTGTTGGCTTGCCCCTCATCCAGTGTCCTGTCCGAAAGGACGTTCAGCGCAGCAGGGGGGATTGTGACCGATAAGCGTACTCGCCTAGCTCACGACAGTGTTAACTACCTCACATTTCTAAAAATGAATGAGGCATGGATCTCGGAGGAATTCAACACATGTGATCAGTAGACCATGTATATGTCTATAAACAATTTTTGGAATCAAGCACACAGACCTTCTTAATTCATTTGGCTCACTTCCCTGACCCAAAAAAGCACACCGTACTATATGCCCCTACCCTCCTCTTTGAAGAGGTTGAGCGGTGTCATATTTCTACTGGGGCTGCTTATTATGAGGGGTTCCCACCATCCCTGTGCTGTGCTGACTTCCTCCTGGGTGTTCTTATTATGAGGGGCTCCCACCATCCCTGTGCTGTGCTGACTTCCTCCTGGGGGTTCTTATTATGAGGGGATCACACCATCCCTGTGCTGTGCTGACTTCCTCCTGGGGCTGCTTACGGTGCTGCTGTCAGCGCTGTATGTCACGGAGCTGCTGTCAGCGCTGTATGTCACGGAGCTGCTGTCAGCGCTGTATGTCACGGAGCTGCTGTCAGCGCTGTATGTCACGGAGCTGCTGTCAGCGCTGTATGTCACGGAGCTGCTGTCAGCGCTGTATGTCACGGAGCTGCTGTCAGCGCTGTATGTCACGGAGCTGCTGTCAGCGCTGTATGTCACGGAGCTGCTGTCAGCGCTGTATGTCACGGTGCTGCTGTCAGCGCTGTATGTCACGGAGCTGCTGTCAGCGCTGTATGTCACGGAGCTGCTGTCAGTGCTGTATGTCACGGAGCTGCTGTCAGCGCTGTATGTCACGGAGCTGCTGTCAGCGCTGTATGTCACGGAGCTGCTGTCAGCGCTGTATGTCACGGTGCTGCTGTCAGCGCTGTATGTCACGGAGCTGCTGTCAGCGCTGTATGTCACGGAGCTGCTGTCAGTGCTGTATGTCACGGAGCTGCTGTCAGCGCTGTATGTCACGGAGCTGCTGTCAGCGCTGTATGTCACGGAGCTGCTGTCAGCGCTGTATGTCACGGTGCTGCTGTCAGCGCTGTATGTCACGGAGCTGCTGTCAGCGCTGTATGTCACGGAGCTGCTGTCAGCGCTGTATGTCACGGAGCTGCTGTCAGCGCTGTATGTCACGGAGCTGCTGTCAGCGCTGTATGTCACGGAGCTGCTGTCAGCGCTGTATGTCACGGTGCTGATGTCAGTGCTCTGTATTACGGTGCTGCTGTCAGTGCTCTGTATCTCCTGCACCCTCTTGTTTGCCTACCCTGGTCCCTGACCTTCCCTCTCCTCCATTGCCTTCATTAGCTCCATAGTCCTGAATTGTCAGAACAATTTCCCAAATAAAAAAAAAATGCTTGTAGTTATCGATCCCAAATTCACCTCATACATGTATTATGCTATTGTCCAGGTGGTGGGACTACGTGCTACCCCCTAATAATTACCCCGTGGCCGCAAATTCGACCTAAAGGTTTGCGAAATTCGCCTCCCATTGAAGTCAATGGAGCCCGCGGCGAACGGTCGTTTTCGCGAACGTTTGTGTCCGTTCGCGTTTCGCGTTCGCGAAACGTCCCGTCGGAAGTTCGTCCATCACTAATTCACAGTAACCACCGATGTAAGGATGGATTTACACTGATCACTAATGTAAGGGGTTCATTCACACTGTGAAAAAAATTCACACTGGCCACTAGTGTGACTGAAAGGATTCTACACCAAGTGCCAATGTAATGAGAAGATTTACACTCACCACCAATGTAATTGAGACATTTATCCTGTATTCACATTTGTGTGTGTCAGGAACGCATGCAAAACCTCTTTTGTGACACCACAGAAATGTGCTGCCCTTTAGCAGATACACAGCAGTGCCAATTAATTGTTAATGAGACCCTCATGCATCTGCTCACATTGCCTGCCTTGGCACTGTATGATTTTGAAAAAGGGTTTGGGACTTTCTTCCGCATTTGTAGCACATAGAGCAGCCCATTGAAATGAATGGGCTGCCCGACACGTTACCTATATCTTTATCCACCCTGTCAGTACATGTTTGCATCCTAAAACCCCTGCTAACCTCTGCACCCAAAACCTCTCCCATCCTCTCCACTCCAAAACCCCTCCCCTTTAACTCTACCTGCCTCCTCTGCTCATCTTTGCACTTACCTTCCTTACCTCAATACATCCCCTCCTTGCTCACCTGTGCACTCTAAATTGTAACTCCTTCTCTGTCTACCTCTGCACACCCCACACTATTTATTATTTTATTTATAAAAGGTGAACTTATCATTTAAGAAGCGTAAGTATACCCAATACACAAAGAAACAAGGCAAACAGAACAAAAGGTAAAGAGCGTATGAAAACCAGTAATAATATATACAAGCTTTCCCCACTTATATTCATATTATAGGAGAGTCAGGTCAACAAAGAAATTGGACTGTATGATAAAACCAAGGCATAAAGATTGTCAGAATGCATAGCAATCCTAGCTATGCTCAATACTACATTACTGGTTGAAATCAATGGTGATTTGAAACATCTGTTTACCAAGATCAAGGAACAAAGTTTCAGAACGTATTTAGCCTCAACATACAAAAGAAGACAAAGATCATGACAATTGGTAGTGTCAATAATTTTACCTTAATGGAGATGAAATTGATACAGTAGATGTCAACTGACAAGGATCAATAATTAAACATTTAGCAGCTGAGAAACTATACAATAATTGACTCTTGGAAGAAAAACAATGAGTTATATACAGGATTTTGTTGTGCAGAGATGTAGGATGTAAGAATCCAAGTTGCTTAAGTCATGGTACGTCTAATGCCACGTACAAACGATCAACAATCTGCCCGTGTGGGAGCTCCGGCGGACTTTTTCTTCCCAAAAGTCCAGCGGACTTAGAAAGAAGTTTTGACTTCTTCTTTGTTCGCCGGACTACAATTTGCCCGTCTGTGTGCTAGTTCGCCGGACTTTTGAAATGAACGGACTTGCACACACATGGGGAAAAGTCAGTTCATTTTGAACGTGGCTCCAGGTAGACGGGACTAGCGAAGGATGTGAATGTCGCTGCCTCCATCGGCGAGATTGACACCTCACTAGCCCCGTCACCTGGTATGGATTTAAAGGGGAAGCCCTACGCTGAAAACAACGGCGTGGAGGTCCCCCCCAAAGTCCATAGCAGATCCTTATCTGAGCACGCAGCCCGGCCAGTCAGGAAAGGGGGTGGGGACGAGCGAGTGCCCCCCCTCCTGAGCCGTACCAGGCCACGTGCCCTCAACATGGGGGGGTGCTTTGGGGAAGGGGGGCCCCTGCGGCCCCCCACCTCAAAGCACCTTCTCCCCGTGTTGATGAGGACTTCGGGGGGTCTTGTCCCGTCTTCGGTTCTTCTTGCCAGGCCTCCGCTTTCTTCTTCCAGCTCTTTTACTAGCGTTGGCCGGTCTTCTGTCGCCGCCGCCTTCTGCTTCTTCTTCATCTCCTTCTTCCAATGTTGACACGACGCTCTCTCCGGCCGTAATGCTGGGGACGCATTGTGCGCCGACTTATATAGGGACAAGGGGCAGGGTCACTGGGTGATGTCACATGGTGACTCGCCCCTTATGTCACTGTCCCTGCATCCTCTTGGACTGTGACATCATAAGGGTGGGGTCACCATGTGACATTAACCGGTGACCCTACCCCTTGTCCCTATACAAGTCGCCGCACAACGCATCCCCAACATTACGGCTGGAGAGAGCGTCGTGTCAACATCGGAAGACGGAAGAAGACGAAGCAGAAGGTGGCGGCGGGGACAGAAGACCGGTCCAACACTAGTAAAAGAGCTGTAAGAAGAAAGTGGAAGCCCAGCAAGAAGAACCAAAGAGCGGGTCAAGACCCCTGAAGACCGGGACAAGACCCCCAAAGTCAGAAGAAGACGGTGGCGGCGACAAAGGAGAAAGCCGGGCTCCTTCGCTAGTAAAAGAGTAGCAAAAGAGCAGAAGATAGTGGAGGAGTCTGGTGAGAAGACCCCCGAAGACAGAACAAGAGAAGACCACCGGAGCTGTCTAATAAAGTATTTTAAAAAACTGTGTTGTGTTTTTTTCTGTACACTTTTTTTCACCAGGTGAATGTGTAGGGGTACATCGTACCCCATACTCATTCGCATAGGGTAGGTGGCCGGAATCTGGGGGGCCCTTTATTAAAGGGGCTCCCGGATTCTGATAAGCCCCCCGCCCGCAGACCCCGACAACCAACAGCCGGGCCCTTGTCCTCATCAACATGGGGAGAAGGTGCTTTGGGGTGGGGGGGCCGCAGGGCCCCCCCTTCCCCAAAGCAACCTCCCCATGTTGAGGGCACGTGGCCTGGTACGGCTCAGGAAGGGGGGCGCTGGTTCATCCCCACCCCCTTTCCTGACCGGCCGGGCTTCGTGCTCGGATAAGGGTCTGCTATGGAATTTGGGGGGAACCCCACGCCGTTCTTTCAGCGTAGGGCTTCCCTTTTAAATCCATACCAGGTGACAGGGCTCGTGAGGTGTCAATCTCACCAATGGAGGTGGCGACATTCACTTCCTGCGCTAGTCCCATCTACCTGGAGCCACGTTCAAAATGAACGGACTTTACTCCGTTGGTGGGCAAGTCCCTTCATTTCAAAAGTCCGGCGGACTCTTGCCATAGCCATAGCCAGGTATTTCTGTCGGAAAAGTCTGGTCGTGTGTGGGCAGATCCGCTCATTCGGAAAGTCCAGCGGACCTCCGCTGCAATGTCCGGCGGGTCGTCCATCCGACTGAGTCTGCCGGACTCAGTCTGCCGGATAGTCCGATCGTGTGTACGCGGCATGACATATTATCAGATCGTGCAAAAGTTGAACTGTGGGGCAGGAAGAAAATGGTGGTGAAGAATAACATTGAATATACTATGGACTGACCCTAGAACAATTCCTTCCTTACTTCCTCCCACATGTAAAGCATCTGAAGCTAACTCCTACACATTTCACATGTATGGATTATGTTTGTCACATCAAATTATTCTGTTTTCGATCTAATCGTATATGATTTACACACTTTGATAACTGATCAGAGAACCGTCAGGGTGGAAGATGTGGTTTTAAAATGACTACAACTCTCAATGAATGTGGTCATTAGACATAATTTTTGGTTACACCTATGACTGAACTTGAGTGAAACAAGTAAAAAATGCAGACTATAAATATTCGGCTTGAGCAGCTAATGTTGGTCTATCAGCGTCTCCAGTATTTAAGAGACACATTTTCTAATCCACCAATGAATCAGCATCAGTTAGATAGCTGCACCCTTTGACAAAAAATGTGCCAGCTTGGCCCTGCCAGGAACGGGCTGATGCAAATAGGAGGCATCTGGTTTCCATTGTACACCAAGATTTCTAATTAAACCTCCCACTTGTTTTGCTGTACATAGAGAGCTTGCTGAGAATTAGATTATCTTCCACAATCTTCTCTACAGGGTACATTAAAGCTGAACTCCAATAAAACAGCTAAAGCACACAGATATCATACATACATGGCAGCTGGTTTACCTTCTGTCCCACAGTACAGTCCTGTCTGGCAGGACAACAGACCTGATTTTACTCTGTTTATCTCTGTGTCACTCTTCTCTCTTCTCCTATCAGCATGTTCTTTGGTAGCATATAGGTACTGCAGTACAACTAATTGGCTCCTTGTGCTGCTTCCGAGGGTTCTGCTATACAGGGACTGCAAAGGGCTGATGCCGAGCTATGTTCAAGTACAACGTACTTACACCGCTTACTTCTAAAATATCACAATTATTTTTATTGAATAAAGAGCTACATGAATGTGTGACTTTTATATCTGCTTGAAGTTCAGCTTTATAGTGATACGTAAGGATTTTTTTTAAACAAACATGTTAATATACTTGCCTGCTCTGTGCAATGGTTTTGCACACAGCAGCCCTAATCCTCCCCTTCTCAGGTCCCCCGCTGGAGCTCTAAACTCCTCCCCCTGCTGAGTGCCCAAATAGCAAATAATTTGTTATGGGGGCACTCCTGCATGCTCACTCCCAAGCTCTGCGTTGTGTGTCTTATGACAAACAGAATGGGGCTCAACCCCGCCCACCCCCTCTCCCTCCCTCTGTGATTGACAGCAGTGGGAACCTATGGATTCGGCTGCAGTGTCTGAGCCAACGAGGAGGGAGAGAGCTGCTCTTGTGAACATCGCTGGATTGTGATTGGGTTCAGGTAGGTATTAGGAGGGAGCTGCACAAAGGTTTTTTACCTTCATGCATGAAGATAAAAAAAAACTTTCAGTCTTTAGAAAGCCTATAAGAGCTATTATAAGTGAAAGAACAGTGAGGTCGATTTAAGAATTGTCACTTCTACTCAAACTTACTACACTTGCCCCAAATATATGTACATCAATGCAGTTGAGTTTTTTTTTTTCACCAGTCATAACATCAATCTAAACATGAGGAATGACAGATGTATTGCTTTCTGTGGTAAGAAATACTCGACATTGAATTTGATATAAGAAGGGCATCTCCACCTGGAAAAGCTTTGAAATGTGGTCTTAAGGCCTGAGACTTCATTCATCCAATCTTATACAGTACAATGCCACTCTTTACACCCCTTTCACACCAGGGTGTTTTGCAGGCGCTATAGCGTTAGAAATAGCGCCTGTAATCCGCCCTAAAGAAGCTGCACCATTGTGTGTAGTGTGAAAGCCCCGAGGGCTTTCACACTACAGCGGTGCGCTGGCAGGACATCAGGAAAAAGTCCTGCCAGCAGCTTCTTTGGAGCGGTGAAGGAGCGGTGTGTTTACAGCTCCTCCACCGCTGCTCCCCATTGAAATCAATGGGGCAGCGCTGTAATACCGCCGGCAAAACGCCGCTATTGCGGCGTATTGCCGGCGGTTTTAACCCTTTCTCGGCCACTAGCGGATGGTAAAAGCGCCCCGCTAGCGGCCGAAATGCGCCGCAAATCCGGTGGTAAAACACCGCTAAAAATAGCGGCGTTTTACCGCCCACGCTATCGGCGGTGTGGTGTGAAAGGGGTCTTACATAACATTAGCCAGCTGCTTTGCCTGCCTTCTCCAAATTCCAGTCTTATTTCAGTCTATTTAAGTTTTGATTGGACTTTAATAATGCATCTGTAATTTCTGAGCAACTATCTACAGTAATTATTTTATAGCCAATAGAGGTGCAATCATATTTGCGTTTTATCACACTGATTGCATTTTATTGGCTTTACCTAGACACACTGTACTTCATAACTGATCTCAAATCATCTGTGAAACATTACTCTGTAGGAATTTTTTTTTTTGCATAATGCATAGGAGCCGACTACAACTATTTCCTGAACACCTGCAATCCTAAAGGGTGTTTGTTAATTTAAGCTATTACCTATTACGCTATTACCTTTTGTACCACCACCCACTCCCTTTAGAATGTAAGCTCTACGAGCCGGGCCCTCCTGTGCATTTTGTATTGTACTGTAATTGTGTTGTCCCCCCCCCTATACATTGTAAAGCGCTGCGTAAACTGTTGGCGCTATATAAATCATGTATAATAATAATAATAATTTAAGTATTTATATTACATTTTTATTTGACTTGTGTTGGTGGGGGTACATTTTTAAACTGTTTGCGTGCTTTTATATTAAATTCTGAAAAGGAGAGAACTATTATCTTCTATCAAAGTGTGCCTGATTGATGCCCGAATGATAGAGTATCTCTAGTCAGGGGACCAACTCAGAACATCATACTAGTGCTGACCCAGGAGGCAAATGCCCCACTGCCCCATTCAAGTCCTTCCTTGCTGCATTTGCTGAACAACCCTTGCTAATGCACACGGACACAAGACCAAGTGACAACGTGAAGGGCCAAATGGGTCAGATGGCAAGGGTCATCCCTTCTTTCTGTAGAGGGATGGACACCAAATATAGATGCCTAAGTAATGTGCGATAGGATTGGTTTCAATGGTGGTGGCAACATTACAAGATACAATATCAATAGAGAGGAATGATGCAGTAAATGGTGGGCAGGGAACAAACATCTATAGCCAGGTGATATCATCAATTACCCTCTGTAATGAAACTAGGCCCCGAAATGGGCTTTGTTAGCCCTTGTACACACAGTCGGACATTCCGACAACCAAATCCATC
Source organism: Lithobates pipiens (assembly GCF_037356315.1). Lineage (NCBI taxonomy): Eukaryota > Metazoa > Chordata > Amphibia > Anura > Ranidae > Lithobates > Lithobates pipiens. The sequence continues at coordinate 17,000,342 of NW_027507685.1, forward strand.
GGATTTTGTCCGACGGATTTTGTCCGAAACTGTTGCATACACACAGTCGGACAAAGTTGTCAGAAAATCCGATCGTACTTAACGTGATGACGTTATTTCGTTGGGACGGGACTACGTTCAGGCTAGTAGCCAATAGCTTTGGTCTAGGAATTTGATCTGAGCATGCGTGGCACTTTGTCCGATCGGAATTCTCTACACATGATTGGACAAAGTTCGATCGGATCATGTTGTCGGAAAATTTTATAGCCCAGCTGGAAAACTTGGTCTGTCGGATACTCAGACGGAAACAGTCCGATGGAGCCCACACACTGTCGGATTATCCGACAACATGGTCCTATCGGACATTGTCCATCGGAATGTCCGACCATGTGTACAAGGGCTAAGGTCATTAGTAGGACAGAAAGTCTCAGTGTGACTATTAACACAGCCTCTATAAACACTTCATATCCCCCCCCCCCCCCCCCATTGGTTATCATTGATTAGCAAGGAGGAGATGCTGACAAACAAAGGAGGATGGGAAATATAGTTTTGATACATGGAAAGGGAACTACAACTCCCAAGAAGCTTTTCGGCCAAGGGGGAAGAGTAAAACAATAAGGAGGAATGCCTCAAGTAAGTTATAGGTCCTAATGGTCAGACCAGAGAAGAGAAAGGATGCAGGAATCTGCGCACTGAGCCTGGTGGATTTGCCTGTCCTGCCACACAACCAACGCATCCACGAAGGAGTGGACGGGACTGGAAATCTGATACTCATTAGTATAGGAGTATCAGCGGCCTCAGACAAGCTACAGGATCCAGGTAAAGAAACTGTCAGTTTTCACCAACAGCCACTATTTTCTCAGGGAGAGGACAGCATCTATTTTTACTATCAACAAAGCTGTCAATTTCACTTCTGGGCACCATTATCTCAAAAAACAAAAAACAAAAAAAAAGACAGAAGCCATCTTGAATAGTCAGCAACAATCCCAGGGTGAGTTTTCAGCTTAACTTGTGACTACCATTATAACACGGTGTGACCAGCAGTCTTTTCTTGAAGGGAGTTAGGCTGGCCATACATGGTGCAAATTTCTTTCCTGCAACCCTGGAGGAACTGCTGGTAGAAGACAGTGATTATTGCTAGCGGCTATAGCAGCTGCTAGCGATAATCACAAAAGAATCCGGCAGGGTGGTTGTACCCAAGTTGTTCGATCAATCAACTTGGTACATTCAGCCTACCCATCAATGTTTTGAATCTGAACCGGCCGAGTCAAGGCAAATCTTGACAAACATCACTTATAGTCTATACATGTCAGTACAGTCCTCATCATACCTGATAGATCAGGTCAGTCTATCTGGCTGAAATTAGGACCAGGGAACAAGGATTGGTGAGAGATGATTGTCAAATCCTAGTTACACAAATTACAGAAACAGATACTGCTATTACACATGTTTAGGACATCCAATAGAAATATAATTCATCCTACTCTCTCCTCCCGTTGGAGCTTATTTCAAATTATCTTCACCTATCAGTGTTTCAGTTCTTTTCTAAACTATCACCTTATATACATCTTTAGAAGGATTGATTATCCTAACCAAGATTCACCACTTGTGCACCATCTAAGAAGGGCCCCAACTAAGCTAGCAAGAAGAAAAACAAAAGAAAGTTTATATTTTGAGAACAATATCCTCTTATCTTAATTATTAATAAAAATAAATAAATACTGTGCTAGAAAACACAAAAATTACAAAAGAGCTGCAACAAAAACCATCAAATATTCCTATGGTGCAAATAAGTGTTATAAGGTCTGGTTCTTGTTTGCGTTGCATTGGATCTGAGAGTCACAACATGGCGCCCAAGATGAAATTGAGGCTTGGGTGTAGTTGTTTGATATTTAAGTGATGGATCAGCACATCGCCCGTGCCCCAGGAAGATTTAAGGTATTACAAAATGTGTAAGGCGGTGCTTTGTGCTGATGCCACCACGCCACATGTGACCCCGGAACATGGGTGTTTGTTAGTTCTTTTTTTAACTAGCTGGCTTTTTATATTGCTGTACATGTTATTCTTTTTGAATGTCACAGTTTTTTAGCATTAAAGGCTTACTTTTTCTAACGTTACTACACGATTGGAGTCGTGGCTTCGGTCCCGAGTGCGTCTCTTTATAGATTGGAGTGTCCATCTACCTGGCTTTTTCCGCATCTTGCTGAAACGTTGTTCATCATTGAAGACACAGAGGGCTCGGTGGCATCCGTAGATCTTCCAGTCCCCGCAGAGTGCTCAATCCACCTGTTCTTATAAGGGTTCTCACTTATAGAGTGTCTTTCTTCAGATTGAGTGCTGTCTTTCTCTCCATTTTAACCCATCCTCAGTGAACGGTGATGGACATTGGAATACACAACCTTAGAGGACTTTGTTGTTCATCTATATTCATTTCTTTATTTACTCATTAATTTTGTGCAATTATCACCGTTGGATCCTTGCACAGATGGACATTTGTTTGAACTGTCGTCATTGGAATAGTTGCTATCCTAATTTTGTGTCACTTTAAGCGTGGTAGTTTATTTTTAGCGCAACTTATCTTAATCATTAGTATAGGTCTCACTATTAGCTCCGTGAAGTTTTTTTTTTACATCCTTTTATTATAGCTACTCTGTTTAGACTCTGGTCCCGTTATAGGTCAAGTTATAAACATTGTAGAATCTGGGCCCAGTCAACATTAGTAAAAAAAATATCCATAAATCTACTGTTTGATTTGTATTTGCATTGCATGGTAGTAAATTATTACAAAAGTTGTAATGACACTTGTACAACCTTGTCTTTTTTGACTCACCTTCAATATACCCAAGGTCATTTTAAACAGGTGTGGTTTCTACACGTTAAACAGCCAGCTGTAAGCACAACATTGTGTCTTTTCAAAAACACATAAGGGCCGGCACCCACTGCTGCTATGCAGGAACGTTGAGAATCTACTGCGGGTTCCTGCATCACGTGTCCCGGCGGCAGTTCACACTGCCCTATGCGAACTGCTGGGAGTGTCAGTTAAAAGTTAAAAACACCCCCAAATCAGTACACATATCGCAGTGCGATCTGCAAACTCCGACAGGAATCGGAACGCATGGTGTGAACACCCTGCTGCAGACCAAAAAGAGGCTCCTGTACGAGTTTGGTCCAAATGCAATGCAAATTCAGCCATACTATCTATATGGCTAAAATTACATCACACAGAGATCGCATGTGATTTGCACTGCAGTGCGGTGCGAATCACATCCGATCTTGGACATCGCAGCAGTGGGAACCGGCCCTAAGACACTATCTCAGGCAAAGTGGCATCATGGCAGGAGGGCATAAATAGACTATCCCCCCTTCAGTCCATCATGAATGCTGCTGCCAGACTCATACACCTTACAAACCGCACAGTGTCTGCTACCCCTCTCTGCCAATCCCTCCATTGGCTGCCACTTGCCCAACAAATTCAATTCAAAATACTAACACTTACTTACAAAGCCATCCACAACTCTGCCCCCAGCTACATCTCTAGCCTAGTCTCAAAATACCAACCTAATCGCCCACTTCGTTCCTCCCAGGACCTCCTGCTCTCTAGCTCCCTCATCACCTCCTCCCATATCCGCCTCCAGGACTTCTCCCGAGCCTCGCCCATCCTCTGGAACTCACTACCCCAAATCTGTCAGACTGTCTCCAAATTTATCCACTTTTAGGCGATCCCTGAAAACTTTCCTCTTCAGAGAAGCCTATCCTGCCTCCATCTAACAACTTCACTATTCTCTCCATTAGCTCATCCCCCACAGCTATTACCCGTTTGTCTAACTTGACCCTCCCTCCTAGATTGTAAGCTCTAACGAGCAGAGCCCTCTGATTCCCCTTGTCTTGAATTGTATTGCATTGTACTGTCTACCCCAATGGTGTAAAGCGCTGCGTAAACTGTCGGCGCTATATAAATCCTGTATAATAATAATAATAATAATAATAATAAATGTGGCAAGAGATAGAGAGGATCAAGACTATTCACATCATACATATTCCCTTTAAACTATGTCCTTCACTGTGTTTATAATGAAGATACCATGCACTGCTATTTAAAATAGGAATAATTGGGGTTACATTTTAGACAAAAACGAATGGCTCACTACTGATATAAAAGGGTAAGACTGGTTTACGTTACTCTCCAAGTAAACATATTGCATAAACATGAACTATGTTAAGTTCTGTTCTCCAGGATAATGTGTAAGCAGAAGGCATGAAGTAGCAGTAGTGTCTTTCTTACGCCCAATGCAGAGAGACATGACTCAGCGCCATGTCCAACACGGAGCATGAAACACCATACATGTGAGCAATGAAGTCACATTTTGAACCTTGGCCAACAGGCTATCAAATTTCAAATGAATAAAAAAGACAGTAATCTTTTTAATAAGAAATTCAAGCTAAAAAAAAAGTATAATCGTTATATTAATTTAGCAAGAAACAAAAAAAAAAAAAAGAAAAATCACACATACTTAGTCCACCCACAACTAATATTTTGTTCTTTATTAAATGCAAGAGAATTAAACTTTTATATAATGTAAAAAAAAAAATGTGCTAAAGTGCTTAGTTCAAATATAAATGTAAGACAGCAGCACTCACTATTGTTTTAACACCAACAATACAAAACAAATAAATCAAATACATGTATTGCTCTATCTCTTTAAACTCTTAATTTTGAAAAAAAAATGTTTGAATAACAGTCAGAAATTAACAATAAAGAAATAAAAAAATCCCAGCTACAGTGTCATAAAAAACACACATACAGTGGATATAAAAAGTTTACACGCCACTGTTAAAATGTCAGGTTTCTGTGATGTAAACAAATGAGACAAAGATAAATAATTTCAGAACGTTTTCCAACTTGTATAAGTTGAAAAAGAAGCTGAAATCTTTTATAAGGGAGAAGTATAAATAAAAAAATAAAATAATGTGGTTGCATACAGTGGTGTGAAAAAGTGTTTGCCCCCTTCCTCATTTCCTGTTCCTTTGCATGTTTGTCACACTTAAGTGTTTCGGAACATCAAACCAATTTAAACAATAGTCAAGGACAACACAAGTAAACACAAAATGCAATTTGTAAATGAAGGTGTTTATTATTAAAGGTGAAAAAAAATCAAAACCATCATGGCCCTGTGTGAAAAAGTGATTGCCCCCCCTTGTTAAAACATACTATAACTGTGGTTGTCCACACCTGAGTTCAATTTCTCTAGCCACACCCAGGCCTGATTATTGCCACACCTGTTCACAATCAAGGCATCACTTAAATAGGAGCTGCTTGACACAGTAAGGTCCACCAGAAGATCCTTAAAAGCTACACATCATGCCGAGACCCAAAGAAATTCAGGAACAATTGAGAAAGAAAGCAATTGAGATCTATCAGTCTGGAAAGGGTTATAAAGCCATTTCCAAAGCTTTGGGAATCCAGCGAACCACAGTGAGAGCCATTATCCACAAATGGCGAAGACATGGAACAGTGGTGAACCTTCCCAGGAGTGGCCGGCCGCCCAAAATTACCCCAAGAGCGCAGCGACGACTCATCTAAGAGGTCACAAAAGACCCCACAACAACGTCCAAGGAACTGCAGGCCTCACTTGCCTCAGTTAAGGTCAGCGTTCATGCCTCCACCATCAGGAAAAGACTGGGCAAAAATGGCCTGCATGGCAGAGTTCCAAGGAGAAAACCACTGCTGAGCAAAAAGAACATCAAAGCTTGTCTCAATTTCTCCACAACACATCTTGATGATCCCCAAGACTTTTGGGACAACATTCTGTGGACCGATGAGACAAAAGTGGAACTCTTTGGAAGGTGTGTGTCCAAGTATATCTGGCGTAGAAGGAACACTGCATTTCATAAAAAGAACATTATACCAACCGTAAAATATGGTGGTGGTAGTGTGATGGTCTGGGGCTGTTTTGCTGCTTCAGGACCTGGAAGACTTGCCGTGATAAAAGGAACTATGAATTCTGCTGTCTACCAAGAGATCCTGAAGGAGAATGTCCGACCATCTGTTCGTGTACTCAAGCTGAAACGAACTTGGGTTCTGCAGCAGGACAATGATCCTAAACACACCAGCAAGTCCACCACCGAATGGCTGAAGAAAAACAAAATGAAGACTTTGGAGTGGCCTAGCCAAAGTCCTGACCTGAATCCTATTGAGATGTTGTGGTATCACCTTAAAAAGGCCGTTCATGCTCGAAAACCCTCTAATGTAACTGAATTAGGACAATTCTGCAAAGATGAGTGGGCCAAAATTCCTCCAGGACGCTGTAAAAGCCTCATTGCACGTTATCGCAAACGCTTGGTTGCAGTTGTTGCTGCTAAGGGTGGCCCAACCAGTTTTTAGGTTTAGGGGGCAACCACTTTTTCACACAGGGCCATGATGGTTTGGATTTTTTTTCACCTTTAATAATAAACACCTTCATTTACAAATTGCATTTTGTGTTTACTTGTGTTGTCCTTGACTATTGTTTAAACTGGTTTGATGTTCCGAAACACTTAAGTGTGACAAACATGCAAAGGAACAGGAAATGAGGAAGGGGGCAAACACTTTTTCACACCACTGTAAGTGTGCACACCCTCCTATAACTGGGGATGTAGCTGGGTTCAGAATTAAGCAATCACCTTCAAACACGTTAAATAGGGGTCGGTACACACCTATCATCTAAAGTGCCTCTGATTAACCCCAAATAAAGTTCAGCTGTTCTCGTAGGTTTTTACTGACATTTTCTTTCTGGGTCACAAATGTGCAGAACAAACTGTACTCCTCCCCAGGAGAAGTACAACCAAGATGTATGCTGCCCCTTCAGAGCGCATGCACCGGTGATGTCACCGGCGGCTTTCCATGTGACTATCTCCTAAACACCACATGTTTAGGAGATATTCACTGTACCTACAGGTAAGCGTTATTATATGCACAAGTTCAAAAGCTGGGTTTATACTACAGTTTAAGACTGAATAAAAGCCAACCATATTGACCTGAGATCAAAGCCCCCGCATCGGCCCTCGTTCGCCTCCTCTGGCGCCGACATCTATCCCGGAGTGACTTACGGGTATCGTGGCTGCGGCGCTGTGACTAGCCGGAGCTGTGATGACATCACTCCTGCGTATGCCTGCTGGTGTCGCCACTAACGGCATGATCGCTGTTAGAAACGGCACGCGCATGCACCGTAGACATCGGTGCCGTGATTCCTGCAAATATCTCCTAAACCTTTTAGGTTTGGGAGATATTTCTTGCACCTACAGGTAAGCCTTAATCTAGGCTTACCTGTAGGTTAAAGTGGTTGTAATGGGTTTACAACTATTTTAAATAAATCACTAAATTTACTGCCTTCCACAATAAGTTGCCCCTTGCTCAATTTGCATAGTAAGGTTAGCTAAAATCCAGTCTTGGGTCTCAGTCATATATTCTACATGACTATGGTATAGCAAGCATACTGCAAATACCTTCACCTGGGATCTCAGATGTTCTAATATCTGCTCAGCCTGTACACTTGAATGATGGGCTGAAAAGAACCAAGGCTGTCTGCTGCTGTAAACATGTATCCACATGTATCTGCACATCCAGTGGTTACCTGCAGGTCGGGATACATTTTTTCCCTTGGATAAAATCTCTCCGCATACAGGGTCAGAAATTTGTCCCTAACAGCAGGTAACCCACGTGCGACCCACGGTTTGTTAGTGTGTCACTCAGGTTCAATCGCTATAGAGAGTAATGTAGATGATACCGATTGTGCTGCAGGATTGCCGGCAAGGGATGGAGATCATCCCAACTCCTGTAGTTAGTCAAGGGAAGAGAGAAAAAAACATCCCTGGTGCCGCACATCCACAGAGTCCTATGGTAATGTAGTAGTGATGGGAGAGACCTCATCCTGGGTTCCCGCCAGGTCCCACCCCAATGTGATTTGGTTTGTTCCCCAAAGCTTAAACATGGGAACCACTGGATGTACAGATACTTGTTAAAAGCAGTGGCTCTTTTCAGCCCATCACTCAGGTGAACAGGCTGAACAGCTGACAAAAATTGGAACATCTGGGATCCTGGCTGTAGGTATTCATGGTATATTTGCCATTCCATGGCCATTTAGAACATATAAATGAGATCTAAAGCCTGGTTAACATGGTGAGTTTTTTTTTTTAGTTCAACCCAGCTGGCTGAATGACAAAAAAACAGGGAGCTTAGGAGGAGCTTGCTGTACTAATGAGTACACTATCACACCACAACTACATGCATTGCATTCTATTCAGTTGAACAGGGATAATTTTTGCTGCGCTGCATTGCAAAGCCTTATGGCCCCACTCTGCTGTCACATGTTTTTACCGTACCTCCCCCAACATAAAATTGTAAATGATACCTTTGAGTTTGAAAGACCTGAACCCCCTACCACTCACCCCCGATCCCCCCCCCCGGGATTTTTTTTTTTATCTATGGCCCTGATATGAGGGATGAGGTAAATGGCCATGAAAAAATGAGAAATGGGGTAAATGGCCATGGCAACATGAGAAATAAGGTAAATGTCAATGGCTTACGCTTGTTTAGGGGCGGGGGTTTTCAGTTTATAAGTTTACCACAATGTACGAGGGCGGTACCTGAAGAAGGAGGCCATGCCTCCGAAACACGTTGTCCTAGCAACCGCAGTAAGCATATCAGAGGATTTAGTCACGTTGCAACGTTTCCCCTCCTCCGGCCTCAAGTGTCATCACATTACACCGGCGGGTCCGAGCGTGTGTCCAGGAAGTAGGTGGGCTATATTTACAGTTCTCCTGAAGTACGCCGCTAATTGCTGTGAGCCAACTGATGCAGATCAGGAGAGGAGGCTTTTATGGATATGCCACTGTATACCGGATGTTTGTGAGTGCAACCCTCAAATCTTTTTAATGAATTTTTATTATTAAACGTAATCACACTAGGGCTGGCATGCACTCTCTTTTGTTCTGTATTTTACTCTTGTTTTGACATACAAGGGCTGGCATATGACAAAAATAGAGGGCCTCCTTTAGTATGGCACATACTTGCAATAGAGCAATAAACAGACCCCCAGCAGCTCTAGAAGTTTTGATATAGGTCACTATATGTATCCTATATTAACAATCATTTCATTTGGGTACAACTTTTTAGAAGTTACATCATTTTATAAGTTATAGCAGAATGATCATAGAGGGGAATAATGCTGCTTGACAATACAGACTGACTGCCCCTTGGTTCCCATAGCTACTTGTTGCTTTAAACATGGAACACAATGGTTTTAGGCCTGGGCAAAATCTAATTACAGCCCTGAACCAAAAATAGCCATGGCTCCTCTGGATAAATCTCCTGGTTGCAGTTCTTGTGGTACTGGCAGGTGATATGGGCATAGGTAGATGAAATCAGAAGCAAGGGACAAGTTATGTCCCTATCACTATAGCAGATCAGGAAACAGAAACCCGGGAGACAAGGCTTGTCATTACCAGGAAAGGGGATCAGGATACAGGAACCAGGACACAAGTTGAGACATTATCAGAAATGGAACAGGATACAGGAACTGAGTTGTTGTTTTCAGCAGCAATTGAAAAGATTGTAAATACAGGAAATAGTCCAAGAACTCAAGTAATACAAATTACTCAAAAATAATAGCAACCTTTGTTCAGGTACAGTCCCAATGCACGGAATGTAATGTATACTTGCAACCAAGGACATGCTGTATTGTGGCTACACTGCAGTACTGAATAAAGTCCACCAGATGGCCCAAGCACACACCAAACCTATATTGAACAACAGCTCAGAGATATCTAATTACCATCTCTTTATTGAAATATATCCCAACATTAGGGTGGTAAAATTTGTAATAATCAATTATCAAAGCACCCATTGTCTGTTACAGTAATCCAGAATCTTACTAACAAGAGATCCTTAGATCAAAAATATTCAGGGAGAGGCTTAGCATTGTACTTGAAGTGCTACTAAACCCAGGACCCTGCATTCACTATATCTGGTTTCCCACAGTACACAGAATGTGGAAATGCAATTATTTTAGTAAATATAAAACTGCTATTTTAGTAAATATAAACCATGTTGCTAGGACACGGTGCAACCCCGATCTCTGTAAAGAGCCGCGGCCGCTGGTCTTTAACCACGTGATCGGCTGTGTCCAATCACATGTAAACATGGAAATGCTGGTAATCGGCTCTCATCGCCTCACACTGACAGAGTGTGTGGCGAGGAGAGCCCATCAATGGCATCCCCTCACAGGGGACATCAAGACATGTAATCAAGGCACTGATCATCGGTGCCCTGATTACAATAAAGCACCACCAGTGCCAGCAATCAGTGCCCATCAGTGCCAGTAGTGCCCATTAGTGATGCCAGTCAGTGCTGGCTATCAGCACCACCTATCAGTGCTGCCCGTCATTGCTTTCCATCATTGCTGCTCATCAATGCCCATCAGTGCTGCCTATTAGTGCCCACCGGTGCTGCCCATCAGTGCCCACCAGTGCCACCCATCAGTGCCCACCAGTGCCACCCATCAGTGCTGCCTATCAGTGCCACCTATTAGTGCCCATAAATGCAGCATATTAGTGCTTCCTTATCAGTGCCCATAAGTGCCACCTCATAAGTGCCACCTCATAAGGGTAGCCTATCAGTGCCCATCGGTGCTGCCTCATCAGCTCTATTTGTGTGAAGAAAATGATAAAAATGTCACATGGTTACAGTGTAGCATGACCGCACAATTGTCATTCAAAGTGTGACAGAGCTGAAAGCTGAAAATTGGCCTGGGCAGGAAGGGGGATGAAAGTGCCCCGTAGGCAAGTGGTTGACAGAAAACTGTTATGCCGCGTTCACATGACCGGTTTTTCCAGCAGAATAAATTCTGCCGTTTTTTTTCCAATGTAGTTCCGCTGAAACGGACTTGCCTACACACGATCACACCAAAGTCCAATCGTTTAGAACGCGGTGACGTACAACGGGACTAGAACAAGGAAGTTCAATAGCCAGTAGACAATAGCTGCCCTTGCGTCGTTTTTGGTCCATCAGAACAGCAGGCAGATGAACGGTTTTCCCGATAGAAATTGATTCTGTTGAAAAGATTTAAAACATGTTCTATTTTTAGGTCCGTCAGAATTTTCGGAAAAAAAATAAAAAAGTCCGCTGAAGCTCACACACAATCGGAATATCCGATGAATATCCGATGAAATGATTCCATCTGACTTTTTCTGTTGGAAAGTCCAACCGTGTGTACATGGCATTAGTCCATTTTTAGCACTCTAATAATTGTGATAGTGAAGGTCACGGCCTTTGGGAAAATGGGTTTAAAATGGACACAGGACTCTCAATGAGTCTGTTTGAGAAGCTCCAGTGGAAATTTTGTGAGCAGAGAAAACTAGGTTCTAAGATTTCTCTGGATTTGTTTAGTCTGGATCAGGGCTGAAAACTTGAAGACACAAAAGAGCATTGGGTGAATGGAGTCTTCGTCTCCATCTTGTGTCCAAGGTTTCAAGAAAGTCATGTTGAGGGCATGGGGCTTGGAATGGTTCAGGGGTGCTTCCTCGCCCCCCCCTTTCCTGGCCTGTCAGGCGGCATGCTCGGATAAGGGTCTGGTATGGATTCTGTGGGGTTCCCTTCAAATTCTATACCAGACCCGAAAGGGCCTAGAATGGATTAGGGAGGACCCCCATGTTGTGTTTTTCTCTCAATTTTTATTGCCGGCAATTGTGTTTACATTCAGCTGTCAGCTGATGAGTTATCCTTGGTTAAGGATGTGGCGAACGGCTTGCCAGTCCGCTCCTTAACAGCCTATACACTGATTTTTTTCAGCTGGCAAATTGCTCCCAAAAGCTGGCAAATCTTTTAAAAATAAAATGTAAAAGGGGCTGATTTACAAAAGGTTTGCGCCATGAGTTGCGGCGCACGCCGTCACGCAACGGCCGTTTTCGTATTCACAAAGCATTTGCACATGTAACACAGCACAATTCCCCATTTACTATTAGCATGCCAGCACACGGGCGGCCGCAATCTGGTCAATTTATGCACTGTGCATGCGCAAGCGGCATTCGCGCCCATTCAAGTGATCTGGTTCACTGCGCCGGCAAAATCTTAGTAAATGTTAAGCCACGTAGATTCATTTGCATAAGTTGAACAGGTGCATCTCTCAACTTGGCTTATTTTTTTTGTGCTGGTTCATGTCTATGGGTTTTTTTAGGATATTTACACACAGGTAATGTTAGCATTAAGAAAAAAAAATGCGTGGGGGTCCCCCGAAATTCCATACCAGGCCCATCAGGTCTAGTATGGATATTAAGGGGAACCTCGCGCCAAAAAAAAATAATGGTGTGGGGGTCCCCCTCAAAATCCATACCAGGCCCTTCAGGTCTGGCATGGATTTTAAGGGGAACCCCACGCCAATTTTTTTTAAAAAAATGGCGTGGGGGTCCCCCTCAAAATCCATACCAGACCCTTCTCCAAACACGCAACCTGGCAGGCCTCAGGAAAAGAGAGAGCGCCCCCCCTCCTGAACCGTACCAGGCCACATGCCCTCAACATTGGGAGGATGCTTTGGGGTCCCCCCCCAAAGCACCTTGCCCCCATGTTGATGAGGACAAGGGCCTCATCCCCACAACCCTGGCCGGTGGTTGTGGGGGTCTGCTGGCAGGGGGCTTATCGGAATCTGGAAGCCCCCTTTAACAAGGGGACCCCCAGATCCCGGCCTCCCCCCCTGTGTGAAATGGTAAGGGTGTACCCTTACTATTTCACAAAAAAAGTGTCAAAAGTGTTAAAAAAATTATTATATAAAATTATTTGTATGATATAAGTAATATATATTATTACTTTCACGGTTTCACAGTATAATTGAACCCCTTAGCCCTTGTACACACGGTCGGAGATTCTGACAGAATGTGTCTGATCGGACCGTTTTGTTGGATAATCCGACTGTGTATGGTCTTTATCGTCTGAGTATCCGACGGACCAAGTTTTCCAACTTGTCGGTAAAATTTTCCGACAACATGATCCGATCGGACCCTGTCCAATCATGTGTAGAGAATTCCAATCGGACAAAGTGCCACGCATGCTCAGATCAAATTCCTAGACCAAAGCTATTGGCTACTAGCCTGAACGTAGTCCCGTCGTAACGAAATAACGTCATCACGTTCTGAACGATCGGATTTTCCCACAACTTTGTCCGACCGTGTGTATGCAACAGTTTCGGCCAAAATCCAACGGATAAAATCCGACGGATTTGGTTGTCGGAATGTCCGTACAAGGTACAAGGGCTTATAGTAGCTATTATTGCAAATACGCACAGCAAAAAGCACTACAGAAACTGATCAAAAGCAAACTGCATAGGTGTGAACTGAACCTTATACATGTATCGATTTTCGGACGAGAATATTCATGACAAAAAAATCTTTGTACATTCGCTGAATGAAAGAATGACGTTTGAAAATTTCTCTTGCTTTTGACATTCAGTTTTAAAATGAATGTCATTTCTGAAAGAAAATCACATACACCGTCTAAAAATTCCTTTGACCAAGAAGTTTTCTATTCTGCTCCTTCGAATTTTCCCTTCACTGTGGTCAAAAACTAATGTCGATTTGACCCTACTAACGATTAGAAAATCGAAACAAACGTTCCTAAAATTAACATCTTTTTGTATGGCCAGCATAAGTGACAGCAGGCACAGGTAGCTTTTATCAAGCTACCTGCCTGACAAGGGAGTCTGTCATACATAATATAGTACAGTTCTGTCTGAAAATCCGCAAAACAGTCTTTCATTTTTTTTTTCTTTAAATAAAACATTTGATCTCTGAGTCTGATGATATTTAGCAGATTCAACCTCTAAGCCCTTGTACACACGGTCGGAGATTCCGACAACCAAATCCGTCGGAGTAATTCCGACGGATTAATTCCGGACCAGGTCCGGAAGTGATGTTGCATACACACGGTCGGACTAAGTTGTCGGAAAAGCCGATTGTACATAGCGTGATGACGTTATTTCGTTACGATGGGACTACGTTCAGACTAGTAGCCAATAGCTTTGGTCTAGGAATTTGATCTGGGCATGCGTGGCACTTTGTCCGTCGGAGTAGGCTACACATGATCGGAGTATGTCCAATCGGAATATTTTGTCTGAAAATTTTACCGGAAAGTTGGAAAAGTTGGTCCGTCGGATATTCCGACGGAAACAGTCCTATGCAGACCACACACAGTCGGAAAATACGACAAAATGGTCCGATAGGACACATTCCGTCGGAATCTCCGGCCATGTGTACAAGGGCTAATAGTATATACAATATACTGTATCTCTCCGTCTGTTATTCTCAGAGTGGATTAGAAAGTTTGCTCCCTAACCATATAGTTGGTTATTTATATTTACCACTGCATAGTGATATTTAAGAATATATTGCCTTTTATTTTAAACTTTACATATGAACTAAACTATACACCACACTTTTTTTTTAAGGTTATTATCCGATTAATTGATAAATTGAAACAATAATCGGCCAACTAATAGATTATGAAAATAATCGTTAGTCGCAGCCCTAAATGATACCATTTCTCAATCTAAAGCAGCTTATGAAGAACAGGTCCCTATAAGGCTCAGGCCAGACTGTGTTTTGCCATGATTTACCAAGCTGATGATAACTAAATCACAATGGTTTAACAACACCTATTGAGACATGCCCACTTTTAATAATCCATGCCACCGTTTCACCATTGGGCCTCAACCTGTTTTCTCATTTAGATTTCCCTGAACTAAGAGCAGACAGCCCTTCATGCCACAAACTGTAATAACCTCCATTCTCATACTAGAAGGAATTTGAACTGTCCCCAAGGGGAATCTACAGTTCATAGAAAAGTCTGGCCACATATCGAGCTGGAACTGAGCAAGTTAGACAGAGTGCATAGGAAAAAAACGTTGGGTTTTGACACTGGATTTTTTCTAATGGTTGCAGGGTAACGATCAGGTTGTTTTGTTGAGTTACAAATTGGAAGATCAATGTGACACTGTGAGGGTAAGGTGGCAGTGGCTGGATAGGATGTCTGCCATGAATAATGGGGCTGCGAAGAGAAACTTCATATGGCTTTTTACAGAAGCTCTAAAGCTAGTATGAACAGGAGCAGAGTGCTGTAAAGTAGGGCACTGATATATGGTTGGGAGTAAAGTATACTGAGGTGCAACTATGGTTGCAATGGGTAACGAAGATGAAGAGCTTCAGGAATGCCGGTGTCTACATGCAGAAATGGAGTGGTGTAAATTATCTGTGGCTGGAGATGACAAGTCTGACCAAGCTTGAAGTAAGCTTTGAACTGAACTTACCTGAATATATACTGAATAATTTTATTAAAAACAGATTTTATCATCCTCCAACAGCTACACCAGAGACACAACCTGGGACCCACTAAAAGGAAGAGAAAAATTATCACTACAAGAGTTTACAGGTAAAGCCAGTGGAAATTGAAATTCACCAAATGGAAAAGATGCCGTGACCAACAAAAGAATGAGCCACATAAATGCAGTCCTGCAATTCACTAGTTTGTTCCTATAAAATCTGGTGGCAACATTCCCTTTCCCCTGTGGTTAGCAACACATAGTAAAATACCTCACCTGGAAGCTTCTTGAATTAGAACAGCAAGTGTATACAATGAAAGTGATGGATCTCTTGTGCAGCAAAACAACCAATGTTAGGAAACCATGGGTTGATATCCCATAAAGCAGGTGTAACCAGATATGTGGAGCTGCACAGAGGTGACCGGACTCAGAACTAAGCATGAAAACTATGTTTATAGGGCACTCAACACAGGTAGAAAACAACATAAACACAGCAAGCAATGTAACACCTGTGAACACACATGCGATGAATGATACCATAGGGCAGTGATGGCGAACCTTGGCACCCCAGATGTTTTGGAACTACATTTCCCATGATGCTCATGCACCCTGCAGTGTAGTTGAGCATCATGGGAAATGTAGTTCCAAAACATCTGGGGTGCCAAGGTTCACCATCACTGCTATAAGGTATGGGGTACCTTTTTATTTATGCTTTACTTTAATTATATGAGTAACAAAGCCTGGGCTATGTGTACGTGACAAAAAGAAGATGTTACTCAAGTCTGACCAGAAGGTCTGTCTCAAGTTTCTATACTAACATCTGCGGAAACAGCTGTTGGTATTCAAATGTCTGTTTCAACTTGTGACACCAACCGCATGGTGAGGCAATACTGGTTGAGAATGGTTTTGCTGAACTCTTGACATATTTGGGGTCAGTCAGCAGATACTGATGCGCAAGCGTAACGAGCTAGGACAAATTTACTAACTTTTGGTCTATATTTCTTAACAACGACTATTGCTTGAGGAAGTATAATGCTGACGTATGTTTATGTGTAATGACCTCTATGGGGCAGGGTCTTTTTCTTGTATTGCATAAAAGGCTATGTGTGAGTTAATAAATTTCACAGTCATTATTCACGTACAATCGTGTATGTGTGGTGTCTGTCCACCGGTGATCGGGACCTCCGCTCCTCCATCCTAGCCTAGGCAACCAGGGGTGACTGATATTACTGAGAAGACGAGCGCCTAACAGTTTTGGTACCAGAAGTGGGGTCATCTTGCGGCAGGTAAGTCACTTTACTCCTTTTTGCCTAAAAGGTGAATGGTGTGAATACTTACTCTGTCCAGATGGTCGCCATGAACTTAGTTTAATTAAAAAGAAATAACTGTGCCTTCGCGACGGACTAGGTTGGTCCCTCGGGAGGTTAAAAGGGCTCGCAAGGAATTTATAGGTTTAGGGGAGTCCGACTAGGTTGGTCTGACTTAAAACTATTGGTGGTAGTATTTTAGACACGGGAGGTAGCAGATTACGCCCGTGACAAAGGGATTGGTGGAGTGGACGCCCATCTAGAAAATTTAGAAAAAAGTGCACTATAAACTGATAAATGTATTGCAATATGGTTGTTTTATGCCTTAAAGTATAATAAAGAATATGCCTGTTTTTCTCTAGGTACACGTGTAAGTATATAGAGTATAAGAATTATTATAGAGTATAAGGAAAATATTTGTCGCCGAAATTGCTTTTAATTTATACTGTAAGAAAAACTATCAGATGGGGAATTCTGTAGGAGTCCAGAACCAGGACTTGGCAATTCCATCCCCTTATGATTTTATTAAAAACCATTTACCAGATACACAAGTAGAGCCTTTTTGGACACAGGTCCGGGAGAGGTGTCAACAGCTAGGTATCCACGATCCGGGACCGCAAGGACCCTGCTCAGAGGATGTTTGGCAGGAAGTAAGCAAGGTCTGCCAGGCCCACAAACACTCATATCCCCCTGGGAAATGGGATAACCCTCAATACATGAAAGATTGCTACCGTATCTGGAGCAAATGTCTTTCCAAGTATAGAAAGAAATATGTTGTCAAAACAAATCCTGGCAACAAACAGCAAAGCCCCAATGCACCTCCTCCCACACCCCCTCCACGAGTCCAGTCGGTCCCAATGTGCGAGCTACCACCACCCTATGTCACTGTCAAAAACCCAGGAGGCCCACCAGGCCCCGTCTTACAATTATATCCCTCTTTAGACCCCTCGGTGCTTGCTACAATAGTATATGGGGCTGCTGACGAAGGACAAATAGCCAGATGGGAACAAGAAAGTAGGGATAAAAAGGAAGAGCAAAGGAAAGTAGTCGAGCGGATACTAGAAGAGCAAAGGATAAGAAAGTTGACCCCCGAGGAGAAGGATCTTGAGCAGAAAATGGAGGACTTTATGTTAAAGCAAAGGGAAGCAGAAGATAAGTGGGAAAAGCAAAGGATGGAATTAGAAAAGTATCAGAAGGAATTAGAAAGAAGGGAGAGGGCATTAAAAAAAGCACAAGAGCAGATCATTACCGAGCCCTCCACAACCACTCGTAGTCAAACCAAACTAAAACCCTCTAAAGTAGAGAAGCCGGATGCAGTTCCCCAAACAGGCACTAGTATGGAAATACAACCTCCAGCTACAGAAAGCGAAGAGGAAAAAGAGGGGGAAGCGAGTGCCCCCTCCCTAAAACTTCCCCTGATGCAAATAGGTAACACTGAGATACACCTTCCTTTGCCTTTAGGAACGCTGTCCAAAATAAAAGAATTATGCCCCAACCCGAAGAAGAACCCAAGGGAGGCGGGTAATTTTCTTGCAAAATATAGTGCGGGTACTAATCTAGATAAAGACGACATCAAAGGAATATTGAGTATAGTAGACCCCGACAGCCCAGAGGATCAACCCACAGACGATTTGTGGGCAGCACATATTCATGGAAAACAGGATTGGGTGTCCTTCTGGAAAGGAATGGGAAATCATTGGTCCACCCTATATAAAGGGTCATCGGCTCTACAAGAGCTTATTTTGGCCAAACAACTACCCAAAGAGAAATTCTTTGACTTCTGTACAAGGGTTTATAGCCTCTGGAAGGCAGTAGATGGTGCTACATCGCAAATATTTACCACTACTATTATGTCTGGAGGGGACCCAAAGGTCACCCAGCTTCTTAAATTTACCAACCCAAAATGGGCCGAGCAAACACCAGATGCCTTCATGAAGGATACCAGATCTAGAGAAACATCAGGGGTGTTTGATCAAAAGGGGGGCATATTCCCCTCTCTCGCTCAGACCCAGACTCCAGTACTCGACCCAAAGCCACCCCCACAATTAATGGTCATGCAGCCCTACCCGCCTGACCAAGGGTGTTATAACTGTGGAGAACAGGGTCATTGGAAATCTCAATGCCCTTATAGGACAGGACAAAGGAGAGGTAGGGGAAAGGGATTTAATCCCCAAAATCGTTTCACACGTCCCCATAACCCACTAAACCAGGGCTCTCATCAAACACCACCCTATTACCCCCAGTCACCAGCCATGCAGCCTCAAACATTCGCCCGATATACAAACTCAAACCCCTCTCCTCCTCAAAATGCACCAAGAATTCCCATGCAATGGCCATCTCGCCAACAACAATCACCCCAATAGGGATGCCTAGAGTATGTCCCTTCCCTCAGCCTAGTGTGTTACAACCCCTCTTGGAAAAGCCTTCCTCAAGTTGTATTGCGAGTAGACAATCACCTAGTGTGTTTTCTACTGGATTCCGGGGCCACATTCAGTTCAGTGAATGATGTTATTTTTGACACACCACAATGTACTGAGGGAAACTCTATTGGTATAAATGGGACATCTGTCACCCACCCCATCACACCACCGTTATCTGTAGCCACTCCAGAAGGACAAGAACTATGCACCCAGAGTTTTGCAATCTTGCCCTCCTGTCCCGTGTCTCTCATGGGCAGGGATCTACTGTCCAAACTTAACATTACGATAAAATTTGACAAGAAAGGTTCCCTCACAGCCAGCTCCCCACTTTGTGACTTGCATGCCCCGAAACGACATACACACAGAGGCTTCTTCATGATCTTACCCGCCCCCCTTGAAACACATGCCATCTGGGCAGAAAATAAGGGGAGCGTGGGTTTCATCAACTGTACACCTTACTCCCCACAGATGCGCCCTGATGCAGAGACACAATATCACAAACAATACCCCTTGCCCCCCGAAAAAACCCAAGGCATTTCCCCCCAGATCAATGATTACATATCTAAAGGTATCCTAAAACCAATTATTAGCCCCTGGAACACACCCATTTACCCTGTAAAGAAGGCCAGTGGCGAGTGGAGATTAGTCCAAGACCTCAGAGCAGTAAACAAACAAGTGGTTCCACTCCCGCCCTTAGTGTCAGATATCACATTTATTTTCTCGCGCATACCGGCAGGCTCCCTCTGTTATACGGTAATTGATCTAGCGAATGCTTTCTTTAGCGTTCCTATTGCTGAGGAGGCGCAACCAATCTACGCCTTCTCCTGGGCCGGGGGCCAACTAACCTGGACGCGTTTACCGCAAGGGTATGTAGACAGCCCAGCCGCCTTCTCAATGGTGCTCAATGAGACTGTCAAGTCTTGGACATCTGAGCGAGGGTCGGTACTGATACAGTATGTGGACGACTTGCTCCTGTGCAGTCGAACTGCTGAAGATTGTGCGGTCGATTCAACATCACTGTTGGGACACCTAGCCCGAGCTGGACACCTCGCCTCCAGGAAGAAGGTGCAATGGTGCCAATCCCAGGTTGAATACTTAGGTTGTATCCTTAGAGAAGGAACAAGGCTGGTGTCACCCAAACGCGCCGCAGCCCTGCAGGCTCTCAGTCCTCCAAAAGACAAAGCAGCACTTCTTTCTTTCCTAGGCGCAATTGTATATTGTCGCCAGTGGATCCCCGACTGTTCTCACTACGATAGCATCCTACGAGAGGCTACTGGGTCAAACGCCCCCAAATTGATAGATTGGACAGAAGACAGACTGAAAGCTTTTAAAGCTTTACTATACAGCCTGTCAAGTGCTCCCGCCCTAGGGTTGGTGAACTACGGTAAACCTTTTCAACTTTACTGTGTAGTTTCAGGAAGCTCTTTTGCCGCCGTGCTAACACAACAACATGGATCAGGGTATCGCCCTGTCTCATATCTATCAAAAAAACTCCCCATCCAAGTACAGGGAATGCCATCCTGTCTCCAAAATCTTGCTGCCTGTGCAATGGCTGTACAAGATGCAAACAAATTAGTGCTAGGTCACCCATTGACTCTCTATACCACTCATTTAGTCACGCATCTTATTCAGAACATGAATACCCAACATATGACCTCGCAAAGACTTAGTGGTTATGAGATAACACTGATGAACACTGATAACCTCACACTCAAATATGTGCCTGCCAGCAACCCAGCTGTGCGCCTTTTGCATTCCATGTTGCGTTTACCACATGACCCAGACATTATACATGACTGTTCGGAAAAGGTTGCTGCTATTACCAGTCCCAGACCGGATCTCACTGACACCCCTATCTCAGGTGCAGAGGATGTTTTAGTTGACGGTAGCTGCTCACGTCCCTCTGACTCCACCTTTTTAACCGGTTATGCAGTTGTTCAACTACCAGACATCGTACTGGAGGCAAAATCATTACCTCCTTCTTCAGCCCAGGTAGCAGAGTTAGAAGCCCTCACTAGGGCCTGCATTCTATTCACCGGTAAAGAGGTGAACGTCTACACAGACAGTAGATATGCTTTTGGAGTGGTGCATGATTTTGGTGTGATATGGGCCAATAGAGGTTTTAAAACAGCAGACAACAAAATAATTGCCAACTCCACACAGATTAGTGCGCTCCTCCAAGCCATTCTTCTTCCAAAAAAGGTAGCCATAATTAAAGTAAAGGCACACTCCTCTGACAGCAGTCGTATTTCAAAAGGGAATGCTCTTGCTGACAGAGAAGTTAAAAGAGCTGCTGCCTTTTCCCCTAACCCACCTGCCCCCACAACAATGTTTTTCAAGGAACTGTCAGGAACTTACCAGCAATAGACAGGTACAGCTGCGTGCACACAGGCGTCGGCGTGTGTCTTCTGCGCGTTCGCGTACGCGTTCGCGTGCGCGTTCGTTTACGCGTTAGTGTGCACGTTCGCGAGTGGCGTTCGTACGCGCGCTCGTCCACGTGGTCGTGCGTGGCGTGCGTGCGCTCCTTCCCGCCACTGAGCGTTTAAAGGACTCTCAAGTGCGCCGGTGCGGCGCTGTTTCGTCTCAGCTTCCGTGTGTCTGAATATCTGATCCTGAACCCGGTTACCTTTGAATACCTGATCCTGAACCTGATTACCTGCTACCGTTATCGACCCGGCTTGCTTGACTTCTCTGCCTTCTCCAATCCCGACCCGGCCTGCCTGACCTCGAAACCTCTTCTGCTTGTGATTCCGTTGCCGACCTCTGCCTGCTTACCGACACCTCTTCTGCCTTCCGTTACCATCAGTCTGCTTACCTTCTGACCCGGACCGTCTGACTCTTCTCCAGCCTGCTGCCAGTTCCAACCTTCGGTCTCTGAAGCTACTGCCTGCATTTCTCAGCTTCCAGCAACCCGCAGTCCACTCAGCCTTCAGAGGGATCTCCGCTCTTCTACCAGCTCCAGCGGCTCTATCCAGCAGGCCCTCCTACCCACTGTGCTCTCGAGACCGCTGTTCCCATTCCAGCGGCTCCTGAACCAGCGCTGTAAGAGAGGTCTCCTCCTACAAGTCGGGCTCCACATCTGGACTCTAACAGTACGAAACAGCCATGACTGAGCCCGCAGGAGAGACCTCTCCCATGAAGGAGATCTGCACGCACCTGTCGGCCCTTACCCAAGCGGTAAAATCGCTTCAAGATAGCTACGCCAGGCTTGAAGGACAGGTCCAGGACCTTACAGATACTGGTCACATGGCCTCTGCTCCTGCCTCCTTATCGGCACAGCCCGTCGCCTCACCATCCGTTGTCATGCTTCCACCTGAACCAAGGGTACCCATTCCGGAAAGGTTTTCTGGGGATCGAACCAAATTTCGGGCTTTTCGGAGCGCTTGTCAACTCTATTTTGCCCTACAACCACGGACTTTCTCCCTGGAAGCCACGAAGGTAGGATTTGTAATCTCCCTCCTACAAGGAGAACCGCAGACCTGGGCCCACCGTTTACTTGAAGGAGATTCACTCGCAACCTTCTCTCTGCAATCCTTCTTTGAGGCCATGGCTCAGCTTTACGAGGACCCCCAAAAGACTGCCACGGCTGAATCTGCTCTGGTTGCGCTCCAGCAGGGCCGCAGACCGGCTGAGGATTATGTCTCGGACTTTCGACGCTGGAGCGCAGACACGGAATGGAATGATGCGGCTTTAAGGCATCAGTTTCGCATGGGGTTATCTGAAGGACTTAAGGACGAACTGGCTCGAGTCGGTATACCAGAAACCCTGGAGGCCCTAATCTCCTTGGCAATCCAGATTGATCGCCGTCTCAGGGAGCGAAGATCAGAGCGCTCCGCTCAGCAAGTCCGTCCAGTCTGGATGACAGCGAGAGCCCCAATGCCTGCTTCTCGCTATGTATCTCCGTCCAGCCCTATTCCGCCCTGCACGGCTCCTGACACCTCCGAGCCCATGCAATTAGGACTACTGCGCCCCGCTTTGCTTCCAGAAGAGCGTGCACGTCGCCGGCAGCAGAATCTCTGCCTCTACTGCGGTGGTTCGGGTCACTATGTCTCTAATTGCCCTGTCAAGACAAGTAAGTGTCTACCTTCTGCTTCTACCAGTCTCTCTGCATTGACTGCCAATTCAACCCACCTTGCTGTTCCTCTCTCACTACAGCTCCAAGGAAGGACGGTGACAGTCAACGCTATCATTGACTCCGGGGCATGCCGCTGCTTCATAGACTCCACCTTTGCGGGCCGACAGGGCATCCCGTTACGAGGCAAGGCTCATGAACTCTCAGTTTTTCTGGCCGATGGGTCTAGCATCAGTTCTGGAAAGGTAACTCAAGAGACTCTCCCTCTACCTGTCATTATCTCCTCTCAACACAAGGAATTCCTGACGTTGGATGTCATCTCCTCTCCAATGTTCCCAATCATTCTGGGCATACCCTGGCTCCAGGCCCACAACCCCTACATCAATTGGGTTACCAGAGAAGTCACATTCCCATCTTCCTATTGCTTGAAACACTGCCTAACAGATTCCACCAAGCCTTCCGCCACCCTTTTATGTGTAGACTCTGATCAAGACCTACTGCAGACTGTGCCCAAGCACTATCATGACTTTATTGATGTGTTCAGTAAAAAGGGAGCAGACACTCTGCCTCCTCATCGTCCCTATGATTGTCCGATCGAACTACTCCCTGGGGCCGAGATTCCTTTCGGACGCATATTCCCTTTATCAGAAAAGGAGCAGGGGGCACTGAAGACCTACTTGGACGAGAACCTAGAGAAGGGGTTCATCCGTCCTTCAACTTCCCCAGCAGGAGCTGGAATCTTTTTTGTCACTAAAAAAGATCAGTCCCTCCGTCCATGTGTGGACTATAGAGACTTAAACAAGATTACGGTTAAGAACCGCTACCCCTTACCCTTGATACCCGAACTCTTTCAGAGACTGAGATCCGCTAAAATATTCACCAAGTTGGATCTAAGGGGGGCGTATAACCTAGTTCGCATCCAGGCCGGGCATGAATGGAAAACAGCCTTCCGGACCCGATTCGGTCATTATGAATATTTAGTGATGCCCTTTGGGCTCTGTAACGCCCCGGCCACATTTCAACACCTAATCAATGACGTGTTTAAGGATTTCCTCGACGTGTTCGTGATTGTCTACCTGGACGACATTTTAATATTTTCCAACTCTCTTGATCAGCATCGAGAACACGTCCGTAAAGTCCTAGACCGCCTTCGCCAGCACCGACTCTACGCAAAGGCTGAGAAATGCGAATTTGAGTTACAGAGCATCCGATTCCTGGGACTAGTGATCTCTCCAACGGGTATCAGGATGGATCCCCAAAAGGTGTCTGCTGTACTAGATTGGCCAGCGCCTCTGGATAAGAAGGGTGTACAACGCTTCATCGGTTTTGCGAACTTTTATAGAAAGTTCATAAGAGACTTTTCAGCTATAATTGCGCCCATCACGCAACTGACCAGACAAAACTTCCGCTTCTGCTGGACTCAGGAGGCCCAGAGTGCTTTCGAAAGACTTAAAAAACTCTTCACGTCCGCCCCAATTCTCAGCCATCCGGACCCGTCTCTACCCTTCATCCTCGAGGTAGACGCCTCTGAAGTGGCCGTAGGAGCGGTCATCTCCCAACGTCAAGGCAACAAGGACCTAATGCATCCCGTGGGGTTCTTCTCCAGGAAACTCTCTTCCGCGGAGAAGAATTACGACGTAGGCGACCGAGAGTTGCTCGCCATTAAGGCCGCCTTGGAGGAGTGGAGATACCTATTGGAGGGCGCTGCTCACCCGGTACTAATATACACAGACCACAAGAACCTAGAATATCTACGGTCTGCCAAGCGACTGAGACCCCGACAAGCCCGCTGGGCCCTGTTCTTTTCACGTTTCTCCTTTCACATCACGTACCGACCCGGATCGAAGAACGTGAAACCGGATGCGCTGTCACGGATGTATGACAATCCTAAGGACTCATCTGTTCCTGACACCATTTTACCTGCCGGGAATTTTTTACTTTTACAGCCTGACCTCCTCTCTCTGATCAGAGAAGCATCCTCTGATTCCTCAAGACCCCCCGGAATCACCTTAATGTCCAGAGATGGCTTGTTCTGGAGGGGAAGTCAAATTTTTGTCCCCAAGAATGTCCGAGTTAAGGTGCTGTCCCTTCTTCATGACCACCCACTGGCAGGCCACTTTGGGGTCCGTAAGACCCTTGATCTGGTACAACGCACGTTCTGGTGGCCCAATTTGAAGGACTTTTGCGAAAAGTACATCAGCTCTTGCCCCGTCTGTATCCAGAACAAGACACCCAGGAACCGGGCTTGGGGACTGCTGAAACCCCTACCTGTACCCGACAGACCCTGGAGAATGATTAGTATGGACTTTATTGTCGAGCTTCCATGTTCTGAGGGATGTTCAACTATTTTTGTGGTTGTAGACCGGCTATCCAAAATGGCCCACTTCTCACCCTTAAAAGGCACCCCATCTGCCGTGGAGACTGCCCACGTGTTCATTAAGGAGATTGTGAGGCTACACGGGATTCCAGCGAATATAGTCTCCGACAGAGGAGTGCAGTTCACCTCACGCTTCTGGAGGGCCCTGTGCGAGATCCTGAAAATTGAGCTGGCACTGTCCTCGGCCTATCATCCCCAAACTAATGGGCAGACAGAAAGGACCAACCAGACTCTTGAGCAGTACATTAGGTGCTTCACATCATTCGTACAGAATGATTGGGTGTCCCTGCTGCCTTTGGCAGAATTTTCCTACAATAATGCTTGTCATTCGGCCACCGGTCAGTCCCCTTTTTTCGCCAATTATGGCTTTCATTTAACCTTTTTGCCTGATTTTCTTCCAGAAACCTCAGTTCCAGCGGTCCAGAAGACAGTGGATTTCCTCAGCCACAATAACCGGGTGTTGCAGGAAGCAGTGGCCAAGGCCCAGGCAGACAGTAAGAGAGCCTTTGACCGGAGAAGAAGAGGGGAACTGATCCTACAACCTGGCGACCAGGTATGGCTTTCTACCAATAACATTAAAATGGCTTGTCCCTCCAGGAAACTTGCACCTAAATTTATGGGACCATTTCCGGTTAAGAGGAAAATTAATGAAGTTTCCTACGAGCTAACCCTGCCTGAGTCGCTTAGGATTCATCCTGTGTTCCATGTGTCACTGCTGAGACCTGCCACCCCTGATCCCTTTCCTGATAGAGGAACTAGACCTCCAGAACCCATCTTAGTGGATGGAAACGAGGAGTACGAGGTGGAGGCCATCCTCGATTGCAGAAGAAGACAGGGACGCATCCAATTTCTGATCAAATGGAAGGGATTTGGGCCAGAGAACAATTCCTGGGAACCAAACAGCAATATCCATGCCAGGCGGTTAATTCACGCATACTTGTCTGCCCATCCAGAAAAGAGGAACCTGTTGGGCATCCGGAGGCTGCCCCTTGGGAGGGGGCAATGTCAGGAACTTACCAGCAATAGACAGGTACAGCTGCGTGCACACAGGCGTCGGCGTGTGTCTTCTGCGCGTTCGCGTTCGCGTGCGCGTTCGCGTGCGCGTTCGTTTACGCGTTAGTGTGCACGTTCGCGAGTGGCGTTCGTACGCGCGCTCGTCCACGTGGTCGTGCGTGGCGTGCGTGCGCTCCTTCCCGCCACTGAGCGTTTAAAGGACTCTCAAGTGCGCCGGTGCGGCGCTGTTTCGTCTCAGCTTCCGTGTGTCTGAATATCTGATCCTGAACCCGGTTACCTTTGAATACCTGATCCTGAACCTGATTACCTGCTACCGTTATCGACCCGGCTTGCTTGACTTCTCTGCCTTCTCCAATCCCGACCCGGCCTGCCTGACCTCGAAACCTCTTCTGCTTGTGATTCCGTTGCCGACCTCTGCCTGCTTACCGACACCTCTTCTGCCTTCCGTTACCATCAGTCTGCTTACCTTCTGACCCGGACCGTCTGACTCTTCTCCAGCCTGCTGCCAGTTCCAACCTTCGGTCTCTGAAGCTACTGCCTGCATTTCTCAGCTTCCAGCAACCCGCAGTCCACTCAGCCTTCAGAGGGATCTCCGCTCTTCTACCAGCTCCAGCGGCTCTATCCAGCAGGCCCTCCTACCCACTGTGCTCTCGAGACCGCTGTTCCCATTCCAGCGGCTCCTGAACCAGCGCTGTAAGAGAGGTCTCCTCCTACAAGTCGGGCTCCACATCTGGACTCTAACAGGAACATTTCGCAGCACCTAACTTTAAAACTGTCATAGCACAGATGCAATCAATGGCCACAGAAGATGATGTCCATTTTTGGACAAAGGAAGGATTGACCAAAGACCCTGAAGGTCTTTGGTCAAAAGAGGGGAAGATCCTGGGCATACCCGAAACAAACTGTGTACTTATACTCTCATATCTCCATGGTCCAGGACATATAGGGGCTGCCCCTTTGATCAATATATATATGAAATCCTTTTGTACAAATAATCTGAACAAACAGGTCAAGCTCCTGACTAGGAGTTGTCTAACCTGTGCCCAAAACAATGTCCAGGGGAAGAGACATGGTTTGCATGGTCACCTACCCCCACCCTTGGGCCCCCTGACGGATTTGCAAATAGATTTCACTCACATGCCCAAGCAGAAAGGCAATCTGAAATGCCTCTGCGTTATCGTGGATAAATGGTCAGGATGGGTTGAGGCGATCCCCTGCACAGGTGAGACGGCCAACATAGCAGCAAAGTGTTTGCTCAATCACTGGATTTGTAGGTTCGGCATACCTACATCCATTTGGTCAGACAGAGGACCCGCATTCAGTTCCTCTGTGACCCAGACTGTAGCCAAACTTTTGGGGTTGCAATGGAAATTGCACATCCCCTATCACCCACAAAGTGCAGGAGTAGTGGAAAGAATGAATAGGAATATCAAAGATAAACTAAAAAAGGCCACAGGAGGCACGTTGAAAGGATGGCTTGACCATCTGCCTGCTGTATTGTTCCAAATTAGGACCACACCACATGCTAGAACAAAATTATCACCCTTTGAGGTCCTCATGGGAATCCCCGCAAACATAGAATTACCCCCATTAGACCCTAACTCTGACATTAACATTTATTCCCAACAGGAAGTGTACGTGAAAAATCTGGTAAGTATGCTCCACGAAATAAACGAACAAGTTTCTGTCACCTTTTTCCCTCTTTCCACAGAACCAACACACCCCTTTATCCCTGGAGACAAAGTGCTGATCAAACAATTAGCACAAAGAAAGAGTATCGGACCGGCTTTCTCAGGACCATGGAAGGTGGAAAAGGTATCGAGAACAGCAGTACTGACGGATATGGGGAACACCTGGATCCATGCCAGTCGTCTTAAAAGGTGCCCGCAGCCTCCCCCGACTCCGGACCCTCCAACCGAGACGTCAACACCCAACCGCCTTGTCCCTATCTCATCAGCCCGGGAGGAAGACAGCTTGTTCCAAGAAAGTGCATCCTTACTCCCTCAAACCCAAGAACAGCTCCAACTTACCTTGGATCAGAACTTGCGAGAAGCCCAAAAAGGGATAGAACAAATATCTCTGACAGACTCTGATCCCTTCCAAAAAGACAAAACGGAGCTGGACACCCCGACAGGAAACGACGAAGAAGGACAAGACCTTAGATAGCTGAACACAATGATTCCCCTGTCAATGTCCATGAAGGCCTTGTGCCTCTTATGCTGTACTGCCCTAGTGGTGTTCCTACCAACTTGGTTGATAGCTAACTGTATATACCACCCAGAAGATTTGGGACCATTAAAAGGGATTTGTGGGACTCCCTCCCCCAAGACAAATAACACACCCGCTGTTAGACACAAAAGAAGTGAACCTCCCCAAGAGTTTACTGATAAAATGTTGTTATTAAAATTTAAATACAGTTATGCCCAAAAATCAGGTTTTGATAAATGCTGGATATGTAGTAAGCTTCACCCTAGTACTACTAGGATTCCTTTGATGGCCATACCTTTAAATTTCACCCTTCTCCTTAATGGCACACCCCCAATAGTTCTTACCGATGTTACAAGAAAAGCTTCTAACAAAACCCTCACTTTTCAGATCATAGGTAGAAGCCATTATCCAGATTGGTGTTTTAGGTTGGGAAATACTACCAAGGGAGCCGAAATTTGTAAGCAATCAAAGCTTAATATTTCAATGACAGCATTAAACGAGACCTTTTATAGAACTCAAGACACCACCTTAAACACCACATTATACCAATTCTTAAATACCAGCACCACTTCCCCTATGGCTCAACTCTTATCAACTCTTACATTTTCTGGCTATTCCGACAAATTGTATAAAGTGTTCCTCAAGCGCCCCATAGCCTTGGGGAATAATACTTATATCTGTTGTGGGAAGCTTTGTCACCCTTGGATCCCCACAAAACCCCAGGGATGGTGTTATCTCGCAGCACTAGCCCCCATTATGGGTGTGCTGGGGGATAAAGAAGGGAGTCACCTTCTTGAAGCCAGTGTTCATCCCAGATATCCCCTTAAACATCGTAATAAGAGAAAGATATTCCTAGAAAAAGATATGGCATGGGCCTGGTTCCCATCCTGGACATCCTGGGGAATAGATTTAATGAAGAGACTGAATAATTATACTGGAATTATTGATGAGATCTTGGAAAAGAATTCCGACGATATCACTAAATTAAACATAGAAACTAGGGCAATAAGAACTACATGAACTGGCCATAGAAAGTATGAGTGCAGCACTCACAGGGCTTTGTGAAATTACGGAAGACTATGAGTGCTGTACCTGGATTCATAATACTAGCATTGAAATACCTGATTACTATGATATAATTGCACAACACAGAAAAGAAGTAAATAAACTCCAAGATGAGGCTAGGAATATTGCAATAACATGGGACCCTCTAGCCAATTTTAGTCTTGGAAATATAACCTCTTGGTTAAAAAACACAGCCATGACTATTGTGATCATATTGCTTTTTATTTTATTTTTATACGCTTGCTATAGAATTGTAAGATGTCTTTGTTCTGCTAAGGGGACTGTATCAAATCAGGAGACCCTAAAGTTAACCGCCATTCCCAATAGTTCAAATATTTGGTATGAGAATCAGGAACATGAACCTTGATTAGGTTTTGACCATTCTGTATAGTACAGAATGGCCAAAGGGAAGATTATAAGGTATGGGGTACCTTTTTATTTATGCTTTACTTTAATTATATGAGTAACAAAGCCTGGGCTATGTGTACGTGACAAAAAGAAGATGTTACTCAAGTCTGACCAGAAGGTCTGTCTCAAGTTTCTATACTAACATCTGCGGAAACAGCTGTTGGTATTCAAATGTCTGTTTCAACTTGTGACACCAACCGCATGGTGAGGCAATACTGGTTGAGAATGGTTTTGCTGAACTCTTGACATATTTGGGGTCAGTCAGCAGATACTGATGCGCAAGCGTAACGAGCTAGGACAAATTTACTAACTTTTGGTCTATATTTCTTAACAACGACTATTGCTTGAGGAAGTATAATGCTGACGTATGTTTATGTGTAATGACCTCTATGGGGCAGGGTCTTTTTCTTGTATTGCATAAAAGGCTATGTGTGAGTTAATAAATTTCACAGTCATTATTCACGTACAATCGTGTATGTGTGGTGTCTGTCCACCGGTGATCGGGACCTCCGCTCCTCCATCCTAGCCTAGGCAACCAGGGGTGACTGATATTACTGAGAAGACGAGCGCCTAACAACTGCCATAGGGGATTAGAGCAAATCGGGTAAAGCAGGGTCAGGCAAGTGTGTACAGGGAGCAGTGGGTAAAACAGGTCAGAAAACAGGGCCAGAATGGAAATCAGGTTCACAGGAAGCAGGATTAAGATCAGGAGGTTCACAGAGAGCAGGTACAAGTGTCAGGATCTGGATCATAGGATTTAAACAACAGAGAGCATAGGCATGCAGGTAAGACACTGAGAGCTAACTGAGGAGGAGCTAAATACCTTCCAACAGCCAGCATCAGGTGCAGACTAATTCCTGATACCTACTGGCTGCTGGGAGACACCCGCTGGCTTCAGATCTGTGGACTACCGTGCCACCAGAAGGTTATCCAGCACATAACAAAAAAGGATTTCCACAATTAAGCCCACTTGTGGGTGAAATGCATCATCATCGAGTTTTAGGGCTCTGTGATGCATCGTGTTCAATGCATTGAATTCTTTTATGTACGCTGGAAATACAGTGCATCCAAAAAGTATTCACCTTTTCCACATTTTGTTATGTTACAGCCTTATTCCAAAATGGATTGAATTAATTGTTTTCCTCAAAATTCTACAAACAACACCCCATAATGACAATGTGAAAAAAGTTTGTTTGAAATCTTTGCAAATGTATTAAAAATAAAGAAAAATAAAAAAATCACATACACATAAGTATTCGCAGCCTTTGCCACAACACTCAAAATTGAGCTCAAGTGCATCCTGTTTCCACTGATCATCCTTGAGATGTGTCTACAACTTGATTGGAGTCCATCTGTGGTAAATTCAGTTGATTGGACATGATTTGGAAAGGCACACACCTCTCTATATAAAGGTCCTACAGTTAATAGTGCATGTCAGAGCACAAACCAAGTCATAAAATTCAATGAATTGTCTTTAGACCTCTGAGACAGGATTGTATTGAGGCACAGATCTGGGGAAGGGCGCAGAAAATTTTCTAGAGCATTGAAGGTAGTAATGAGAACAGTGGCCTCCATCATCTGTAAATGGAAGAAGTTTTGAACCACCAGGGCTCTTCCTAGAGCCGGTTGCCCAGCCAAAGAGAGAAGAGAACCTTCCACAAGAACAACCATCTCTGTAGCACTCTAGCAATGAGGCCCGTATGGTAAAGTGGCCAGACGGAGGCCACTCCTCAGTAAAAAGCACATGACAGCCTGCCTGGAGTTTGCTAAAAGGTACCTGAAGGACTCTCAGACCATGAGAAACAACATTTTTTGGTCTGATGAAACAAAGATTGAATGCTTTGGCCTGAATGATAAGCGTCATGTCTAGAGGAAACCAGGCATGCCAATACCAGCCCTACAGTTAAGCATGGTGGTGGCAGCATCATGCCATGGGGATGTTTTTCAGTGGCAGGAACTGGGAGACTAGTCAGGATCGAGAGAAAGATGAATGCATCAATGTACAGAGCCATCCTTGATGAAAACTTGCTCCAGAGCACTCTGGACCTCAGACTGGGGTGAATGTTCTTCTTCCAACGGGATAACGACCCTAAGTACACAGCCAAGATAACAAAGGGGCGGCTACAGGACAACTCTGTGAATGTCTGAGTGGCTCAGCCAGAGCCCAGACTTGAACCCGATTGAACATCTCTGATAGAGCTTGAGAGGTCCTGCAAAGAATAATGGGATAAACTTACCAAAAATAGGTGTGCCAAGCTTGTAGCATCATACTCGAAAAGACTTGAGGCTATAATCGGTGCCAAAGGTGCTTCAACAAAGTATTGAGCAAAGTCTGTTAATACTTATGTACATGATATTTTTTATTTTGAATACATTTGCAAAGATTTGAAACAAACTTCTTTCACATTGTCATTATGGGATATTGTTTGTAGAGTTGAGGAAAATAAGGAATTCAATTTATTTTGGAATAAGGCTGTAACATAAAACGTGGAAAAAGTGAAGTGCTGTGAATACTTTCTGGATACACTGTACTTGGTGTGCAGCCAGTTTTTTTTTTGGCAACCCTAGTCAGGACTCTCTGATCGGATGCATATAGTGATCATGCCGATGGCTGGCCATACACTATACAATTTTCTTGTTCAACTTTCCTTTAGATTTACCAAAACCATATAATATGAGGTCAAACCTAAACCCTTTCAATGCGTATGTCATCAGACAGCCAGTTGCACTACATAGTTGAAGGTAAATCTAAAGGAAATTGAATAAGAAAACTGTATAGTGTATGGCCAGCCTAAGACTCTTTCTGAATGAGTCTATAGGGCATTGCCAGCCACAAATGTCTGCAGAGCAAGGTAGACAAGAGAGGCTTTATTTTATATATTGCTCTATTTACGATTTGATATCACCTCTCTTCGCATGAAAATAAATTAAGCTTGTCTGACAATATACAGTATCTCACAAAAGTGAGTACACCCCTCACGTTTTTGTAAATATTTTATTATATCTTTTCATGTGACAACACTGAAGAAAGTACACTTTGCTACATGTAAAGTAGTGAGTGTACAGCTTGTATAACAGTGTCAATTTGCTGTCCCCTCAAAATTACTCAACACACAGCCATTAATGTCTAAACCACTGGCAACAAAAGTGAGTAGACCGCTAACTGAAAATATCAAAATTGGGCCCAAAGTGACAATCTTTTGTGTGGCCACCATTAATTTCCAGCACTGCCTCAACCTTCTTGGGCATGGAGTTCATCAGAGCTTCACAGGTTGCCACTCGAGTCCTCTTCCACTCCTCCATGATGACATCACAGAGCTGGTGGATGTTAGAGACCTTGCACTCTTCCACCTTCCATTTAAGGATGCCCCACAGATGCTCAATAGGGTTTAGGTCTGGACACATGCTTGTCTAGTCCATTACCTTTACCCTCAGCAAGGCAGTGGTCATCTTAGAGGTGTGTTTGGGGTTGTTATGTTGGAATACTGCCCTGCAGCCCAGTCTCTTAAGGGAGGGGATCATGCTCTGCTTCAGTATGTCACAGTACATGTTGGCATTCGTGGTTCCCTCAATGAACTGTAGATCCCCAGTGCCGGCAGCACTCATGCAGCCCCAGACCATGACACTCCCATCACCATGCTTGACTGTAGGCAAGACACACTTGTCTTTGTGCTCCTCACCTGGTTGCCACCACTCATGCTTGACACTATCTGAACCAAATAAGTTTATCTTGGTCTCATCAGACCACAGGACATGGTTTCAGTAATCCAAGTCCTTAGTCTGCTTGTCTTCAGAAAACTGTTTGCAGGCTTTCTTGTGCATCATCTTTAGAAGAGGCTTCCGTCTGGGACAACATGCATGCAGACCAATTTGATGCAGTGTGCGGTGTGTGATCTGAGTACTGACAAGCTGACCCCCCCCCACCCCACCCCTTCCACCTCTGCAGCAATGCTGGCAGCACTCATACATCTATTTCCCAAAGACAACCTCTGGATATGACGCTGAGCACGTGCACGCAACTTCTTTGGTCGACCATGGCGAGGCCTGTTTTGAGTGGAGCCTGTCCTGTCAAACCGCTGTATGGTCTTGGCCACCATGCTGCAGCTCAGTTTCAGGTTCTTGAAAATCTTCTTATAGCCTAGGCCATCTTTATGTAAAGCAACAATTCATTTTTTTTAGATCCTCAGAGAGTTCTTTGCCATGAGGTGCCATGTTGAACTTTCAGTTACCAGTATGAGAGTGAGAGTGAAAACTAGAAATTTAAACAGACCTGCTCCCCATTCACACTTGAGACCTTGTAACACCAACAAGTCACATGACACCGGGGGAGGTAAAATTGCTACTTGGGCCCAATTTGGACATTTTCAGTTAGGGGTGTACTCACTTTTGTTGCCAGTGGTTTAGACATTAATGGCTGTGTGTTGAGTTATTTTGAGGGGACAATTTACACTGTTATACAAGCTGTACACTCACTACTTTACATTGTAGCAAAGTGTCAGTTCTTCAGTGTTGTCACATGAAAAGATATAATAAAATATTTACAAAAATGTGAGGGGTGTACTCACTTTTGTGAGATACTGTATGTGTTCCAAACAACAAACTACACATTAATCAGCATGAAATTCCATCCAATAGTAAACTCTTCGCCGACAACCACAACTGAAGGATGCTGATTTGTAAATTGTACCTTCAGTAAACCGCAAGTGCTCATACAGTTAGGCTGGGTTCACACCTTTAACGTATGCCACTCGCAGCAGGTCCGGCGTGTCCATTTCAGGGATGAATCAGGGCTGAATATTTTGGCCCGAATTTGGCCCTGAAACAGAGCCAAAGACGCACAGCGTTCCTGTGCAAGCAGCTCCACAGCTGCAACTGAGATATGTGAACCAGCTCCACAATCCCCTGTCATGCGAATTGGATGCGGAGAAACCAGCATTCCAATTCGCATAGGTGTGAACCCAGTCTGACACTTGTGTTTACTTGTGATTTTATCTTCATTGATGCTTTTCTTTAAACTCAAATTGCAAGCTTAAGAACTAGATATTAAAGGGAATGCAAAAAGTAGGGATGAGCCGAACACCCCCCTGTTCGGTTCGCACCAGAACCTGCGAACAGACCTAAACTTCGTGTGAACTTTAGAACCCTATTAAAGTCTATGGGACTCGAACGTTCACAATCTAAAGTGCTCATTTTAAAGGGTAATATGCAGGTTACTGTCCTAAAAAGTGTTTGGGGACCCGGGTCCTGCCCCAGGGGACATGGATCAATGCAAAAAGAAGTTTTAAAAACGGCCGCTTTTTCAGGAGCAGTGATTTTAATAATGATTAAAGTGAAACAATAAAAGTGTAATATTCCTTTAAATTTCGTAGCTGGGGGGTATCTATAGTATGCCTGTAAAGGGGCGCATGTTTCTGGGGCTTAGAACTGTCCCTGCACAAAGTGTCATTTGTGCAGGAAAAAAAGTCTTTTAAAATCACTTGCGGCTAAATTGTCGGCTCCCCGTAATACAGAGAACACTCAATGAGTGTTCTCTGTATTAGCCGACAATTCATTCATTCATTGATAAAAAAAAAAAAAAAAAAAGCGTGGGGGTTCCCCTAAATTCAATTACCAGGCTCTTCAGGTCTGATATGGATATTAAGGGGAACCCCGTGTCAAATTTTAAAAAAAAATGACGTGGGGGTCCCCCTAAATATCCATACCAGACCCTTCAGGTCTGATATGGATATTAAGGGGAACCCCGCATCAAATTTTTAAAAAAAATTGACGTGGGGGTCCCCCTAAAAATCCATATCAGACCCTTTATCCGAGCACGCAACCTGGCAGGCCGCAGGAAAAGAGGGGGGGACGAGAGAGCGGCCCCCCTCCCTCCTGAACCGTACCAGGCCACATACCCTCAACATTGGGAGGATGCTTTGGGGGTCTGTGACCCCTC
This sequence comes from Lithobates pipiens, assembly GCF_037356315.1. Lineage (NCBI taxonomy): Eukaryota > Metazoa > Chordata > Amphibia > Anura > Ranidae > Lithobates > Lithobates pipiens. The sequence goes on from NW_027507685.1 coordinate 17,036,465, forward strand.
AAAGCACCTTGTCCCCATGTTGATGAGGACAAGGGCCTCATCCTCACAACCCTGGCCGTTGGTTGTGAGGGTCTGCGGGCGGGGGGCTTATCAGAATCTGGAAGCCCCCTTTAACAAGGGGACCCCCAGATCCCGGCCCCCCCCCTGTTTGAAATGGTAAGGGGGTACAAAAGTACCCCTACCATTTCACAAAGAAAGTGTCAAAATGGTTAAATAAGACAAACACACTTTTGAAAAATTCCTTTATTAAAAATGAAAAAAATAAAAAAAAGATTCCAGCGGTGCTAATCCACTCTTGCTATCCAGCGACGGATCTCCGGGGTCCAGCGATGGATGATCATATCCAGCGACGGGGGATCTCTCAGTCCAGCGCTGTCCATACATCCTTCTTCTGTCTCCACTCCGGAGACACTGCAGAGAGCCCAGCACTGACGTTTCTTATATTAGGAGGGTGGGGCCACCCGTCACCTGACCCCGCCCCCTCTGACGCTGGTGAAGGGAGCCAGGGGTTCCCCAGTGACGTGTGGGTCACCCCGCCCCCTCTGATGTAACGGAAACCTGCGTTACATCAGAGGGGGCGGGGTCACCCACACGTCACTGGGGAACCCCTGGCTTCCCTCTCCAGCGTCAGAGGGGCGGGGTCAGGTGACGGGTGGCCCCACCCTCCTAATATAAGAAATGTCAGCGCTGGGCTCTCTGCAGTGTCTCCGGAGTGGAGACAGAAGAAGGATGTATGGACAGCGCTGGACTGAGAGATCCCCCATCGCTGGATATGATCATCCATCGCTGTACCCCGGAGATCCGTCGCTGGATAGCAAGAGTGGATTAGCACCGCCGGAATCTTTTTTTTATTTTTTTCATTTTTAATAAAGGAATTTTTCAAAAGTGCGTTTGTCTTATTTAACCATTTTGACACTTTCTTTGTGAAATGGTAGGGGTACTTTTGTACCCCCTTACCATTTCAAACAGGGGGGGGCCAGGATCTGGGGGTCCCCTTGTTAAAGGGGGCTTCCAGATTCTGATAAGCCCCCCGCCCGCAGACCCTCACAACCAATGGCCAGGGTTGTGAGGATGAGGCCCTTGTCCTCATCAACATGGGGACAAGGTGCTTTGAGGGGTCACAGACCCCCAAAGCATCCTCCCAATGTTGAGGGTATGTGGCCTGGTACGGTTCAGGAGGGAGGGGGGCCGCTCTCTCGTCCCCCCCTCTTTTCCTGCGGCCTGCCAGGTTGCGTGCTCGGATAAAGGGTCTGATATGGATTTTTAGGGGGACCCACACGCCAATTTTTTTTTTTAATTTGATGCGGGGTTCCCCTTAATATCCATATCAGACCTGAAGGGTCTGGTATGGATATTTAGGGGGACCCCCACGTCAATTTTTTTTTAAATTTGACACGGGGTTCCCCTTAATATCCATGTCAGACCTGAAGGGCCTGGTAATTGAATTTAGGGGAACCCCCACGCTTTTTTTTTTTTTTTTTTAATCAATGAATGAATGAATTGTCGGCTAATACAGAGAACACTCATTGAGTGTTCTCTGTATTACGGAGACCCGACAATTTAGCCGCAAGTGATTTTAAAAGACTTTTTTTCCTGCACAAATGACACTTTGTGCAGGGACAGTTCTAAGCACCAGAAACATGCGCCCCTTCACAGGCATACTATAGATACCCCCCAGCTACGAAATTTAAAGGAATATTACACTTTTATTGTTTCACTTTAATCATTATTAAAATCACTGCTCCTGAAAAAACGGCCGTTTTTAAAACTTTTTTTTGCATTGATCCATGTCCCCTGGGGCAGGACCCAGGTCCCCAAACACTTTTTAGGACAGTAACCTGCATATTACCCTTTAAAATTAGCACTTTAGATTTCTCCCATAGACTTGTATAGGGTGTTCCGGCTTTTCGAACAGGCAATGTTCGAGTCGAACATGAGTCCGACTCGAACTCGAAGCTCTTCCCTAGCAAAAAGCAGTTCTGAAGAGATAATAAAGATTGCTAGTTCTACCTAAGTAAAATCCATGCAGCCCTGTCTGTGCATGACTTTGCCATATACAAAAAAAAAAAAAAAAAGACTCAAAACCAGGTCGGGTATGTAATGATACATACAGTATATTGGCAGATAGGATACTCTCAGGGGCTTTTTACTGTACATAACTAACTGGTATGTTAGTTTCTTTTTTAAGCCACAATTTAAAATAATCATATGGGATTTTTTTCAGTAAAGTCCTTTTCTCAAAAATATATAATTTTAAAAACAACCTAAAAAACCTATGTAACAGAACCTTATCTTTTATTTAAAATGTTATTTTACATAAATCATTTCTGGCTTATTTTGCACAACACCAGAAAACAAGTTTAATGTACAGTCATTAATTGTTGAAAGTGGAATTCCAGGCTATATCTAAATAATCTTAAAAATGCTCCCTCCCCCTTCCTAATGCTAATGTTGACTAGCTGGTGTAAGAAAGATGTATATACTTACCTATTTTCAGGCAACTCTGGTCCGTTTATATGCTCTCCCCTGTGTAAGCTGGTAGAGAGCCTAGGAGCGATGACATTGCCCATAGGCCCCTACCCCACAGATTATCAGAGCTCCCTCCTCTCCCCTGCAGCTGCCGCTAGCAGACACAAGGGAGCCAGATCATGCGACCAGACCAAAGTACTCTGAAAATAGTAAAAAAAAGATTAGTTGGGTATAGCCTGGAATTCCAGTCAAATTCATAATAATTAATTTTTTATTATTTTTCTGAGACAGATAAATCTTTCTTTTGGTGATATTTAGTCACCACTGGGTTTTTTATTTTTTTTGCTATATAAACAAAAAAACACAGTATATTTTCAAAGTTTCTGTTATAAAATTAAAAGGGTTAAAAACGAACCCTAAGTTACTTTAACCACCTAAAGACTTGACTGTTTCACACCCTTCTGCTCAAGCCATTTTTTTTTAATTTTCAGCGATGTCACACTTTGAAGGACAGTTAGTTAGTCACGCAGCACTGTACCCAAATTAATTGCATATCTTTTTTGAGACTTTTTTGAGCTTTAATTTGGTGGACAGAAAAGACTGAAATTTTTGCTAAAAGTTTGTTTTTGTTATAAAATGTTGTAGGCCAACATATGTTCTGCTACACAACATACAAACTATGGCATATATATTTGAGAATTGATTAATCCTCATGTACTGCCTATCTCATTACTTGAGACCCTAAAATGCCAGGACAGTACAAATACTCCCAAATGGCATCTTTTTGGAAAGTAGACAGTCCAAGATATTTAGAAAGAGACATGGTGAGTTTTTTGAAGTTGTCATTTTTTGCCCCAATTTTTGGAAAAATTAAGAAACTAAACAAGTGGGAAGGCTGACCGCAGGTCAGCCTGAATTTGCAGGAGGAGTCGGGCTGTATTTAAGCCCGCCCTCTAGCCTCCATTTCCTGTCAACGTTTCTTTTGTGAGAGGTCAATAAGCGCAATTTCCAGGAGACTTGCTGATGTCACTTCCGGGTTTCGGAACAACATGGAGGTCGTGCGGCTGCAGCAGGCATTGCTTCTCCCTGCTTTCCTGCTCAGGGTTAGAGGTATCGGGAGGGGGGACTACAGGCAGGGAAGAGGCCACGGCATCCTGGTGTGACATTGGGGGGGCCGGGGGGAAGGAGTAAGGTTATCACGTGATAATTTCTTCCTGTTTTAGGCCTTACGGAGTTCTACCAATGCGGGGTCACCCATCATGTTTATGGGTGCTAACGGATTGAGATGTTCGTTTTTAATTGGCTTGTGTGGTGGCAAGTCTCCTCATCAGTTTCTCATAGGGTTCATGTTACGTTTTCATGTATCATAACATTTCACCACTCATATAGTTGCCTGACACGTCTTCAGGTTTTCCTTAGGCCCGAGCTACATTTTAATTTGCCTGACATGCTTCAGGTTGCTCAGCCTCTGTATTTCAGGGGGTTGACACATTTTCAGTCCTACTCATACGTTGTATTTCAGGGTTGGTCTCGGTCGCCAGGTGCAGGCCTTAAAGGAAGAGAGGAAATCTAGGTTGAAGGTAAGATATGGTGGCTTTTGATGTACTATTTAGATATCGGTACTTTTGGTTCGCTGCTTACTGGAGTCTCGTTGCCATTTCCATACTTGGTACATGTTTTGCCTTCACGTTTAAGGTCACGGCTTTCACCACTGCAGTATCACCTATCATGTTTATAGGTAACAGCAGGTTGAGGTGATCGTTTCTAATTGGCTTGTGCGGTGGCAAGTCTCACCCGTTTCTCATACAGTAGACGTTAGACTGTTTTCATGAGGTTGTCGTTGCACTACTCAACACATTTGACCTGACACGCCTTCCAGTTCCGTTGGCCTGAGTTTAGGTTTTTAATTGGCCTGCTTCACCTCAGGTTACTTGGCCTCTGCAATTCATATGGTGAAAACTTTCTTAGGCTTATAATGCATACTTCATTTTCCCCTTACACCAGGTTCATGGTCATCGCATACATGGTACATGATCATAGCCTCACACTGTAGGTATTACAGCAACACTCCACTGCGGGTTTACCTATCATATCTATATGTACAAACGGATTGAGATGATTGTTTCTAATTGACTTGTGCAGTGGCAAGTCCATTTCTCATACGACTTGCGTTTCATGACATCTCACTACTCATATCACTTGCCTGACACGACTTCAGGTTTCATAGGCCTGAATTTACATTTTTTTATTTGCCTGATACGCCTCAGGTAACTCGGCCTTGTTAGTTCTTGAGACTGACACATTTTCAGTCCTGCACAATGTATACTTTGTCATTAACCATGATCACTGTTGGGAGGTTGTAGAAAAAAAAAGTAGAGATTTTCCTTTCCTTAGAGTTAGTTGTGATAAATTAGATTATAACTCTTGCTTATGACAGTTTGTTCTTGGTTACATAGGTCATGTCACAGGCAGCAGATATCGAAGACTTTGGCTCCATCCCTCCTTCACTGGCCAGGGGTTTGGAACAGGGTAGCACGCTCTCTTTAAATGACCTGGACCTTCCCGAGACTCATGGCGGAACTGTGATGCAGGGGTAGTTGGTATCCGGTTTCAGCTCACAAAGTGGAACTATTAAGATTATTCCCCTGTACTTCAGGCTCTCATGCTGAGCAGGTTACGCCTCTTCCCTTTCACAGATTTACGCCACCCTGAGCTTAATGGCAAGCTCCTGTCAGGAGTAGCGGGCCAGGGTTGAGGCTTTGGAGAGCCATCCAAGTCTGGCCCTGGTGGATCCTGCCATTCCAGGCACATCAGCAGGTTCCAGGACCCCCTTGGTACCAAGCCCTGGGCCTTTAGCTTTAGGTAAAAAGTACAAGTGCTCCCTCCATTCCCCGGCTCACTTCATTCCTGGGAATATCGGAAAAAAATTAAATATTTCAGATGGGAAAGACATTAATTTGGCATCCCTCTTAATTGCCACCCACGATAAGTTGTACTCTTGCAGTGACGTTTCTGTGGTTATAAAGACCAAGGGCCACAGGCTCAACCGCAAGCTTTACATCCCAGAGTTTTATCTGGCCCTAACACAGACTCTCGGGTCAAGTTAGATTCTGTGGCTCTATCTGACTTGCATATGTGGGAGGAGTTCCTTCAACATTGGAATGGGTTAGCCATATTCATCCTTGCAGAGTCGTTTTTTTTCCTCAATGTTTTGAGTGATGTAGCAGCCACAAAAAGGCTATGCAGCTATTTTTTGACACTCACTGGCAGCTGTGCCATGGTCAGACGAGATCTTGGATATTCCAGGGTTTGCAGAGATATCAGCTTTATTTGTGATTTACCCCATAGTGTCGGCAGCGCAGGCTTGGGGTAGCTTTTGGATAGATGAAAGGGTGATTTTCTCCACAAATAATTAGGCTACCTCAGAATTGTTTAACAAAGCAGATCCAGGTCTTTGTCATTATATCTTTCGTTCGTAAGCTGATTTGGCTGTCCCTTCAGTTCCATTTCCACATTCACTGTAGATTCATCTGTGGTGTAGACCATACAGCAGCGGAGGCTCGGTCTCATTTGAGCTACCCACTATTTTCCTACAGGTCCTAGACTCAGACACCTGTGTCACACTGTCCCCGATTTTCTCGCTGCTAACAATGGACTAGATTCCAGGTGGGCTGGTGCAGCAGTTTTGATCAACAAGTCATTGTCAGTTAACGCCAGGTAGGCTTATGGCATGGCCTGGAATGCCTTCCAGGTTTTCTAATCTAGGTATCCTAGGTGTGATTGCCACAACATTCTATATCTACTTGCGTTTGTTGTTTTCTGATACTCATAGCTCAAGCTATCCTACAGTACTATAAATACATATCTGGCAGGTGTCAAGCATTGTTGCCTTTGCGGGACCCTAATAGGCCATACATTTTTGCAGCACATCCCATCTAGGCCATTTTCAAGGAGATTCAGAAGAGTAGCCCTCTACCACATTAGCAGACTCCCCATTACAGAGCATAGTTTCCGGAGCATGTCTGTTTTACTCTCCAAGGCTCCTTTTCAGGCCGCTACCCAGCTTGGTCCTCAAGGTGGCCATGTATCTGGCTTTCTATAGTTTCCTCAGGCCAGGTAAGTTAATTTGTACTGGACGAGATCCCGCATACTCTTGGTCTACCAGTTTGTTAGTACACCGATCATTTCCGGTTGCATCTGGATGATTGCAAGACACAGCAGACAGGAGACGGTACTGACGTTAGAGTTTCCAAGACCAGCGATGTCTGGTGCCCGGTCAACTCATGGTGATCACTGTGGTTAAATCCAGGGATAGTCCACTTTTACCTTTCCTAGTACTCCCCTCTCCATGGCATAGTTCATGAAACATTGCCACACCCTGCTGTCAAACCTAGGTAGGTCCCCAAAGCTTATTCCAGCCATTATGTCCGGGTAGGGGCAGTTTCCCTGCACGACAGCGCACCCCTGAACCCTAAACGACAGCGCACCCCTGAACCCTGCAAGGCAGCACGCCCCTAAACCCTGCACTCTGTACGCAGTGTACCCCTGATCCCTGCATGACAGCACACCCCTAAACCCTGCAGTCTGTACACCCCGGAACCCTGCAAAATAGCACTCCCCTGAACCCTGCAAGACAGCACTCCCCTGAACCCTGCATGCATCACATCCCTGAACCATGCATGCAGTATACCCCTGAACCCTGAACTCTGTACCCCTGATCTCTGTACTCAGCGTAGCCCTGAACCCTGCACTCTGTACATAGCGCACACCCGAACCCTGCACTCTGTACACAGCGCACAGCCGAACCCTGCACTCTGTACACAGTGCTCATCTAAACCCTGCACTCTGTACACAGCGCACCCCTAAAACCTGCACTCCGTATGCAGCGCCCCCTGAACACTGCACACCGTACGCAATGCACCCCTGAACCCTGCACTTCGTACGCAGCGCACCCCTGAACCCTGCACTCTGTACGCAGCATAGCTCCCTGCACTGTGTATGCAGCACACCCTTGAACCCTACAACTATTCTGGAAATGTGATCAGGACTTTTTTTTTTTATACAATATGTTTGCTTATTTCAGTGATGATCAATTTAAAAGCAATTATTTGAACTGTCATGAATGACTTTCACTCATGACTCATTGTTTACTATTGTGATTATTGTGACTGGCTACAGCTATCACATGTTACAGGGCTGCTATTATTGGCCTTGTACCATGTGATCACTGTGACCAATCACAGAGATCACAACAGTAAGCATAGCCATTCATGACAGTTGTTTACTTGTGATCATGTGATCACTGTGACTGATCGCATCGATCACATGGTACCTGTACCAATCACAGCGACCCAGTACCAAGCACCGTAATCTGCTCTGTCCACTTGAGCATAAGGATGTACCCATACGTCCTCCTGGAATAACAGAGCACCCGCCAGGCCGTTTATCTACATTGACCAGGTGCGAAGCAGTCAAATACTGCCTGAATTTTTGCATTAAAATAACTCATTCTGTATTTATCTCAGAAACAGACAATACGCTAAAGGCGGTATATAGTATCCCTACTTATTCACATAAAATAGTAATCTATAAAGACACCCGCCGAAAGAAAAAAATCCGACGTCCGAAAGACGCGTCCAATTCAGTCTCTTCCCTAGTGCTCAATTACATCTCTGGGTCCCTGCTGCTAAGGTAAACAAATGTACAGTCTTCAGCATGCTTTGGTTCTGGAATAAAAGAATACCAGTGCGCATGCTTGGGAGTAGCATCCTTCCTGGCCCGGTCATCCAAGACAGCCAAAAAGGTGAACCAGGAAGAAGAATGGATGAAGATGTAGCCACCTTGTGACGGGATATCACAGTTGTTACACATTAAGAACAAGGTTCTTGAGCACCCAAGGCATAAAACTAAAATCAGTTCTCCCAGCACTTACAGGCACCAACAGAGTCTCATCAACTCATTCAGTAAGCTAAGGCAAAATCTCTTGCAAAGAGAACAGCCTATTTGCCTTTTGTAAATCAATTCCATTGACTACAACATTTATGTAGAATTGTTTATGTTACATAAAAATAGTAAATGTATCTATTAAAATATCTATAGCTTTTATCTCATTATCAGGATCAGAAGCCACTTACAGTGTTTATGAAGAACTTCAAATGAGAGTAGATATCCCTGGCTGCGCTATTTCAGAGAGAAGTCAAGTGGCTGCCTTGGAATTGCCTGGTGTATTTGTTGCCACCAACGCAAGCCCAAATTAGAAAATTTGTATGTACAAGAAGGGTGTGCAACTTTTTGACCGCACTGGGCCACAATGGAAGAAGAGGAATTGTCTTGGGCAACGCATAAAATACACCAACAATAAGAATAGATGATGAGCAGAAAACGTCAAGCAGATCACAAGTTAACGATCACTGATATAGATCAGTCTTTCTCAAAGTTTTCAACACAGAGGAACCCTTGAAATAGTTCTCCGGTCTCGGGGAACCCCTGCTAAAAGTTAGAAGTCTACAACTCATGATACATTAGTGTGATGGACAGTGGGAAGAATGGTCCTTACACTTGTGGTCATTGGGAAAAATTACCTCCTGACAAATAGCTAAAAAGATCAATGGTGTCAGTGGGAACTTATCCGAAAGGCAGAAATGGCCCAATGCTGAAGGAACCCCTAGCAACCTCTGAAGGAATCCTAAGGTTCCACAGAACCCTGGTTGAGAATCACTGATATAGATAATGTACCTATCTGACTAATAATACAACTTAATTTTTTTCTGTAAAATAGGGCAACATAAAATTAATGTGATATTTGACACTGTTTTTGATAAAGTAAAGCATTAATATCTGGTTCGATGGATGTAGTAGCAATTCTCAATGAATTCTCAAGGTGCTCATCAGATATTTTGTTTCTAATTTTGCCCTTTGTGTGTTTCATCCTTGAAAATAGTTGCTCACTAATATAGGTGCTACTGAAAACTGATGACATGAATAAGGCATGATTGTATAGAGTAGGACATTTTTCTGTAGAAAATTAAGCCCTGGTTCACATTGGCGAGATTTGATATGTCAAATCTGTAGCAATTGCACCATTCGAATCGGTGAGATGCCGCACTGATTCCCAAAAGTAGTTTCTGTACTAATTTTTGTGACTTCGGTGCGATTTTCATTGACATCTGTGCAGTAACCCGCAGAGATGCCTCTGAAATCGCCTCCGAAGTAAGGATTAGTGTGAACCTAAGCTAAAAGTTATAAGAGTCCAGTAAAGAGACACTGTCAATTTTTTCTTTGGCTGCATATGTTTTGTTAACTTTTTTAAGTAAGTTTTCGATTTTGTATCGGGCCGCATGTGGCCCCTGGGCTGCAGGATGGACACTCCTGTTGTATGATATTTGGAAAACTGAATATCAAACCTATTTCTTCAGTAAAAAATACACTAAAATGTATTTAATATACACAAGCAAAATAAAATCCATTTTTTTTGTATAATATATAAGATGAGATTGCGTCAGGTAAATTGATACCAAAATTTCAAGTCTAAAAACTGTGTGCGCCTTTGAAATAGTGCCAAAATACAGTAAGTGATATAGTCCATAGGTAATTTTCTTAAATCTTTGCAGCTCATCAGTGTAGAGTTAACTATAAATAACAGAGATAGAATTAACCAATATGCTTGCACAATTGTTGTTTACGTATGCATGTGCGTTGTTATTCCATGTATTTATTTCAATGTGCGGGCAGAGTTTTTTATTGATTTTATTCCTTTTTTTTTCTTTTTTTTTTACTTCACTTTACTACTATCACAAGAGGTATGATAAGCCCTCAATGTGATAGTATTATGCAGTGACAGGTTCTGTTTATGAAGACATTGGGCATCTATTAGACGCCTACTGTCTCCCTTGCACTGTGCATAAGCAGATTGAGAACCAAAAGTCCCTCATTGGCTCCCAACAAAACAGCACTTGTCAGGTAGCTTTTCGGCTTTTTAACTTTTTATTACCCTTTTTGGATTTTTAATCCTTTCAATGCAATGATACGTAGTATTACACGCATACACTGGAAACAGCATGAGTGCAAGACTTTTTCATAAATCACAACTAATAGAAAGCACCTGCTGTATTTCCAGCATCTTACGTAAATATGAACTGTAAATAAGCAGGACCTTTTTAAATAATTTAGAAGCTTAAGCCATTAACCCCAGTAACCCCACGCTCACAAAGCCCACATTTCCAAACCTTTTCCTTTGCATACCAAAATAGGATTCTCAAAACACTTAAAAAACAATGATAGTAATATTCTAATTGTTCATGTGTTAACAATAAGAAGTGTGGCAAGAAAAGGATACCTTCTTTGTTTAGTTGTAGAGATATTATGTTTTTTAGCTTTATGTGTCAAAAAAATAAATAAAATCTACTTCTAGTTAAATGTAATGCAACTTTCTATTCTTTTACAAACGTTTATTGTTAAAAAAGTAAACAATGAAAGGCTTGTTCGTTCGTAACAATACAACTAATGCCGCGTACACACGATCGGAATTTTGGTCGGAAAAAGCTCTGATTGTTTTCCAGACTGAATTCTGATGGGATTTTGCTCAAGCTGTCTTGCATACACATGATCACACCGATTTCCGACCTTCAAGAACACGGTGACGTACAACTTGTACGATGGGACTAGAAAAAGGAAGTTCAATAGCCAATAGCTTCCGTCTTGCACGTCGGAATTGCATACACACGAATGCATTTTCGGATAGGAAATTTTTCAGACCGAAAAATTGAGAATATGCTCTCAATCTTTTGCTGGCCAAAATTCGGCCAGCAAAAGTCCAATGGAGCATACACACGATCGCATTTTCCGACCAAAAGCTCTCATCGGCCCTTTGCTGGCTGAATTTCCGATCGTGTGTACGTGGCATAAGGCCTCTTTTAGGAGCATTTGACATCTTTTTTTCTGCCTCATAACACCCCTCAATGTTAGCCTATGTGTCCATGCTCACAAAGGTGTCTACAGGTATTTAGAGGCAAGGATGTTTGGAGGCAGAAAAAAAAAAAAGCTCTGCTAGCGCATTCAAGAACAGCAGCGTTTTGGCACAAAAAAATGCCTGACACTCCGAAACACATTAATGCTAGGTGTGTTTAGCGCGTGAGTGTTAATTAATTTCAATGGCCAGAATAAATTATTATTCTTGCCAATACAATGAATTAAAGGGGTTGTAAACCCTTGTGTTTTTTCACCTTAATGCATCCTATGCATTAAGGTGAAAAAACACCTGGCAGTGACCCCCAGCCCCCCATTTTACTTACCAGAGCCCTGGAACTTCATTCGGTGGGGATACGCTCTTCCTCTCCCCAGGGGTTCTCGGCTCTTGATTGGATAGATTGATAGCAGTGCAGCCATTGGCTCCCGCTGCTGTCATTCAAATCCAATGATGCGGGGGGGGGGCAGGGCCGATTCATACATTCGGCATCTATAGATGCCGAATGATGGACTCGGGAGTGCGTCCACAAGGTAACCCCCTGGGAGAGAGCTTCTTCTAGGGGGTTATCTGATGTGGGGAGGAGCCGTGAGAGCCGCCAAGGGACCCCAGAAGAGGATGATCGGGGCCACTCTGTGCAAAACTAGCTGCACAGTGGAGACATGTATGACATGTTTGTTATATATTTTTTTAAATAAACTTAAATAACTAATAAAGTTATATATTTTTTTTAAATAAACTTGTAAAATAAAATTTTACAATCACTTTAATGTCCAAGAGTTGGACGTGCCTACACGTTCTTAAACGCCTTTACTAAAACGCGGCTTTAGACACGTTTTTGATGCTTTTCTCCTGTTTAAGCCGAGTATAAGCCAGGTTCACATATGTGTTGCGGTTTCCAGCCTAGGTTCCGGTGCATTTCTGTTCACCAGCTCAGGTGCGATTCAGGTCTGAATATTTGCCTGATTTTGCACCTGAACTGGACCCAAAAATCCACAGGACCCTTATGTCACTTTAATACTTGCCATACCTGGTTGAATTGTTGGCCTCACTTTTCAAATAATATCATAGTCAGCATCAGGCTTGGTTCCTCAAAAAATAACACGCCCTTTGCTATCCTAAAAGCGGGGCTATTTCTAAGTATAGGAAAACAGGCAGAAACGTAGAGTGACACAGGCTGGAGAGGGCACCAGAATGAGAATCAGCAATCATAGATTTACAGGTAAGATGACTTAGAACTAATGTATATCGTTGTGTGCTAATGTGACTTGTGGGCTATCCTTTATGATGCACTTTTATACCTTCCACACATGATGTGAGATAAGCACATCTACAACCAATGATGAAACAATAAAAACAGTGTAGCGCTTCAGTAGTAATAATAAATGTAAACAACATAAATTATAAGAATAGCAAAAAAACACATGGATCTAAGTGCCTGAAAATAAAAGTCCAACATTAGACGTTCAATCCACTATGTTGATGGCATAGGAGTGACCAAACTGTCACACGGAAGAGAAATGATGTATTAGACGAATGTGTTCATGCTGGTATACTTGATTGTAAAACATCAGAAAAAAGTAGATAAATACTTCTTACCGGAACAGTTGGACTCACACAGTCATATGACGGTTGAGTCTAGAAGGCTTGAGGTCACAATCTAGGACCAAAGAGTGTAGGGAGAGAGGTCAGTTGAGCTGATGGAGGAGCTCCGGGCGGTTGTAGGCTAAATGATGGATCCTTCCTAATGGAACGTCAAGGTGTCCAAGCTCAAACGCAGCCCGCTGTGCCAGTACTCCAGCCTCCCCCGAATGGGAAGGGAGATGTTTGTGAGGATTTTAAACCAAAGCAATAAAAGAAAAGAAAAAGAGGCTCCACATGGTGCGGGTCAAACGATAAAAAGACGTTGATTTATTGAAGTCAAAGGGTAATAAATGACTTAGTGATCACATAAAGCAAAAATAAAATAAAAGCAATGTGGGGTATCAACAGCTCGCCCAACGCGTTTCGACATATGTGTCTTCAACTGGGGCATGTTGAGACCCACCACATTGCTAACAAATATATAGGGAATGAGAGAAAGGTTCCACCTAGCAGGAGGCGGGGAATCCAATCTCAGACAACCTCTTAAAGCTGCAGTGTACAATTTTAGTCTAATCAGAGTATACTAATTCAGACATTGTAAACAAATGCAAATAACATCTAAAGATATCACTCTTATAAACTGTTAAAATGAATATTGATGGCAATAAAGTCTAGGACATAAATAAAAAGTAAGCCATCATGCTCGCATGTGAATAACACTAACCATATTGCATTGTTCATAGCCTGATCTGATATATAGATACAGAGTGATTCAATACAATTATAAATCATATACAGAGAACAGATCAAGTACTCATATGAAAAGATCAAACATGCGTTATTAGCTATACATAAATAACATAAATTTCCATTATTCACAGACTCATCAGACTCGTGAAGTGTATGAAGCCCCAATGCACATACAGAGCATATACAACGAACATCCAGTTCTAGTACCGAATCTCAAACATGCATTGTCAATTCTGCATAGGCTGCATCATACTAACCCAAAAACAAACTAATTTGTTTGTATTATATCATGAATGGAAATATAAAAGACTCAATAATACTGTCTATTAAAAATCTGTCATTATGTAATTAAAATGTCTCTTACTTGTTGTACCAGCGGTGTATAACCTGAAAATGTGCATGAGTAACCATGGTGATAATTCTTACATAATGATCAATGTTGTAAAATTCAGATCTGATGTTCTAAACTGTCATGACATACACACACACATGAAAGGCTAAACCAATCACTCAGTCTATATGTCATGTGACTAAATGTGGGAGTGATTGAAAGAAAGTCACGTCAATAAGATGGAGGTGTGTATGTTTACAAATCATTGAGCAAGAGTGTGAGAAGGGGGTGTCATCCTGCTCATGGCGCCAAATAATCCTTATTGTGCACTCCACGTTGCGCATCAAAGCAAGCAACGTGAGCGCTCATTGCGTGCATAACAACGAAATGGGGCGTGTGTGTATAAGTGTCACATGTTGTATACATATACAAAGGTGTAAAGGGGGCGTGTAAGCGTGAGCATCACGCTCTGTGTCTATGCACAGAAGTATGGAGAAGGAGGAGGCATCTAAATTTGGCGCCAATTTCGTACGTGGAGAGCGTCACACGCCGCGGGGCGTGGCCGACAATAGAAGGCCAGTCCGAGGGTGTATCGCTCTACGTGTGCGCCGTGACAGATGACGCAATTACGTCAATTTACTCCCGATCCACCACTGCGCATGACATGACGTAATCGCGTCATTTGTCATTGCGCACGAGCAGAGCGATACATCTTCGGATTGGCCTTTGTATTGCCGGCCACGCCCTGTGGCGTGTGACGATTATCTTATGGTATTTACTCCCGACCCGCTACTGCGCATGACTTGACGTAATTGCGTCATCTGTCACGGCGCACACGTAGAGCGATACACCCTCGGACTGGCCTTCTATTGTCGGCCACGCCCCGCGGCGTGTGACGCTCTCCACGTACGAAATTGGCGCCAAATTTAGATGCCTCCTCCTTCTCCATACTTCTGTGCATAGACACAGAGCGTGATGCTCACGCTTACACGCCCCCTTTACACCTTTGTATATGTATACAACATGTGACACTTATACACACACGCCCCATTTCGTTGTTATGCACGCAATGAGCGCTCACGTTGCTTGCTTTGATGCGCAACGTGGAGTGCACAATAAGGATTATTTGGCGCCATGAGCAGGATGACACCCCCTTCTCACACTCTTGCTCAATGATTTGTAAACATACACACCTCCATCTTATTGACGTGACTTTCTTTCAATCACTCCCACATTTAGTCACATGACATATAGACTGAGTGATTGGTTTAGCCTTTCATGTGTGTGTGTATGTCATGACAGTTTAGAACATCAGATCTGAATTTTACAACATTGATCATTATGTAAGAATTATCACCATGGTTACTCATGCACATTTTCAGGTTATACACCGCTGGTACAACAAGTAAGAGACATTTTAATTACATAATGACAGATTTTTAATAGACAGTATTATTGAGTCTTTTATATTTCCATTCATGATATAATACAAACAAATTAGTTTGTTTTTGGGTTAGTATGATGCAGCCTATGCAGAATTGACAATGCATGTTTGAGATTCGGTACTAGAACTGGATGTTCGTTGTATATGCTCTGTATGTGCATTGGGGCTTCATACACTTCACGAGTCTGATGAGTCTGTGAATAATGGAAATTTATGTTATTTATGTATAGCTAATAACGCATGTTTGATCTTTTCATATGAGTACTTGATCTGTTCTCTGTATATGATTTATAATTGTATTGAATCACTCTGTATCTATATATCAGATCAGGCTATGAACAATGCAATATGGTTAGTGTTATTCACATGCGAGCATGATGGCTTACTTTTTATTTATGTCCTAGACTTTATTGCCATCAATATTCATTTTAACAGTTTATAAGAGTGATATCTTTAGATGTTATTTGCATTTGTTTACAATGTCTGAATTAGTATACTCTGATTAGACTAAAATTGTACACTGCAGCTTTAAGAGGTTGTCTGAGATTGGATTCCCCGCCTCCTGCTAGGTGGAACCTTTCTCTCATTCCCTATATATTTGTTAGCAATGTGGTGGGTCTCAACATGCCCCAGTTGAAGACACATATGTCGAAACGCGTTGGGCGAGCTGTTGATACCCCACATTGCTTTTATTTTATTTTTGCTTTATGTGATCACTAAGTCATTTATTACCCTTTGACTTCAATAAATCAACGTCTTTTTATCGTTTGACCCGCACCATGTGGAGCCTCTTTTTCTTTTCTTTTATTGCTTTGGTTTAAAATCCTCACAAACATCTCCCTTCCCATTCGGGGGAGGCTGGAGTACTGGCACAGCGGGCTGCGTTTGAGCTTGGACACCTTGACGTTCCATTAGGAAGGATCCATCATTGAGCCTACAACCGCCCGGAGCTCCTCCATCAGCTCAACTGACCTCTCTCCCTACACTCTTTGGTCCTAGATTGTGACCTCAAGCCTTCTAGACTCAACCGTCATATGACTGTGTGAGTCCAACTGTTCCGGTAAGAAGTATTTATCTACTTTTTTCTGATGTTTTACAATCAAGTATACCAGCATGAACACATTCGTCTAATACATCATTTCTCTTCCGTGTGACAGTTTGGTCACTCCTATGCCATCAACATAGTGGATTGAACGTCTAATGTTGGACTTTTATTTTCAGGCACTTAGATCCATGTGTTTTTTTGCTATTCTTATAATTTATGTTGTTTACATTTATTATTACTACTGAAGCGCTACACTGTTTTTATTGTTTTATCTGTTGAACTTCGTTTGTTTTTGGTGTTGGCTGCTGTTGTGGCCGTTGTGGCCATTTTTTTATAAACTATAGCGCAGTGTTTTCCCCCTTTTTTGTACAACCAATGATGACCTGTAAAAATTAACATCAATCATGAAAAAATAATCAAGCACATTGTAAAGAAATGGTGAGCAGGGATGAAAAACAGACACTTTGTACACACCAAGTAAGACTTGCGGTTGTGAAGGGGGCTGGGGGCGTGGTTAAACACTCAGCTGAGCTACGTTTTTTTTACTGTCCCCCCAACCACTCCCTCTTAAGCAGTGAATGGGGTGTACACATGAAAAGCATCATGGCTGTGGCAAGGATAAAACCTCTTGTTGCATTTGGTGGGCAATACCGCTCACTGAATGAGACTCATTCAATGGTGCAGTCTATTAGTAGTGAAAACAGACAGCGAGGAGGTGACATAATACCTCCTCACCACCTGTCAAACATCCTCTAATGCTCGTGTAAACAAATCCTAACTGCAGATTTCAGACAAGTTAACACAGTGGGGGGGAATTAACAAAGAGTGGCTGTATGCCTAGACCACTCTTCTAAACTGAGGAAATGCAGCAGATGTTATCACCAATAAACTAAAGAGCCAAAAGCCCCTTTGATAAGCCAAACGTCCCTCTGATAATTTATTTTTTTGACCAGATTATTTTTTAGAAAAATTATTTTTGTACAAATTAAAAACATATATACAAATCACAGCAAAAAAAAGACACAACCTAAATAATAAATAAAAAACGCACACAATCCCATCCAGTGGTGTCACTAGGGTTGGTGTAGCCTGGTGTGGTAAAACATTATGCAGGCTAGTGCTTCAGTGTGGATCTCCCCCTTAATCTGCTACAATGGATGGAGCTGGGATGGGATTGGGTTGGGATGGATGGAGCCGAGATGGGATCGTGGGATGGATGGAGCCAGGATAGGATCGAGGTGACAGATAGAGACCCGGGATGGAATCAGGAGGATGGATGGAGCCGGAATTGGATCGGGGGGATGGATGGAGCAGGAACTGGATCGGGGGGATGGATGGAGCCGGAATGGGATAGGCGGGATGGATGGACATAGGATGGGGTGGTGGATGGAGCTGGGATGGGATCAGGGTGGTGGATGGAGCTTGGATGTGATCGCTGTGGTGGATGGAGCTGGGATGGGATCGGAGTCATGGATGGAGCTGGGATGGGATCAGGGTGGTGGACAGAGCTGGGATGGGATTGGGTTGGTGGGTGGAGCCGAGATGGGATCGGGGTGGTGGGTGGAGCCAGGATGGGATCCGGTTGGTGGGTGAAGCCAGGATGGGAAAAGGGTGGTGGATGGAGCCGGGATGGAATGGGGGGGGAGGTGGATGGAGCCGGGATTGGATTGGGGGGGTGGATGGAGCCAAGATGGGATCTTTTATTTGGGAGGGGGTTTAGAGGATGTGTGCTAGGAGTGCTTTGGGAGGGGAGAGTAATTGTGCTGGGAGTTAAACTTCAAATCTACCCTCCTACTTTTAGCACGTCATTTCTAACCCAAAACAAAGCACCCCCGAGTACATATCCTCAACCCCTCCTCCCTAAAATTACTCTGTTACCTGCCATGCCCCCCCCCCAATTATAATGTTCCACACCTCTGCAATAACAGCAGGTGCTATAGCGTGGTGTCCCTCTTCCTCCTCCTCAGCTCTTCCTCTTGGCCTGTGAACTTGAAACGTCAGAGCCAATGCGGAGGTGGCTGTGATAGGGGTCTGCAGTGAGTGCAGCCGGCGGGGACAGAGATTAGTTGCAGTGTGTGGGACGGTCAGACCCCGGTCACCTCTGTCTCACTCCCTGCAGCTGAAGAGATCCCGGGTAAAGGGAAGGAGGGAGCCACGGCACTGCTGCCAGTCTGAGCCTGGTGTCATCCTTTGGTGGGTGTCACTTGTGTGGGGGCCGCACCCCCCTAGTGACGCCACTGATCCCATCGCAGCACAAATAACAAATAGTACATATCAGTTACAGTTTTTAAATAATAAAAAAAATCTAGCCAGCATTTCCATATGCGGTCATATTTAAAGCTGGCATTGCATAAGTATATTTGTATTTGACCCCTTTCACACTGAGGCGCTTTTCAGGTGCTTTCACGCTACAAAAAGCACCCAAAATCTCTAGAAAACCTATTTCCATTAAAATCAATGAATGCTTTCACTCTGGAGCAGTGCGCTGGCAGGGCAGTGAAAAAACGCCCCTCTCCATTGAAATGAATGGAAAGCTGTTCAAAAGCACTGGAAAAGCTCTTCAAAAGCGCTCCGTGTTTTACTGGCAGTTTAGAAGTGCCTCAGTGTGAAAGGGGCCCTACTCTTATTCAAAACTTGCACCCAATCAGATATCGTAGGGGGAGAGACTGAAAGCCATTTAACGATGATCATTCTTCGGGCAATAAAGAGTACTCTAGAAACCCCCAGGAGTTTGCACTTGAAAAGAGAAGAATCAAAATACTCCAAAATACATGTCAGTAGACTCTTTGATCATTAAGAGTTATAGGTCCCCTATTCTATTGCTGTGCCATTTTAAGCAATCTGCTAGTAGGCTTCAGAACTTCTTGAAGTTTGTTGAAAGGCTGCTGAAGCCTGCTAGCAACTTGCTTAAAGTGGCAATCAACACTCCCAACAGGATCTGTGTTCAACACTTACAAACCGGAGTTGAGCCTATGTAAAATCGCCAGCTATTGCCAGCAACGGCACCGTTCCAATTGGTGTGACGCCGACTTTGCGATGCAGCACTGATTCTCAAAAGTAGTTTCTGCACTACTTTTGGAGACTTTGGGGGTTGATTTCAATAGACATCTGTGCAGGAACCCGCACAGATGTCTCTGAAATCGCTCCCAAAGTCGGACTGACATGCGGGTTTGAAATTGTGCGAGTTCGGCTGAACTTGTATGATTTCAGTGTGAATCTAGTCTGAATGGTACTTTAATAACTGCAACAAAGCTTGCTGGGAGCTGTGAAAATGTTTTGTCAAAGCTTGCTGTTCGCACAGCTATTATAGAAACTGAAGCCTCTGTGAAACAGGCCTAAAAATTAATGAGTAAAAGTATTTCTGGATTCAGAAGGATATTAAACTTTATATGACATTGCCTATGAAATAACTACCGCTCTATTTCCTTAACCACCAATCCAAATAGCAAACTGCTGAAGCCAACTCCTACCTCTGTACTCAATCTTCACAGCTGCCAGTCCTGACCTCTAATGTTCCATCTCAGCCCTTTTCACTTTTATGTTTCCATGATATTTTCTGTCCTACTTTTTCTCCTTCATTTAGTTTAAAGTTTTCGTAGTTCAAAAATATGCAGCCTTTAGGGAATTTTATTCCTTGCCTTGTTAAATTTTACCTATATATAGCTAGTAAGAATACCTGCAAACCACTTAAAGGACTGCTATAGTGAAAAAGATTGTATTCTTTTAAAAGTACAAATGATCAATGTGTATTTAAAGCCTTGTGCCGCGTACACACGATCGGAATTCCGGCCAGAAAAAGACAGTTGAGAGCTTTTCATCGGAAAATGCGACCGTGTGTACGCTCCATCGGAATTTAGCTGTCCGAATTTCCGCCAACCAAAAATTGATAGCATGTTCTTAATTTTCCCGACGGAAAAACTTTCTATCGGTAATTCCGATCGTGTGTATGCAATTCCGACACTCCAAAAAATCACGCATGCTCAGATTCAACTACGAGACAGAAGCTATTGGCTACTCGCTATTGAACTTCCTTTTTCTAGTCCAGTCGTACGTGTTGTACGTCACCGTGTTATAAATGATCGGAATTTGATGTGACTGTGTGTAGGCAAGACAGCTTGAGCCGAATCCCTTCGGGAAAACCATCAGAGCTTTTTCCGACGAGAATTCTGATCGTGTGTACGCGGCATTAGAGTTTTCGATACAGTCATGAAAGGGAGTATCACCTTCTTTATGTGTCATCATCACCGGGACTGAAACTACAGAACAGACATCAATGGAGACACTTGTTCCTGTGACAACTGTCCAACAGGGGATTTCCTTTAGTTTGGAGGGATTTCTTTTCACTTCCTGTTGTGCCTCAGGCTAGGAAATGAAGGAAAATTGGCAAAAAAAATAATACTGGAAGGGGTTTCAGCCATTCTCCAATCTTTTCAAACAAAATGAAAGTTTGGACAATAAAAATACTTTAATACTTTTTTATACTATATTATAGGCCTTTACATTTTTGTGCATGTTTACTTGCAGGCAAAGTTGTCCAGCAAATATGACAGTTGGCGCAAACTATTACACTGCCAAAGGGGCTTAGCCGTTACAGAAACATTAAAAATATATACTTCTTTTGTCCTTTTAAGGTGAACTCACAATTCTGAGTGCACCCTGTGTGCGATCAGCTGTCAGAACCCCAGTGGGGGTTCCCTTGATTCTATGCGAGTAGGCAGTCCTATTGAAAGCAATGGGAGGCTGCTGTCTCTTGCAGCTAATCATGGCGGCTCGCATGTAATTGCTCAAGCATGCGAGTGATCATCCCTGAACTGCGATAAGCAACTTTATTCCAACCCCTTTCATATTTGTAGACGGCTTAATTGCATTCAAAATAACTATGCTGCAAGATAGAAAACATTTTCAAAAAGCCTACCCTCAGGCCCCTTTCACACCGAGGTTGTTTTCAGGCGCTACAGCTAATAGCGCCTGTGTAGCGTCTGAAAAAACCGCCCACTTTCACTCCAGTGTGAAAGCCGGAGGGCTTTCACACTGGAGCGGTGCGCTAGCAGGACAGTGAAAAAAGTCCTGCTAGCTGCATCTTTGGAGTGGTGAAGGAGCCACCGCTCCTAAACCGCTCCTACCCATTGAAATCAATGGGGCAGCGTGGCTATACCGCTGGCAAAGCACTGATGCAGCGGTGCTTTGCGGGTGGTTTTAACCCTTTTTCAGGCTGCTAGCGAGGGTTAAAACCGCCCCCTAGCGGCCGCATACCGCCGCTAAAATGATGGTAAAGCGCCGCTAAACATAGCAGCGCTTTACCGCCGACGCCCACACAGCCCCAGTGTGAAAGGAGCCTAAAAGGAAACAATTAAGCCTAGTACACAGGATCAGAAAATCATAGTGCTGTCGAAGAAATCGTATGATAATCTGATTATTAGTACACAGCTTTCGTCAGAAATTATTTGAAGGGACAAACACGAAAATGTTTCTCATACAATACCAAGTCGTACGATTTTCATTTAATAAGTACAGTTTTCATCCGAAAATACAATACAAACACATTATATCACTTCAGAATTCTTATTCTGTCGTATGAGAATTTTCATACTTTACTAACCTATTCGTTTTCGATATGGAGACTAGCATGCAAAAAATGCTGGACGATCATTTGGCCGATAATCTGATTGTGTGTACTAGGCTATAGGCTACATTCACAGCAGTTTGTGTGCAGCCAGGAGTGGCTATTGGAAAGAATCTGCTGGTTTACCATTGTAAACAATGTTTGTACACACTGCATTCAGGATTGGCATTTTTGTGGCGTTTTTCCCGCAAACAAACTGCTAAGCAGCCGTTTCAGCATATAGCCACCTCTGGATGCAACAAACTATCTGCGACTAAACTGCCATGTTAAAGCAGCCTTAGTACTTACCTGTCCCCCTGCCTTCTTCTACAATCTTCACTCTTTTGCTGAGGTAAGTATGCTGAAAAATAGTCTACATCCAGTACACTTTTGGTGCCCATTTGGTTGTTACCAAGAGTGTCTGACGCGGATAATTCTTATCTCTGAAGGTGCAGGAAAAAGACTGCGCTAAACCTCAAATGAATCGAAAATAAAAATGAAAAAAGCTGCTGACACTCAAAGAAACAAAGTTAAACATGAATAGTAGATCAAAAAGTGTAGCGCTAGTGTGTACAATAAAGTGAAATCATACATCTATCTTGATGTAGCAAAGACAAATTGTGTATAATCTAAAGGAAAACAAGTGTTAAAACACATAAAGTGCATAAAACAATGTGAAGTAACAGTCCATAAATGTGGAAGTGAAGAAAACTCTTCTTATTGAGGTGACACCAAACAATTGAGGGCAGAAAAACAACTTGTCTGGTTTGACCTGCACTATCTGGAGCCCTCTTTCCTTCCCATTTCTTGATCATACATCACGGGACACAGGAGCTTCATTACATAGTGGGTTATATAGGCACCTCTGGTGATTGGACACTGGTTGACCCTAATTAAGGAGAATTCCTCCCCTATATAACCCCTCCCATCCGGGAGGCACCTCAGTTTTTTCGCCAGTGTCTGGTCGATGGTCACGTAAAACTTAGCTCTATGCGGGTCCCGGCGAGGGCCGAAGGGCTACAACAAACCGGATCCATACCTCGGGCCGATATTTGACTCCCAAGATGGTATGGTACCCGGGCCTCGTTTGCCGAAGACACGAGGTTTTGCCTGTAAGTCCTCTCCATTGGAAGACTGGACTCTGGGACAACCAGACTTGGGGTACTGTTGACTCAGGGCGCCCGTAAGTTTCTGGCAGAGTTTTTTACAAGGCCCAGGTAGGAGGATCTTTTCGTAAGAACCCCAGATACGCCTGAAGGTTGGCTAACAATACCCGCCGTGATGGGTGAAGGCTGGAA
This sequence comes from Lithobates pipiens, assembly GCF_037356315.1. Lineage (NCBI taxonomy): Eukaryota > Metazoa > Chordata > Amphibia > Anura > Ranidae > Lithobates > Lithobates pipiens. The sequence continues at coordinate 17,059,950 of NW_027507685.1, forward strand.
TTGGTCTGAACACAGCAATTCCTGCGGCGGGGAACAGGTATGGGAAGTCATCCTATATATTTAATATATGAATGGATTTCTTCACTGTGAGTAGTTGTATGTCTTACCTGGTTTCCACCACTAGATGGAGTAAGAGCAGCCTGATGCATACTTACATGCCTTTCAATACTAACACGCTCAGTGAAATGCCTGGTTCTCCAGCTCTCACGTCTCCTTGCAGTCCCTGCCACAATAAAGGTAAAAGAGGGGTCCCACGCAGATCAGGGGGTCCCAGGTCACTCCTTTTGGGTTCTCCTCCCCCCCCCCCCGGATCCCGCGGTCCTCGTGCACGCGCGCGGGCGCGTGCACGCGCGCCGGGCGCGCTCCCGGCCTAATGGGGAAAGGGGGGGGGGGTGTGGTTGCCAGCTGTGCACAATCAGGTGCTCTATGCTGTAATGCAGACGCCAAAACGGCCGATTTAAAAGCCCAGAGCGTCAGGGGACTGTAAGGTGAGGCACAGGAGCTGTGGGCTGTAAGCATCCGTGGGATTGGATCCAGGCAAACCCTAAGACACCTACTCGGCATCATATTGTGCAGTTAAGCTAATATTGATTTATTGTGAGACTTTAAGCACAAACAAGTGATTGCATTTTACATTAGTAACTCTGCTTTGTAGCTCAGTACTATGTCTCCTCGTAAGAGGGTTTCAGGGGCAGGTAACAAAAGCACTGGCAAATCACCGCCTAGGTCCAGGGGTTCCAAAGGTGCATGCAGATTACCATCCCCCTCTGCAAGAGTGGAGCCTGCATCTCAAGACGAGTCAGTGCCCCTTTCAGGCTTTGCAGCCTCTCCTAATGTCGCAGCCCCGGTCTATGTCACTGAGGACTCCCTTAGGGCTTCATTGGAGAGTTTTGAAGGGAGGATAATGAATTTTATTTCTGCTTCCCTAAAAGATAGCAGAAAAAGGGGTAGATCCCCTCCCTCTGATGAAATCCCTCTCTCAGACAGTTGCTCTGAAAATGAGGAGAGATCCCTATCTTTAGAAAGGGATCATGAGCAGTCGGATCAGTCAGAGGATGAGGAGCTAGTCCCCTCCTCCCAGGCACTCAGAAAGCAGGTGCAGTATTACACTGAATTGGTGCGTACCACGTTCAGAATGCCGCCTGCTGAAGTCGCTACATCCTCTGTCTCTTCCCTGGGAGTCAGGAAAGCCCCACAGACTGCTTGTTCCTTCCCAATTCATCCTTTAATGGCTGACTTGATGTATGAGGACTGGGGACATCCCGATAAACTGTTTACTCCTCCCAAGAGGTTTTCTATGAATTATCCCGTGGAGGAAAGTTTCACCAAGAAATGGGGGGCCCCATCTGTTGATGCGGCTATCTCTTGTGTGAATAAAAACCTAACTTGTCCTTTGGATAATGCGCAGGTATTTAAGGATCCAGCTGACAAAAGGCTGGAAACCTTGTTAAAAGCCTCCTTTTCCATGGCCGGCGCTGTGGTGCAACCTACAGTCGCAGCCGTAGGATTGTGTCAGTTCCTTAAGGAACAGGTCAAACAAATGTTTGAACTCCTCCCCAGCGAGGAAGTAGTGAAATATGCAGAGATGCCTCACATCTTATGTTTCATAATTGATGCGATTTTGGATTCTGTCCAACAAGCATCCCGTTTGTCCCTTATGTTGGTACACATGCGTAGGGCTCTATGGCTAAAAAATTGGGCCGCTGAGATGTCATGCAAAAAGCATTTGGCTGGGTTCCCATTTAAAGGGGAACGTTTGTTTGGAGAAGAACTAGATAAATTCATCCAAAATATCTCAGGAGGTAAATCTACACTCCTTCCAGTCAAGAAGAGTAAGCGTCCCTCATTCAGGCGTACTCTTTCTCCCGAAGCGTCAAGCTCTAAACAGTGGCGACGGCCTTCCCAGCCCTCCGCTGCTAGAAAGCCTCAGGGCCGAGCCCAGGGACAGAAAAAGACTTGGGGGCGGAAGCCTGCCAAGCAAACCTCCAAGACCTCCTTGTGAAGGGGCGCCCCCGCTCGGCCGAGTGGGGGGAAGGCTCCTGCAGTTTGCAGGCGCCTGGCGGGAGGAGATTCAGGACAAATGGGTGATCTCTTCGGTATCTCTGGGCTACAGGCTAGAATTTCAGAAGATTCCACCCTTTCGTTTTCTAAGGTCAAGGATCCCCAAGGATCCAATAGAGCGGAAATCGCTACTTCTGGCCTTAGATCTGTTACTATCCCAAGGAGTGGTAGTAGAGGTGAGCCCGAAAGATCAGGGTTCAGGTTTTTATTCGAATCTCTTCACCGTCCCAAAACCAAACGGAAGTGTCAGACCTATCTTGGATCTGAGAGACTTGAACCGGTTTCTACACATCCAGACCTTCCGGATGCAGTCTATACGCACTGTGGTTTCCTCCCTGCAGGGAGGAGAATTCATGGCATCAATAGATATCAGAGATGCATATCTCCATGTGCCAATATTTCCCGCGCACCAGAAGTTCCTAAGGTTCGCGGTAGAGCAACGCCACCTTCAATTTGTGGCCCTGCCATTCGGCCTAGCCACGGCCCCCCGAGTCTTCACGAAGATTCTAGACCCTCTCTTAGCAACTTTAAGAGTTCAGGGCATAGCCGTCATGGCCTACCTAGACGACTTGCTTCTCGTAGAGAGAACTATAACGAGCCTAAGTCGCAGCGTCACCAAAACGCTAGAACATCTGGGCCGCCTAGGTTGGATTATAAACCTAGAAAAGTCGTCTCTGCAACCGACCACCAGGTTGGATTACCTGGGTCTCATTATCGACACCGCTCAGGGCAGGGTGTTCCTTCCAGGGCCAAAGGCCTTGGCCATTGGAGATCTGGTGCGCCTAGTTCTGGGCAGAAGATCTCCCTCTATTCGTCTATGTATGAGACTATTGGGAAAGATGGTCGCCTCATTCGAGGCCGTCCCATTTGCCCAGTCCCACTCAAGGCCCCTGCAAAGATGCATCCTTGCGATTTGGAACAGGAAGCCCCAATCCCTGGATCTTCCTATGCGTTTATCCCCCCGGGCACGCAAGAGTCTTGTTTGGTGGTTACAAACCAGAAATTTGCTAAAAGGCAAAACATTTCTTCCCCTCTCATGGAAGATTGTCACAACGGATGCCAGCCTGACAGGCTGGGGAGCCGTATTAGAGGGAACATGCTCGCAGGGAAAATGGTCTGCGACCGAAAGTCTGTTGCCCATAAATATCCTAGAGATTCGGGCAGTTTACATGGCACTCAGAGAGTGGTCTCACAGACTGCGAGGCTTCCCGGTTCGGATTCAGTCCGACAATGCCACCGCAGTGGCTTATATCAATCACCAGGGCGGTACCAGAAGTCTGGTGGCCCAAAACGAGGTGAATCGCATACTTGTCTGGGCAGAAGAGCATGCTCCGTGCCTCTCTGCAGTCTTCATCCCAGGAGTGGAGAATTGGCAGGCGGATTATCTCAGCCGCCAGCATTTGTGCCCAGGAGAATGGGCTCTGCACCCCGATGTGTTTCGAGACATATGTTACAAATGGGGCACTCCAGACGTGGATCTTTTTGCGTCCAGATTCAACAGGAAACTGGACAACTTTGTGTCAAGGACAAGAGATGCACTTGCTCAGGGGTCAGATGCTCTGACGGTTCCCTGGAATCAGTACAATCTGATCTATGCCTTCCCCCCGAACCCGCTACTGTCACGGTTCCTGGGAAGGGTCAAGAGGGAGGCGAAGTCGGTCCTTCTAGTGGCCCCGGCTTGGCCCAGGCGACCATGGTTCGCAGAAATCATGAAGCTAGCAGTGGGCAGGCCATGGACCCTCCCCCTCCGGCCAGATCTGCTCTCGCAGGGCCCAATTTACCATCCTGCTTTACGCAGTCTGAATTTGACGGTCTGGCTGCTGAGACCCACATTTTAAAAGACCGTGGTCTTTCGGGGCCAGTCCTTTCCACTCTGGTCAATGCCAGAAAGCCGGCCTCCAGGCGTATCTATTACAAGATCTGGAGGGCATATGTTTCCTGGTGTGAACCCAGGAGATGGCATCCCAGAAGGTATGTCATTAACAGAATCTTGGCCTTTCTCCAATCAGGCCTTGAATTGAATTTGGCCATAAGCACCATCAAGGTGCAGATTTCGGCCCTGTCGGTCTTTTTTCAAAGACCGCTTGCATCACATTCCCTGGTACGGGCCTTTATCCAGGGGGCTATGCGGATGAGACCGCCAGTCAGACCTCCGGTATGCCCATGGGATCTGAATTTGGTTCTCTCGGCCTTAGTAGCCCAACCATTTGAACCTTTGCATCTTGCTTCGTTAGTCCTCTTGACAAAGAAGCTAGTCTTCCTAGTAGCCATATCCACGGCTAGAAGGGTATCAGAATTGGCAGCTCTTTCTTGTAAAGAGCCCTATTTAATTATCCATAAGGACCGGGTGGTTATGCGTCCCAACAGGTCCTTTCTACCTAAGGTGGTTTCAGGTTTTCATCTGAATCAAGATATAATCCTACCATCCTTTTTTCCAAATCCTCAGTCCACAGAGGAAGAATCCTTACACACTTTAGATGTAGTTAGAGCAATCAGTCTTTATCTTCAAGCAACTGCTCAGATAAGAAAAACTGACTGCTTATTTATTCTGCCAGAAGGCCCTAGAAGGGGTCAGGCAGCGTCAAAGTCCACTCTCTCGAGATGGATCAGACAGGTTATTTCTCAGGCCTATAGCTTAAAGGGGAAGATTCCTCCTTTTCAGGTGAAAGCGCACTCTACTAGGGCTGTCAGTGCTTCTTGGGCAGTGCATCACCAGGCCTCCCTGGCTCAGATCTGTAAGGCTGCGACTTGGTCATCAATCCACATATTCACCAGATTCTATCAGGTGGATGTCAGAGGGCAAGAGGATATCGCCTTTGGGCGCAGTGTACTGCAGGCTGCAGTTTAGGTCCTCAGGTCCCTGGCGGTCTATGCTTATGATCTGTGTCTCCCTCCCCTCAACCTGAGCATTGCTTTGGGACATCCCACTATGTAATGAAGCTCCTGTGTCCCGTGATGTATGATCAAGAAAATGGGATTTTTATATACAGCTTACCTGTAAAATCCTTTTCTTGAGAGTACATCACGGGACACAGGGCTCCCGCCCCTCTTGGGTTTTACGTGGTTCTTATTGCTTTGCTACAAAACTGAGGTGCCTCCCGGATGGGAGGGGTTATATAGGGGAGGAATTCTCCTTAATTAGGGTCAACCAGTGTCCAATCACCAGAGGTGCCTATATAACCCACTATGTAATGAAGCTCCTGTGTCCCGTGATGTACTCTCAAGAAAAGGATTTTACAGGTAAGCTGTATATAAAAATCCCATTTTTCTGTCCACATGTTTTTTCGGGGGCCCATGAGGAGTTGTCTTGTAGCAATATCCACCTGCTGCGGAAACGTTCTGTGGAGCCGAGAGTCGGAGAGCCCACATCGGATTGAACCAACCATCTCCTGGGTACAGCACCGGCCTCAGTCCCTATAGAATTACAAGCCTTTTTGACTCATTGTTGTTTGACATGCGTGTGCACCCCAGTTGGTAAGAGTGTTTATTCACTTACTTTTGAAGCACTGCTGAGAGTGACTACAAACAAATTCTTATCTCTACAAAGGGGCAAAAACTTATGGACAGGGGGACTGGTAGGCACTAAAATGTTTAATAAAGTGTAATTCATTTATTTTTATTTTTATAATTTGGGATAAAATGTAGAATGATTGGAACTGTTTTTTGTTTTTTTTGTAGCTATCTGTGCCCCTGCTGGGGTGATTCACTCTCTATTCATTTTGATAACCATTGCATCTAGTACAGAAATTGATGGTAATAACAGAGGTCATGTGGTGACCTCTTTTACGGTAATAGCTGTTTAAAAGGGGTTACCCTCTTATCTCCTGCTGAGTCTCTGGTACAGGAAGTGAAGGGAAATCTCCCCAACAGGACACAGACAAAAAAAGATTGACAGGGGTTTTTACCATTTCCTACTGTATCATAAAGTATATGAGATATAGGCACACCACCAGAACTACATCTCATCATTTCAACCCATACCTTTTTTAATGAGCTGTTTAACAAATTGCAATGTGCGTCAATGTATGACACACAGCATCGTGGGGTCAGTGAGCCATACGATAAAAGGTGCATATTCTTTTGGAAGTAAAAGAATATTCTATTTAACTGCAGAATACTGCCCTCTAGTGTTTTTTTTTTTATAAAACTGATCACTAAATTATGGGGTGTAACGTGGCATTTGCAAAAAGTGAAAAAGACACTTACAGAAGCAAATTGTATAAAAATATATATACTTAGGCAGGAAATCAGAGAAAGTGAACTTCTCTGATAGAAGTACAGAACTAGATCCCCACCTGTGGCAACCAAATCGCTTTAGCTTTTATTTTCATAGCTTGACTGAACAAGCTGATGCTAGAAGCTGATTGGGTACTATGCAGAGCTGCTTTAGAGTCTACCAGCTGCAGTTTTTGTGTACAATCTAAATTTATTGACGTTTTAAATAACAAAAAACAGGGTAACCAAAAACATAAAAATAAAGATATATCTATATATAATATATATATATATATATATATATACAGTATCTCACAAAAGTGAGTATACCCCTCCCATTTTTATAAATATTTTATTATATCTTTTCAGATGACAACACTGAAGAAATGACACTTTGCGACAATGTAAAGTAGTGAGTGTACAGCTCGTATAACAGTGTAAATTTGCAGGTCCACCATCACTGTGCTCCATCTGATGGACTGAAACATATTGTCCCAGAGGTGTTCTATTGGATTTAGGTTATGTGAGTGTGGGAGCCATTCAATGCTATCAACTCCTTCATCCTCCAGGAACTGGCTGCATACTCTCACGACATGAGGCTGGGCCTTATCGTGCACCAGGAGGAACCCAGGACCCACTGCACTAGCGTAGGGTCAGACAATGGGTCTAAGGATTTCATCCCGATACCTAATGGCAGTCAGTTTGCCATTGTCTACTCTGTAGAGGGCTGTGCGTCCCTTCATGGATATGCCTCCTCAGACCATCACTGACCCACCACTAAACTGGTCATGCTGAATGATGTTACAGGCAGCATAACGTTCTCCATGGTTTCTCCAGACCCTTTCATGTCTGTCACATTTGCTCAGGGTGAACCTGCTCTCATTTGTGAAAAGCACAGAGCGCCAGTGGCGGACCTGCTAAATCTGGTGTTTAGTGGCAAATGTCAATCGAGCTCCACGGTGCCGAGCAGTGAGCACACGGCTCACTAGAGAACGTCGGGTTCTCATGCCACCCTCATGAAGTCTGTTTCTGATTTTTTTGTCAGAGAAATTCACACCATTGGCCTGCTGAAGGTCATTTTGTAGGGCTCTGGCAATGCTCATCCTCTTCTTCCTTGCTCAAGGAGCAGATACCAGTCTTGCTTTTATAGCCTTGTCTAGCTCTCCTAGAGTAACTGTCTGTCTCCTGAAATCTCCTCCATGCTCTTAAAACTCTGCTAGTAGACACAGCAAACCTTCTGGCAATGGCATGTATTGATGTGCCATCCTGGAGGAGTTGGACTCCTGTGCAACCACTATAGGGTCTAGGTATCGCCTCATGTTACCAGTAGTGACACTGACCCTATCCAAATGCAAAACTAGTGAAAAACAGTCAGAAAAGATAAGATGAGGAAAACAATGTCAGTGGCCTCCACCTGTAAAACCATTCCTGTTTTTGAGGTTGTCTCATTGTTGCCCATCTAGTGCACCTGTTGATAATTTCATTAACACCAAAGCAGCTGAAACTGGTTAACAATCCCTTCTGCTATGTAAAGTGATTGTAAAGTCTTGTTTTTTTATTTTCTGTTATTTTTGTTAAATAACAAACATGTTATACTTACAGTACCTGCTCTGTTGCAGTGGTTTTGCACAGAGCAGCCTGGATCCTCCTCCTTTGGGGTCCCTCTTCGCTGCTCCTGGCCCCTCCCTCCTGTTGAGTGCCTTCACAGCAAGCAGCTTGCTATGTGGGCACCCGAGCCGAGCTGCAGCTCCTTGTGTCCATTCAGACACGGAGCTGCAATTTGGCCCCACCCCCTTTTGTTCCTTTACAACTCCTTTAACTGACCAGATCAATATCCCAGGAGTTTAACTGACTTGATGCTATACTCTGATTAAAAAGTGTCCCTTTAATTTTTTGCGCTGTGTTTCCAATCAGAAGCTGAAGGATGCTTTAAAGGCTTAGCCCTTGTACACACAGTCGGACATTCCGACGGAAAATGTCCGATCGGACCGTGTTGTCGGATAATCCGACCGTGTGTGGGCTCCATCGGACTGTTTCCGTCTGAATATCCGACCAACAAAGTTTTAGAGCTGGGCTATAAAATTTTCCGACAACATGATCCGATCGGACTTTGTCCGATCGTTTGTAGAGAATTACGATTGGACAAAGTGCCACGCATGCTCAGATCAAATTCCTAGACCAAAGCTATTGGCTACTAGCCTGAACATAGTCCCATCATAACAAAATAACGTCACCACGCTCTGAACGAACGGATTTTCCGACAACTTTGTCCGACCGTGTGTATGCAACAGTTTCGGCCAAAATCCGTCGGACAAAATCCAACGGTTGTCAGAATGTCCGACTGTGTGTACAAGGGCTTAGGCCGCGTACACACGCGGGGACTGTTCGCTCAACTTTGTCCGCTGAACAGTGTTTCGCCGGACAGTCCGCTCGTGTGTGGGCTTTCAGCGGACAGTTTCAGCGGACAGTCTGCTGAACAAAGTTTTTCGGAAATTCCGAAAAACTGTCCGCTGAAACTTTGTTTCAGCGAACAGTCCCCTCGTGTGTAGGCTTGTTCGTCAAACTAAGTTCCGCGCATGCTCAGAAAGGATTTACACGCCGAAGTTTGCATTGCAGTGTATAGGACGTCGTTTTCTAGTCCCGTCGTACGTGCCGTTCACGTCATCGCGCACGGTTTCAGCGGACTGTTTGTTCGTCGTGTGTGGGCAAGTCCGTCCATGCTAATTTTGAGCGGACTGTCCGCTGAAACTGTTTGACGGACAAAGTTGAGCGAACAGTCCCCGCGTGTGTACGCGGCCTTAGAGAAATCTGCTCAAAGCTTACTGAAAGTTTTATGAAAGCTTGCTGTTCACACTGCTCTTATGCAAGCCGAAGTCCATGTAAAGTAAGCCTTACATTAGTCCAAGCTGGACCAATCTAACTATGTAAAAATATATCATGGAATTCTACTTCTTTAAATAATCTCAGAACCACCTCAAACATATGTCAATGGCAAGTTGCCCTTGCCCACCATGCATACCCAAAGCCTGTCAACACAGACCCTGGTATTATTTCCCCTGGCACATGGAGACTAAACTACTAAAATGTTTACAATGTGGTCATTGTATGAAACAGAAATCCAGTGTCAGCTGTGATCACTACTCCCATGTGTCATATTTTAAATATAAAATACATATATACAGTGACAGAAAAGGAAAAAGTGATTTGTTATTACTGCTGTAACAAGTTAGTACCTAGTTGCTTACAGTGCAAGAGCAATGACAATATTTTGCACCATGGCAACTAAAATGTGGCTGGGGGTATCCAAAATGTCAAGCTGACAATAGAAGTAATCAGACTGTCTTAAAATGGTCCGACAGGATCAGAAAAGCTCCCTGAGAAGCAGACAGACATAAAGCATAGACTTTGGGTTACCGAAAATTCTGCAGCTCATCACACCTGTCTCAGTTCACTTGCGTACAGGTATGTCCAATCTTTAATGCCGCCCTGCCATCGCCGCCGGCGGCGCACTCGCGTGCTGGTCGGGACCCCCGTTACTCCAGTCGCGGGTCCCGCGGACTTGATCGCCGCGGGCATACCCGCAATCGTCTCACGGGGCGGCTGAACAAGGAAATGCCATTGTAAACAGCATCTCCCCGTTCTGCCTAGCAACTAGTGATGCTGATCTCTGCTCCACGTGATTGGAGCAGAGATCAGTGTTCACTAAATTAAAGCCCAGCCCCCCACAGTTAGTAACACACCCCTAGGAACACTTTACCCCTACACTGCCACCCATTGGTTAACCCCTTCACTGCCAGTGTCATTTACACCGGAATCACTGCATTTATATAGCAGTGATTGCTGTATAAATGACACTGGTCCCAAAAATGTCCGTTGTGTCCGCCATAATGTCGCAGTCACAATACAAATCGCTGATCGCCACCATTACTAGTAAAAGAAAAATTATTAATAAAAATGTCATAAAACTATCCCCTATTTTGTAAACACTATAACTTTTGCGCAAACCAATCAATAATCGCTTATTGCGATTTTTTTTACCAAAAATATGTAGAAGAATACGTATCGGCCTAAACTGAGGGAAATTTTTTTTTTTATATATATTTTTGGGGGATATTTCTTATAACAAAGAGTAAAAAATAATGCATTTTTTTCAAAATTGTCGCTCTATTTTTGTTTTTAGCGCAAAAAATAAAAACCACAGGGGTGATTAAATACCACCAAAAGAAAGTTCTATTTGTGGGTAAAAAAGGACGTCAATTTTGTTTGGGAGCCACGTCCCACGACCGTGCAATTGTCCGTTAAAGCGACGCAGTGCCGAATCGCAAAAAGTGGTCTGGTCTTTGACCAGCAAAATGGTCCGGGGCTGAAGTGGTTAAAAGAAAATCCTAAATTTTGGGTTGTCCCCAGGAAAGTAATAGTAGGGAAATCTTCCAATGGGGACTAGTTCTGGTGACCTGGGGGTCCCAAAGGAGCTCCCTTAATTTGCAGGGATTTCCTCTCACTTCCTCTTTGGCTATGGGACAGAAAGTGAAGGTAAATCTCTAAAATGGGACACAGATGGAGAAAAAAAATCTGACAGGAGTTATAACCCTTGCTTGCTCATACTAAATAAAAAATAAAAAGTTTTGCCCATAGTTCAACTTTGAGTGTAAAGTTAAATAGTTTTTTTTTCCGCACACCATAAAAAAAGAATTAAAACTATATTATATAAACAGTATGGACAATTTTTATGGCAAAATATAGACAACAGCCACAATTGGTAAACAAAACAAAACAAAAAACAGCTAAAGTCACTGGTGCTTTTTTTTTATCATTATTTTAGTATAGGCATTTTAACGTACTTGTACGTTGTCCTTTAAGAAGCGGCTTGAGGGCGCACGCTCTGTGGGTGTGATCGCGGGTCCCATGGACTCAATGTCCGTGGGGATACCCGCGATCGTCTCATGTAGAGGAAGAACGGGGAAATGCTGATGTAAACAAGCATTTCCTCATTCTTCCTAGTGACACTCTCACTGATCACCGCTCCCTGCAATTGGGAGCGGTGATCAGTGTCCTGTCACACATAGCCCACCCCCCCCCCCACAGTTAGAATCCCTCCCTAGCAAACACTTAACCCCTACAGCGCACCCTAATGGTTCACCCCTTCACTGCCAACCACATTCACACAGTATCAATGCATTTTTAATCTCACTGATCGCTGCATAAATGTGAATGGTCCCAAAATAGCGCCAAAAGTGTCCAATCTGACCGACATAATGTCACAGTCACGATAAAAATTGCTGATCGCCACCATTACTAGTGGAGATATTTATTATAGCAAAAAGTAAAAAATAATATTTTATTTCAAAATTGTCACTCTTTTTTTGTTTATAGCGCAAAAAAATAAAAACCGCAGAGGTGATCGAATACCAACCAAAAAAAGCTCTATTTGTGGGGAGAAAAGGACATCAATTTTGTTTGGGAGCCACATCCCACGACCACGCAATTGTCAGTTGAAACGACACAGTGCCGAATCGCAAAAAGTGCTCTGGTCTTCTGCCAGCCAAATGGTCCGTGGGTTTAAGTGGTTAACAATACCCAATGCTATCATTTAAAAGTTGAATGAAACTGTGGGTGCAGTATAAACACTTTTCACATCTAAATTGTGTATTTATTTATTCAATAGACCTAGAATAGAGATATATGAGGAAAGAAGAAGAACAAAGAGACAGAGGAATTCAATTCTAAAAGAATGACTGTGCTTCCAACATAGGGACAATAGCAAGCTATGGGTTACTGTCTGTAAAAATAATGCAAACAAAACAATCCAAAGGTTGCCCAAAGGTATAGTAGAGCCAAAAATGTACATGACTGCGGAGAAGTAATTAAACGAAAACCCAATCTGCAGCAATTTCCATTAAAGTTTGTGGGGGTGAATCTTGGTGAAAAAGTTATGAAATTTTCAAGGCTAATAGGCAAGCTACCAGCAAAAAGGGTATGGGTAGCTGGGCAATGCCATTGAGACAGTAAGGGCCGGTTCAAACTGCGACGCGAGGCGAGGCGACACGGCTCGCCTCGCCTCGCTCCCGCAAGTCGCCCCCATTCAGTACTATGGAACCGTTCTGAGAGGAGCGACTCGAGTCGCTCCGACTCAGAAAAAAGGTTCCTGTACTACTTCGGGGCGACTTCGGGGGCGACTTGCATTGACTTCTATGCAGAAGTCCTCTGCAAGTCGCCGCTGAGCTCCCCGCAAGTCGCGGCGAGGTAAGTCGGAGACGCCTCGCCGCGGCTCGCTGTGTGAACCGGCCCTTACCAAGCATAAAAAAATGTTTATAAACCGAGATCGTGAGAGGTTTCTTTTAATATGGCTTCAAGGGCCACATGGGAAAAGCACCAATCCTTTAAATTACTTGCATGAGAGATGCTCTTTAAGCCCTTGTACACACGGTCGGACATTCCGACAACAAAATCCGTCGTATTTTGTCCGACGGATTTTGTCCGAAACTGGTGTTGCATACACACGGTCGGACAAAGTTGTCGGAGAATTTGATCATTTGTAACGTGATGACGTTATTTTGTTACAACGGGACTACGTTCAGGCTAGTAGCCAATAGCTTTGGTCTTGGAATTTGATCTGAGCATGCGTGGCACTTTGTCAGATCGGAATTCCCTACAAACGATCGGACAAAGTCCTATCGGATCATGTTGTTGGAAAATTTTATAGCCCAGCTGTAAAACTTTGTCGGTCGGATATTCCGAAGGAGACAGTCCGATGGAGCCCACACACGGTCGGATTATCCGACAACGCGGACCGATCGTTTATTTTCTGTCGGAATGTCCGACCGTGTGTACAAGGGCTAAGATGTGGTGTTACCAAACAGTACGATTTCTATGGACATCATCAGCTACACTATATTCTGCCATCAAATATTTTGAATGTGGAATAGATTTTCAACTTTTACCTTTAATGTGGCCTAAATACAGCAGCATCACTCAATCTTAATAATTTAAACTTTAAAAGGGGCTTATTTCAGTAGTTTTGGCTACACCTGATTTTTTATCAATTATCAGTCGGCTGAATTGACCTATGGAATCAACAGCCACAGCAAATGTAAAAACTAAAGACAGACCTTTTCCTGGTAGACAACCAATAATTTTTTCCATGTGCACCACATTCTTACCCCTAATCATTTACCAGAGTGGTCGGTTTTACAAGAACATCGTGCAACACTCCAAAAAGAACACTATAGCTATCTCCTATCTAATGCCGCGTACACACGGGCGGACTGTATGGCGTACTTAGTCCGTCGAAACACATTTCAGCGGACAGTCCGCTCGTGTGTGGGCTTCAGCGGACATTTTCAGCGTGCAGTCCGGCGTACTAAGTATTTCGGATTTTTCGAAATTCTGTCCGTCGTACTTTGGTTTCAGCGGACAATCCGCTCGTCAGTAGGCTAGTTCGACGGACTAAGAATGGCGCATGCCCAGAAAGGATTTACACGGCGGAAGGGTGCTTTGCTGTGTATTGGACTTCCTATTTCTAGTCCCGTTGTACGTGCTGTACACGTCATCACGCAAGCTTTCGACAGACTGTTTGGGTATCCGTGTGTGGTCAAGTCCGTTCAGTCGAAAGTACGACGGACTGTCCGTCGGATTGTATGACGAACTAAGTACGCCATACAGTTCGCCCGTGTGTACGCGCCATAAATATTGGGTTCCCATACTTATCAGGTACACTGAATACACCAAATGTATGCAAAATCAGTTTTGAAGAAAATTTTCCTGCATTTGCTGGGTTCTCCTAAACTCATCACAATTTTTTTTACTCAACTGGAGTTTCTTGGTTGCTCTGGAGGACTAGCAGAAAGTCTGGTCCTGAGTACGTGAGCTAAATGGTCTTTTAACAGGACCATCCTAGAATGTGCTCTTGGTGTGGTACTGGGTCCCTGTGCACATCGCGAAAGCAGTTCCACCCTACAGTGGCAAATGCTTCAAGGCTGTGGCCCTGCAGAGTGACGTTCTATACATTTAGCGGACATGCCCGAGATTACCCTTTTTTTTTGGTCTAGAATATTTGACATTCTACAAACTTTATTTCCTGTTACTGTTCAGAGAGACCCAAGGTTAGCCTTCTTACATCATACCATTCCACCATCTCGTAAAAGAAACCAGCCACCTATCATTTCTTAGCAGGCAAACAAGCCATAGCCTGAGCTTGAAAATAATGAAAAGATGTCCAGTGTTCTTCAGGACTGTCAGTCTGTTTTTGAAAAACTGGCTTACTTTTGCCCTAAAGCCCCGTTCACACCTGAGCAATTTTCTGTTTGAATCTTGTAGTTCTAAAATGCTAAACAAGTCAAATCCCATTCACGTGAGCATTCTGTCGCCTAAAGCAAAATGCCTGTCAGTCAAAAAAGTATATGAGCTTCTTTTTGGCAGGTTACAAGCATTTTTGGCCCTATAGACTTCAATAGAAACGCCAAAAAATCTGTGACTTGACTTGAGCATTTTACGAGCGTCTGTCTCACATTTTCTGCTCAAACAGCAGCTCTCCACCCCTAAATTCCTCCTAGAGCTTTCTATTGGTTAAACAAAAACACCCTGAAACTGTAAAACGCTTGTATTATGCTTCTAAAACAGTTGTAATACATTTCTCAAACTCTCAAATGAAAACGCCAGAAAGTCGCTCTGCTCGGGTGTGAACAGAGCCTAAATCCTTCTAAGCTATATAGAGTTCATCTCTCTATCTTAGACATTAAACAAAGGAGAGAATCCCCAGTGCCTTCTCTTCCCCAGGTTTCCCCTCTCTCCCTCTTGCACTTGGAAGTGGTGTTCTCCTCCTCCACCTTCTTCCGTCCTTTTCTTCCCCCTTCTCCTCTTTTTTTATCTCTCCTTCCAAACCAGTGACTTTGGATATTGGTCCCAGACACTAATCTGCTGTTACCTGCCATTAGGGTCTTTAATGATGTATGCATTGAACTTTTGCCTCCACATGGCTACACAGTTGGCAAACCTTTTAAAATCAACAAAAATTTTAAGTGTATTACCTGAGAGACAATAGCCATAAATATCATTCAGTGTGCTGACAGTATGTGAGCAGCTTCGTTATGCTGCAATTTAAAAAAAAAAAAAAAAAAGATGAGGCAGGGTTTTTTATGCAAACAATCTGAGTATATTATCTAAGCCCTTGTACACACGGTCGGAGTATCCGACGGACCAAGTTTTCCAACTTGTTGGTAAAATTTTCAGACAAAATGCTCCGATCGGACATACTCCGATCATGTGTAGAGAATTCCGATCGGACAAAGTGCCACGCATGCTCAGATCAAATTCCTACATCAAAGCTATTGGCTACTAGCCTGATGGTAGTCCCGTTGTAACGAAATAACGTCATCACGTTCTGAACGATCGGATTTTCCGACAACTTTGTCTGACTGTGTGTATGCAACAGTTTCGGACAAAATCCGACGGATTTGGTTGTCGGAATGTCCGACCGTGTGTACAAGGGTTAAGAAACAAAAGCTACAAATATTGATCAGTGGCTAGACAGTATATACAGTATATATGAGGTAGAGATGAGAAAGGTTTCATCGTGAAATAAACAAAGTATATTATCTGATGCCGCGCACACACGATCGGAATTCTGGCCAGAAAAAGACAGATGAGAGCTTTTCATCGGAAAATGCGTCCGTGTGTATGCTCCATCGGAATTTAGCTGTCCGAATTTCCGCCAGCCAAAAATTGATAGCATGTTCTCTATTTTCCCGTCAGGAAAAACTTTCTATCGGTAATTCCAATCGTGTGTATGCAATTCTGACACACCAAAAATCACGCATTCTCAGATTCAACTACGAGACAGAAGCTATTGGCTACTGGCTATTGAACTTCCTTTTTCTAGTCCCGTTGTACGTGTTGTACGTCACCGCGTTATAAATGATCGGAATTTGATGTGACCGTGTGTAGGCAAGACAGCTTGAGCCCAATCCCATCGGGAATTCCGTTGGGAAAACCATTAGAGCTTTTTCCAACGAGAATTCCGATCGTGTGTACGTGGCATGAGAGACAATAGCTACAAACATTATTTAGTGTTGGATCATCAAAACAGGCCACAAACAGGAAGGTGCAAGACAGTATTTTCCTTGCAGCAAACATAAGAAATTTGACAGCTGAAGTTCAGCTCTAATGACCTAGTGTTGCACCTGCTGGAGCACCAGAATAAACCAGAAGAGGTGGTTGTAGCTGGTAATGGTGGCAGGTATTATTTATTGTTTGCGTGTGTGTGGGGGGGGGGGGGCAATGATAATTTAGGCCCGGTGCGTCCCTGTTCACCGTTTCAGGTCCGATTTCAGCCTAAATTTTTGGCTGACTTTGGACCTGAAACGGACTAAAAGACGCACAGAACTCCTGTGCAAATTCGCACCGGAGCCGCAGCAGAGATATGTGAACTGCCTCCATAGAGAGCTGGTCACAATCTCCTGCTATTGCGAGTTGGATGCAACAAATCTGCATCCAATTCGCACTAGTGGGAACCCAGCCTAAAAATTTAGTCTGTAGCATCACTCAGCAGAAAAGCATTTGTAGCTATTGGTAATTTAAGGCTTGTTCATTTAATGAAAGGGAGTTGTCCTCACCGAACCACTGCACCACCAAGTTGAGGACATGTGCAAGCCAGGGTAGATTTTTTACCCCAGACAGTGAGTGACCTGCAGCTTGGTGCTCTTGTCACACATCACCTCAGACATGATGTAGCATCCATGCTAGCTCCAGCAGAGTCCCCCATCCTGCATCCTTTCCAGCCATCAAAAGATTTACTCAGTGTGCCGTAAGGATAAGTGGCATCCCTGACCATGCGTATTGGACCATATGTCTGTGATCCTGAGTACCCTGCTGCTTACAGCACAGTCCAGTGACACAGACACATTACATTCCACATATGGGTGTAGGGAAAGGGGTGGCCTTCTAGGTAAAATAATGAGGGCTTGGTACCTGTCATTATGGTGTGGCACAGGCCATAAACTTATGGACGACTGCTGATTCTACAAGCTAGAATGGAGGCGGCTGTAAAGTCAGCAGTTTATCCCTCTGAAAAGTGACCAGTGGTGGATAGTCTATCAGAGGCCGGTAGAGCAGAGGCTGCCAGAGATTCAGCCTGTCCGATCTTTTAAATCTCAATGATCATTTTGCAATTGCAACGTGCTTCTATTGACGTCAGTGGGTGCTAGAGTTGCCACCTGTCCAGGATTCACCCGGACAGTTCGGGTTTGGAATCATGCGTTCGGGTTTCAGACCACCTGTAACCCGGATACATTATTCAGATCAGACTATGGCTTCCCAGCAGGGTTGTTGGCTGCAGTTGTGTAAGCTGAGTGTGTCTGTTACACTCTCTTTCACACTGCCCAAAGCCAGCATTAACAATTAACCTTCCCCCACACAGACGGGAGAAGAGAGAGGGCTTGATCTGCTTCTCTTCCTCCCGCCCCTATCCCTCTTTGTCTGCCCACACTTCAACCCCTGGCGCTGTGCCTCAGAGAAGGAAAATGAGGGCCAGAAATTTGAAGTCCAGCAGCCTCAGCTACATCTAGATGAGAAATGCTGACTGCCAAGGGGTGAGTGAGCTCACCGTCCATCCCTGTCTGTGACTGAAGTCTCCCCCCCTTCTCTCTCCTGCCTCTGAGTGAGTACAATAAGATAAATCAGGGTTCTCAGAGCACCCCTTACATCGGAGTTCCCCTTTACACCAGAGGCCACAGTGTTCACTCTTACATCAGAGTCCTCTCCGTACATCAGAGTTCTCAGTGTCCCCCCTTAGATCAGGGTTTCCAGAGCATCCCTTATGTCAGAGTCCCCAGAGTCTGCAGAGTCTCCCCTTACAGTGAAAGGAACTCCATGAGTTTAGATGTACAAGAAGAACTCTGTGGACTCTGATGTAAAGGGGGACTCTTGTGATTAACTTAATTTGATTAGAAATGTTATTTAATTGCAAGCATATATGTATAGTCTATATTATAAAAAAGACTGCTGTGTGCCGCTAAAGTGTTCGGGTTTGACTTGAAGAAAAGGTGGCAACCCTAGGCTGGGTGCAGTAGGTGCAGCCTATCAAGCTCTGCAAGCTGAGTTAAATTTGATGCAGCCGTGGCATGTGTGCCACCCTGTCCAGCTGCAATATTAGGATTTAGGTTGGTGGTTGGGGGGGTGGGGGGGTTCTAAAAATGCAGATCAAATGCTTGTTTTTTCTGTCTGTGTAAAATGGCCCTTAAAGTCAGGAAACGAATTACATTTATTTTAAATGTTTTTGTAAAAAATAGTATATACTTCTTTTTTGTTAAAAATAAAAATTCCACTTACAGTCTTGACAAAAATTACAAGGTCTCGAGCAACCAAGCGTACTCTGAGTATTTGACATATTTAGAAATGGCAGAGATTCTTTGTTTTCAGACTTATCAAGGAGCCCCTATGTTTACAAGAAACCTGTAGAAGAAAAATCTTTCCATTGTAAGAAATGTAAGTGCTCATTTACATTCATTTAGGTGTTCCATTGTGCGGTAACATGCGTTATGGCAAGCTTTGACATACACTGCGTTAGGACGGCCTATTGATTATGAATGGGCCACCAAGGCACCCACAACAGAGGAAAACATTACATAACCCTTTTTTGGCAAGGCAGCACACTACAACACCAGGTATATGCGCGCCGTGCGTTCTCATTCATATAAAATGCTTTGAAGTGCCATTTACAATGCACAGCATCGCAACGCACCACACACTAAGCAAGTGCATTGAAATGTGTTGCAGAAACATGCGTTTTGCTCCTGATTGGGTTCCCTTGATGTCAGCATTTTCTGAGACCCAGAGCATTCACCTTTTTCTGACTCTACTACATGAATTATTGGCCTGTAATCATGATATAATGTGCTACTGTGTAAATCCATATAGTCATGGCTAGCCATAGAAGAGATATGTACCGTGGATGCATAGGACTTTTGCTTTGTGTGTCCAGAATTTTAGCTTTGTGCAAATAATCACTCACAGCTTAATGAGTACTTTGTGCCACAAAAACATTTTTCACAGTCCATTAAAAAAAATCTATTAATATCCTAGAATGAATTTAACATTTCAATTCCCAGATTGATACTGGGTCGGATATAGCACCAAGCACAAAAATAAACAAGTCAGCTGTTACTTTATTTGATGTTCACTGTGAAAAGCGTGGGTAGTGGAAGAGTGAGGATAAGGAAAAATATATGCTTTACTGACATAAATCCAGCTATGTTTCTATGTTTATAAATCATCCAGAATCCAGCCTAGCCCTTGCTAGTCTTACATTTTTTTACCCCCCCCCCCCCCTTTCAACTACCGTACCTATGCTGTGAACCTGTGTAACAAAGATGTGTATACTTACCTATTTTTAGTTTGTTGCGGTCTGGTCTACGTGATCATTCTGTTAGTGAGCAGCGACTGCAAGGGGCATCAGGGAGTGTTTGACAATGCCTGGGAATTCTGGGAGCCCTGACGCATACCTCCCAACATTTTGAGATGGGAACGAGGGACACGTATTAGCAATGTATGTAGGCATAGGACACACCCCCTTAAAAGGAGAATTAACCAAAAAAAAAGTGAATTAAATCCACAAGGGCATTTTTTTTTTTTTACCATTAGTATTCCTTTATATTGGCTTTTAAAATTTACAAATGCAGCAATTTAGAAATTGGATGAAAGGTTTAGCACTGGGAAACACTTTTTTGAAAGAAAAAAGTGCATTTTATATACAACTATAAAGATCAGACCAAAAATGAGGGACAAATGAGGGAGAACGAGGGACAGAGGGACATTGCTCCAAATCAGGGACAGTCCCTGCAAATCCCTGGCCATGCTGATCAGGGACAGTTGGGAGCTGTGCTGACGTTACCCATAGGAAAACATGTCCCAGCCGATGTTGGTGCTCCCTCCTCTCCCCTGTAGCTGCCGCTCACTGACGCAGGGGAGCCAGAGCTGCATTGGATGCAATGATGCCAGGGAACAGTCCACTGCTGGCAGTGCCGGGACAAGGTCATCCATCGCCCAGGGCAAAGATGCCAAACTGCGCCCCTCTTTTCCTTAGGGTTAGGGTCAGGGTGCCCACTACCCCTGCAATAAACCATTGAGCCAGGGGCAGCCGCCCCTCCTACCCACTCCTTGTCCCGGCCCTGACTGCTGGAGCATGGGGCATTGCCATCTGTTTAGGGAGTGGAGGATCAGGTAAGCAAAATGCATTTACTCTCCCCTGGACCTAAACAAGCAATTAGTTCTTGCAGCCCCACTGCAAGAAGGAAGTTTTAGATTTCCCAGAGTTTGGATTTAACAGTGGCCAGTTTAGTCTGGAGTCAGTCTGTTAGCTTGAAGAAGGCTGAGGGGAGGATTAGGGGGAGCAGAGAAGTGTGTTGCCATTCTAGGCTAAAGGGTTCTGTGTTTCTATGGATGCACACAATGCAGGGAGACAATTCTAGTACTTGTATTTAGGGAAGGGCCAGGAGCGCCGGTAAGGGACCAGAGAAGAGGAGGATCGGGGCTGCTCTGTGCAAAACCACTGCACAGAGCAGGTAGGTATAACATGTTTGTTATTTTTAAACAAAAAAGTTAAGACTTTAGTATCACTTTAAAAAATGAGGTGTAGAGTCTGCTTTACCCATGATGTGTGATAAATTGACGTAAACCTAGGCCTAGTTTACTTGCATTCAAGTCAAATTTCCAATTATGTACAGAGGTTTTTGGAAATAAGAAAACAACAAAAAAACTTGATGATCTGTTGGTTGACAATAAGTTAGTTTTACCATAATATACACTAGACAATAAGGCCCATAGTAATATACTGTACATTCCCCGCCTTAGTAAAAGCTGCTTTATAACACTAGTGGACATGCAAACTCCAAAGATTCCAGTAAATGGCCGTATACTAACTTTATTTTGGTCATAAGATAGCCATGCAAGGGTTGCTATCTTTAACTAGATTTAAAGTGGTTGTAAACCCTTACAGACCACTATTACCTACACGTAAGCCTAGATTAAGGCTTACCAGTAGGTGCAAGAAATATCTCCTAAACCTACAGGGTTTAGGAGATATTTGCAAAAGACAGGCATCGCTGTCTACGGTGCATGCGCGGTAGACAGGGGCTCACAGGCACACTGAGCGTACTGTTGCTAACGCCGATCATGCCGTTAGCAGTGGCTCCCATGGGAGTGACATCATCGTGGATCTGGCCAATCACAGCGACGGAGCCGCGATACCTGGAAGGAACATGGACGCTTTGTGGAAGAGGGGACAGCGGTGACATCGTAGCCTAACCACTGAAGATTTCAGGGTCCTCACGCTTTCATCATCATGACATTTTTAGCTTGCTGGTAATTATCTTCAACCAGTACAGTACTACATGTTGGCATCGTACCTACCTCTAATGTTGAACGTTCAACACAACTGGGCAAATTGTATTCCAAGCCAAATACTTCTTTTCATTTTAGATAGGGTAGAGAATGGGCAAAGATGCTGTCAGGATTTTTGCCATCTGTGTCCATTGCGGAGATTTCCCTTAAAGTGTATCAAAAGAAAATCTAATATATTGCAGCTTAACAATCGTGAGATGAGGTTGCAGCATTAGTTTTCTTCTTTTTAGGCTTTTTTCTTTCTTTAACTTCCTGTCTTGTAGACAGAAGAGGAAGTATGGAGAAAAGCCCCTATTGAACAGATGTCAGCAGGCCTGCTGTTAAAAATCACACGGCCCCATACAGCCTACCTGACATCATCCCCCACCCACCCCTGGTAGAAAGTGACATAGATTTATCAGTCTCTTTCTTTGCAGCCTTAGTTGCGAAGATGAATGAATTGGAAGCACTCTGGAGCTTCTTGCTCATTCGCAAATTGAAGCACAGTTTACTATGCTTTTGTGATGAATGGACACAGGAGTGATTGGTACCCATCACTCACTGTGTTCATTCAGGAAAGGAAGGGGCTGATAAATTATATATGTACTGGCCCCTTCCCCCACTCTCCACCCTGAAACACCCCCCTGTGTGCCCGCAGCAGGAGGGAAGCCAACAGCACTGAGGGGGAAAGTGGCACATGGGGGGGCCCAGACAGCAGATGGAAGGTGTGCATGAGCTAGAACCCCTCCCCTGCAGTGCAGCCAGAGCGAGTAGCTGGCAGAGTTACATGGGACAGCAGAAGAGGATTGGTGTCTGCAATAACATAGTACAAAATTTGGCTTTAGACACAGTTTAAATGAATGTTCATAGAGATAACATTACTGACATGACATTTAATATGGTTCGATATATATTTACAAATGTTATAACCGCCCCATTCCTTTTGCTCACGCACTTGTAAATAATATAAATGTAAATATATATATTTATACTTGTTTAACAAAATTAAGAATTATGTTGTGAAATATTCAAAAATATTTAGTAAATTGAAGGCATGCCATCCCTATATGGTATTAACCAATCAGTCCATCTTCAGCTCATCTACCTACTGTAAACTAAAATCTGATTGGACCCTTAGGCTGCATTCACACCTAAGCATTTCAAAGTTGCGTGTTTTTACCATGATTTTGTACAGGTCATCAATTTAAAAAGCAGAAAAACGCCAGTAATCTGCCCCAAAGAAGCTCATGTTCTTTTTTTAACTTAAGGGCCTGTTCACAATGCTGCAAATTTAATCAGATGCGATAGCTTAAAATTTGCAAGTCATCTGTAATAACATAGTTTTCCATTAGAGCCGTTCACTTCAATGCATTGCAAATCTAATACATATAAAAAAAGGGTCCTGTGCGAGTTTGATCCGCGTGGGATGCTGTGAGATACAGATTCAGCTCCATACACTGCATTCATACCTGAGCGTTTTCAGCTCATAAAACGCCAGTAAAAAGCCCATAAAAAGCCTGAAAAATGCCCAACAAGCAAAATCCCATTAATTTCAATGGCACCTTTTTACATCTAAGCATTCTGTCACCTGAAGCAAAACGTCTGAAAAACACCCTTCGGTCTGGTATGGATTTTAAGGGGAAGCCTAACGCTGCGTGGGGTCCCCCCAAAATCCATACCAGACCCTTATCTGAGCATGCAGCCCGGTAGGTCAGGAAAGGGGGTGGGGAAGAGCGAGGTTTCCCCCCTCCTGAACCATACCAGACCACATGCCCTCAACATGGGGGAGTGTTTTGCGGGAGGGGGGGGCCCTGCGCCCCCCCACCTCAACGAACTTTGTCCCTCTTCCCGACAACCCTGGCCGTTGGTTGACAGGATCAGCAGGCGGGGAGCTTATCGGGAATCTGAAAGCCCCTTTAACAAAGGGGCCCCCAGATCCCAGCCCCCTGCCCTATGTGAATTAGTATCAGGTACATTGTACCCCTACCCTTCAACCTAAAAAAAAAAAAAAACACAGTAAACATGTTTTAAATTAATTTATTAAGGCAGCTCTGGCATCTCTTCCAATCTCTTCTCCTCTCTCCGGCTCTTTAGCCTCCTCCGCTGATGTCTTCTGCCTCTGTCGGTTCTTCTTCCCTCTCTAGGTTTTCTCCGCTGATGTCTTCTAGCCTGCTCCAGTTCTTCTCTCTTTGTCTGCTGTCTTCTGCCTCTGCTGGGTCTTCTCCGCTATCTTCTCACTCTTTTGTTGGGACTTCTCGGCTGTCTTCTCCTTTTGTTCTTCTTCCGATGTTGACTCAACGCTCTCTCCCGCTCTAATGCTGGGTGTGCGGTGTGCCACAACTTATATTGGCATGGGGCATGGATACCGAGGGGATATGCACCTAGCATTAGAGTGGGAGAGAGCGTAGAGTCAACATCGGAAGAAGAACAGACGGAGAAGACAGCAGAGAAGACCCGGCAAAAGAGTGAGAAGATAACGGAGAAGACCCAGCAAAGGCAGAAGACAGTGGACAGAGGGAGAAGAACTGTAGAGGGCTAGAAGACATCAGCAGAGAATACCCGGAGAGGGGAGAAGAGATCAGAAGAAACGCCAAAGCTGCCTTAATTACTTGAAAAACCTGTGTACTGTGTTTTATTTTTGACACTTTTTTTTTTTTGGTGAATGGGTAGGGGTACAATGTACCCCTACCCAATATTCGCGGGCCCCCTTGTTAAAGGGGGCTTCCAGATCCCGATAAGCACCCACGGCCCCATGTTGAGGGCATGCAGCCTGGCATGGTTTAGGAAGGGGGGCTCACTCATCCCCACCCCCTTTCCTGGCCTGCTGGGCTGTGTGCTCAGATAAGGGTCTGGTATGTACTTTGGTGGGGACCCCCACGCACCTTTTGCATGGGGGGGTTCTTCTTAAAATCCATACTAGACCGAAGGGCCTGTTATGTCAGGTAAGTGACACATAATGGGCTACTATGCGATGCATAGTAGCCCATTATGCTTTTCCTTTGCAGGGAAACAAAGAGGAAGTAAACCCATCAGGGTTTACTTCCTCTTTAAGTCATCACATCCCCAATAGTCTGTTCAATTGTCAAAATTACTCAGGAACATAATACCATGAATACCATATATAAATCTCTTGGAACATTTGATAAACTGATTACAGCAATTGACAGTCAGGTGCAACTAGAACTTAACTAACAAAGGAGGAGTTGGAGTTGGTCTCAGATGACCAATCAAACAGTATGTTTAGTTTTTGAATGTTGCCAGACATGTATACAAAGCTCCTGATTCACTCCCTAGTTATCTCTCGCCTTGACTACTGCAACTCCCTCCTCATTGGATTACCTTTAAATAGACTATCCCCCCTTCAGTCCATCATGAATGCTGCTGTCAGACTCATCCACCTTACAAACTGCACAGTGTCTGCTACCCCTCTCTGCCAATCCCTCCATTGGCTGCCACTTGCCCAACTAATTAAATTCAAAATAGTAACACTTACTTAAAAAAACATCCACAATTCTGCCCCCAGCTACATCACTAGCCTATTCTCAAAATACCAACCTAATCGCCCACTTCGTTCCTCCCAAGACCTCCTGCTCTCTAGCTCCCTCATCACCTCCTCTCATATCCGCCTCCAGGACTTGAGACTCCTGAGCCTCTGGAATACCCTACCCCAATCTGTCAGAATGTCTCCAAATGTATCCACTTTTAGGCGATCCCTGAATACTTTCCTCTTCAGAGAAGCCTATCCTGCCTCCATCTAACAACTGCACTATTTTCTCCATAAGCTCATCCCCCACAGTTTTTACACTTTTGTATAACTTGACCCTCCCTCCTAGATTGTAAGCTCTAACGAGCAGGGCCCTCTGATTCCCCCATGTCTTGAATTGTATTGTATTGTAATGTCTGCCCTAATGTTGTAAAGCTCTGCGTAAATTGTCGGAGCTATATAAATCCTGTATAATAATAATAATAATAATAATAATAATAGTATATATAGAGCTTGACCATGCAGGACCAGTACAATTTCTGAACATGGAGGCACCTGGCCAAGTAACTGAACAAGGGCAACTGCCCGCTTGAAGAAGAGGAAGAGGGAGAGGAGGAGGAGTAAGGGTGTGTGGTGGTAGAATAGGGGGAAGAGGCCGAGGAGCACGAAGACACCATGCTGTCCCTGATGAAATTCTGGCCACAATTATAGACCATGTCATCAACCATGGCCTCACAATGGCGGAGGCAGGTCGCCGAGTGCAGCCTAATGTGCCTCGCTCTACAGTCTTCTCTATCATCCAAACCTTTTGCAGGGAAAACAGGTATGTAGTCAGTCAATGATGGAGTTAGATAATGTATAGGACAGGACACTGTGCATAGAGCAACAAATATGTTTATTTACTCATTTACGTATTCATTTAGTGTGTGTGTGTGTGTGTGTGTTTGTGTCTGTGTGTGATAGGCCTACAGTATTACAGTACCTTACCTCAGTGGGATGTTACGTATAATACTAACAATTACAAGAAAAATATTGTAGAAAATAAACTATGCAATAGTATGGAATAGTTTATTTTCTACAATATTGATGATACAGTTTACAGTAGTATTTCAGTCACTGTGCAGTGATGCATTAGAATTGCGGTAAAGTTACTGTAAAACCCCTTTCACACCAGGGCGTTTTGCAGGCGCTATAGCGTTAGAAATAGCGCCTGCAATCCGCCCTTAAAAAGCTGCACCATTGTTTGTAGTGTGAAAGCCTCGAGGGCTTTCCCACTGGAGCGGTGCGCTGGCAGGATGTCAGGGAAACGTTCTGCCAGCAGCTTCTTTGGAGCGGTGAAAGAGCGGTGTGTTTACCGCTCCTCTACTGCTGCTCCCCATTGAAATCAATGGGGCAGCGCTGTAATACCACCGGCAAAACGCCACTATTGCAGCGTTTTGCCAGCGGTTTTAACCCTTTCTCGGCCGCTAGCGGGGGTAAAAGCGCCCCGCTAGCAGCTGAAATGCGCCGCAAATCCTGCGGTAAAACGCCGCTATAAATAGTGGCGTTTTACCGCCCACGCTATGGGCGGTGTGGTGTGAAAGGGGTCTTAGTAAAACAACAATATGATTACATTAGTAACTCATTCTGTACGGACCACATAAGGTATAAATTACGAATGGAGTGTTGTCCTTTGAATTCTATGTCTAGGATTGGATGACAACCTGGCACGGGTGGCCGAGGAAAACTTCTCAGTAAACAAGAACAAGAGATCTGTAACATGGTGTTTGCAAATAATGGCATCACATTGAGACAGATCCGCACTGTAATCCTGCAAGACAATGCCATATTCCAAAATGTCAACTCTATAAGCATCTCCACAATAGCCCGCATATTGAAGAAGCATCAGATGACAATGAAGAAAATTTACAGGGTACCATTTGAGAGGAACTCTGACAGAGTGAAAGAGCTGCGGTACCAGTATGTACACGTAAGTCAGTCACTGGCTGTCCATCAAGATAACCTTTTTACAATTACCGTAAGTAGTGGTTCCCAAAATGTATTGGTTTCAGTTCCCACTTTACCTGATTTCTGAATCCAGGTATAAAAGTATTTGATTTCCGTATATGATTTATAAACATTTTGCCTAAAAACTGCAGCTTACTGTATGATGCAATTATCATTATAATCCTTATTTTGAAGAAAATAACATACAATACAGTAAGAAAAAGGGTCAAAGAGCTGCAATTACAGTAATGCCTCCCATGTAAATCTATCTAATATTGTGGGTTTTACTGTAAGCCCTTGTACACACGGTCAGACATTCCGACGGAAAATGTCCGATCGGACCGTGTTGTCGGATAATCCGACCGTGTGTGGGCTCCATCGGACTGTTTCCGTTGGAATATCCGACAGACAACGTTTTAGAGCTGGGCTATAAAACTTTCCGACAATATGACTTTATCCGATTGTGTGTAGAGAATTCCGATCGGTCAAAGTGCCACGCATGCTCAGATCAAATTCCTAGACCAAAGCTATTGGCTACTAGCCTGAACGTAGTCCCGTCGTAACGAAATAACGTCATCACGTTCTGAACCATCGGATTTTCTGACAACTTTGTCCGACCGTGTGTATGCAACACAAGTTTCTGACAAAATCCGACGGATTTTGTTTTTGGAATGTCCGACCGTGGGTACAAGGGCTAACACTTAAATACGTCTACTCGTTGATAATTTTTCCCCTCCCCTTTCTGTCAAATACCCCCTGTAGTACCTCTGCATAGGGTACATGTACCCCAGGTTTGGAACCACTGGAATACTGGGCAGTAGTATATTGAACTTGTGTAGAACATAGAATATTTCTATGTAACTGTCTGTAACTGTAGTGTATGACTCTTCTGTATGACTGATTTGATGTTTTCTTTTTTTACTCTATTGTAGAGAATAATGGCATTGGAAGGAAACAAGACCTCTCACATACTCGTGTACAAGTGTGTGTATGAGGCTGGCTTCAACCTGGCCAAGGGCCGAAGACATGGCCGTAATTTTATTGGCCACCGGGCCACGGTGTCCCAGGCCAGCGAGGGGGCAATATAACTATGTGTGCTGCCATTTCTGAGAATGGTGTGGCCACTTACATCCCCAGTCTTGGCCCATACAACACACGGAAGCTTCTCATCTTCTTGGACCGCCTTCATTTGGATTTGATCCCTGAAAATGAGAGAGGTCTCATAGGGCCTCACCTACCACAATATATAATTGTATGGGACAATGTGAATTTCCACCGTGGCCCGCTTATCAAGGCCTGGTTCACTGCTCATCCAAGGATGGATATGGTGTTCCTACCACCTTACTCTCCTTTCCTCAATCCTATTGAGGAGTTTTTCTCCACTTCGAGGTGGAGAGTGTATGAGCATCAGGCTCAAGATCAGAGGTCCTTGCTCCATGCAGTGGATGCTGCCTGTGAGGATATTACAGGATATTGTAGGGGATGGTTGCGACATGCACGCCGTTTCTTCCCTCGTTGCATCGCAAGGAAGGATATACGCTGCGATCTTGACGAGAATCTGTAGCCAGTCCGAGAGCAGAGTGTGGATGGGCAGGAGGGTGAGGACGGTGGCCAGTGAAGAGATGTTATAGTAATTGTGAAACTCCAACTTTATTTACAGCATTGTAGGCTAAATGTAATTTTCCTTGTTTTTTGTTTGTGTGTTTATATTTCCGTATATTATGCTGTATGCATTTTCTTTTTACTCCGATGTATGGAAGTTACTTTGTGTGTGAAGGATAATGGTTACAATACTGTAAAGTAATTTTTCCTTGGCAGTATGAGTGCAATGTGTTATGTCAAACCTTGGAGGCTACTCTTACCCTAAAATCTTTTCTTTTTTTTTTTCAGTTTTATACACAATTGTATTCAGTTAGCTAGGCCAGGGCTCAAGTCCTGCGGGAACGCATGGGAACGGAGTTCCTGTACTTTTTCCACAACAGGAACTCATTTCCCGTTAGCAGCCGTGTCCTGCAAGACTTTGAAGTATGCGAGCTGTGTGGCAGGTGCTACACCAGCAGCTGCCGACACAGCTTGCAATAGTAAGTGCCTGACCATTCAGGCATTGCCAGTAGGGGGCCCCATGACAGCTTCCGCTTCAATCTACCTGTCAATCACAGCTAGCTGACAGGTAGATCAGGTCCCTGCTGCTAAGAGATTGTCTTTAGTCAGACCTCTCGTGATGCGCTCCTCCCCGCCAGCCCCTCCTGATTTTCTGTCTCCTCACCCCCCCCTCCCCCCCAGTCTCCTGCATACTTGCTCTGTGTGTGTCCCGCTGAATCCCCCCCTCCTCTATCTTCAGTGCCATATGATGAGAGAACCCAGAGGAGGAGCACAGCTATTCTGCTCACATGACATGCAGGGAGAGAGGTGAGCTGAGGGAGGAACATCAGTTTGGGGGGGGTAAGCTGAGCACAATACCTGGCAAAGTTTAATGCCAGGAGGGAAGTTTATGTGGAAATATGTGAAGGGTTGGAATAGCAGCGGGTGTGTGTTGGAGCCCTGCAGAGTTTGCAGCCCCCCAAGCTAACATACATCTCCTAAGCAGGAACACATCACTATCTCCCTAAGCATTCTGTCCAGATAATGTGCAGTTCATTTATGACCTTTCCGTTTAACCCTGTGTTATCCAAACTCTGTTCAATGAAAAGTGGAAACTCACCACATAAACACTCTATATACAAAATAACATTCCCCAATAAAGATCAGAACACGATGTTCACATTTGCATGGAAGCACAATGGAATGAATGCTGATTATTCAGAGAATTACTGTATTTATGTTTATTGAGGATTTTTTTTTTTTTATGTACTAAAAGTTAAACTTCATACACACAATATGAAAATTGGATGAAAAATACCACTTTTGAAGCGTTTGTGCATATGAGCGTATCTTTTTTTTTTTTTTTTGGTGGGCGAGTGGATCTTGGGTGGCAGTTCCCACACTTTTTTCCCCAGGACTTGACCCCCGAGCTAGACAAAAACTGTACAGTAACCATTGTCAACTGGGCTAAGACTGAAAGGTGGACATGAGGGATATTTCAATGGTCCTCTGCCATAGAGACAAAACATCTAAACATTTTGACTTGCAGTGCTCACACAATGCCAAAGGGACGAAGCATTTTGGAGGCACTGACTATTTGAATGAGAAAGAAATGTATTTTTGACACATGAGTGAACTGTTTAGGGAAAGATATGAGCTTTTGAAGGTGAACCATGGTGTTGTGCCAAACCATCCAGGTTATTTTGGCAAAAGCACCAAGAGAGTTGAGAACGTCTGGTCTGTTTCAAGAAATGAGCCAAAGCAATTGAGAAGAATCTTTGCCATTTTGGGGGCACTGACTCTTTATATGGGAAAGTAATTTGGTTTTGAAGCATGAGTGAACAGTTTTGGGAGGGATATGAGCTTTTGCACGTGAGTTATAGTGTTGTGCTGAACTGTAATGCCGCGTACACACGATCGGAATTCCGGCCAGAAAAAGACCAATGAGAGCTTTTCATCGGAAAATGCGACCGTGTGTTTGCTCCATCGGAATTTAGCTGTCCGAATTTCCACCAGCCAAAAATTGATAGCATGTTCTCAATTTTCCCAACGGAAAAACTTTATCGGAAATTCTGATCGTGTGTATGCAATTCCAACACGCCAAAAATCACGCATGCTCAGATTCAACTACGTGACGGAAGCTATTGGCTACTGGCTAATGAACTTCCTTTTTCTAGTCGCGTCATACATGTTGTACGTCACCGTGTTATAAATGATCGGAATTTGGTGTGTAGGCAAGACAGCTTGAGCCGAATTCCGTCAGGAAAACCATCAGAGCTTCTTCCGACGAGAATTCCGATCGTGTGTACGCGGCATTAGACTGTTTTGCCAAATGATCTTAGAGTTTTGAGAATGTCGTTTCTTTTTAAAGAAATGAGCCAAAACAATGGAGAAAAACTGTAATATGAATGGTAGTCATTGGAAATCATGGGGAACGACTTGTCATGCAACGTTGCAGTCCCAACTCATAGGAAAAGTCGTAGAAGTGTGAAAGGGCCCTTAAGCTCAAAGAACATGAGCCTCTTCGGGCAGTTACCAGGCGTTTTTCTGCTTTTTACATTGGTGACCTGTACAAAATCAAGGCAAAAACGTGGGGAAAAAAACGCTGTAACTTTGAAACGCTCAGGATTGAATCCAGCCTTTGCCGTTTTTCGGACATTTTGCTTCAAATGTCAAAATGCTCAGATGTGAACAGATGCCATTGAAATGAATGGGATTTTGCTTGCTGGGTGTTTTTCAGGTATTCTTTAGGGGATTTTATGAGCGTTTTATGAGCTGAAAACGCCCACAGGTGTGAATGCAGCCTGAGGGCCGGTTCACACTGCTGCGAATTCTATTGTGAATTTGAGTCAGTGCGACCGCTCAAATTCGCAAGTCATTTAAATAACATAGTTTTCCATTAGTGCCATTCACATAACTGTGTTGCGAATCTAAGGTGCGTACAAAAAGGGTCCTGTGTGAGTTTGATCTGTGTGCCATTCAAATTCAATGCAATATTTGCCATAGAATTGCAGTAGATTCGCCAGGACACATAAAGAATTTGCAACGAAAATTTGCAAAGCAATCAGATCAAATTTGCGCACAATTCGAACTGCAGCAGTGTGACCTGGCCCTAAAGCTCCAGAAAGAACATGAGCTTCTTTGGGGCAGATCTAGGCATTTTTCTGCTTTTTACATTGGTGACCTGTAAAAAAAAATCTCAGCAAAAAATGCTGTAAAATCGCAGTAAAATTACGCGACTTTGAAATGCTCAGGTGTGAATGCAGCTTTAGGGCCAGTTCACACCAGATGTAGTTCTGTGCCACTGCAGTCAGTTTCCGGTCAGTTTCTGCACTGGAATCTGACTGCATGTTGTGAACTAGAGCCATTGGAATACATGGAAAACACTGTGCATGGCTTTTGTGCAGAAAAAAAGCGCACGGAACTACATCTGGTGTGAACCAGCCCTAATAGTAACCACACATCATTAATGTTCTTTTCCCAGCCTGACTTGTGACCAGCATAGGCACATGACCGAATTCCTGATTAGAACAAGCTGGTAAGTGTGTCAATTTTTAGCATCATTTACTCAAACAGAGCCAAGTGGTGAGGCTGCTTAGAGCTACACACTGCACAAGGCCTAGCTGTATGGGGAGAAGAGCTCTCCTCGCCCGAGGAGTGAAAGGGTGATAGTGATAACACTGCTCATCTATTAGGCTGTGATTTTATAGGACAAGGGAAGGAAGCCCCATTTCACCTGGAGGCATCGCTGCTAAGACATCTCTGGCTGTTTTCACAGATCTACAGCCTGCCTTGGCACATTCCCTCAGGCTTGCAGTAGGTAGTGCCAGGATACTGTACAGGACTCATCACTGGGGTTTCGTGTCTACCACGCAGTGCTGCGTCATACTTCACACATAGTCCCTCGGACTATAGGGTCCACTATTAGCTGACTGTGATTAATGGCATGCAGAAAAAGTCAGGGGGCTACCGGGCCATAAACTCTCATCAGCACAGGCCCACAAGTACTTTTTATATTCAAATTGCCATAGATGAAAGAGAGTAGCTAGATGGATAGATAGATAGATAGATAGATAGATAGATAGATAGATAGATAGATAGATAGATAGATAGATAGATAGATAGATAGATAGATAGATAGTACATTTTTTTAATATGGGCCTTTTAGATACATTTATTTGAAGCAGCAGATGCAGATTCAAGATGGATAATGTAGATAGATAGATTGATTGTACCATATAATTTTAACCAGGCCTAGTTGGAGAGTTTATATAAAACAGTAGATGAATCCTGAATAGAATAGATAGATAGATAGATAGATAGATAGATAGATAGATAGATAGATAGATAGATAGATAGATGTTTTATAGGGCCTATTGGATACATTTATTAGGAACAGTAGATGCAGATACTTGATTGATCATGTAGACAGATAGACAGATAGATTGTACCATATGATTTTAAACATGCCACTCCAAAGCATTTGTAAAATTATTAGAACAAGATGAATGCAGAATAAATGAGGAATGGATATAAGATAGATAGATAGATAGATAGATAGATAGGTGTATAGTTAGGTGTAGAAAGAGATGTATAGATAGATGTATGTATATGTATATATATATATATATATATATATATATATATATATATATATAGATAGGTGTACAGAGGGATGTATAGATAGATGTGTGTATATATATATATAGAGAGAGAGAGATGTAAAGATATATGTATAGAGAGATGTATAGATATATATATATATATAGAGATGTATAGATAGATGTATAGATATATAGAGAGAGATGTATAGATAGATGTATAGAGAGATGTATAGATAGATGTATAGAGAGATGTATAGATAGATGTATAGAGACATGGAGACATGTATAAGATATATGTATAGATAGGTGTATAGAGAGATGTATAGATAGATGTGTAGAGAGATGTATAAAGACATGTATAAGATATATGTATAGAGAGATGTATATATATATATATATATATATATATATATATATATATATAGAGAGAGAGAGAGAGAGAGATGTATAGATATATATATAGAGAGATGTATAGATAGATGTATAGATATATAGAGAGAGATGTATAGATAGATGTATAGAGACACGGATAAGATATATGTATAGATAGATGTGTAGAGAGATGTATAAAGACATGTATAGATATATGTATGGAGAGATGTATAAATAGATGTATAGATAGATGTATAGATATATGTATGGAGAGATGTATAGATAGATGTATAGAGACATGTTTAGATATATGTATAGATAGATGTGTAGATATATATATATATATATATGTATAGATAGGTGTATAGATAGATGTGTAGATATATATATATATGTATAGATAGGTGTATAGATAGATGTGTAGATATATATATATATATATATATATATATATATATATATGTATAGATAGGTGTATAGAGAGATGTGTGGATATATATATGTATAGATAGGTGTATAGATAGGTGTATAGATAGATGTGTAGATATATATATGTATAGATAGGTGTATAGAGAGATTTGTAGATATATATATGTATAGATAGGTGTATAGATAGATGTGTAGATATATATATGTATAGTTAGGTGTATAGAGAGATTTGTAGATATATATATGTATAGATAGGTGTATAGAGAGATTTGTAGATATATATATGTATAGATAGGTGTATAGATAGATGTGTAGATATATATATGTATAGATAGGTGTATAGATAGATGTGTAGATATATATATGTATAGTTAGGTGTATAGAGAGATTTGTAGATATATATATGTATAGATAGGTGTATAGAGAGATGTGTAGATATATATATATATATATATATATATATATATATATGTATAGATAGGTGTATAGAGAGATGTGTGGATATATATATGTATAGATAGGTGTATAGATAGGTGTATAGATAGATGTG
Source organism: Lithobates pipiens (assembly GCF_037356315.1). Lineage (NCBI taxonomy): Eukaryota > Metazoa > Chordata > Amphibia > Anura > Ranidae > Lithobates > Lithobates pipiens. The sequence goes on from NW_027507685.1 coordinate 17,094,604, forward strand.
TAGATATATATATGTATAGATAGGTGTATAGATAGATGTGTAGATATATATATGTATAGATAGGTGTATAGAGAGATTTGTAGATATATATATGTATAGATAGGTGTATAGATAGATGTGTAGATATATATATGTATAGTTAGGTGTATAGAGAGATTTGTAGATATATATATGTATAGATAGGTGTATAGAGAGATGACAGATGATTTAGAAGCAGGCCTATGTGGTCCATGTGTTTGGAGCAGAAGATAGGGCTCCATAACAGACAGTGTATGGTGTAGAGACAGACAGACAGACAGACAGATCCATAGGTAGATGGACAGGATGAGCCATCCATGGAATATTAGGGATGTCATGTGACAATGGGAAGACAATGGTAGGATTGCAGAGCTGTGAATTGCCTCTCACTCACCATGTAGAATATGAAGGACTTACAGAGGAATGGAGATCAGATGACCCTGTCTGCGCCTGCCATGGCAGCCTTGGAATAGATGGTCACAGAACACAAGCTCTCCCCACACACATCCCATCATGAGGAAAAAAAAGGCTGCAGTATGAGGAGCTGTGCCCTTACCGTAGTGCAGCTGTCTGCCAATCCGGGTGAAGGAGCCTGGGATGGGGAGGAAGAGGCTCCAGCGGCCGCCTGTAGAAGGGGGAGATGACAGGAAGGGAGAGGAGAGGAGAGGAAGGAGAGGAGAGCTGACAATGCATAGAGCTGCGGGTTCTTATCATGCTCTCTGCGTTTCCCTGAGCTGCATCTGCACTACAGAGAGAGAGAGAGAGGAGAGAGAGGGAAATGTCCCAAAATAGCCCGGTGTTCTGCCAATGACTTGCTGAAACCTGAGGAAGAATTGCTGAATGTAAAGATGTGGGTCGCTGTGAGTGTGAGGAGAAAAGGGCTGCCAGGGGATCCAGGGGCACCATGTGAGTTCTAGGCACTCTGGTCTGCAGGGACTAGGAGCACTGGGGTCCATGCCACCCACACACCCCCTCTCTGCCACATATACATGGGGACATCTTTGCTGCCTGGACTCGTTTTCTGCTCCTGACAACCCGCTTACATTGTTTTAAAGGAATAGTCCACCTTTTACAAAGTAATAAAGGCGCCCACACATTATTCAAATTAAATTAGTGTGCTGATATTACACTGTTGTATTGTAGTCAGCAGAGCTTTGCAATTGCAGGCGCACATCCCACTGCCTATGGGCCCCATCCGTGTAAGGACCCCGCCAAGAGGGATCAAACTAATACTGATTTGATCTTGAAAGAAAATTATACTGAAGCTTTCTTAACCACTTCAGCCCTGGAAGATTTTACCCCCTTCCTGACCAGAGCACTTTTTGCTATTCGGCACTGCGTCGCTTTAACTGACAATTGCGCGGTTGTGTCACGTCGCACCCAAACAATATTTTATCACCTCTGCGGTTTTTATTTTTTTCTAAGCAAATAAAAAAAGATGGAAAGTTTTGGTTTTGTTTCTGTTATAAAATTTTGTAAATAAGTAAGTTTTCTCTTTCACTGATGGGCACTGATAAAGCGGCACCAATGAGGTGGCACCAATGTGCGGGCACTGATAGGCACCGACGATGGCGACTGATATGCAGCACTGATGAGCACTGGTAGGCGGCACTGATATACAGCACTGATGGACATTGATAGGCAGGACTGGAGGGCACACATGGGTGGCACAGGTGGGCACTGAAAGGATGAAAAGATAGGTACTTATGGGTGGCATTGATTGGCGGCACTGATGGGCATTGATAGGTATTGATACATGGCATTGATGGGCAGTGATACCAGGCACTGATATGAGGCACTGATGGGCATCCCTTGTGGCACGCAAAAAAAACATAAAAAGACCAAAATTTTGAAAAAAACGCATTATTTTTTACTTTTTGCTATAATAAATATCCCCCAAAAATATATAAAAAAAAATTTCCTCAGTTTAGGCCGATATATATTCTTCTACATATTTTTGGTAAAAAAAATCACAATAAGCATATTTTGTTTTTGCAAATTATAGCATCTACAAAATAGGGGCTAGTTTTATGGCATTTTTATTTTTCATTTTTTTATTAGTAATCGCGGCGATCTGCAATTTTTAGCAGGACTGTGACATTATGGCGGACACATCAGACATTTTTGACACTATTTTGGGACCATTGTCATTTATACAGCAATCAGTGCTATAAAAATGCATTGATTACTCTGTAAATGACACTGGCAGTGAAGGGGTTAACCACTAGGGGGCGATGAAGGGGTTAAATGTGTCCTGGGGTGTGATTCTGACTGTGGGGGGAGGGGCTACAGCACACATAACAGAGATCACTGCTCTCCATGACAGGGAGCGGTGCTCTTTGTCCTGTCACTGGGCAGAAAAGGGAAACGTTTTGTTTACAAAAGCATTTCCCCGTACTAACACTCCTTGACATGATCGTGGGCACCCGGTGGACATCATGGTCACGGAGAACACAGCGCCGCTTCTTAAAGGGGACGTACCTGTATGCCCTTTTGCACAACAGTGCCATTCTGACACCGTATATCAGCGTGCGCCGGTCGGGAAGCAGTTAAATTGTTTACAAAAGGTAGAAAGAAAAAAATTGATCAAATTAACCACTTGCAGACCGGACCAATTTGCTGGTCAAAGACCAGACCCCTTTTTGCGATTCGGCACTGCGTCGCTTTAACTGACAATTGCGTGGTCGTGCGACGTGGCTCCCAAACAAAATTGACGTCCTTTTTTTCCCACAAATAGAGCTTTCTTTTGGTGGTATTTGATCACCCCTGCGGTTTTTATTTTTTGCGTTATAACCAAAAATAGAGCGACAATTTTGAAAAAAACGCATTATTTTTTACTTTTTGTTATAATAAATATCCCCCAAAAATATATAAAAAAACATTTTTTTCCCTCAGTTTAGACCGATACGTATTTTTCTACATATTTTTGGTAAAAAAAATCGCAATAAGCGATTATTGATTGGTTTGCGCAAAAGTTATAGCGTTTACAAAATAGGGATAGTTTTATAGCATTTTTATTAATAATTTTTTTTTTTTTTTTTTTTTTACTAGTAATGGCGGCGATCAGTGATTTTTATTGTGACTGCGACATTGTGGGGGACCCATCAGACATTTTTGACACATTTTTGGGACCATTGTCATTTATACAGTAATCACTGCTATATAAATGCAGTGATTCCTGTGTAAATGACACTGGCAGTGAAAGGGTTAACCAGTGGGTGGCAGTGTAGGGGTTAAGTGTTCCTAGGGGTGTGTTACTAACTGTGGGGGGGCTGGGCTTTCATTTAGTGAACACTGATCTCTGCTCCAATCACATGGAGCAGAGATCAGCGTCACTAGTTGCTAGGCAGAATGGAGAAATGTTGTTTACACAGCAATTTCTCCATTCGGCCGCTCCGTGAGACGATCGCGGGGATGCCCGCGGCGATCGAGTCCGCGGGTCCCGCGACCGGACTCACGGGGGTCCCGACCAGCGCGGGAGCGCGCCGCCGGCGGCACGCTCCCGATGGCAAGGCGGCATTGAATATTGGATGTACCTGTACGCCAATATGCCTGCCCGTGCCATTCTGTCGACGTACATCGTCGTGCGCTGGTCGGGAAGTGGTTAAAGAAATTAAATCTTTACTTTAAAGTGGTTGTAAACCCTCCCCTACAACTTTGTCCCATGTGGGGATCGCCAGAGCAGGAAGATGATAGGTCTGTCTCTGCACACTGCACAGGGACGGACCTGTCACAGCGCCGCTCTCCCCTATGGGAAATCAGGTGACGACAGACCGCAGTGTCTGTCCTCACCTGATCCGATGACGGATGGAAAAATAGCTTTTTCCTCCGTCACACTTTTTCGTTTCAGAGCGGGTCTGATGTCAGCAGATATGTCACCGCTGACATCCGACGCTCCATAGACCTCTATGGAGCATCTGTTCAAGTCAGCCTGAAAAACTGACAGGCGGACCTGAACGGATCGTCCATGTGAAGGGCCTTACACATTTCCCTTTGATCTAAGAAGGAAAAGTTAGTTACAATGTTTCATTTTAAAAACTTGGCAGACTGCCCAGATGTTTTCTTTTGACATCTGAGTGAGCAGATAAAGCCCCATACACACGATCAGATTTTCTGCTGATTTTTGTCTTCAGATTTACCGAAACTATATAATATGAGGTCAAACCTTAGGATTTTCAATTTGTATGCAATCAGGCAGGCCCTTGCACTGCATGGTTTTGGTAAATCTGAAGACAAAAATCAGCAGAAAATCTGATAGTGTGTATGGGGCTTTAGTCTCTCCACTTGTTACATGAAATAATCGCCAAACTCTGCAATAGAGATCGTCAGAGGGATTGAATCGAGATCACAATTTTTTAAAGATTAATTGTGCAGCTCTACTATGCAGTACAAATTCACTTGGAAGTGCAGTCGCTGTAGAGGGGCATGCAAGAAAAATAAAAAAACAGCATTTTAGCCTGCACATGATTGGGTGATAAAATCAGCAGAGCTTCCCCTCATTTCAGATCTACAGCAACTACACTTCCAAGTGCACTTGTAGTGCAGAGTGGCTTTACCTTTAGTAAATCAACCCCTTTGCCAGAACTTCCTCCACACAGTTAGAAACACACTGAGGGAACACTGTTAACCCCTTGATCGCCCCTGTAGTTAACCCCTTCCCTGCCAGTGTCATTTATACAGTAATAAGTGACTTTTTTTTTAGCACAGATCACTGTATTAGTGTGACTGGTCCACAAAAAGTGTCACTTAGGGTCAGATTTGTCCGCCGCAATGTCCCGCTAAAAATCGGAGATTGCCACCATTACCAGTAAAAACAATATCAAAAATTCAAAGTCCATAAATCTATCCTCTATTTTGTAGATGCTATAACTTTTGCGCAAACCAATCAATATTCGCTTTATGACATTTTTTTTTTTTACCAGAAATATGTAGAAGAATACATATTGGCCTAAACTGATGAATAAATAAAACAAAATAGTTTATATATATATATATATATATATATATATATATATATATATATATATATATATATATATATAATTTATTTATTTATTTATTTTTTATATGTATTATAGCCGGAATTTTTTTTTTTTCTTTCAGTCTTTTTTTGTTTATAGCGCAAAAAATAAAAAAACGCAGAGGTGATCAAATACCACCAAAATAAAGCTCTATTTGAGGGAAAAAAGGACAGCAATTTTGTTTGGCAACAGTGTTGCATGACAATTGTCAGTTAAAATAACTCAGTGCCGTATCGCAAAACAGATCTAGTCATTAAAGCGGGAGTCCACCGGGACTCCGCGTTTTTTTTTTTTTTAAAAGCCAGCAGCTACAAATACTGCAGCTGCTGACTTTTAAAATAGTGACACTTACCTGTCCAGCGCGCCCGCGATGTCGGCACCCGAAGCCGATCGCTAGGTCGTCTGTCGGGTCCTGCCGCCGCCATCTTGGGTATGGGAATCAGGAAATGGAGCCTTTCGGCTTCATTTCCCGGTTCCCTACTGCGCATGCGCGAGCCGCGCGGCGCAATCCGGACGGTCCCCGCTGCCTCTGGGAACTGTGTGTTTCCCAGCAGGCAGCGGGGCACTTGCGCAAAGGGGCGGGCAGTTGCGGAAAGGGGCGTAATCTACGCCCCTTTCCGCAGACAGCTATCCCGGAAGTGGGTGCAGTTACCTGGATTATCCAGGTAACTGCACCCCCCCTCCCCCCTGAAAGGTGCCAATTGTGGCGCCGGAGGGGGGGGGGGATTCCGATGAGCGGAGGTCCATTTTAGGGTGGACCTCCGCTTTAAGGATGTAAATCCTTCCAGGGGTGAAGTGGTTAATCTAATGTACCCAGTTAGAACTACATAAACATAAAGTACGTAAACCATAGACATCAGGTTCACATTACAGTTTGTCTCCTAAAAGCTCAGCTTCTTTGAGCTGTCAGTTTGTAAAAAAAATTGGTAAGCCTACATATATACATCTCCGTATGCCAGCCGACATGCACACTACTTTTATCATGTTGTTCAACTAGAGCACCCGCCCAAGAAACCTCCAGAAACCCATGAGGGGGCCCCAAGGTTTTGACTACCTAGGGGCCTTCACAGAGTTTACTCTGACACTTCCCCAGATTCATACTGTTATGGGGCTGGAGGAAATAAACAAACTACAGATGATGCAAACCACACTTGTACCAGCACAATCTATGAGTCCCTCTGCCACACTGGGATTTGTAGTCTTTCCATTCAAAGAGCCCTGTGAATGGATGGTGTGACTGTGTGGGCAGAACCACACACAATTCATTAGGATGCTCCAGGGAGAATCATCCTGCATTTTTAAGAGGAGGTTTAGGGTGGGGGGTTGGGAAATTTGACCATGTTTCATGTAACACCCTAAATATAGGTGTAACCGAAAACATGCTCAGAAAGGTTAATTAAAGGGGTTTTAAAGGTAAATGTTTTTTCACCTTAATGCATTCTATGCATTAAGGTGAAAAAACATCTCACAGTGCCGGCTCCCCCACCCCCCGTCTTACTTACCTCACCCCTCGAAAGTCCCGTGCTCGCTCCCAACTTCCTCTTCACCACTCAGCCTGGCCGCTGATTGGCTGGAGTGGATGGATTGAAGGTAGCGCAGCCATTGGCTCGCGCTGCTGTCAATCACACCCAATGACGCGGCGCGCCAGGGCCAGGGCCGTGTGATACAGCGAGCGGCTATAGCCGCCGGCTGTATCACTGGAGCGTGCCCGCAGGTGCTTCTCACCATGCGAGGGAGCTCGCATGAAGGTGAGAAGCACCTGCAGGAAGAAGCAGAGACAGCCGCCGAGGGACCCCAGAAGAGCAGGTTCTGGGCCACTCTGTGCAAAACGAGCTGCACAGTGGAGGTAAGTATAACATGTTTGTTATTTTAAGAGAAAAAAAAATACCTTTACGAGCCCTTTAAGCCTCTAAAGCGGAGATCTCAATAATACTTAAACAGTAACTTCACTTTCATGGGAAAAAAATAGCAACAAAATGTAAAATTTATAGCATATATAAGTCATATTGTGATTCAGTATCAGGGTCGCAGCAGTCGCACTTGAGACCGGACAAATTGAAACTCTAAAGGTTTGACCTCATATTATATGGTTTTGGTAAATCTAAAGGAAAAAATCTAAAGAACATTGTATAGTGTGCATTCAACTTTAGTCTTGTATAGGGATGAGCTTCGTGTTCGAGTCGAACGTACGTTCGACTCGAACATTGGCCGTTCGGCGAATTCCGAACGTTTTGGCCGTTCGCGTCAAAATTCGAGTGACGCGCGCGCGGACCACAATGCACTGCGTTGGCGCAGTGCATTGCTGCCCGATGATTGGCCAAGCATGCACTGTGACCCCGCATGCTTGGCCAATCGCAGCGCCGGCAGCGAGGAGAGCCATGATTGGCCACAGGCATCCTGCCTGTGGCCAATCATAGCTCAGGCTGTGTAGTGCACGCCCCACACTATATAAGGCCGCCTTTAAGGCGGCCTCCTGTAGTGTGTTACTTTGCATCTGAAGCAGTGGGTGTTCTGTGTACCTTCAACACAGTACACACCAATCGTTTTTGGCTGATTTCCTATCTTGCTGCTGTGTAGTGGTTGTTGTCTGTGCCCTGACTGCAGTATACACCACTATATTCACCTCACCTATATAGCTAGTGATCTAGCTTTAACCACTTAACAACTGCCCATTGCCGATTAACGGCTTCAGGGCGGTTGTTTAACTCAGAGAGGCCGTTAATTAACGGCCTCCCAGAATTCTGCTCTCGCGTGCCCCGAGGTGTGCGCACTCAAGAGCATCCGTGACCGCCGGGTCCATAGGACCCGGCGCATCACAGTAAACGGCCGCTCATAGCGGCCGTTTACCACGTGATTGCTCCGTCAAATGACGGAGTGATCACTTGGAAACAAACCGGCGTCATGTTATGACGCCTGTTCCTACCTCCCCTTTCTGTACCGATCGGTACAGCGGAGGGGAAAGAGATCGGTGTCAGCAGCGATGTGGGCTGCATCTGCAGTGCCCACATCGCTGCTCACCGAATTTAACCCCTCAATTCCCTGCCAATACTCTGCAATACCAGTGCATACTCTGCAGTACCCTGCCATTACTCTGCAGTACCCCGCCATTACTCTGCAGTACCCCGCCATTACTCTGCAGTGCAGTACCCCGCCATTACTCTGCAGTGCAGTACCCTGCCATTACTCTGCAGTGCAGTACCCTGCCATTACTCTGTAGTACCCCGCCATTACTCTGCAGTGCAGTACCCTGCCATTACTCTGTAGTACCCCGCCATTACTCTGCAGTGCAGTACCCCGCCATTACTCTGCAGTGCAGTACCCTGCCATTACTCTGCAGTGCAGTACCCCGCCATTACTCTGCAGTACCCCGCCATTACTCTGCAGTGCAGTACCCCGCCATTACTCTGCAGTGCAGTACCCCGCCATTACTCTGCAGTGCAGTACCCTGCCATTACTCTGCAGTGCAGTACCCTGCTATTACTCTGTAGTACCCCGCCAATACCCCGCCAATACTCTGTAATACCCTGCCATAAATTGCCATACCCAGCCATACTCAGAGATACCCAGCCATACTCGGTGATACCCTGAAATACCCAGCCATAGACGCCCCCCACCCCTCACCGCCCTTCGGTGCTTCTACCAACTCGCCAGTACGATCAAAGCCAGAATCTTTTTTTTATTTTTTATTTCAGGCTTCCCAGCCTAGAGGTGAGATGTGGGGTCATATTGACCCCCCAGATTTCACTGTAAAGAGGACCTGTCACCCCATATTCCTATTACAAGGGATGTTTACATTTCTTGTAATAGGAATAAAAGTGATCAAAAATATATTTTTGGGAAAAAAAATGTCAAACTAAAATAAATAAAGTAAAATGAACAATAAAAAAATAAAATAAAAATTAAAGCGCCCATGTCCCCATGTGCTCGCATGTGACACACATGTGAGGTATCGCCGAGAATGTTAGAGCGAGAGCAATAATTCTAGTCCTAGACCTCCTCTGCAACTCAAAACATGTAACCAGTAAAAAAATATTTAAAGCGTCGCCTATGGGGATTTTTTAAGTAGCGACGTTTGGCGCCATTCCACGGGCATGTGCAATTTTGAAGAGTGACATGTTTGATATCTATTTACTCAGCATAACTTCATCTTTCACTTTATGCAAACATTGGGCTAACAAGTGGTTAATAATAGAGCTTGCAGTCAGTAGTGTTAGGAGTGCGTGCTGTCTGCGTGCTCTGTACCCAGTACATACCGCTATAATATAGGGCAGGCCCCTACTTTCAAACATCCAACTTACAAACATCTCCTACTTGCAAACGCAAGGAGACAGCAGCAAGTGAGATGAAAAAAGATGGACGACAAAACAAATTATACAGGGGTGATAACCCTTCCCTATGTTTTCCAAAAAGCTTAAAGATAGTTTTTTTGACTGGAGCTACACTTTAAAAATGTACCAGTTGAAAATGACAAACAGATTCAACTTAACACAACAAACCTACACAGTCCCTGTCTTGTTTGCACCGCCTGTATACTGCTGTTCTGAGTATATAGGGCCTGGGGGCCACACGCATTTCCTTTTTTTAATATGGGTACGGGGTTCCCCTTAATATGCGTACAAGACCCAAATAGGCTGGTAATGGGCAGGGAGGGCTACCCATGCCATGTTTCTCAATGATTTTCAACCATATTGCAGGAACCAGATATAACATTAAAACCGCAAGCAGTTTTAAATGGTGTTATTTCCGTTTAATGTCATTTTGTGCAGGGACTGTTCTAAACACGGGAAACACGTGGCACTTCACAGGCATACTACAGACACCCCGCAGGCACCATATTTAAAGGAATATTTCACTTTTTTTTTTTCACTTTAATCGTCATTAAAATCAGTGCTCCCGCCAAAACGGTAGTTTTTAAAACTTTTTTTTGCAGTGACCCATGTCCCCTGAGGCAGGAGGCAGGTCGCCAAACCCTTTTTAGGACACTATCTTGCATATTAGCCGTTAAAATGAGCACTTTCCAATTCGAACGTTCGAGTCCCATAGACTTCAATGGGGTTCTAACGTTCGTACCGAACGCGGGGGTCGTTCGCAAGTTCTGGTGCGAACCGAACCGGGGGGTGTTCGGCTCATCCCTAGTCTTGTATATGACTTAAAAAGTATTTTTACAGTTGGCAGGAATACGTTATCTTTCACAACTTTATAACAGTTGGCAGGAATATTCTATCTTTCACAACTATACAACGGACCAAATCTTAAGTCCTTCATGGAAGTTCAAGCAGAATTCGACATACCACGCCCCAACTTCTTTAAATATTTGCAGTTACGCCACGCATTACAAACACAAACAAACCATGCTCCACTTAAGCTGACTGACCATACACTGCTACAGGGGATCCTTATGGAAGGCAACAAAAAGGGAATGATCTCTAGAAGCGATAATATTCTCCTTAATGGCCTACAGGACCCCTCCAGTCTGCCTTGTAGGTGAGGTTGGTACGGGGATATAGGGACCAAAGATGGGGAGACGTGGGACCTTTGTCTCTCCTCCGCCCCTTTGGTGTCAGTATCTGCCTCTCAAAAACTGTTGCATTTGTACTCGGAGTCAATCTGTGGATAGTATAGGAAAGGAACAAAGAGCAACAGAGAACATAGACCTGAAGTGTGCCGGGGTCACGTGGTCAGTATACCTAAAAGGGGGCATACCCAAGTATGAAATGAAATGAAAAAGAAAAGGGGAATGGAATGCAAAAAGAATGGGAATGGGAATGGAATGGAAAAAGAAAAGGGGAATGGGTGGGTGGGACACAAGAGCCTACGACCACAAGGGAGGAGGCAAAGGAGGGCAGGCTTTATGCAGCCGGACTCCTCCTACTTGCGGTCAGCCTTACACTTGTATCTTCTACACAGGCATACAGGACCTCTGTGCAGCTGCACAAATGGGGGACTAGGGATACCCCACTCTGTCCAAGATGTGAAGGTGACCATGGTGATCTAATTCACATGCTTTGGAAATGTCCCAAACTCTTCCACTATTGGAAGGAGGTTATAGACGTGATAGCTCATGTTTATATGATAACCATCCCATGAGACCCAGTTGTGTGTCTGCTGGGTGCACTGAACGAGGAGACCCTAACCCCTTTGGCTCATACAGCGCTCTTACGATTGTTGTATGCTGCAAGCAAGCTGATTGCACAACTGTGGATCATCCCCAGGGTCCCCACTAGGAGGCAATGGGTGGAACAAGTTAACAAACTACTGATAAGAGAAAAATTAACATACTAACACAGAAATGTCCTACGTAAAATGTACTCATTATGGCAGGCCTGGTTAGATGTCCCAGGATTGGCACCACATTAGCTGATTAAAGACAGGATCCTACAAGGGTAGGTGACACGAGAACCACAAATTAGTGGCTGCAAATGCTTAGTAGCATATACAATCCTAGGGGATACAGAAGACTCTGGTTGGTCGAGGTGGTTCATTTGTTTGGGTTTATCACACCCTTTGGGCTCTGAGGGTCTACAAAAGTTCAACTGTTTGTTCCTTTCCTTTTTTCTTTCCTCTTTTTCTCTCTCATACGTTCTTCTATATACCCCAGTACTAGAAAAAGTCATTTGCATGGTCCTGTATACACTATACTGACTGACAACATAATATGGGATGTCAAATGTTTGCCCCTTTTTTCTACTGTATACTGAATGTCATATACCATGTACTGTAAAAGACCAAATAAAACCTTTTTTCTGATTTAAAAAAATATATATATTTTTACTGAATTTTTTTTTTGTTTACAGCTAGCAGTGGGCTGTAGTCAGCACCTCAACAGGAGTGATCCTCTAACCTTAAAGTAACCTTTTGATCTGCAGATGAATGAACCAAGTAGATACAAATATAACGTTATGTTACTTTGTATCTTTTCTGTTAATATTTATACACATTTAACATTTAATTATACATTTCCTATTTTATCCTATTTTATTTTATTATAAATTAAATTATTTTATTATAAATTACAGAATAAAATGCATAGTTTTTACCTGCAGCAACGCTATTTATTTTAAAACTAACACTGGTCAAATGAGAAAAGGTGAGTTTTGTTTCTTTTTTTGCATTTTTCTTGTCTAAGGATTGTGAAAAAAAAATATTACAAGAAAATATCATGAAAAGAAAGCCCTGTTTGCCCTTAAAAAAAACCCACAATATACGTATTGCTTTGTTACCTTAAAGAGGAGGGCCGGCTTCACTGCCTGTTTCCTACTGCGCATGCGCAAGTTGCGCAGCGCTTTGTGAATGGGGCGCGCTGTGTTCTTGGACACACAGTTCCCAGAACACAGCGCAACTCATTACCCAGAAGACGCCGCACGGAGGAGAGAAGACCAGAAGATCTCCACGGAGGAGGAAGAGGCAGATTAGGATGATGTGCCTATCAACAGGCATTTCTGGTAAGTTAAAAAAAAAAAATTTTCATTTTTTTTTTTCTGATTTTTTTCTAATTTTTAATATACTTTTTTTTTCAGGGTGGCCCTCCACTTTAATGTGTTACTAAAACCACAACAGTAAAAATAAGTCTGTATATGAAGTAAAGCATGCTTGTTATACTCACTGTGTAACCTTAGGGGTTAATCCTCTGCATTGTGTAAAAAGGCTGTTCAATCCTGTCTTCTCCAATCATCTCCTTCTTCCACTGTCTCCAAAAAATAACCTGCTATTTACAGAGCCAGGGGTCAGACTGCACATGCTCAGTTTGGTGAGTATTGCTAGAGATATTTTTTTTCTTGAGAGAATGCATGTGATCAGCACAGGGCAAATCAGCACTGTCCAGACAGAGGGTCAGGGGTCATGAAGTCTTATAGGACAGTGAGAGCAGTATTTGAAAACTCCTCCTGCAAGCTTTAACCAGACACTCATAGAAGTCACAAGACTGCTCTAACTGCTGATAAAAAAAGATATTTAGAATTTTATGATTACTAAAATAATTGCATTTACATGTTCTGTTCACTGTGGGAGACCAGATATAATGAATGCAGAGTCCTGGGTTTAGTGACACTTTAACCACATGCTGACCGGCGCATGCAGATATATGTTGGCAAACTGGCACGGACAGGCAAATGGTTGTTCAGGTACATCCCTTTAAATTTGCCGCCATGCCATCGTCGGTTGGGACCTCCATGAGTCTGATGGCGGGTCCCGTGGACTCGATCGCCGTGGGGATACCTGCGTTTGTCTCATGGGGAGATGCTGTAAACAAGTATCTCCCCGTTCTGCCTAGTGACAGTCTACCTGTGATCGGAGCAGAGATCAGTGATGTGTCATACACAGCCATGCCCCCCCCCCCCCCCCACAGTTAGAAACACTCCCCAGTGCTCATTTAACTCCTACACTGCCACCTAGTGGTTAAGCCCTGCACTGCCAGTGTCATTTACACAGGAATCAGTGCATTTGTATAGCACTGATTGCTGTATAAACGACAATGGTCCCAAAAATGGGTCAAAAATGTCTGATGTGTCCGCCATAAAGTCGCAGTCATGATAAAAATCGATGATCGGCGCCATTACTAGCAAAAAAATATATATATAAAAATGCCATAAAACAATCCTCTATTTTGTAAACGCTATAACTTCTGCGCAAACCAATCAATAATCGCTTATTGCAATTTTTTTTGCCACAAATATGTAGAAGGATATGTATCGCCTAAACTGAGGAAAAAATATATTTTTTATATATTTTTGGGGGATATTTATTATAACAAAATGTAAAAAATTTGTTTTTTTTTCAAAATTGTCGCTCTTTATTTGGTTTATAGCGCAAACAATAATAACCACAAGGGGGATCAAATACCACCAAAAGAAAGCTCTATTTGTGGGAAAAAAAGGATGTCAATTTAGTTTGGGAGCCACGTCGCACAACTGCGCAATTGTCAGTGAAAGGGACGCAGTGTCGAATCGCAAAAAGTGCTCTGTTCTTTGGCCTGCAAAATGGTCCGGGGCTTCAGTGGTTAAGTAATGACAAAGTTATTGCCAAACAAACAACTCCATAGCAGAATTGTAAAAATTGCTTAGGTCCATAGTGGGTAAACTAGGTGTGAGAGGCAAAGTGGTCAGTAACTGATGACATCATAGGGTTGATAAGGAGGATATATCGGGTACCTGAGGGCATCCTTTGCCCCTCTCCGTCAGAAATGGAGTCATGTTAACTGAATGAGGAAGAGACACTGAAAAAGAAGAGAAATGCTGGAACACTAATCAGTACCAGCGTGCAAGGTATATTGCTTTAAAAAAATAAATCATCACTTATGTTGGGTGTGGTGTCCTACATGTGTGGATGTTGTTGCATTGTGTAAAACTATTAGTTTAGTATTTTACATTGTACAGAGACTATCATTTTAAAGAGTACCTCTGCTGAAGTAACTTTGAGAAACACTGGCATTTTCTCTGCCACATATTGTTTGACCTTGTACTAGCAGTGTGTGCTACAAAGATTTGATTTTGTTGCTGACATTTAATAGCCTTGCCAATCAGTGGATCTGGGGATTCTGCTGAGGCATCCTTGGAGAGCTATTAAATATCTAAAGTACTTCCCGTTCTGTGTTCTCCATCCTGGGCTTCTGCCTTGTCAGCCTAATGCCGCATACACACGAGCGGAATGTCAGGCAGAAAATGTCAGACGGAAGCTTTGCATCATATACAGTGGTGTGAAAAAGTGTTTGCCCCTTCCTCATTTCCTGTTCCTTTGCATGTTTGTCACACTTAAGTGTTTCGGAACATCAAACCAATTTAAACAATAGTCAAGGACAACACAAGTAAACACAAAATGCAATTTGTAAATGAAGGTGTTTATTATTAAAGGTGAAAAAAAATCCAAACCATCATGGCCCTGTGTGAAAAAGTGATTGCCCCCCTTGTTAAAACATACTATAACTGTGGTTGTCCACACCTGAGTTCAATTTCTCTAGCCACACCCAGCCCTGATTATTGCCACACCTGTTCACAATCAAGGCATCACTTAAATAGGAGCTGCTTGACACAGTAAGGTCCACCAGAAGATCCTTAAAAGCTACACATCATGCCGAGACCCAAAGAAATTCAGGAACAATTGAGAAAGAAAGTAATTGAGATCTATCAGTCTGGAAAGGGTTATAAGGCCATTTCCAAAGCTTTGGGAATCCAGCGAACCACAGTGAGAGCCATTATCCACAAATGGCGAAGACATGGAACAGTGGTGAACCTTCCCAGGAGTGGCCGGCCGCCCAAAATTACCCCAAGAGCGCAGTGACGACTCATCCAAGAGGTCACAAAAGACCCCACAACAACGTCCAAGGAACTGCAGGCCTCACTTGCCTCAGTTAAGGTCAGCGTTCATGCCTCCACCATCAGGAAAAGACTGGGCAAAAATGGCCTGCATGGCAGAGTTCCAAGGAGAAAACCACTGCTGAGCAAAAAGAACATCAAAGCTCGTCTAAATTTCTCCACAACACATCTTGATGATCCCCAAGACTTTTGGGACAACATTCTGTGGACCGATGAGACAAAAGTGGAACTCTTTGGAAGGTGTGTGTCCAAGTATATCTGGCGTAGAAGGAACACTGCATTTCATAAAAAGAACATTATACCAACAGTAAAATATGGTGGTGGTAGTGTGATGGTCTGGGGCTGTTTTGCTGCTTCAGGACCTGGAAGACTTGCCGTGATAAAAGGAACAATGAATTCTGCTGTCTACCAAGAGATCCTGAAGGAGAATGTCCGACCATCTGTTCGTGTACTCAAGCTGAAACGAACTTGGGTTCTGCAGCAGGACAATGATCCTAAACACACCAGCAAGTCCACCACCGAATGGCTGAAGAAAAACAAAATGAAGACTTTGGAGTGGCCTAGCCAAAGTCCTGACCTGAATCCTATTGAGATGTTGTGGTATGACCTTAAAAAGGCCGTTCATGCTCGAAAACCCTCTAATGTAACTGAATTAGGACAATTCTGCAAAGATGAGTGGGCCAAAATTCCTCCAGGACGCTGTAAAAGCCTCATTGCACGTTATCGCAAACGCTTGATTGCAGTTGTTGCTGCTAAGGGTGGCCCAACCAGTTATTAGGTTTAATTAGGGCAATCACTTTTTCACACAGGGCCATGATGGTTTGGATTTTTTTTCACCTTTAATAATAAACACCTTCATTTACAAATTGCATTTTGTGTTTACTTGTGTTGTCCTTGACTATTGTTTAAATTGGTTTGATGTTCCGAAACACTTAAGTGTGACAAACATGCAAAGGAACAGGAAATGAGGAAGGGGGCAAACACTTTTTCACACCACTGTATTCCGATAGTGTGTATGTTCCATCTGACTTTTTTTTTTTACTAAAAATTCTGACGGACCTAGAAATAGAACATGTTTTAAATATTTCCGACGGAACCAAGTCCTATCGGGAAAACCGTTCGTCTCTATGTTGTTCCAACTGACCAAAAATGCATGCTCTGAAGCAAGTATGAGACGGAAGCTACTGGCTACTGGCTATTGAACTTCCTTTTTATAGTCCCGTCGTACATGCTGTACGGCACCGCATTCTTAATGACACACAATTTTCGCCACACAGAGTTTGAGAGCTTGATCTAAAATTTTCTGACAACAAAATCAGATTGTTCAAATTCAGATCGTGTGTAGACAATTCCAACGGTCAAAGTGCCACGCATGCTCAGAATAAATTACGAGATGAAAGCTATTGGCTACTGCCCTCATTATAGTCCTGTTGTATGTATTTTACGTCACCTCGTTCAGAGCGATCGGATTTTCTGACAACTTTGTGTGACTGTGTGCATGCAAGACAAGTTTGGGCTAAAATCCGTCAGAAAAAAACCGATGTGTGTACCCTCCAGGGAAGTGCCCCTGGATGTGTTGGCTGCTGGAGACAAGAGTTTAAAGCTTAGTACACATGGGCCGAATGTCAGGTGGTATCGGCTGGTTCAATAGAAACCGGCCAGCATTCAGCCCATGTGCACTGCAGCCAGATCGACAGAAGCCAGTTGTTCGGGGCATAGGGCATGACCAAAAAAGGTTATTAACATCAGAAAGATAGTATAGTGGCTACTCCTAAGCTACCAGATTTTTTTTAGTTCAGCCCTGCTGGGTTGAACGAAATAAAAAAACTGCTAGTGTGTACTAGGCTTAAGGCTTTAAGGGAAGCAAAGCTGCAACTGTCCGCACATATAGATATGTGGTGAGATATAGTTGAGTGGGAATTTATACCCAGAAATCATTCCATTCTATCTTACCTTGGCAAAAAAGATTGAGATACCACATGAAACTCAATTGCCAAGGAGCCAGAGCTCTGCAAAGCGTCAAACCAACACAGTCTGTGGTTCAGGAGGTAACCCTGAGAGACTTCAGAGAAAAAGAACCAGAAGCAATTATTGTCTAGTCTATTATTTAAAATCCACTGTACTATGGAGATATCCTGATCCAGGCCTCACCGCTCTTCCCATATTGAATATGCAGTAAATCCTATTCTGTTTTAAAATCAACCAAATTGCATGACACTAATTTCTAATCATCCTGAGCAAATATCCACACTGAGAGTTAATGTGTCTGGGACTTTACTGCCAAGTAAGTGCACCAAGGACATTGTTACTGTAGCTTTCTGAGAACCAAATTATTATTACCGTATATACTCGAGTATAAGCCGAGATTTTCAGCCTCTTTTTTGAGGCTGAAAGTGCCCCCTCGGCTTATACTCGAGTCACCGCTGTCTGACTGCTCGATCAGCGTATCGAGCAGACAGACGGCGGACATTAAAATTCAAAAGCCGCGCCTCCTTCTCCGCCTCCGCCTGTGATAGGCGGAACACTGAATTTCCCAGCAGTCAGTGTTCCGCCTATCACGGACATCCGCTCATTCTCATACTACGGACGACGATGAGAGGATGTCCGTGATAGGCGGAACACAGGCTGCTGGGAAATTGAGTGTTCCGCCTATCACAGGCGGAGGCGGAGGCGCGGCTTTTGAATTGTAGAATGGCCGCCGAGAAGAGCGGCGATCCATCGGCACGACACGGGGCGGAGGAGGCACGGGACGGAGGAGGCACGGGACGGAGGAGGCACGGGACGGAGGAGGCACGGGACGGAGGAGGCACGGGACGGAGGAGGCTCGGGACGGAGGAGGCTCGGGACGGAGGCTCGGGACACAGGTAGGCTGGACACACACACAAGGCTGCACGGACACACACACAGGGATGGATGGATGGACACACACACACACACACACACACACACACACACACACACACACACACACACACACAGGGATGGATGGATGGATGGATGGATACACACACACACACACACACACACACACAGGGATGGATGGATGGATGGATGGATGGATACACAAACACACACACACACACACACACACACAGGGATGGATGGATGGATGGACACACACACAGGGATGGATGGACGGACACACACACAGGGATGGATGGATGGACACACACACAGGGATGGATGGACGGACACACACACAGGGATGGACGGACACACAGGGATGGACAGCCATGTCTCACCCTCGGCTTATACACGAGTCAATAAGTTTTCCAGTTTTTTGGGGGTAAATTGGGGGCCTCGGCTTATATTCGGGTCGGCCTATACTCGAGTATATACGGTAATTTATTATTCATTATTCATGTGTAACTGTTGAAAATCAGTACAAATAGTGCTACATTTTGGTGCCCAACACGAAGCCGTGAATGGTGTTGCTCATTGAAAATGTAGGTTGTATTTGAAATTGAGTGGTTCTTTGTGGGCTATTTTATTTTTAAAAATAGACATCTGCAGAGCCTTTTGTGATTGGATTTTTTATTGGAAAAGCACTCCAGCATTTGCTACTTTGGCTAGTAATGATGAATTTAACTGACGCTTAATCCTTGTCCCTGCATTGGTGGGAAGATTTTGGCATGAACCCACCATCTGAAACAGTGCCAGTATGCTGAGAGGATATGGAAGTAGCTGCTGCCTTGTTCAGGACAGGCAGACCACGTAGGAAGATGCAGAGAGTGAGAGCTGGTCAGCATTTTCCAGCATGAACTGTAGTATGTGCAATGCTTCTTTACACCAAGCTTGGTAAAGAGTATGAATACTCAGTCAATAGAGCAGCTGCCATTTTGAAGAGAGAGAGATGTGCTGGTAGACATG
Organism: Lithobates pipiens; assembly: GCF_037356315.1. Taxonomy (NCBI): domain Eukaryota; kingdom Metazoa; phylum Chordata; class Amphibia; order Anura; family Ranidae; genus Lithobates; species Lithobates pipiens. Next base: position 17,113,820 of record NW_027507685.1, read on the forward strand.
TGAGTCAGACTGTCTCCAGTGAGCACTTACTGAACCCGCTATTGGATTTTCAGACACCTAATACCTACACTGTGGACTAGGCTATTGGTTAAATGAGAGAGGAGGTGCCCCCCCTGGCAGTATCAGCAGTGTGTGAGTACCCTCCATTAGTTCAACTAGTCATCAAGAGTCAAGCTACTACGTATCCTGCAATTATGGTAGTAACTTCAGGTCCATCTAATGTCCTCCTTACAACTTCAGTTAAGGCACCCTTGAGCTACCAACCAAGATCACCATAGCTGAACGACCAGATTGGAGCATCATACTGGAGGAGGGTGATACTTATTGGGATGGGAGGGGGTAACCATTAGCCAAGTAACCAATGTTGGTCCATAGAGGAAAAAACTGTGGAAGTTAGGTTAGACTAAGCAGGAGGAGGAGAGGAACTTGTCATCGGAGGAGGCTAGATGGCAACAACAGGGTGACATGTCATCTGCACAGTGGGCCAGTAGTTTTAGATGTATTGGGTATCTTATCTATGACCAGCCTGCTATTAAAGTTGCTGGACCTAAGAAGGGTCCTAGGATGGACAATTCTTAGTAACCTGTAATCCTACAGACTCACCCTGGGCTTAGCAGCCAAAGCCCTATCCCAGAACATTGCTAAATGTTCCTTTATTAAAAAGTTTGTTATTGCATGTGTGCTGCCAGGAATAGGGAATGCTGCAGATATGACAGGACTGTCCCTTCATCAACATTTACAGTGCCTTGAAAAAGTATTTATATCCCTGGAAATTTTCCACATTTTGTTACAACCAAAAACATAAATGTATTTTATTGGGATTTTATGTGATAGACCAACACAAAGTGGCACATAATAAGTGGAAGGAAAATGATAAATGGTTTTCAAAATTGTATACAAATAAATATCTGAAAAGTGTGGCTTCCATTTGTATTCAGCCCCCAGAGTCAATACTTTGTAAAACTTTCGCTGCAATTACAGCTGCAACTCTTTTTGGAGATATCTCTACCAACTTTGTACATCTAGAGAGTTAAATTTTTGCCCATTCTTCTTTGCAAAATAGCTCAAGCCCTGTCAGATTGGCTGGAGAGCGTCTGTGAACAACAATTTTCAAGTCTTGCCACACATTTTCAATTGGTTTTAGGTCAGAACTTTGACTGAGCCATTCTATCACATTAATATACTTTGATCTAAACCATTCCATTGTAGTTCTGGCTGTATGTTTAGGGTCCTTGTCCTGCTGGAAGGTGAGCTTCCACCTCAGTCTCAAGTCTTTTTCAGACTCTAGCAGGGTTTCTTCGAAGATTGCCCTGTATTTGGCTCCATCCATCTTCCCACCATGATTTTTTATTGTATCTGCCAAGCTTTGTCAAATTTTACTTTTTTTTTTATGTGACTTTACAATTGTTGTTTTCTCTTAAAACCCCTACCATATCCCATGTGTAATAGTATAGGCTATACATGATGTTTGATAGAAGAACTGTAAGGGACATTGTTTTGCACAAGAGAAAAATGTAGGGATTGAGTATTTATAATAAATTCCTTTTTGTAATTTTGTGAATCTTTGACCAGTAGTGGGCTGTTTTTTATTTTATTCTGATCTTAGGAGGACTTTCTATATTATTCTTTTTCAAGTGGCAGATTTTTTGATATTAACATGGATTGTAATTGTATTTTATGTTTAAAGTATTGGATTAAATTTCAATAGAAAAAAAGATACAGCAGTTGAAAATGAAGACAAATGTATGTGGCCGCATGCGGTTGTAGGAACATGTGAGAAATTACACACATGGGATAGAAGGCAGCAGGAATTTTACATTGTATATATAATAAATTCAAAACCAGACAAGCAATTAATTTGAAATAAAACATTTTATTGGATAAATATTTTGGCCGCGGCTGCTTTTATTACATAAATACATTTTCTAAAATATTTACAAATTATTTTATTATCACATCACTTAAAAGTATAGATAAATAAATAAATAAACCCAGCCACTACGGCTCAGGCTTAATAATATTCTCTCTTCTGAGTAATCAAAACAAGCTTACCCCAAAGACAAAGATCTGAACCACATAAAAAAGCCGCAACAAGGGAGGGGCAACTTCTGGCAACTGTCAACGGTCCATAACCAGTAGCCCCTATTTATAGGGGTATTTTGCAGTATACATGCATTCATTGGTGGGTTAACGGATTTTTAACTGACCTATCCTATATTAAATTTAAAATGTATATAATTTTATTGGATAACTCATGCTAGCCTATGAATTTATCCCATTTTCAAAACTATTGGGATGTATTTAAGACAATTACCGCTGCCTCAGATCCCATGAGGAAAGGGTGGGGGGCCTTTTTCCTTTACATGGGATAGAAGGCAGCAGCCATTTTACATTGTATATATAATAAATTCAAAACCAGACAAGCAATTAATTTGAAATAAAATATTTTATTGGATAAATATTTTGGCTGCGGCTGTGTTTATTGGTTTAATCCATTTTCTAAAATATATACAAATAATTTTATTATCACATCACTTAAAAGTATAGATACATAAATAAATAAACCCAGCCACTATGGCTCAGGCTTAATAATATTCTCTTTTCCGAGTAATCAAAACAAACTTACCCCAACCTACAGGAAGTATGATAAGCATAGTGCCTGCCAGTATTGCTTCCATAATCAAACAAAATAGCTCTGGTTTCTTCCTCTCCAGCACCAGACGAGGGTCTGCATCCTTGCTTCTGGGTCAAGACATCACCATTCCGACATGTCCAAACTGAAATGTCTGCGTCACCACAATCTGGAGTAATGGACTTTATGTGGAAGAAATACATGGAAACGGCCCTTCTCTAGAAGGTCAGACAGTGGCCTCTTCAGGCCTGGCAGTATCAGAAGAAGACTTTTCACTATCCACTAGGACAATGGCATTATCTCGGTTCAGAGTAGCCTAAGGGGCTTATAGGAAGAAGATAAATTCATCAATCTAGTCCAGAGTTCACTTTATCAGATGGGTGGCGTGCCAATGGGCAAAACACAGAGGTCCAGAATCTTACAGGATACCAACCAGGTTCATATACTACAAACCATTTATTTGCCTATTGCAAAGTCAGTTAAGCAACATTGGAAGCAGGGGAGTTGAATTCAGTTCTGTTGATTCAAATGCCTCAGCATGGCCCTCCCTTATAGGTCATGCTTGTGTCAGGAAAACGGATGATTACCTGATGGTAATTTTCCTTTCCTGATGCAAAGCATGACAGCATACAGGTCCCTTCCATGTGGGTTTCGCATTTGAGTATAGTTATGAGAATGCCGCCTAGGGGGAGGCGACTCATTTATATATAGTATAACCAGTCCTGATTGGGCGAGGGGCTAAGCCTATCCCATTTGTGTATGCTGTCATACTTTACATCAATAAGGGAAAATTACCATCAGGTAAGTATACAATTTTCCATTTTAGATGAAAATTTTGAGGAAATTACAAGATAAGTTTAGTATAGAGCAGAGTTTCCACCTTGCAATTCATAGTGTGTTTAGCCTTCCACTGTTTTTGGTATCTCTGCTAGACTGCTGGATTTTTAGCACAAATGTAGAATTTTTGCAAAAAAAAAAGAGCAAAATGCACACTCACATCTACCTTGAAAAGGTCAACTTAATGTTAAATGTAAGCTTGTGCTGATTCCTTATAAATTACAAATGTAGGTGTCAGCCAATGTACATGTGCTCTGGAAAATGATTCCATATCACTGACAAAGGTTTTTATTGGTTAAAATATATGGTAAGGTACATTTACAGAATACAGATACACTCCCCCTTTCAGGTTTTAACAATTCAATTCATGCTCAGTTCTTCATATGCAATAAAGCAATCTGTGCACAGTCTAGGCATCTACTTTAAAGCGGTGTTTCAGCTGAAATTTTTTTTTTAAAGTCAGCAGCTAAAAAAAAAGTAGCTGCTGACTTTTAATAAGGAGACTTACCTTTCCAGGGCGCCTGCGATGTCGGCCGCTGAGGCCGACATGTCCCTCGGCTCTCGGGTCCCAGCGCCACCATCCTCACTAAGGGAAACAGGCAGTGGAGCCTTGCGGCTTCACTGCCCGTTTCCTACTGCGTATGCGCGAGTCGCGCAGCGCTTTGTGAATGGGACGCGCTGTGTTAGGGAACACACAGTTCCCAGAACACAGCGCGCCCCATTACCCAGAAGACAACGCGATGAGGAGAGAAGACGAAGATCACCGAGGAGCAGGAAGAAGGCAGATTAGGAAGACTGCCTAGCAACAGGGATTTCTGACAAGGTAAATTTTTTTTTTTACATTTTTTTAAGAATATTAATGATCTTTTTTTTTTTTAGGGTGGCCCTCCACTTTAACCACTTCAGCCCCGGAGCATTTGGCTGGCCAAAGACCAGAGCACTTTTTGCAATTCGGCACTGCGTCGCTTTAACTGACAATTGCGTGGTCGTGCAACGTGGCTCCCAAACAAAACTGACTACCTTTTTTCCGCACAAATAGAACTTTCTTTTGGTGGTATTTTTCACCATCTCTGCAGTTTTTATTCTTTGCGCTGTAAACAAAAAAAGAACGACAATTTTGAAAAAAAAAAAAAAACGCATTATTTTTAACTTTTTGCTATAATAAATATCCCCAAAATATATATATAAAATTTTTTTTTTTCCCTCAGTTTAAGCCAATACATATTCTTATACATATTTTTGGTAAAAAGAAAAATCACAATAAGCATTTATTCATTGGTTTGCGCAAAAGTTATAGCGTCTACAAAATAGGGTATCGTATTATGCCATTTTTATTAATAATTTTTTTTTTACTAGTAATGGCGGCGATCAGCAATTTCTATTGTGACTGCAACATTATGACGGACACATCGGACACTTTTGGTGCTATTTTGGGAACATTCACATTCATATAGCGATCAGTGCGATTAGAAACGCACTGATTACTGTGTAAATGTGACTGGCATTGAAGGGGTTAACCAGGAGGGGGTGCTGCAGGGGTTAAGTGTGTCCTAAGGAGTGATTCTAACTGTGGGGGGGAGGGGCTGTGTGTGACACAACACTGATCACTGCTCCCGAATACAGGGAGCTGTGATCAGTGACAGTGTCACTAGGCAGAACAAGGAATTGCTTGTTTACATCAGCATTTCCCCATTCTTCCTCTCCGTGAGACGATTGTGGGTATCCCCGCGGACATCGAGTCTGCGGGACCCGCGGTTGGACTCACGGAGCTTGCAGCAGTACACACGTGCGCGCCTGCTATCCAAGCCCCGCAAGATCACGTACAATAACGTGATTTCACACAGCGGAGCCAACCTGCCGCAGTGAAACTGCGGCGGCTGGTCCCAAGCAGTTAAGCAGTTAAGGCCTCATGCACAGCTGTAGAAAGGTGTAGCTGTAGAATGAGTTTTTCAGGGTTTTTTAGCTATAGCGTTTTTTAGCTTTTTTTACAGAATTATACTTCCACAAACGCTTATGGCTCAAAAATGCTGATAAATGTAGAATAGCTGTGTTTTTTAGCATTTATTTTTGGCATTTTTAAGCACCTGGTACCTAACTGCACTCTGTACCCTGTACCTACCTGCACCCTGTACCTACCTGCACCCTGTACCTACCTGCACCATGTACCTACCTGCACCATGTACCTACCTACACCCACCTGCCCTCTGCACCCACCTGAACTCTGCACCCTGCACCCACCTGCACTCTGCACCCACCTGCACCCTGCACCTACCTGAACCCTGCACCCACCTGAACTCTGCTCCCTGCACCCTCCTGAACTTTGCACCCACCTGAACTCTGCACCCACCTGCACTCTGCACCCACCTGCACTCTCACCCCCCTTAAGGACCCTCCCACACCCTGTTGCTGTGGCATGCTCAACCCCCCACCCCCCTACTTGGGGAAAGATGTGGAGCGTGGTTGAGTTCCTGCACCTTTTCTCTAAGAAGAATGCGACTATCAATTAGCACTCCGGCAGGCTGGGGTGGGGGGGGGGGGTGTTCTACTAGTGGGGGGGGCGACACCATGTTTTACCGCCACTGCCTTTACATTGCAACCATTTCCACGTCACAGCGCCCCTTTTCATTGCAGACATTTCCGCGTCATAGCGCCCCTTTACATTGCAGCCATTTTCATGCCACAGTGCCCCTTTGTGCTGCAGCAATTTCCAAATCACAGCTCCCCTTTACATTGCAGCCATTTCCACGTCATGGTGCCCCTTTACATTGTAGACATTTCCATGCCATAGCGCCCCTTTACATTAGAGCCATTTCCATGTCACAGCGCCCCTTTACATTGCAGCCATTTCCATGTCATAGTGCCCCATTACACATCACAGTACCCCTTATCACAGCACAGTGCACCTTTACATTGCAGCCATTTTCACATAAGTGTTTTTGTTTGTAAATTACTTTACTACTACTTTAGGCCTGGTTCACATGTATGTGGGTTGGCGGCCCACATTTGCACATGCACAGCAGCCCATTAATTTGAATGGGCTGCCATGCCTGCGTTTCCCACAGAAAAAAAAGGTGCATGCAGCATTTTAAAAATGCAGTGGCCTTGAAATCGCTTCTTGCTTGTAGCACCATGTAACTTACCTGCAGTTCCTGCACACCCAAACATACTGTGTTTTTAAAAGCGTGGCCTGCGCATTTAAAAACGCAGCAAGTTTGCCAATGCGGAAACTGTAGGGTAAATTACATGGTGCAAATGCAGAATGGATTTTCAAGGCCACTGCATTTTTAAAATGCTGCATGCACGGACTGCTGTGCCTGTGCAAACTCACATACATGTAAACCAGGGTTAAAATAGGCCCATCAAGCAATGAAATACTGTACAGCACTGTGTGGTCTTTTGGCCCTACCCATGCTGTGTGCTCTGTAATAAAAACAGCCACGACCTGGACAGGGTTTTGAAACTCTACATATGAGGTCCTGGGAAACCATGGGAGGAGAAAGACCTACCTAGTCCTGGCCTGGCCAGCTCAGCTCATTTAGGCATTTAGGACATATAAGACTATCCCTTTTGTTCCAGCCTTTTTTCATATTCTTTACATGCTGTGTCTTCAAAGGGGATGTTTCCTTTCATTTTGTGTACTCGTTGGGGAAGTTTACCCTCACTTTGTGTCCAATGACCACACATAAATTGAGGAAAAACTTTCCCTTTTGAGGACACAGTATGTATGACCACAAAAAAAAAAAGTATAGAGACAAAGGTTGTAAGTAATAGCAATTTTCTAGTAAAGGTGAACAGTGGGGAAGTTAGGACCTCTATCTTATCATATAGCTTTTTTTACTGTTTCCATATCCCTACATAAAAGAGAAATGACAGGACTTATTTTTATTGTTAATTTACTTTGGTCCAGCTTGGCACAATTGTAATTATCCATAACTTATACCTGGTGGGCCACTGGAGAAGCTGAAAACAACTGTAGTAGTCCATGCTATTACAATGATAGCTGCAATTTCAATGAATATAATTCATCCTCTAATTGGAACAAGGGCAGATCACAACCTCATTCATTTCTCTTCTCCACCTTGTTGATTTGGAGAAATGCCTTGTATTCATTGCAAAAAAATACAAGATGTTTTCTGTTGCTTGAGCAGAATCAGAAAGATTGAGGCTATCGCTGTATGTAGTGTGGGATACTACAGTGGTTTTCAGCATTCCCAGTGGCCCTCCAGATATAAGGAAAGGATAATTATATCATACCAAACTGAACCAATGTACATTGGCACGACATTGGCAAGATAATTCCTGGAGTTCTGCTTTAACCTCGAACCCAAGAAATAGGCATAATATCATGAATATTACTGAGAACTTCAGAAATCCTTCCCCTCCAGTCATTCTTATGCCACGTACACACGATCGGAATTCTCGTCGGAAAAATCTCTGATGGTTTTCCTGACGGAATTCCGATGGAATTCCGCTCAAGCTGTCTTACCTACACACGGTCACACCAAATTCCGATCATTTAGAACGTGGTGACGTACAACACGTACAACGGGACTAGAACGAGGAAGTTCAATAGCCAGTAGCCAATAGCTTCCGTCTCGTAGTTAAATCTGAGCATGCATGATTTTTAACATGTCGGAATTGCATACACACAATCGGAATTTTTTCCGTTGGGAAAATTGTGAACATGCTATCAATTTTTGGCTGGTGTAAATTCGGACAGCTAAATTCCGATGGAGCATACATACGGTCGCATTTTCCGATGAAAAGGTCTCATTTGTCTTTTTCTGGCAGGAATTCTGATCGTGTGTACGCGGCATTAGGATATAGCATTCATCCTACAGAGAAGCACAACAGTATGAATAATCAAAAACATAAGGTTCTACACAAATTCCTTTCCAGCCTCAACAATACATCCAACGAGCACTGCTCTTCCAATTAGACCTTTATGATAAATTGGTATTGTAGATTTTGTGAATGAGATTTAAAGGATGGTTTATGCTAAGCAATCAAGGCTGATAACAATAGAAATAGGTCCAAGATTTGCATTTCATTTTTGTAATCTTAGAAAACAGTGAGGCTGATTTACTAAAACTCGAGAGTGTAAAATCTGGTGCAGCTGTTCATGCTAGCCAATCAGCTTTCAGCTTCTGCTTATTCAATTAAAGTGGACCTCTACCCAAAAAGGAGTACTCTGGGTGCTCCTCCACCCTGCTCTGCCATATTTGACATATCATTTTTATTTTTTGGGGGGGGGAGTGGGTACCTAGTTTTATCAAGCGATCCAAGCAGAAGTTCTCCCCCACCTCTCCATCCCCACAGTCTACTGGGACACATTACAGGTCCCAGAAGACTGCAGGGCCATTCACAAAGCACAGCGGCTTGTGCATGTGCAGTGAGCAGTTGGCTGTGAAGCCAAAAGCAGCATAGCCAGCTGCCCATAGTTAGGATGCCAGGAACCAGAAGAATAGTAAAGAACTAGTCCGGGTTAGGACCACGCTGGAACCCATTAAAAGGTAAATGTCCTTTTATTAAAAGTCAGCAGCTACAGCATTTGTAGCTGCTGACTTTTATTTATTTTTTTATCCTGAGTGATCAGCCACTTTAAGCTTTGACAAAAAATCTGGGAGCTGATTGATTTCTATGCAGAGTTGCACCAAATGTTGCACTCTCCAGTTCTAGTGAATCAATCGCATTGTATCATAATCTTAATCTCTTCTTCATGACGCTTGTTTTCATGGTAGCCTGTAAATCATACAAATTGCACTGATCATCATCCTTGAATACTACATAAAGATAATTCCTTAAATCAATAAACTGATCAGATTGACAAGAAATATTGATCTATGTATCGTCATTTTTCAATCCTTTTAGATTATTTTTTTATGCGGAAGTTAAAAGAAACTAAAAAGTTTGAAAATGTTCAGTCCTTGTTGATGAGGTTACTGTTAATGATTTTTTTGTTATGCAGTCTGAATCTAGAGCAAGGAAAATTTTATTGATTATATGACACATGATTATACTGTAAACAGTATGAGCAATGGTAGCTAATGTAGAAGCCGCACAGCATAATTACATTATTGTTAGCTATATAAATGTCTGTTCAGTGTGGGTGTTTTTACATTTGTAGTTGTGGATGATATTTGCAGTTCCGTTACATATTTATATATATTATTATAGATATAATTAATAATTTTAATTTTAAAGTGACCCTGTCACAACAGAGTCACTTTCTCTATAGCAGACTTATACTTATACTTATATTTCTGTAGCATGTATTTAGAAAGGCCTCCGCTTCTCTGCTACCCAGCCCCTGAAGGATTCAACCAACCAGATGGCTTAACTACTTGCTCCCCTGCCATACACTGTGGTAACTCCTGTTTGTTCATCCTGTAGTGTTGTGCAAGCCAATGGAAGGACCAGAGTGACTAGCTGAGGAGCAAGTATAAAAAACATGCTGGGGCAAAAAGAAAAATCTGCTTTTTGACACATGGGGTGCCAGAAGATAAATATATCAATGCTTCTTTTACAGGTGGACTATTGAGTAAAACTGACCCTAAGGTACTTTAATCACCTCAAGACTGGACTGTTTCACCCCCTACTGCCCAGGCCATTTTTTTTCATCGCTGTCACACTTTGAATGACAATTACTCAGGTATGTAGAACTGTACCCAAATTCTTTTTATATCTTTTTTGAGAGAGATAGAGCTTTATTTTGGTGGTATTTAACCACTGGGTTTATTTTCTTTTTGCTGAGACTGAAAAGACTGAAAATTTTGCAAAAAAAAGTTTGTTTTTGTTATAACATTTTCTAGATAAATAATCTTTCTTCATAAATTTAGGCCAGAATACAATACATTTGGAAAGTATTCACAAGGACTTTTTCCACATGGTGAGACATTTGAAGACTTTTTGGCACAGGTTCATTGACAGCGAACATGGCATTCCTGGGGACAGCCATGTACAAGTAGACTAGTCTTGCTTGGCTTATAGGCAGGGCCGCTGATAAGGCAGTAAAGCCAGCCCACCCGTAGCGGGCCCGAGCCTCATCAGTCCAAAAGGGAACCCGGACACCTGCAGGAGAGGAGAGTCAACTGTTCTGCCTTGTGACTCCTGTGAATCCCACTGCACTGCTGATAGCATTCTGCCTCCCTAATTATTACACTGTCGGGTCCTGAAACCCCCCTCCCCTCCCCTTGTGATTGGCAGTGTTATCTTGCAAAGAAGAAAGATCAAGGAGGGAAGAAGTTCTCTGCTTGCTCCTCCCTGAGTACAAAGCTCTGCTCTCCTGACCTAAACACCGTGCTCTGTGTGCATAGTGGCTGTAGGGTTTGAATGTGGTAATGCTTCTGCTGGAAAGGGGTGAGTGGGGAAAAGGAGGGGGGCGGGGGGAGTGAAGCTGCAGAAAGTTCAGAATTCCAGCACCAGCTATTTCTATATGCCACTCCTGAGGCTCCATTTACACGTAGCATAGCGGGAACGCATGCTCCTGCACATTTTTTTTTTCTAGTTTGTTTATGCATGGGGCAGCCCATTCACTTGAATGGGCTGCCCGACGTTTGACAAACACGCCATAAAAGGTCTAGAACATTTTCAGGCGTGAAGCTTTGCACGCTTGTCACATGACAAAACACAAGTCTGCTGTTTTTGGAGTGCCATTAACAATTAACGGCACCTCAAGCGCTATGTGAGATTGCAGTGCAAATCTAAAATGCATGCAAAGCGTGCGTTTCCCATGCCCTTTGTCACATGTTCAGGAAATACAAATGTGAATGCAGTATAAGGACTCTTTCCCATGGGTGGCTAAGCCATGGATTTATCGCCACCCCTGGCTGTGCACCCAAATCTTAACAATGCAGTCAGACAGGGCTGTACTCATGCTGTGGCTGCAATGTTTAACTACACAGCTGTGGCATTTAAACACAGGCTGCAGAGTTTGACAAGTAGCATGACCTATCAAATGCCCCCTTGATTTCAATAGGGCTTCTCTGCAACTGCAAGCAAAACACTTGGCTTAAAGTTTCAGCCAGTCTCGCAAAGTAAAATTACTATTCAGCAATTTTAAAATACAGGTGTCAGGAGGCAATGTTAGCAAGGGTATAATTTCTGCCATAGCTGCAAAACAGCATTGTGACCATTGCATTTTAGGAAAAATTTAATTTGATAAATTTGGGGACACCCTGTCTGGTAGGCTGTATGGGTCCCCTTAATTTCTAACAGAAGCCCTGCTTATAGGAACATGGACTGCTATAGGTGATGTTACACTGAGCTATATTCCCTGACCACTCGTACAGGGCTAACCATTACAGTACATTGGTTTTCATACAATTGGTTGATTTGTGTGATACAAAAGACACAATGTCCAGTACATAATCAGTCAAAACATTGAATGGTGAAGAAAGGAAGAACAAAAGAGTTCCTGTGGTTCCAGGAGTGCAGTTGTCCGCAGGGGATGGCTGACACTGGTGTCTCGCAGGAACATAGTCAGTTGGGCGTGAAGATGGGTAAGTTCAGGTGGTAGACAGAGACATGGTCAGCACACAGTCAAAGGCAACAGGCAGAAGCATAGTCAATAAACAGGCCAGGGTCAGTACAGGCGGAAGGCTTAGGCATCACTCCACTGGTGATGCGATGATCAGGAACATTGTTGCTGGCTGCACTGGTCTGGTGACACTGAGACTTGTGTAGTGGTGATCAGGAACATTGTTGCTGGCTTACACTGGCATGGTGACACTGGGGACTATTGTGGCACCAATCAGGAACACTCCTGCTGATTTACACTGGTCCAGTGACACCGGGACTGGTGTGGTGACAATTAAGGACAGCATTACTGGCTTACACTGTTGTTGGCGACACTGTGAATGGTGTGGCAGTGATAAGGATCACTAATGCTGGCATACACCTGTAGCGTGGCCTTCTCAAGAACTGCAGCCCCTCTGACACACCAGGTTGAGTGTACATACATACAATATCACAGCATACTAAATTATACTTTGTACGCAATAGTAGTGCTATATCAAAGAAAACAGGCACCAAACCAGGTAGTAAAGGCAAACTCAAAGTGTTTGTTAACTTAAAAAAAATATATATGATCCTGTTTCGTTAAAGCATGTTATACAGCACAGTGCTTGTGCTGTGTCATTTGGCCCCTTGTATCACCTGAAATACCTGGCTGATCCTGACAGTTTCTGCCCTCCCCATGTAAACTGACTATGATAATCGTGGCTGCTGAGCCCTGACATCGTGGTCAGTTTACGTGTCTCCATTATCCGCAGTCCTAATCTGTCCCCCTCTGTGCTCTCCTCCATCCTCTCCCCCTCCCTGTCAGCTCCTGTGTCAGCCCCCCCCTCCTGCTGCTGAAATAACATGTCCTAATTGATTTAATCTGCTCTGACTCCTAAGGACATTTCCCCCTGTGTGTCTGTTTTATAAAAAAAATGCCATATATACCTTATTTCTGAGAGCTGATGAACGGGCATATGACCTGCCACCGGCTATCATTGGGGCCTTTTAATAGCGTCTTTGTACTTGATGACAGGACCAGTTAACCTGCATGCAGTAGAGCTACAGTATAGCTATAGTATAGTCTCCGAACAGATGCAACGCAGATGTGGAAAAAGCTTGGTTTAATAGGGTTGGTATAGGTGCAGTCTAGGTTCAGAAAAGTGTAGTAAAGAGTGCAGTATTGGTGCAGTATAGATTGGGTACACTTGGTGTCCTGCTATCGGGGGCTCGGTTCCTGCTAGCAGTATCAGCAATGGGCAAATAGCCCTCTCACCAGTCCCCAGGATGCTGCAGTGACCTCTCACTGTAGAAGGTAGGGGGCCCCCTCGGCCTCTCCCAGAAAGCCTCTGGTGATCAGCGGTGGGAAGCAGTGGTCGGATCTCTGCTCCTATGATCTCCCGCTGGCAGGTGAAAATCTAGACAGAGATACTCTTTCTCTAACTCCCTCGGTACCAAGAGGAAGAGCTTTCTCAGACAGTTTAATAAAAATCATCTCTCCACTCCTACGGCACACACAGTGCATATTGGGATCTCTAGTGTAATCCTTATAGAGTTACCATTATATGTCTGCTGTCTCAAACTACCGCTCCCAGGACTCTCAGCACTCTGCATAGAAGTCTATGGGCTTGCTTGCATTTAGCTCTACCCCTGCTAGCCAGAGGAGGATGGTGCAGCATAACATTAGTATCTCAGTAAGAGAAGAATAAAGGGCAATGACTCCACCTCCCTATTGCTGTAGCCCAGCACCTGGCTACACACTGGTTTGGTGACTGGTGTGGCAGTGATTGGAAAAACGCATCCACCCTCAGAACGAGATCCCAGGCTTATGGTGGGATGAAAAATGTGGGCATGATTCACTTCGGTGTTTATTTTTCTAATTTTATTGATGAAAATTTCAGAGGGGTAGTGGAGTGAATCACAAATTTCCAAATCCCAATTATTGTGTAGCTTGTATCTGCCTTCTAGTTGGTTCAGTTGGTAATCTTTGGCCCTGTAAGAGCAACTACATATCAGGTCTATGACTTTGTAAGTGCAATCACAGTCTCTTTTCTCTGCTTAGTGAGTGTGACACTTGTGACAACATAAAAGCCTTTATAGTCTCTTCCCTCTGATTAGTAAGTAATCCTTCTTGCCAGTCAAGATGCACCTTTTAGCAAGCCATCTCTGGACTTACGTCAGCGCAGAATAACCTCAGCTCATGCTGTTTACTAGCAGATACACTATATTACCAAAAATATTGAGACACCTGCCTTTACACACACATGAACTTTAATAGCGTCTTAGTCTCTAGGGTTCAAAATTGAGTTGGCCCACCCTTTTCAGCTATAGCAGCTTCAACTCTTCTAGGAAGGCTGTCCACAAAGTTTAGGAGTATTTCTATGGGAATGTTTGACCATTCTTCCAGAAGCGCATTTGTGAGGTCAGGCACTGATGTGGACGAGAAAGCTTGGCTCGCAGTCTCCACTCTAATTCATCCCAAAGGTGTTCTATCAGGTTGCGCTTCTGTAAGAATTGTCAAACATTCTCATAGACACACTCCTAAACCTTGTGGACAGCCTTCCCAGAAGAGTTGAAGCTGTTAGCCCTTGTACACACGATCGGAGATTCTGACTGAATGTGTCCGATCGGAGCGTTTTGTCGGATATTCCGACTGTGTGTGGTCTGCATCGGACTGTTTCCGTTGGAATATCTATCGGACCAAATTTTCCAACTTGCCGTAAATATTTTCCGACAAAATGCTCAAATCGGACATACTCCGATCATGTGTAGAGAATTCCGATCGGACAAAGTGCCACGCATGCTCAGAACAAATTCCTACATCAAAGCTATTGGCTACTAGCCTGAACATAGTCCCGTCATAACGAAATAACGTCATCACGTTCTGAACGATCGGATTTTCCGACAACTTCGTCCGACCGTGTGTATACAACAGTTTCGGACAAAATCCGTTGGACAAAATCTGACGGATTTGGTTGTCGGAATCTCCGATCGTGTGTACAAGGACTAAGAGGGTGGGCCAACTCAATATTGAACCCTACGGACTAAGACTGGGATGCCATTAAAGTTCACGTGTAGGGGTCCCAATACTTTTGGTAATATAGTGTATCTTCAGACCTTTCAGCAGACAAAATCTTCAACACAGACCCTTCCTCCCCGCTCCATCTGAGGCAGAGCCAAGAAGAGAAAAGAGCACTACTTACCAATGCCTCAGTGATTGGCTAGTGAGGATAAATATTTATAATTTCGTTTTTGATTTCTCCCATTCTGACTACAGTCTAGCTGCTTTAACAACACAAAAAGATTAATAACATTCAAGATTAAGACAAGGTCCTACAACTTCACTAAACATGAGTGTATATCTTTAAAGATCAAAAAATTACATTCACTGGCTGTGAAAAGGATTAAGAGCTTATGTGAACCCACGGGAAACACATGACTAATCTTAATAGTGATTTATCTTTATTGTGCATTTCCTTTCAGTAAATCAGGCCCAATGAGAAGGGTGAGACAAAAATAAAATTTTTACTAAATTGATGTAATGATAGCAACTAGCAAAAGTTGATTGGAAAGAATATGAAAGTTTGTGGTGTTGTGGTGTCGATGAATGGAAAGGTGTGCATCATTGTGGTGTCAATGAGTGTCAAACGTGCATAGTTTTAGGGTTGAAAAATTAAGGAAAGCGTGTTGTTGGGGAATGCAGAAGTGCAAATTGCTGGCTGCAGTGTTGGTAAGCGAAAAAGGGCATATGGTTTTGATCCTGGCAAGGGCAGAATAGAAACTTTTTGCTGTATCAGCTAGTGCTGAAATGCATTGAGGCATAAGCAACAGCAAAACTGGGCATCATTGGTGAGTGAAAAGTGCATGTTGGTGGGGTTTGTTGAGTACAAAAAGGCAAATTGATTCTCTGTTGGCACACGTTGTGTTGTCCACTGCAGATAAAGTTTTGCTGTACTGGCAAATGCAGAAATCCATGTTAAGTATGTGTGTGTAAGTGTTGGCAAGTTCAGAAATGTGGGTGGTATTGGTGAGTGCAAAAGTTGACATCACTGTGGTGTAGTGTAGAAAAGTGTGTGTTGATTAGAGCAGAAGTGCTCCTTAGTGTGGCATAAGCGAGTGCAAAAGTGTGTGTTGGTATGGTGTTGGCAAGTACAGAAGTGCTCATTAGTGTAGAGTAAGCAAGTGCAATTGTACACTTAATTGCAGCAATGGCAAGTACAAGAGAGCATGTTGTTGCAGTGTTGGCAAGTGCAGAAGTGTATGTATGAGCCATGCTACTGTCTTAACGAGTTATGGACACCGGGCATACTACACACAGCCAAAAAATGTATTGGAAGCACACAGTATGCCCTGTTCTTCTGCTCCTCTATTGTACCCCTTGCAGCATCCATCAAATCCTGGTGATACCTGTTGCTCCAATCCCGACGTATATCGTCACATCACGTGACTTCATCAGGGGTCCTTGAAGACCTTTTTTTTTGCCTAAGGAAGATTTTTTTTAAGTACCGCAGCCACAAACCACATTGACTTGAATGGACGAGTTTGACAGCCTGTCAATTCAACAAGCCATGCAACATTTACTGTATAGTAAGTTTTAGATGGGTGGTCGGGAACAGTAAAACTGCAGTTCAACTGACTGTTTTTACCGTACTCTGGCCTCCCAAGTAAAAAAGGCCTAAAATTGTAATGTGTCTAAAACTGGCATTTTTGAGTCTACTTGGTTTCAAAGGGATAAGCTTCAGTCTATACATTATATGTTGGGCTTCATATACATGGGCGGCTAGGGGGCATTAAAATAGGGGGTTGAGTCATGGTTTTACTGCCCCATACCAACACACTTCAAGGCTGGCCATGTTAGTTCAAACAAGCATGGTTGCAGTGCGGCAAAATTTATACAACAGGCCATGTTTGGCAGGCTCTACTGCCTCCAAATACAAACCATTTAAGTGAAGCATTCACTCAGATGATGGTAGTATTAAATATAATGATACAACACTAACCATATTCATGTACTGAACATATTGTTCTATGTTTAGTTTTTCATCTGCTGTAGGGATGCTCTGCTATGAATTCTGTTAATCCTCAAGTACATCCACTTAAGCACTCAGTTACACAGGCTGTCACATAATAGAATCTGCGTCCTTTTGCTCAATCATAAATTCATAAGTATAATTCAGTTTAGCTAATCTTTCTTCATAGCTGGAGGATCTCAGCTTTATAAATAGTTTATCTGAACTGAATTTATCAACCCTAAGCAGAGGCAAGGTATAATCAGCTTGCATAAGTATATAAATAGTCCACATAGTAAACTTGGTGGAAAGTTGTTCACCACAAACAGTGTTGTGCCTTGGGCGTGCCACATATACCCAAAAAAAACTTTGATTCGCATATGCTACAACTTTTCAAGTTACATTTTTTTTTTTTTAATAATAGTTGTTCCTAATTAACTGTAGCCAGGTGCTTGGCTAAGAATAGAGAATGAGAGAAACATTGGCTGCATCTGCTCTCTGTAGCTGCTGCTCTGCAGTGCTGAACTGGCTAACTGGCTAACAGCTATATTAGTAAGAGAAGCAAACTGTTGAGCAGGACAAGTTCAGTTCAGTAGAGTCAGGCAGCATTGCACTCTGGGGATTGTGGTCCAGAGGAGAGAGACTCTACTGTAATCAAGATTTGAACTGCATTTCCCAGAAGGAGATTGCCAGGAGGAAGGGAAAGAGCTGCATTTTCTCAAGCTATACACAGCTTCCTCTTGCCATGAGGGAGCCTGGAGAGTGCACAGGCTCCCTTATGGCACCACCACCACTTCTGCATCGGCGGCCTGAGCACGATCTGAAATGCTGAGTACAAGTGTGCCGACAGCCAGAGTCACCTGGGTACAGAGCAGAGAGTGGACTAATTGCTGTGTGTGACCAGATGGTAAGCTGCAATGCTGCTAGGACTGGTGAACTGCTGCTTTTGAGGATTTACTATCTTCTGCTAGAGAGAGAGAGACTGAGTCCTTTAGGAACTGACCATACATCCATCTAGTAACCTTTTTGCTGCCTGCATGCTTGACTGGGACTATTCTCATGTGCACCAATGGTACAACTGGTCCCCAATGGTAGCCGGCTAAAGAGTTAGGACCAAAGACTGTCCCTTTGCATCTGTTACACAGAGGCTTTCACCTATTGTTTATGCTAAGAGGTACCTCTCATGGGACATTGCACCATATCCTAGCTGTTCTCCTAAAGTGCACTCTAGCCACCTCAACACAGTGCACTTACACCCCCTTCCACACCAGACCAATTTTCAGCTTTCAGCGCTCTCACAGTTTGAATGACAATTACTCATGCAACACTGTACCCATATGAAACTTGCGTCCTTTTTTTCCACACAAATAGAGCTTTCTTTTAGTGGTATTTAATCACTAGTGGGTTTTTTATTTTTTGTGCTATAAATAAAAAAATACGTAAATTTTGTGAAAAAAATGCCTTTTTCTTTGTTTCTGTTATAAAATTTTGCTAATTAGTAATTTTTTTCTTCATACATTTTGGCCAAAATTTATACTGCTACATATCGTTGGTAAAAATAACCCAAATTAGTGTATATTATTTGGTCTTTGTGAAAGTTATAGAGTCTACAAACTATGGTGCCAATTTACTGAAAATTGATCACATCTGATCAGGCCTTCAGTACATCAGGTGTATCTAATTTCTTGAGACACTAAGGCTGCGTACACACGCGGGGACTGTTCGCTCAACTTTGTCCGCTGAACAGTGTTTCGGCGGACAGTCCGCTCGTGTGTGGGCTTTCAGCGGACAGTTTCAGCGGACAGTCTGACGAACAAAGTTTTTCGGAAATTCCGAAAAACTGTCCGCTGAAACTTGGTTTGAGTGGACAGTCCGCCCGTGTGTAGGCTTGTTCGTCAAACTAAGTCTCGCGCATACTCAGAAAGAATTTACACGCCGAAGGTTGCATTGCAGTGTATAGGACGTCGTTTTCTAGTCCCGTCGTACGTGCCGTTCACGTCATCGCGCACGGTTTCAGCGGACTGTTCGTTCGTCGTGTGTGGGCAAGTCCGTCCATGCTAATTTTGAGCGGACTGTCCGCTGAAACTGTTTGACGGACAAAGTTGAGCGAACAGTCCCCGCGTGTGTACGCGGCCTAACAAGTCAGGAAAATACAAATACCCCCCAAATTACCCCTTTTTAAAAAGTAAACATTCTAAGGTAATACGTAAGTAGCATGGTGAGTTTTTTTAAGCTGTCATTTTTTCCCATAATTCTTTGAAAAGGAAGACTTTTTTTTTACTTTTTTATTTTTTTTTTACAAAATTGTCATATTATCAGGTTATTTCTCACACACAGCATATGCATACAACAAATTACACCCCAAAATACATTTTGCTACTCTTCCCGAGTATGGCGATACCACATGTGTGAGACTTTTACACAGCCTGGCCACATACAAAGCACCAACATTGAAGTGGCACCTTTTACGAGCAAAAATTACACATCTCATTTCACAACCACCTATTACACCTTTGAAGGCCCTGGAGCACGAGGACAATGGAATTGCCCACAAAATGACCCCATTTTGTAAAGCTAACACCCCAATGAATAATCTATGAGTCAAAATGTGTCTTTTGAACGGTTCATTTTTTCCAGAACTTTTTGGAAAATGTGGAAAAAAATTAAAACACTTTTTTTTTACACAAAGTTGTCAATTTATAAGATATTTCTAACACAGCATGTATATAGCAAAAATTACACCCCAAAACACATTCTGCTACTCCTCCCAAGTACGGTGATACCACATGTGTAGGACTTTTACACAGCCTGTTCACATAGGGAGGCCGACCATTGAAGTAGTACCTTCAGGCGTTCTAGGAGCAAAAATTACACATCTCATTTTATTCCTACCCATTACACTTTTGAAGGTCCAGGAGCACCAGGACAATGGAATTACCCACAAAATGACCCTATTTTGGAAAGCAAACACCCCAACATATATTCTATGAGGCATGGGCTGCAAATAGGTACTCAGGTACTCTGATGGGCTGCAGATAGGTATTTGAGTACCCTGATGGCCTGGTGACAGGTACTCGGGTACTCTGATGGCCTGGTGACAGGTACTCGGGTACTCTGATGGCTTGGTGACAGGTACTCGGGTACTCTGATGGCCTGGTGACAGGTTCTCTGATGGCCTGGTGACTGGTATTCAGGTACTCTGAAGGGCGGTGATAGGTACTCAGGTACTCATATGGACTGTGATAGGTACTCAGGTACTCAGATGGACTGACAGGTACTCAGGTACTCAGATGAACTGTGACAGGTATTCAGGTACTCATATGGACTTTGAAAGGTACTCAGATGAACTGTGACAGGTACTCGGGTACTCAGATGTACTGTGACAGGGACTCGGGTACTCTGATGGGCGGCAGATAGGTATTTGAGTACCCTGATGGCCTGGTGACAGGTACTCGGGTACTCCGATGGCCTGGTGACAGGTACTCGGGTACTCTGATGGCTTGGTGACAGGTACTCGGGTACTCTGATGGCCTGGTGACAGGTTCTCTGATGGCCTGGTGACTGGTATTCAGGTACTCGGGTACCCTGATGGGCTGTGACAGGTACTCTGGTACTCTGATGGGCTGTGACAGGTACTCTGGGACTCTGAGGGGCTGTGACAGGTACTCTGGGACTCTGATGAGCTGTGACAGGTACTCAGGGACTCTGATGGGCTGTGACAGATATTCGGGTACTCTGATGGGCTGTGACAGGTACTCTGATGGGCTGTGACAGCTACTCGGGTACTCTGATGGGCTGTGACAGGTACTCTGATGGGCTGTGACAGCTACTCGGGTACTCTGATGGGCTGTGACAGGTACTCGGGTACTTTAGTTAATTTAGTTAATATGTAACGTTAAAAAAAAAAAAAGCAATTTATTCTTAAATATATGCAGTCGTTAATATAAATAACCAACTATATGGTTAGAGAGAAAAATCTCTAATCCACTCTGAGAACAACAGACAGAAGAGATATGCTGCATATACTATTAGAGGAGATCTTCCCTCAAAAAAAATGTAATTTGAAGAACATTTGTTCGATTTTCTAATCGTTAGTGGGGTCAAATTGATGTTCATTTTCAACCACAGTGACGGGAAAATTTGGAAATAGAAAACTTCTTGGTGAAAGGAATTTTCAGACAGTGTATGTGGTTTTCGTTCAGAAATTACACTCATTTTAAAAACAAAATGTTAAAAACAAGTGAACATTTCCAAACAACATTCTTTCAGCGAATGTACAAAGATTTTTCGTCTGAAAATTGATCCGTGTGGCCAGCATAAGCCTCGGTATGCAGTTTGCTTTTGATCTGTTTCTGCAGTGCTTTTTGCTATGCGTTTTGATTTTTGCGCACGTGATTTTGCTGTGATGTGAGTTTTTGCATTTTTTTTTGGCCAATTTGTTGTTGGGCAGATTAAAAAACACAATTTGCTGCAAAACCCATTGCATGCTTTTCTGCAGCTTCTCCGTTGAACCATTGAACCAATGGTTTGGTTGAACCATTGAACCAAAAAAAAAGTCCCGGACCGTTTCCAAATACACAACAGCTGAAAAAAGCATAGATGTGAACGTGTCCCATAAGAAACCATATAAATGAACTGTAGTGTGTTTCTGAAAAAAGCACCAAAAAACACATAGATGTGAACCAGGTCTAAGCCCTTGTACACACGGTCGGATATTCCCACGGAATATGTCTGATCGGACCGTGTTGTCAGATAATCCGACTGTGTGTGGGCTCCATCGGACTGTTTCCGTTGGAATATCCGACCGACAAAGTTTTAGAGCTGGGCTCTAAAACTTTCCGACAACATGATCCGATTGGACTTGTGTGTAGAGAATTCCGATCGAACAAAGTGCCACATATGCTCAGATCAAATTCCTAGACCAAAGCTATTGGCTACTAGCCTGAACGTAGTCCCGTCGTAACGAAATAACGTCATCACGTTACGTACGATCGGATTTTCCCGACAACTTTGTCCGACCATGTGTATGCAACACAACTTTCGGAAAAAATCCAACGGATTTTGTTGTCGGAATGTTGGACCGTGTGTACAAGGGCTAAGACGTTTAGTAACATAATGGGGTTAAAAAAAACTAAAAGTAGCCCTTTATGCTACAACAAAAAGCAGATAATCACTACTGTAAGGGGTTCATTTATATTAACTGTAGAACTGTGAAAGTCGTATTTACGGTAGCGATTATTTGCTATTTTTGTACTATAAAGGGCTCATTTTAGTTTTTTTTAATCCCATTATGTTACATGGCCGATTAATCGATTATGAAAATAGTAATCGATTAATTTCATAATCGATTAGTTGTCGATTAATTGATTAGTTGTTTCAGCCCTAGCTATGTGTGAATGGGGCCTAATATACATGCAGCAAACACTAATTCTATTGTCCAAGGCGATAAGTTGATAGTCTATGGAAAAGAGAACTGATAAACCAGAATGTAAAGGCATTTTTCACTTTTCCCCCTGACTTATGACAGTTGTAGATTTGTTCTCCTTGCTTTGCCTAGAACTCTGTGTGAGATTTTTTGTGAAAGGCAAATGCCTCATGTGGATCCAAAATTAATTTTGGACCCTACTTATTAACTAATATGTTGTTAGGCAAGTAGGCATTGTCTGTCTCCACTTAGTTTTGGATTTCCACCACTAGCAGACTCTTCTCTAGAGAAACAAGAAAACAACATTTGGGAAAGAAAAACAAACATTATGAAATATAAAGTATATACCTTAGTCATGGATATATCAAAATCGATCTAAAACAGTAACGATTTGTGGATTTGTGTCCAGAGTCTGCACATCCCACTAAGCCCTTGTACACACGGTCAGAGAATCCGTCGGAATGTGTCCTATCGGACCGTGTTGTTGGATAATCCGACTGTGTGTGGTATGCATCGGACTGATTCCGTCTGAATATCCGTCGGACCCAATTTTCCAACATGTTGGAAATATTTTCCGACCAACTGGTTCGATCGGACATACTCCGATCATGTGTAGAGAATTTTGATCGGACCAAGTGTCATGCATGCTCAGATCAAATTCCTAGACCAAAGCTATTGGCTACTAGCCTGAACGTAGTCCCATAATAACTAAATAACGTCATCACGTTCTGAATGATTGGATTTTCCGACAACTTGGTCCGACTGTGTGTATGCAACAGTTTCGGACACAATCCGTCGGACAAAATCCGACGGATTTGGTTGGCAGAATGTCCGTGTACAGGGGCTAAGAAACATCACAGCATTCAAAAATCACTATCTGTGGGTACTTCTGTTGGATAGACCTCACTGATGTACAATACGATATGGTCAGTACTGGTGGAAGGTCCAAAGAAAGGAAAGACTGACACCTGGATGGTGTTTTTTAAGTCCTATTCCATATGCTTTACTAATTAGGCTTCATATATACATATTATACAAAGGAGTGTAATCTACAATCCCTAAAAAAAAAAACAGCTAAAGCCAAATTGGTCACATCTGCTTAGATGCCTGGTCACCAAAATCTTTAGCTTAGTCAAGACAAAACTATGGAACGCATTTCAATAAAAAAATTGAAAATGAAGGGCTACAACATACTGTAATACTAATAAATGTTACATTTTTTATTATCACTACTGCTAACACACCACAAGGTGGCAACTACTTACTCATGTGCAAAGGAGACATGCTGCATACTGGTAAATTAAATGAAATTTAACTGCACAGCTTTTCATTTATTTCTAATTTTTTAAAGAAATGTACACCATTATTTACAAAACGTTTTTTGCTTTGTTATCCTGACAAACAAGAATAGGTAATTTCAAAATGCATTTGAAATACAAAATTAAACACAAAATGCAAAGGACATACCAAATAATGTAAAACAAAAGCCACAAACTAACATTTTCATGATGTTAATATTTTATGAAGTCCTGTAGGCAAAACATGTTACACCAGACCTAATGCAGTGTTGTGGCATTTATTTTGATGTCTTTTCTTTCCTTGCATTGTTCTTTCTGCTTAGCTAACCTAATGAGGGTAACACTACAATGATGGATTCTAAAAGCACCACTTACCGTAGAACTCTTGGCATTCCAGAACAAAGTCTATCTTTGTCTTTCACATCATGTAAAAACTGAAGGGATGACTTTCTCCTGTTTTGCAAGACTGCATTCTTCAGTCTCTTCAGAGATTCTGGAAAATAAAATTGCACATAAATAATACGTATTTCTAGCAGCTAGGGCTTCTTATTGGGTAATTTTTTTTTTTCTAAAGAAAAAAACACATCATGTTGCCCCTAACCCTGATTTTCTGTTGACTCCATTCATTATACATGTTCTGAGCTGATTTTCTTATAAGCTGAAGTGTACAGGACTGGGCTTTACTAATGGAAGTAAACAATATAAGCGGTTCTAATCTCTACCTAATTACAAAAAAGGAAACAAAAACTGATTTGTATTTAAAAATAGTGTGCATGTCCTATTATACAGTTTTGGTGTAATAAGCATATTTATAACAAAGAGTATAGGTACATAAAGGGGCTTTCCACCTTCAGTTTAAAAGTGAAAATCTCTCGTACCCCTAGAAAACCCACAGCAAGCCCTGTGGAAGAAGCACTCTATAATATAAATGAAAAGTGTTCATACACCCTTCTGTAGAACAGGCTGTGCTCCATGAAACATGCTGTCAGTGTTTTATGCTATTGGTTTTAGGATTAAAAAATTTATATTTTGTAATGAATCAGTCCGACTACTCAAGTGCGTATTTTTTAAATAGGTGCCTCTGCTGATTTGACTTTCCAACTTTTGGGGCATAAAATCCTTCCATCGCTACACCTAGAATGAGTGGTTGTCTTTGCACTTCTGTCATTGGGCTGTAACTTATGAGAAAAACACACCTGCAGTATTTTCAGGGAAACTACTTGCATTGAAGGTAGGTTGGCAGCTGATGGGCAAGTGTGCAGTTTTTTTTTTTTTTTTTATGAATGACACCATAATGCACATTGTGTTGTGTGTTAACATTTTACATGTATTACTGCAATAGATCGCATCAGATTGAATGCGAATTTTAATATGATTTCTATATGATGCATACTTTTAGTGAAATATCAGCAAGCAAAATAAAATGTTTTGGGAGGAAGAGAAGCAAAAATTTGATTTTTATACTTGCCTGTAAAATCTATTTCTTGGAGTACATCATGGGACGCAGAGCAGGCTATAAATCATGACTATGTGAGTTATGCGCCACCTATAGATGAATGGACACTGGCAGAAAAAACAGACAGGAAGTCTCTCTATATAACCAATCCTACTCAAGAACAGGGCTGGATCTAGCCTGCCTGATGTGGGGGTGAAGTAAAAAATGTCAGGGAGCAGAGGATGCAAAGACAGCAGGACAGTGTATAGGAGTAGGTAGGGCAGTGTACAGGGGATCAGCAAGGCAGAGAATAGGGTCAGCAGTTTGTAGGACTTGTACAGAGGCCTTTAGTTTGTAGGGCAGTGTATAGAGGCCATTAGTTTGTTGGACAGTGTACAGTGGGTTAGCAAGGAAGTGTACAGGGGTTAGCAGGGTGGAAGGCAGGGAGTCAGCAGGGCAGTGTGCAGGGGGGGGTCACCAGGGCAGAGGATGAGAGGTCATCAGGGCAGAGGACAGGAAGTCAGCAGGGCAGTGCATAGGATGTTAACAGGGCAGAGGACAGGGATCAGCTGGGTGGAGAGCAGGGATTAGCGGGGCAGAAGACAGAGGTCAGTAGGGCAGTGTACAGGGGTCAGTAGGACAGAGAACAGGGGTCACAAGGGCAGAGAAAAGGGATTAGCAGGGCAGAAGAGAAGGATTTGCATGACAGTGTACAGGGGTCATCAGAATGGAGGACAGGGGTGAGCAGGGCAAAGGACAGGGATCAGTATGGCTGAGGAGAAGGGTCTGCAGGGCAGTGTACAGGGGCCAGCAAGATAGAGGACATGGATCAGAAGAGCAGAGGTAAGGGGGTCAGAAAGGCAATGTACAGTGGACAGAAGGGCAGTGTACAGGGATCAGCAGGATGGTAGACAGCACGACAGAAGACAGGGGTCAGCAGGATAGAGGACAGAGGTCAGCAGAATGGAGGACAGGGGTCAGCAGGACAGAGGACATGGGTCAGCAGGACAGAGGACAGGGGCCAGCAGGGTGGAGGACAGGGGTCAGTAAGACAGAGGACAGTGGTCAGCAGGACAGATTACAGACAGGAATTAGCAGGGCGGAGGACAGGGGTCAACAGGATGGAGGACAGGGATCAGCAGGGCAGAGGTTAAGAGGACAGGAATCAGCAAAGCGGAGGACAGGGGTCAGCAGGATGGAAAACAGGGGTCAGCAGGGTGGAGGACACTGCCCAGCTAGACAGAGAACAGGTGTCAGCTGGACAGAGAACAGGGGTCAGCAGGGCAGAGGGCAAGGGTCAGCAGGACGGAGGAAAAGGGTCAGAGGGCAGAGGACAGGGGTCAGTAGGACAGAGAAAAATAATTTGCTGGTGGAGGACAGGGGTTAGCAGGACAGGGGTCAACAGGACAGAGGACAGGGGTCAGTAAGACAGAGGACAGTGGTCAGCAGAACAGATTACAGTGGTCAGCAGGACAGATGACAGGGGTCAGCTAGATGCAAGACAAGAGTCATATTCCCTCAAAAATGATGGCTGAGGTTGAAGAATCACCCCCATCATAACATACTATCAAAAAATGGCTCTTGGCAAAAAAAGACTACCCATCCTGACATTTCTTGCTGAAGTACTAGTAATAAAGAACACAAACTTCCAAGAAAAAAGAACCGATGGAAGGCCCTGAATCAGCTTAAAAGGTGGCCTCTGTAGAACTGACAACTGGCACCGTGTGTGACAACTTGAACAAAAGTAAGTACCAAGAAGAGAGAAGCAATTGGGCTTTGAAAATAGCCAAAGCTGAAACCTGTCCCTTGATCGTACCCAAGACCATCATTATATCTATCCCACACTGGAGGAAAGACAATATCCGGGCCCACAGCACACTTGCAAGGATGCAGCTTTCTAGCCTGACACCATCCCACATAAGATTTCTAGGTGCTAGCCTGCTAGGGTAAATCTTCCTAGCTTTTCTGGCCCTCAAGAGTGTGGGAATGACTGTCTCTGACACTCCACCATCCTTCAAGATTCCAGTTTCAAAAGCCAAAGCCTATTAAGCCAGAAACCCTAAACTAAGAGGGATGATTGGACCTTGGGCCCAAAGGTCCAGCCGAGTCCAAAAAGGGCAGGAAAAAACTCTCTGACACATCTGCTATGTCTGCAAACTGTGTGCTCCTTGGCCAAGGCGATGCTACTAGAGTCACTGGTATAACTTCCAACCAAATTCTTCATAACAGGCATGGAATAAGTTGTATAGGAAAAAAGGCATAAATCAGAGAGAACAGGTTCCCTCAGCATCATCAGGGCATCTACCACAATGCCTGAGGCTCCCTGAACCTGGAGATGAACTCATCCAGTTTTGTATTGAATCTGGATGCTATCAGATCCACATCTGGCTTTCCCAAACATCAAAAGAGTGCTCTAAACACCTCTGGATGGAGGAACCATTCTCCTGGAGACAATTGCCAATGCCTGAGGTAGTCTGCGTGCCAATTCATTCTTGGATTGTGAACTGTGGATAGAGCAGGGACATGGAGCTTCTGCCCAGAACAGGGCAATCACCTCTTCCTGAAAAGCACGGTTCCTGGCCAATTTTTTTTTACCCTTCTCCTGTGAGTTATTTCTTATTTAAATTTATTATCTTAATAAATTCATCATTAATCATTTTAATATACTGCACTTTGTATACGTATACGTTGTGTACTCACTTAATAGACCAAAGGTTTTAATAAGGAGACATGAAATACATTAAAAATACACATATTAGAGAGAAGGTCTAATGCGTAAGCCA
Source organism: Lithobates pipiens (assembly GCF_037356315.1). Classification (NCBI taxonomy): domain Eukaryota; kingdom Metazoa; phylum Chordata; class Amphibia; order Anura; family Ranidae; genus Lithobates; species Lithobates pipiens. Next base: position 17,141,738 of record NW_027507685.1, read on the forward strand.
CTGGGTTAATCCTGCGAAGGATACGGAAAGGCCCACTAAACCGAGGTGCAAACTTCAGAGAGGGAACTAGAAGTCAGAGGTTGCGAGATGACAGCCAGACCCTGTCCCCAACCTGGTAAGAAGGCTCAGGCAGGCGTCTGGGGTCAGCATGGAGTCTGTACCTATCATTAGCATGCCGCAAAGCCTCCTTGACTTGTGCCCAAGTGGAACGAAGACCATGGAGATGCTCCTTTAAAGCAGGAATACTCTGCGGAACAAAGAAGTCAGGCAACATGGATGGTTGGAAACCATAGTTCTCCATAAACGGGGACAATCGGGAAGCAGAATTAAAGGCACTATTGTGAGTAAACTCAGCCCACGGTAAGAGGTCTGACCAGTTGTTATGATGGTCAGAAATATAGCAATGTAGGAATTGCTCCAAGGACTGATTGGCTCGTTCTGTGGCCCCATTAGACTGCGGCTGATACACAGAGGAGAAAGTACGCTGAATTCACAACTATGCACAAAAAGCTTGCCAGAACCCGGACACAAACTGACTACCCCTGTCCGAGACAATCACTTTGGGTAGCCCATGTAAGCTGAAGATCTCCCAAGCAAAAATGGAAGCCAGTTCCTTAGAAGTGGGCAATAGGGACGTTATTTGAATCATACCTAGGTTCGACTCGAACATCGGGTGTTTGCCTGTTCGCCGAATAGCGAACAATTTGGGGTGTTCGCTGCAAATACGAAAGCCGTAAAACACCCTTTAAAAGTCTATGGGAGAAACCCAAAGTTCTAATTTTAAAGGCTTATATGCTTGGTATTGTCATAAAAAGTGTTGGGGACCTGGGTCCTGCCCCAGGGGACATGTATCAATTCAAAAAAGAAAAATTAAAAAACTGCAGTTTTTTCGGTAGCAGTGATTTTAATAATGCTTAAAGTGAAACAATAAAATATGAAATATTCCTTTAAATTTGTACCTAGGGGGTGTCTATAGTATGCCTGTAAAGTGGCACATTTTTCCCATGTCTACAAAAATCCCTGCACAAAATGACATTTCTAAAGGAAAAATAGTCATTTAAAACTACTCGCGGCTATAATGAATTGTCTATGGGAGAAATCAAAAGTGCCAATTTTAAAGGCTTATATGCATGGTATTGTCATAAAAAGTGTTTGGGGACCTGGGTCCTGCCCCCGGGGACATGTATCAATGCAAAAATAAGTTTTAAAAACTGAAGTTTTTTTGGGAACAGTGATTTTAATAATGCTTCACCTTTGATTACACACAGCTGGTGTCTCCCACTGTGTCATGCAACTGCAGTCTGTTTGGCGGCCATCCAATGTAACAAAGCCCCGCCTCCTCCTCTTCTGTGATAGACGGGATACTGATTCAGTTTCTCAGCATTGTATCAGTGTTCAGCGTTCCATCTATCATGGACAAGGAGGAGGCGTGGCTTTGTTACAGTGGATGGTCGCCAAACAGACTGTAGTTGCAGACGATAAAGCAGGACATGACACAGACCCTCACTTGAGTATAAGCTGAGGGGGGCTTTTTCAGCATAAAAAATTTGCTGAAAAAGTTGTCTCATACTCTAATAATAAGATATACAAGGAAACAAAATGCCACTGTTTACAAATTGATTTGATTTTTACCTTAATTTTTTTTTAAACAATAAAATGTTTATTGTGAAAAATTAACGATGCTTTGCTTTGGGATTGCAGAAATTTTAACTCAACTTCCAGTTTGACAGGCCGCATCACCTGTCTTATGTGTTCATTAATCTTTGAGAGTGTGCCTCAACAATTAGCCAAATGCTTGGCTTGCGGTGTGGTATTTTAATACAAAATTCGACCGGCCGTATACATTTTAAAAAAAACGTACATTCCAGAGGTGTCACAATTGCCTTTTGAACACCGGGCAGCTGCTGCTTTACCGCCCTCTAAAAGCAAAAAAGCCCTAAAAACGTAGCCCTAAAGTAAACAAAAAAAAAGTTATTATTTAAAAACAATATCTGACTGTTGAGTTGCCAATTTATATGCAGTCATTTTTTCCATCAGCAGGAAAACCATGGAGCTAAACTAAACTATAAGGAGGTCTAATAGCTAGATAGGGGGAGCTCTTGTACAATTTATAAGTGAACAGTGGATCAGCAAACAGTCAAGGAAAAGCTGAGCATTTTTATTTCAAGTTTTCGTACTGTTTCTGGTTTAAATAATCTTAAATAACATCATCCAGGATCTGATAAACTGGAATTTAGGATTTTTAGCTAGTCTAAATGATAAAACTGAGCATCAGGAAAACAGCTTAAGATACAGAAATGTAAACTGTTTTACCTGCCAAAGGATCTTCATTTTTATTTAGCTAGTTGTGCAATTCATGACCCCTACAAGCGAGCACTGGCAAGTCTGCACATTTCTCAACTGCAGTTAAAACCTAAGTCCAGACAAACTTTTTTTTTAACCTTTGGATAGAGTGAGAGAGGGTTACAGGCTCTGAAAGGTTTTATAACCATTTGTGAGTCACTGGGAAAAGACCAACGGCACACCATAGAATTCCACATAGATAAAACTTTATTGTTCCAGGCAAACAACATGAGACCCAACCTTGGACCCTCTCTAACAACTCACCCAAGACTTGCAACTCTAGTCTAGCGACTACACTACAGAGAGGGGCCTTGGCGAGGTAGCATGGCTTCCACATATCCTTGAAAGTATATACAACCAATATCTCATTTTTTTTTTAACTCATTCTTGAAACTGTATAATTTTCTTTTGAGGACTACCTGGTAAGGCCTCATTCACAGGGTCGCCTTTGCCTGCGTGAGATGCTTAGGTGTGCTGAGCAACTGCGTGCAAGCAGCCCCATTCATGTCAACTGGGATGCAGCGGCTGCATGGACACAGCCACTGTTCCCGATCTGACATCCATATGGGTGTGGGTAAATGTCCCCGAATGCATATTGTGTGAGTTCTGGACACGCCCCCCCCCCGCACCTACATGATGTCAAATTGGGAGCAGCGGCTGTGTCCATGCAGTCACTGAGTCCCAAATGACCTGAATGAGACTGCTTGCATAGGATGCCTTGAACACCTGTTAATCCTGTATGGGCAAAGATGGCCTTCACACGGGTATAGGCTTAAGTACACCAAAATGATTTAGGTCAAAATGTGCGGAGATCATTTCTTGTATTGTATTGTTCTGTGAATGAATGAATGAAATACTTGTATAGCGCACAATGCAAACTGAATCTCCTCTAGGCGCTGTGGCGAGCTTTGATCATCTGCTAAAAGAGGAAGGTCTTGAGTTTTTTTCTAAAAGCCAGGTGATTTTCTTCCAGGCGGATGTTGATTGGTAGAGCATACCATAGCCGAGGCCCTTGGACAGCGAATCTCCGATCACCCTTGGATTTATACCGGGCTTTGGGCACGAGGAGGAGGTTTTTGTTGGCTGATCGAAGACTGCGGTTTGGTGTGTAATGATTTATTTTCTCCATTAGGTATTGCGGAGCTTCTCTATGCACGCATTTATGGGTGAGGCAAAGGGTCTTGAACGTGATCCGATTTTTTACGGTTAGCCAATGTAAGCTCCTCAGCGAAGGAGAGATGGATTCCCAGGGTTTTTTCTTCCTGTTATCAGCCTTGCCGCCGTGTTTTGGATCAGTTGTAATCGCGCAAGTTGATATTGTGGTAATCCTATGTAAAGCGAATTTGCGTAGTCCAGACGTGAATTAATGATTGTTCCAACTACCACTGCTTTGTCATTCTTTGGGATAAAAGGGATGAGTCTGCGAAGCATGCGCAGCAGATGGTGAGATCCACTGACTACAGATCCTATTTGCGCATCCATTGACATTTGTGCATCTAAAATAACCCCGAGACTCTTCGCTTTGGTCTTTGGGGAGATAGTCTGCCCAAAGACGGTTGGTGGAGACCAGGAGGTTTTGGTTGCGGGCTTATGATTTGGAATGTCTGTGAAATGCCATGTCCATGTGCACCTTTCACTAACGAGCTAAAATTCATTTCTTGGAGCCATTGCCATTTTTGTTTGCTTTCTGGATTTGGTGCAGAGACACACTGGAAATATTAGCTGCCATTTGGTGGTGCTAGACTTCTGGTGTGTATGCACTTAAAGTAGAACTTTACTCAGAAAATTAAGTCTTGCTAAATTACTTCATGCTGGTCCCTTTTGCAGGTATAGCTACGTAAAACATGAAAATATCGTAAAACACGGTCTCTCCCTTCTCTGCACATGCTCAGTTGCTTTCTATTGCTTTCTATTTTTGGCACTGTGCCTAAAATCAGAGCCACTAGAGGTGAATCTGCTGACAGTCTATGGCTTTACTGCTGCTCAGGGGCTCTGGTGTTCAGCAAAATGGTAGCCTCCGGTAAGAAAAAACAGGAGTAATACTGGAGGCAATTTACAGCACACATTAATTTAGAAATTTATGTTCCTTGTTAAAAAATATATATTTTTTTATAAAGTTGTTATGGGTAAAACTCAATTTTAAGTAGGAAATAATTACCTTCAGGCATTCTTTTCCTCAATTTATTAAATGCTAAGTATGTCCCAAAATGGGAGCTCTGTTAGATTAGAGTTAGGTACCACACTTTACAGACGAGTCTTGATGAGACAATGGTCTCATCAAAGCTATGAGTATGAACCATGTCCTAAGCAGGAGTGTCCCTGGCTTAAATTCAATGTTGTAGCTAAGCTGTAGTCAGCCAAAGCTCAAAATTGTTATGGTTTTTGTTTTAATTGGGTTTTTCCTAAGCTCAGTTTATTATTTGCATCCGCATTCTGTTAGGGAATGCCCCTGGCAACAAACCAAGAAATGCAATAGGTCTGAATTTTTTATATTTATGTCTCCATGGCCAACCACTAGGAGTTTTTTTTTTAATCACTGGTGCATGCTGGGGGAGGGTTTAAATATTTAGGGTAAGCTTCCAGAAGGATCTTTTGTTCTTGCCTCCTAGGCTGTTGCCAAGAGAAAATGATGTGTTAGAGGCCTCTGGAATTTAACAGGCTTATAAAGGAGGAGTGAAGCTGGAGCATTTTTGAAGCATCGGGAGAATCTTCACTGCTGAAGAGTGTCCTGGAGAGCTATAGGTTGTAGTAACTTCAAATAATCAAAGGGGCAGGGAAGGGCACATTCAGGACACACCCTGTGATTAACAGCCTCAGCTGTGCATGATTCCCTCTGACAGGGATATGCAATTAACCTCCCTGGCGGTATGATTCAGTCTGGAATAAGGTGCTGAAAGCGGTACAATTATTTTGCATGGAAATCTGGCGTTTTATTTTGTAGTCCTGTAATTCTTAGGAATAACGCTCTTAAATCTGTTCAAACCAGAGTCTAGCAGACAACCTGGGTATGATAAAGTTTATAATATAATAAAGAATAATAAAAAATATTCAGTAATGTAATCAAATCCTAAAACACTGAAAAAGGGACACGTTTTGGTTGCTATGGACAATCTCCAAATTCCAGGCAGAAAAAACTGTATTTATAATATAAAAGTGCATGCAGGGCATTGCACAGGCCACTAGGGACAAAGGGGGTGTGTAATTTTGTAATACAGCACTGTAATCTGTAAGATTACAGTGCTGTGTGTGTTTTGTGTACTTTTACTTTTTTGAATTTGCCGCCGTTCTCCGCTCCCGTGCGCCGTAACGTCGCAGGGAACGGAGCTCGGCGGCATTCGGCACTGTGAATCGAGCGGAGGACAGCTCGATCACACAGCGCAGCGGACATCGCTGGATCCAGGGGACAAGGTAAGTAACTCTCCATGTGTCCTCCCCTGCATCGAGCGATGCGATCCCGAGTCTGGCTCGGGGTTACCGCTCCTGTAATTAAAATCCCAACCCGAGCCAGACTCGCTAGGGGGGTTAATGGACCTCCAGCTGTTGCAAAACTGCAATCCCCATCATGTCTCTGCCTCTGGGTGTCATGCTTATGGCTGTCAGAGTCTTGCTATGCCTCATGGGACTTGTAGTACTGCAACAGCTGGAGGTCCACTAATTGCATATCCCTGCCTCGTGTAGAGGGAGTTGTGTCCATTCCCTTACTCAGGTCTCAGTTTACGAGGGATTCCAGTAATGGATATTTTATACATATATAACACATAGTTACATTGGTCTAACCCTGAAGTTTGAACTGCTAGCCCACCAAGCCACATGGGAGTCCCTAACTGCCTCTCAGTGGCATATGGGTGCAACTAAAACCTACATTTTTACCATAATTAATAGATGCAACTGTGTAGAATTATTTTTTTCTTATGCTGACTAGGTGGTAAATGTGCTGTGATTTTTTTGATTGTATTGTTATGTGAAATGCCCTGTCCATGTGCATTTTACTTTACTGCCTCAGTTCTTCTTTCAAGAGCTATTAGATCTTTGAATCTGTATTTCTCCCAAGAACCCTCAGCATTGACGTAAGTAGTGGGCTGGCTCATAAGGCAGTTAGGTGGGCTGCATTTGCATTGTAAAAGGAAACAGACCAAGAGCACACAATGGGGTACACTGGGTCTCTTTTCTTTTAAATTGTATGGTGATTGGCCCAATTCTGACCAGAGGTCTTTGTGGAAAGTGGAAAATAGACCAGGTACTGAAATAACTGTTGAGTAACAATACTAGATAAATGTTATTTATGAAAGGCAAATCCACTTTACACTACAAGTTGTACTAGTGTCTTCATACCTTCATGTATTTAGTGACCCGATCTATAGACTATATATGCTTACATTACTTACATTGCACCCCTTTAGTAACTTCAGACCAGGCAAAGGCAAAGTTCCAAAAGCTTTACTGAAGGATAAATTAACACAGTCACAATTACAGGTAACAGTTCTGAATAAAGTGCAGACATTCACCTAAAATCCCTAGTCCCTAGCTTCAGGCTTGTGGCTACCCCAGCATACCTACTTAGGTTAAGTCCATAATTGGATGAGTCCATAGTGGGTTAAAGCCGATTTCAGAAAGCCTCTGGTCTTCCAGGCTCTGATGACAGCAGGGCAGCATTCCAACCCCCGCATTTCTGAGCCCCATCTGACTCCAGCCATCTCTTACTCTTTTACCTTTTTTAGGTTCAGGCTTTATCCACCTAGGTGGTTCCTTTTTGCATCACACAAAACCACTGGGCCAGAACCAGTCAAAATTACAGAAAACCCAGGAGTATACTTAACTCTGAACCTCAACCTTCTTTCAAGTATAAGACATTTTAGAACAGGAGAGGATCCTACACTATTGTCTAAGACTGAAGGTAAGGCTGAAGTTCAGGTCTTTCTACTGCTGCCCATGCTGTAGAATATTGCTCCACTGAAGAGGAAGTCTTCTTCTGGAACTGACACTGCTGGTAGTGTTGATCTGCTGGTCTCCCACAGGGATCAGTTGTTTTCCAAAATTACCTCTTAGTCAAATCAGAACACTACATGAGCCAATACAGGTCAGATAACAATATATTCTAAATAGAAAGTTCCAGCAAAACTGCATAAGCAGGCAGAATTAGTACAGACTAAGTTAGAAACTGGCTTTTAGGCAGTTTCCGTCTGGCCTATGGCAAAATGATGACTGGACAGCCCTTTTGTTAATCGTTATGTGACATCTTCCTGGATCATGCCTAGCGCCTGTGGCATGATCTGTCACTGGCTGTGTCCATCGGACACAGCAGATAACTGCTTAGTGTACTTAGTAATGCCTGCAATTCCTACTGTCCCAGCCCCTGTCTGTGAGGGTAGGTATGTGTGATGCACGTACCTCCCACCCATCCTTGGTTAGCCTGTTTTCTTCCTGTTCCAGTCACAGTGAGCTGGAAGAGGAGAAGGAGTGCAGGCTCTGGGAGGTGCTGGGGATGCTGCTCAGGGTGACGGTGAGGCCTCATCCTCCCTGTTTGATGCTGCTGCACCCCATGCTGCCACTGGACCAGCGGTGGGACGCTTCAGTCCAGGAATCCCAGGACCCTGACTCTTTAGGCCCCATGAGCACTAGTGCAGAGGAGGAGGAAATGGAATCCTCCTCCGCTTTGAAAGTTGGGCAGGAAGGGAGTTGTAGCCGTGGCGTCACTGGTTACTAGATGCTAGGCGGCTCTAGCAACCAGTGATCAAGAGTAGAGTCAGGTGGAGGCTAGTGCTACCACGGTTCAGTCCGCCCCTGTCCCCTGCATTCCGGACCGGGACATACTGCACCCACCCGATAAGAAACATCGGGCTATGGGCCTCAGACTCGGGACTATAGCCCCAATAGCCACCCTCTAGCGATGCCACTGGCAATAAGCAATCATAAAAAAAAATCCAGATCACTTCCCCAGAGTAGTACAATGTTAGTATGGTAACATTATATTGCTGTGGTCAGTGTGTTAAAAAAAAATCATCAACAAACCATAACAATTACTATTACGTTAAGAGTACAAATTATTATTATCAGATGAACCGTACATACTGTATTTAACATTCTTTCAATATAAGCGTTATTTGACACATTCTGTATGATAAAAAAACAATAAAAATTATGGAAAAAAACAAAACATAAAAAAAATGTTTTAAAGTTTTTTTTTTTGTACTGTCACCAGTCAGTGTCCCTAATCACCACCGCACCAGTTATATGATGAATCTGTACTGCACTGGTGACAGTATGTAGAAAAAAAAATGGAAAATTCTTTCTTTTTTTTAATCCAAAAATAATGACAAAAAAATACAGCTTGAAAAAAACTTGTTATGACTCTTACTAAATACCTTGGAATTACTACTTTCCAAAAAGGGGTAATTTGGGGGATATCAGTACTGTCCTGACATTTTCGGGCCTCAAGAAATGAGAAAGGCCTTCAGTAAATCAGGATTGATCAATTTTCAGATATATTCCATAGTTTGTGGACTCTATAACTTTCCTATAGATAAAATAATATACACTGATTTGGGTTATTTTCCCCAAACAAATGTAGCAGAATAAATTTTGGCCTAAATTTATGAAGAACAATTATTTATTTTCAAAATTGTAACAGAAACAAAGAAAACAAAAGAAAGAAAAACGGAAAATTTATATCAAATACTTACCGTAATTTTCCTTTCCTGATAGGCTCCATGGCAGCATACGTGTGGGTAGCCCCGCCTCCACGATTACCCAATAGGACCCAACTCCCATAAATCTTTGCTCCTGGCCACTATCAGTGTTCCGTAACTAGCCGACTCCAGACATTTGGGAGGGAACTCCTGCTGCCATGGAGCCTATCAGGAAAGGAAAATTACGGTAAGTATTTGATATAAATTTTCCGTTTTCCTGAAAGGCTCCATGGCAGCATACGTGTGGGAAATAACTCGCCAAACACACCCGGGTGGGCAAAATGTCGAGCAAAGAACAAAAGTTTATTTAGCATTGTCAACCGACAAAACTTGCAAACCAAAATTAACAGAAGACAGAGCCGCTGGCTCTACACAGTAATGAGAAATAAAGGTATTAATAGAAGACCAAGAGGCCGCTCTGCAAATAACTTCAGGCGCCACATGGCGAGAAGCTGCCCACGATGTTGAAATACTCTGTGTTGAATGAGCCGTTAATGCCTCAGGAGGAGCCAAGCCCTTTGCTCTGTACGCCCTCTGAATGATCTGAACGATCCAGGTAGAGATAGATCTAGCCGAAGCTCGCAATCCTTTATTCTTGCCATGAGGGAGAACAAAAAGAAATTTCGTTTGTCTAAAGGGAGCTGTGACTTCCAAATATTGTTTCAGCGCGTGTCCTACGTCCAGAGGATGAACATCCTGACTCTCTGAGTTTTTGAAAGTGGGAAGCACAACTTCCTGATTCTCATGGAAGACCGAGGTTACTTTGGGATGCGATCCCAACATGGGAATCAATACTGCCCTATCTGGAAAGAAAGTCAGAAAGGGTTCTTCCGAACCTAGATTCCTAATCTCAGAAACTCTCTTGGCTGAGGTTATAGCTACCAAGAAGATGGTCTTGAGAGTGAGATCCCTTATGGACAGAGGCTCCGTAGAATCCTTTCCAAGGTTTGAGAGAAAATCCAGCACTAAAGGGAGGTCCCATTTAGGAAACCTTGGTTTTCTTTGGGGTCTGAGCCTAGTAGCTCCCTTGAAGAATTGTTGTACCAGTGCATGGTTTGCCCAGGAAATACCCGTAAAGGCTGAAATAGCCGATACTTGGACTCTCAATGAACTGATAGCTAGAGGTAAATCAAGGCCTGTTTGAAGAAAGCTTAGTATGTCTTGTATTGTTGGAGAACTGCAAGAATTTTCTCTGGAGGACATATGGGCCGAAAACTTGGACCATATACACTCATATACCCTATTAGTACTCCCGCGTCTGGAATTGAGAAGGGTTGGGATGACCTCTTCCGGACAACCAAGAGCTTCTAGCCTTTCCCTCTCAAAAACCATACCTTGAGGTTCAGACATGATGGGCATGGATGTAACCTTGTGCCTTGAGATAGCAAATCCGACCTGAGAGGCAGGGGAACTGGCTCTTGATAACTGAGGAGCAGCAGTAGAGGGAACCAAGGTCTGTTGGGCCAGAAAGGAATTACTGCGAGAATCTCCGCCTTCTCTGACCTGAGTCTCCGAAGGAATTGCAGGATCACCGGAACTGGAGGGAAGGCGTAAGCTGTCTGAAACTTCCAATGTTCTGTGAGGGCATCTATCACATATGCCTGGGGATCCCTGAACCTTGAGTAATATTTCGGAAGCTTCCGATTGCACGGGGAAGCGAACAAGTCGACTTCCAGGGACAATCCTAAGGTCAGGAGCCAATCGAATACTTCCCGGTGTAGAGACCACTCGTTGTTGTCCAACTCGACACGCGATAGGAAGTCCGCCTGAACATTCTGCACCCCTGGGATGTAGACTGCAGAAAGGTTGGACAAATTCTTCTGAGCCCAATTCATTATTGGCTCCGTCTCCTGTAACAGGGACCAGCTGCGAGTTCCCCCTTGCTTCTTTACGTAAGCCACCGCGGTTGTGTTGTCCAACCTTAGCATGACCGAGGCATTCGCTGTCAGATGATGGAATGACCGAAGCGCCTGGAAGGCCGCTCTTAGCTCCAGAACATTGGAGACGACTCTCTGTGATGGAAACGTCCACCTGCCCTGAGCGACCTCCGAAAGGCAGTGAGCGCCCCATCCTCGGTTGCTGGCATCTGAAGTTACCGTGACCCATGAGATGGGAATGATTGAATGGTGGTTGCGCAGGTTCTTCCCCTGTAGCCACCAACGAAGAGAGATGTCCTCATGGCTGGAGTGAGGAATATGCGCTGTGTCTGGCTGGATAAGTCCCACTGTTGTAGAAACCCCTTCTGAAAGGGACGAGTGTGCCACTGGGCCCACTTTACCATGGGAATGGTGGCTGACATTGTGCCAATCACCCTCAGACATTGGAGAGCCGAGAGATGGGATGCTGCAAGGGCTGCATGAATCCTGTCTCGTATGACTCCAACCTTCTCTTCTGGAAGGGCGATAGTACCTTCTGCTGTGTTGAACTGCGCCCCTAGGAAAACAAGAGACTGAGTTGGATCTAGGTGACTCTTTTCTAAGTTCAGAAGCCACCCGAACTCCTGTAGAGTGGAGATGACTAGGTCTTTGTGCTCCAAGAGCTGAACTTTGTTCTGGGATAGCAGAAGAAGGTCGTCGAGATAGTGATGGAGACGAACACCTTTGACTCTGAGAAAGGCCACAACTGCCAAAAGAACTTTGGAGAAGACCCGTGGGGACGTTGTTAACCCAAAGGGAAGACATGTAAATTGAAGATGTTGAATGCCTACTGCAAAGCGGAGGTATTGTTGAAACTCCTTTGCCACGGGAACATGGAAGTAAGCGTCCTTCAAATCGACTGATATCATCCAGTCCCCCAGATACACGGACTGCTGGATGGTAAGCAGAGATTCCATCTTGAACTTCTCTTTGCGAATGAAGGAATTGAGATGGGTCAAATCTATTACCGGCCTCCATGTGCCGTTTTTCTTTTGAACCAGAAACAAAGGGGAATACATGCCCTCTCCACGTTCTTCTTCTGGAACGGGAACGGCTGCGCCTTGATCCAGTAAAGAGTTCACGTAGGTCAATAGGACTTGTTTCTTCTCTTTTGATTCTGGAAGATTTGTGGGAATAAATCTTAGCTTTGGGGTGCTGATAAAACCCCACTTGTGACCTGAGGAAATTGTTTTACAGTCCAAAAATCCCGAATTGAGGCCGCCCAAACATGCCTGAAGTGGAGAAGACGAGCCCCCACCTGACAAGTTTGAGCGGGCCCAATTTCAAAAGGATTTCGCGGAATCCTGCTTGCCGGACGAACCCCCTTTTGAGGTATTTTTGAAAGAAGATTGCCTGGATCTCCATGACCTTGAGAATTCTCGACCAGGTCTATAGCTCCGCGCCTCCCTGGCACGATCAGGGCCTTGTCTTCTAGGAAATGGACGCCTTTGATTTTGAAGACGTCTGTCCTGGGGAAGAAACCCAGATTTCCCACCTGTAGCCCGGGATATGGCAGTATCCAGCTTGTTACCAAACAAAGATGACCCCTCAAAGGGAATACGGCACCAGGCCTGTTTGGATGCTGGATCCGCCAGCCATGGACGGAGCCATAACGCACGGCGAGCTGAGACTGCTGCTAACATATCCCGAGATATCAGGCGGATAACATCAATAGATGCCTCCCCCAAAAAGGCAGACGCCATCCTGATTTCTTGAATAGGGGAGTCTTTTGCTGATTCAATAGAAATACCCCTCAGGAATTCCTCTACAGAATCAGCCCATGATTCTATGGCCTTGGATACCGCTGCCATTGCAAGCACTGGTTCGCAAGCCATTCCAGAAGTCAGATATATCCTCTTAAGGTCTGAATCGATCCGCCTTTCCAAAGGATCTTTAAAGGATACCGTATCCTCTAAGGGTAGGGTTACATATCTCACCAAACGCATGAGCGCTGCATCCACCAGTGGTGCTGACTCCAGGTGCTTCACATCCTCTTCTTTAAAGGGATATAATTTCAGGATTTTTGACTGCATGGAACCCTTTTTATCCACCTTGCTCCATTCCTCGGTAATAATGTCACCCAACTCTGAAAGGAAGGGAAAAAAATTGTCGCTCCTTATTGAGCTGTTTAAAGAACTTTCTCTGCTTTGGTGGGGAAGTAATAGGGTCTTCCCACTTCAGAGCCTCTCTCACTGCTTTGACCAACGAAGGCACCAGTCCATAGTCAAAACCTAAACTAGGATCCTCACAGTCAGATTCACTATCTGAGATGGGAGCAGATAGGCGACTTGGTTGAGAGGATTCCCATGTCTCCTGCAATGGGTTCTCTCCAGGTGGAGGAGCCAATAATTCTGACGGGGATTCACACAGCTGTAGAGCATCCCTCTCCTGCAGAGACTCCTTCACAACCCGTCTTACTATTGACTCCAAACGCTGGTCTGCACCATCCCTTTCATCTGCAGCTTTGAAGAAGCAATGATCGCATAAGGATACGTCCGAAGGAACAGGCATCCTGCACCCCCAGCATGATTTTTCCGTACGCTTGCTGGAGTGAGCAGCAGGGGGGTGAGAATAATTCTTATTATGCTGTTCAGATCTTGACCTATGCTGTCTAGATCTTGAGGAGGATTTATGGCGGTGTGATCTTGATGATCCACTGCGTCTAGAAGTGTTAGGCTGTGGATCAGACCCAGAAGGGCTGTAAGGGTAAAACAGACAGAGAGAGAAAAGGATATACAGTCAATCCTACCTATGCCAAACACTCTCTCCAATATATAAAAAGCATAAATACTAAAAGACCTACCTAACATGAGCGGGCTGGCCACTAGGAGGCAGTAAGGCGTCCATATTCACAATAAACCCACAGTTTAAGAAACACTGCAACCAAAGAGAAAAATAAAACACACATTTTTTTTTTTTTTTTTTTTTAAAAAAGCATTTCCCCAGCCTAAGGGACACGCTCTTACCTTAAACCGCCGTGCTGACAGCCCCGGGAAGTCGCTGCGACCACTGCAAACATTCCCAGGGTTCTGACAGCTTCCAAAGCCTTTTAAATTTGGCGCCCGTGACGTCATCGCCGACGTCAGACGCGAGGCGCTCGCGCGCATGCGCGGGAACCAAGCCTCGGTCTCATACCGGGTTCGCACATGCGCAGAACGCCTGCATAACCCGGAAGTAGGAGAGAGGTTTGCTGGAACGCGGAAGCGAACGCAAACGGCATGGAGGAGACCGCAAGACAAACAAAAGAAATACACACAAATACAATGCTGCCATGGATAGATAAAAGGCTCACCACTCCACCAACGATCACCTGGCCGAACGGACTGGAACACACACGCCATACCTCCAGCAGATAATGGTCACCCATAACAACGGGACACAGACCGTGCGCACTCAGGTAGGAAATCCTTTCTTCAGCGCTACTCTGCAAATACTCTCCATACCCTGCTTAACAGTCAGGGCCTATCGGAGGAAAATTTCTCAGTCAATCAGCCAATCGATCGTCGTGAAGTTTTATTTCCAGGAAAGAAACCATCTGGTCCTACTGGGGAGGACAAAAAAGGAACACTGATAGTGGCCAGGAGCAAAGATTTATGGGAGTTGGGTCCTATTGGGTAATCGTGGAGGCGGGGCTACCCACACGTATGCTGCCATGGAGCCTTTCAGGAAATAATTTTTTCAAAAATGTCCGTCTTTTTTTGTATATTTAGCAAAAAAATAAAAAACCCAGTGGTGATTAAATACCAGTTCTAGTTGTGTGAACAAAATGATAAAAATTTAGTATGTGGACAGTATTGGATGACTGCACATCTTGTCATTCAAATTGTGACAGCGCTGAAAGCTGAACATACTACACTTGTGACAGGTTGGAGGTAGAAGTACTTACAGGCATACCCCACTTTTAAGTACGCAATGGGGTTTATTTACTAAAACTGGAAAGTGCAAAATCAGACTCACTTCTGCATAGAAACCAATAAGCTTCCAACCCAGCTTGTTCAATTAAGCTTTGGTAATAAAACCTGGAAGCTCATTTTCTTTCTATGCAGAAGTGAGTCTTATTTTGCACTTTCCAGCTTTAGTAAATAAACTCCATTGTGTACTTAAAAGTGGGGTATGCCTGTACTGTAGGTAGGGTTTTTAGGACAAAAACAGCACAAAGAATGTGACACAATGAGGGTTATAAAGGAAAATCCACTTTGCACTGCAAGCGCACTTGAAAGTAAAGTTGCTGTAGATCCGCGGGGGACATGCAAGGAAAATAAAAAACAGCATTTTAGCTTGCACATGATTGGATGATCAAATCAGCAGAGCTTCCACTCATTTCAGATCTACCCCTTAGATTTAGAGCGGCTGCACTTCCAAGTGCACTTTCAGTGCAAAGTGGATTTGCCTTTCGTAAATAACCCCCAATCTGTTCACTAGTGCTCCAAAGTGCAGGCAAGACGTGGAACAATGAAACAGAATGGGCAGGGATTTAAAAAAAAAAAAAAGACGTTACAGTTAGTTTATATTATAAGCACAACTTTTCCTATGTATGTGCTTCAATGGTCTACTTGGCTGTTTTACTCAAGCTGCCCTTTAAGAAAATTGTAACACAACGTTGAAAACGAATTCCTGTTGGGAAATGTAATGCTTTGTCATTCTTCAATAAAGTTTTATGAGTTTAGGCTTTGATGTCCTGGCCTATTATTAGGTTCCCTGGAAATGACTTTAAAATAGTCACAGCCATGCAGGAAAAGGCTACTCCCAAAAATGATCCGAGAAATAAAAAAGGGAGGCGAAAAAGAAACACTGATATGATACTACAGAAACATGAAAAACACGTGTGTAATTGCTAATGCCACCTGTGCACAGATAATTAATCAGGACCAGTAGTCTACTGCAACTGTATCAAAGACTGGTGAAAGATCAAGAGGGAAGAAAACCGAGGGAAAACCTTGGGACTTAAATACACGAAGGTCTCTAGTTACTTTAGTAGTTCTATAAAATGTTGTACTGTGTGTGAATCAGAGTATAAAAGATCAAAGTGGCTATCAGAATATTGGAAAGCACTGTGCAAGAGAGCAAACAGACATTGAAGCATCTGCAAAAATACATAACAAAAAAATAAAAAATAGAATGATTTTAGAGCCATTCAAGTAGAGGATAGACTTTAAAGCCAAACTCCAATAAACCAGGAAAATACACAGCTGAAATACAGGCAGTATGTGGGAACTGTACTACTTGCCAAAGGATTTGTATTTCAGTCTACCCATTCCTGCGATTTATACCACCCTCATGTACAGCATGCCCAGCCAAGCAACCTACCTTTTCTCAGCAGTTAAAGCAGAACTTTACCCATAACAACTTGATAAAGCAGGAAACATACATGCCACATTAATAATTTTGCTACCAAATTCAGTATGTGCTGTAAATTGTCTCCAGGATTGTTCCTGTTTCTTCTTCACAGAGGTTGCCATTTTGCTGAAGCCCCGAGCCCCTGAACAGCAGTGAATCTTTAGGCTGTCAGCAGATCAGCCTATATATGTAAAAAAAATAGAGAGCAACTGAGCGTGTGCAGAGCAGGGTGAGACAGTATATTACTGGATTTTAAACAGTATAGGCACTTATTTTTCTGGTACAATGTTTTGATTGAAATATAAAAATATAAAAAAAAGGGGACGAACCAGGTGACAAATTCCCACTCAGGGGATACAGTATGAACATAAAATATAAGAAAGAAGTTCACTTAAAAGTGCAAAATAGAACATATGTTATGGGGGTTTAGATTATAGACTGACATTAGGGAGTGCAAAGGACCACCACGGGGCCCATACCTTAAGAAATTTTGCATGGGAGTCGTGGAGGATGCTGGACATTTTTTCGTGGATCATAAGGGTCGTCAGGGTATTCTTTACCTCTGCAAATGAGACAGAAGGTTTTTTCCAAGCCCTCGCTATTGTTCGCTTGGCTGCGATAAATAGATATGTTGCTAGTTTCTGTTGGTGAGAGAAAAGGCCCAGGAGCGGGCAATGAAGTAATGCAAATTTGGGGTCCTTGTGGAAGGGGACATGAAATAGAGAGGATAATAGGTACTTATTTTTAATGTTCTACAAAGCTATGCCTGAAAAAAGGGCCAACCTGAAGTGATCTAGCAGGACTTAATTTTCTGACTAAAGTTCCACTTTAACCTCCCTGGCGGTATGATTCATTCTGGTTTTAGGTGCTGAAAGCGGTACAATTATTTTGCATGTAATTCTTAGGAATAACTCTCTTAAATCTGTTCAAACCAGAGTCTAGCAGACATCCCGGGTATGATAAAGTTTATAATATAATAAAAAATAATAAAAATTATACAGATTATTATTACTGTAATCTGTAAGATTACAGTACTGTGTGTGTTTTGTGTCTTTTTACTTTTTTGAATTTGGCGCCGATCTCCACTCCCGTGCGCCGTAACGTCGCAGGGAACGGAGCTCAGCGGGATTCGGCACTGTGTGAATCGAGCGGAGGACAGCTCGATCACACAGCGCGGAGGACATCGCTGGATCCAGGGGACAAGGTAAGTAACTCTCCCTGTGTCCCGAGTCTGGCTCGAGGTTACCGCTTGTGATAGTAAAATCCCAACCCGAGCCAGACTCGGGATTACCGCCAGGGAGGTTAAGCAACACAGCTAGGTCACCTTCCTGACCTCAAACTTTGACTGGATAGTGGAGGACCAGCAACAGACTAATAAGATCATCTCTCTGCTCTCTCCTACTATTCACAGAAATTTTGTTCAACCACTTAAGAACCGGAAGGATTTACCCCACTTAATGACCAGGCCATTTTTTTGCAATTTGGCACTGCGTCGCTTTAACTAACAATTGCGCAGGTGTGTGACATTGTTTCCAAACAAAATGTCCTTTTTTTCCCTACAAATAGAGCTTTCTTTTGGTGGCATTTGATCACCTTTGCAATTTTTATTTCTTAAGCTATTAACAAAAAAAGGGCGAAAAACTAATTTCTTCCTCAGTTTAGGCCAATATGTATTCTTTATACATATTTTTGGTAAAAAGAAAAAAAATCGCAATAAACGTATATTGATTGGTTTGTGCAAAAGTTATAATGTCTACAAAATAGGGGATATATTTATGGCACTTTTATTATTCATTTTTTTTATTAGTAATGGTGGTGATCAGCGATTTTTAGCGGGGCTGCGACATTGCGACAGACAGATCGGACACTTTTGACACTTTTTTGGGACCATGGACATTTATACAAAGCTAAAAATAGCCACTGATTACTGTATAAATGTCACTGGTAGGGAAGGGGTTAACACTAAGGCCGCGTACACACGCGGGGACTGTTCGCCCAACTTTGTCCGCTGAACAGTGTTTCGGCGGACAGTCCGCTCGTGTGTGGGCTTTCAGCGGACAGTTTCAGCGAACAGTCTGCTGAACAAAGTTTTTCGGAAATTCCGAAAAACTGTCCGCTGAAACTTGGTTTCAGCGAACAGTCCCCTCGTGTGTAGGCTTGTTCGTCAAAATAAGTTCCGCGCATGCTCAGAAAGGATTTACACGCCGAAAGTTATAATGCAGTGTATAGGACGTCGTATTTTCCGTCCCGTCGTACGTGCCGTTCACGTCATCGCGCACGGTTTCAGCAAACTGTTAGTTCGTCGTGTGTGGGCAAGTCCGTCCATGCTAATTTTGAGCGGACTGTTTGCTGAAACTGTTTGACGGACAAAGTTGAGCAAACAGTCCCCGCGTGTGTACGCGGCCTAAGGGGCGATCAAGGGGTTAAATGTTCCCTAGGGAGATGTTTCTAACTATGGGGAAGTGGACTGGCTTCCCTGACAGAACAGGGATCTGTCTGTTAACATTGACAGATCCCCGTTCTGGCTCTTTGAGTAGTGATTGGCTCCGGCGTCGTGCTGCAGGCGCGTGCGCCCCCTATAGCTCTTAAAACGTCCGACGTACACCTACGGTGATTCGTGCAGCTGTGCCAACCTGCTGTCGTATAATGACGGCGGCTGGCCGACAAGCAGTTAAATGCTAGGTGCTCTGGTGAGTCTGTGTCATCTGCCAGGGTGACCTACTTGTGTACTTTTCCAGCTGGTTGGTGGGAGCCTCTCTACTGCTATAGCTACTGGTCTCCGAGCCCCACATATGTTTATCGGACTCGTACTCATAACTTCATACTCAAATCGCAGTTTGCTGGAAGGTGCCTATCGCTACTACAAGATGGACCACGAAGCAATCACAACTGTATCAAGCATTATGCAGACTATGGAACCTTACATCTCAGCTATTGCTGTACATGGGTAGGATGGGAGATTCCAAATAAAGTAAAGGGCATTATACAACTATGAATCTCATTTTCACCCATCCATAGTGTAATTTGTCACTTTTCTTTTAAAAGCAGGTCAAACATTCTCCCTTCTATACAGACAGAGCTGCTTTCCTCAGTGCAGTTTGTGGTTTACTGCATGGTCCAAGCAAAATATCAGTGTCCACACTTAAATATGCAGTTCCTGTGCCAACCTTCTACACATAATATTTACAACATTTGGTTTTACAGAGCAGAAAATTGAAATAAATAAATTACCGTACCCGTAGAGACTGCACATTTACTTGCCAAACAACTTAAGTAAACAAGTGCAAAATATTAAAAATTATATAGTATATAGCCCTCGTGAATCTATTGTCCAATATATACCATATTGACAGCGCTAAAACAACAAAACAATCATTCTTAAGAGGGTAGAAGCCCCATGGTTTACAACAAAAACCACAGTAATGTCCTTAAAAAGTCCCACACATCTGAGGATGGGATTTTAGTTGAAACACCAAAATGATGGAAAACAGAAAGAAAAGTCCATCTCCAAGAAAAGACCACCAGTGCAGAAAGAGCTTGTTAGCCGGTGACACCCCTTATGGTAAAGCACTCACCAGAACCCAATGGGTTAACAGGCACCTCTTTATAAATAGTCTTTCACTGGTATTCCTCTGTACCCAATTCCTGTGTCCTCATAGATTTTTCGGATTTAATACTTCACTCCCAGCAGCAAGTTCACATATAGAAAACAGCAAAAAGAGGTTCCATAGTGCAAACTGCTTTATTCTTTAAAAAATTTGTGCGCATATACACCATACGTACATAATCAATAAAAATTCATTCACAGAGATGTAACCACTAGAACAACCGGATTTGTCTCACCGCGGCTCCGGGCGTCTTAGATCGAATGCAGGCTCGGCTTCCACGGCGGGTCCCGGGCAATCGTACAAATCGACCGCTCTGTAGTTACGAATAGCTGCTTGGTCACGCCCATACGCGTTTCGTCATCACGTCTTCATCTGTGGGCGTGATCTTAAGTGCAAAATATTGATTAAGGTGACAGCGAGGTACAATTATTTCTCTCCTTTCAAATTTTGGCCATTGTGTTTGCTGTGTTGGCCTAGGACTACTTATTCTGTTTTTATTCGTTCTAGAAAGAAAACTGCACAATTCATGTCTTCTCTTTTTTTGCCCATGTGTTTACATGAACTTGAACATGAACATTATGTTTTCCTGTATATTTTACAGCATTTACTATTTCAAAAACATAATTGGGTTGATTTACTAAAACTGGAGAGTGCACAATCTGGTGCAGGTGTGCATGGTAGCCAATCGGCTTCTAACGTTCACTTAACCTCCTTAGTGGTATTCCCGAGTCTGGCTTGGGGTGGAATTTCAGAACCAAAAGCGGTAACCCCCGAGCCAGACTCGGGATCGCATTGCAGGATCCAGGAAGAGCTTACTTACCTTGTCCCCAGGATCCTGCGATGTCTGCCTGAAGTGTGAACGGCTCGTCCTCCGCTCGTTTCATCACGGAGCCGGGCTCCGTTCCCTGCGAGCGTTGTGATGCACAGGGACGGAGAACGGCGCCAAATTCAAAAAGTGAAACACACTATACATACAGTTTACTGTAATCGTACAGATTACATTACTTTATGAAATTATTTCACATCCCTTTTGTCCCTAGTGGTCTGCCCAGTGCCCTTCATTCAGTTTTACATTATAAAAACTGTTCTTTCTGCCTGGAAACTGGAGATTGTCCATAGCAAGCAAAACCGTCCCTTTACATCAAAAGGGGTTTTAGACCAGCTAGAAAACAGCGATAATAAATTAGAATCACTCGCAGAATTGAGCGATAGCGATTTGTGGGGAGATCCGTCATCAAATAACGAAAAGTAATGACAGCGACAATTCTGCAACCGAGCAAATTTCAGTGTTTTTGATTTGATTACATTATTGAATATTGTTTATTATTAGTATATTATTATTTGGTATAATTATTTATAATTATTTATTATATTATAATTTATGATTTAGTTTTTCAAACTTTATTATACTCGGGATGTCTGCTAGACTCTGGTTTGGACAGATTTAAGTGTGTTATTCCTAAGAATGACAGGCCTACAATATAAAACGCAAAAATTCCATGCAAAATAATGGTACCGCTTTCAGCACCAAAAATCTGAAATAATCATACCGCCAGGGAGGTTAAGCTTTGACAAAAAAACCTGGAAGCTCATTGGTTTCTTTGCAGAGTTGCATCGGATTTTGCACTCTCCAGTTTTAGTAAATCAACCCCAATATACCGTATATACTCGAGTATAAGCCGAGATTTTCAGCCCCTTTTTTTAGGCTGAAAGTGCCCCCCTCGGCTTATACTCGAGTCACCGCCGTCTGCCTACCTGATCAGCGTGTCGTGCAGACAGACGGCGGCCATTCCACTGTTCAAAAGCCGCGCCTCCCTGTCTGTGATAGGCGGAACACTCAATTTTCCAGCAGTCAGTGTTCCGCCTATCACGGACATCCTCTCATCCACGTCCGTAGTATGAGGATGAGCGGATGTCCATGATAGGCGGAACACTGACTGCTGGGAAATTGAGTGTTCCGCCTATCACAGACGAGGAGGAGAAGTGCGGCTTTTGAATCCTGGAATGGCCGCCGTATGTTTTTATGACATGCTGATCGGTGCAAAATGGCACACGGAGCTGCAGAAGGACACAGAGGCTGCAGAAGGACACAGAGGCTACAGATTGGCACACGGAGGCTGCAGATTGGCACACGGAGGCATGCACAGGACACAGGTAGGCTGCAATGGACACAGGGAGGTACACAGGGAGGTATGCAGCTGCAGATGGGCATTGTTGACCCTCTTTTCCACTTACAGTAGCTGCTGCATGTCTCATCTTCGGCTTATACACGAGTCAATAAGTTTTCCCAGTTTTTTTGTGGTAAATTAGGGGCCTCGGCTTATATTCGAGTCGACCTATACTCGAGTATATACGGTAGTTGATGCAGTATCCAACTCCATTGTACCACTTATTGAATATGCCCATAGGTCAATTTTATTCAGTCATCTTTTATTTTTAGTTATTTTCTAGTTTTATGTAGTGGCCAATGAAATTGTAACTAGTAAAGGAATGTAATACAGGTAGAATGACATTTTAGACATGATTTAAACTTTTCAAATCAGAACTATGTATCTGAGCACCACAAACTGAAAACACTATTTAGGTAATTTTTAATACTCAAAGCAAACTCACCATCCATGCCTCCATGCTTTTTTTTGTTGAGAAATCAATTTGAAAAACAACCCTAGCATTTATAGCTGTGGTCATCTTGAGTAAGGGCAGATGCTTAATGTAAAATGTACTTCCTGGAATCCATCTGCCCTTAGCTCAGGAATGTAGGCAGGAGCGTGTGCTTAGCTGGGAAAGCACTTTCCTCCAGAAGAAATGCTTCTGGCATGTATTCTATCATATGAGCCTAGGACAGAAACCAGGAAGCAACTGAAGAAATGATATAAAAAAGTTTAATCCAAGTAAATATAATGCTCCTTTGTATCTATTTACTCATGCTAGCAGCATAAGGATTACAAATGGTGAATTTTGATTGAGAAAGTTTAGTTACGCTTTAATCAATATCATTCAAAACTGGTTAAATGAGAATTACAGATGTGGTGAGATTGCTTGTATTTTCTTTAACAAAAGGTTTATTGACAGTCATCACATTACATAGACATAATTTGTCAGACAAAATAAAGAGCACAATGTGAATTGCAGATGGTAGCTGTAGAATATATGAAAAGTTTCATTTTAGAATATACAGAAAAGCAAAAACAGTATATCGTAAAAAGGGCAGCCCTATATAACTGATGATAAAATCTCACAAAGTCAAACAAAGCAATACAATTGAGAAGGAATAAGGGAGCAAGGTGAGATTGCTTGTATTTTCTTTCAGTCTTCAATCCAGCTTTTAAATAGTGAAGGGGTCTCCAAACTTTGTAAACTAAAGGCCAGTTTAATGTCAATCATACTGTAGTAAATGCCTCAGTGCCAGTGAGTTTAAACAACACCTTCATCTTGGTGGCAAGTGAGAGCAAAAAAAAAAAATACATAGGGCCTATGATCATTAGTAGGAGGAATAGTTCAGCATTATTATTATTAGTAGGATGGATAGTGCCCCATTGTTGGTGTCAGTGGGGTGTCCCATTGTTGGTCCCAGTGAGAGGAATAGTACCCCAATGCTGGTATCAGTGAGAGGAATAGCGCCCTATCATGGGTAATAGTGAGAGGAATAATGCCCCATTATTGGTGTCAATGGAAAAATAATGCCCCACTGTTGGTGCCAGCGAAAAGACTAGTGTCTCACTGTTGATGTCAGTGGGAGGAAAAATGCCTCATATTAGTGGAGGAATAGTACCTCAATGGCCAAATAAAAGCAAGCAAAGGACTGCAGCTTGGAGACCACTGAATTGGAGAATAAACATATCTAAACCTTTAATATTAAGAGATGCTATGAAGGTAACTCAGCACCTTCTCTTGGTTGGAAGGTGCAATATATACAAAATGAATACAGGCATACCCCACTTTTGAGTGCACAATGGGGTTTATTTACTAAAGTTGGAAAGTGCAAAATCAGGCTCACTTCTGCATAGAAACCAATGACTTTCCAGGTTTTATTACCAAAGCTTAATTGAACAAGCTGAAGTTAGAAGCTTATTGTTTTCTATGTAGAAGTGAGCCTGATTTTGCATTTTACAACTTTAGTAAATAAACCCCATTGTGTACTTAAAAGTAAGGTATGCCTGTATTATGCCCTGAATTTTATATTACTTTGTGCATGCTCTCTTAATACAGGTGCCAACCACCTATTTGAAATAGGCTTGTGCAATTCATTTAGTAACTAATCGAAATTCGGCCGAATTTTGCATCTTAAAAAAATAACAAATTACAACGAATACGAAAGAAATATAACGAATGAATTCGAATGAATTCGACATGATTCGAAATGATTTCAACCGCATTCGAAATTATTTCAACATGATTCGACATTATTTCAACTGCATTCGAAATGATTTCAACATGATTCAACATTATTTCAACCGCATTCGAAAATATTTTGGGACCCGACTTTAGGGCCATGTATCTATGATTTCAAATTAGACATGTGCAAAAGGAAAAAATTTGTTTAGTTTCGTTTCGTTTTAATTCGTTAATTCATTAATTTCGTTTAGTTATATTCGTTAACTTCCTTCAATTCGTTTTCGGATTTCGTTTAGTTTTCTACCGAATTCGAAAAATCGGCCACATTCGAAAATATTTCAACGAAATTCAAAAATATTTCTACTGGATTCAAAATGATTTCAACATGATTTGACATTATTTCAACCACATTCGAAAATATTTTGTGACCCTACTTTAGGGCCATGTATCTCGGGGTCACTTGGTGCTAGAAACTCCAAATTTGGATATGTTGTAATTCTACTATTGTGTTTGCATACCAAATTTGGGGTTTCTAGCTATAAGTGACCCCGAGATATGTGGCCCCAAAATCGGGTCGCAAAATGTCATTCTCTGCTTTATTAACTAATAACATTTTGCGACACGATTTTGGGGCCACATATCTCGGGGTCACTTATAGCTAGAAACCCCAAATGTGGTATGCAAACACAATAGTACTAGCACTACAACATATCCAAATTTGGAGTTTCTAGCACCAAGTGACCCCGAGATACATGGCCCTAAAGTCGGGTCACAAAATATTTTCGAATGTGGTTGAAATAATGTCGAATCATGTTGAAATCATTTCGAATCCAGTAGAAATATTTTCGAATTTCGTTGAAATATTTTCGAATGTGGCCGATTTTTCGGATTCGGTAGAAAACTAAACGAAATCCGAAAACGAATTTAAGGAAGTTAACGAATATAACTAAACGAAATTAATGAATTAACGAATTAAAACGAAACGAAACTAAACTAATTTTTTCCTTTTGCACATGTCTAATTTGAAATCATTAAGCATAGCATTTTCCCTGGACCAGTAAACCTCTGAGACTTACTCAAATGTGCCTTCAACCTGCGAAGTTACATGGTGGAATGGCACAACCCTGACATTGTTCTCTACCGCACTGCATGCCAGTTGACTAGAGTTATTGACTTCTACAGACATAGTTCCCTTAAGCAATGGGCTTCAGTGTTGCCCATTCCGCCTTTCCATGGTGCTCGAATGGGATACTGCACTCCCTTAAGTCCCATCCCACCATTGGATTTACCTGGACTGTTAGCCTTCTCCTTCACTTATGTCAATTTAGGGGAATCCCACCTTTAGGCCTGGCCTGGAGACCCCTGCTTTAGAGTCTTACTGCACCAGCAATTCTACCAGTATAGAGCCCACCACTTTGTGCTTAGGGGCTGGTGACCCACAATACATCAAATTACATTGCATCCGCATTTGGCTAACTTGACATTCTGTAGCAAAGCCTAGCTTTCGCACTACTTGACATTTCTCCCACCAGTGTCAGCTTTATCGTGGGATCTTATACAATTTGAACAACTGTGCCACTCTTTGACCCCCCCCCCCCCTTCGAAATGCACTATCCTTGATTCATGTACTGCTTAATTATCTGGATTCCAAATTGCCATTCATATCTAAGTGTGAATGGGATTTGCAGATTACGCTCTCCACCGCAGAAAATGATAGAATGCTGCTCTTCACTTACAAAACTTCCATATGTTCTAAATTCCAGGAATCTGGTTTTAAAATATTAACCAGGTGGTATTATACACCACATAGATTACATAACATGTTTCCGAGGAGTTCTGAATTATGCTGGAGGTGTGGCGAGGCTATGGGAGGCATATTGAATATTTTCTGATCATGTGATAATTTTAGTACATTCTGGTCTGAAGTACACCACATTGCCCAGAAATTTACAAACCATGAACTTCCATTGAACCCTGTCTTCTTTCTGTTGCTCTTAAGGAATGGAGATTGCTCTGGACTGACACACTCAGTTGTGGGTCTGTGAGTGGGTAATGGTGGGGGCGGGTTGGGAGAGTTTGCTCCCGATGATTCCGGTCCAACCTTACAGAAGGGTTACAAACTATGAACTTCCATTGAACTCTGCCTTCTTTCTGTTGCAACATAATGACTTCCCTAGCTCCTCTTATTGGCGAGCAATCTTGCCACATTTAATCAATGCAGCACAAAGCTGTATCCCAGATGTCTGGACACAACAGCAGTCACTCTCCAGGTTATGTGGTTGGCTAAAACGAATGATATACGGTATGTGAGATGGAATATTTGATAATGACTGAGAGTGGCACGTGTGACAAATTCTTTTTAAAAATAGTTTTACTAGCATAAGTTCCTTTACACTTCTGAATAGTGGGAGTTTATGGAGACTTCATAACTCTTTGACTGGCAAAAGGTGATATACCTGACCCAGATTGGAAAAGAGTGGACCTTTGTTGTATTTCCTTTCCGCCCCTTCTGTTGCTTTCTCTTGCTTTTGTGGTTTCATTTTTTTGGATCCTTATACTTTGTACTTTTTATCTTTTTATGCAGATAGCCTTTGATAAGAAAATGTATCCTCATGCTTTATAGCTATTTAGCTTGAAGCCTGTAAATGCATCTTTTGATCTTCTGATAAATTCATTATGTGGTCCCTGACTGTCGCATTCTTAAACCTGTGTTTGCTAACTGTTCACTTCCTCCACCCTCTCCCAGTGTCTGAAACATGACAACACTATAAACATTTGAAGACTGCAGGAGTGGATGGCAGTAGATTGATGGAAATACAGTAATTACACAAGGTCAACATCTTCTCTCACATTTCAACAGCCAATGCAGACAGCATCACGCTATACTTGATTTTGAAATGTTATAACCTGAGAGTGGACTCACTCACCAATTTTGCAGCCTATAGTGAGTTTGTCCTTCAATTTGTCGCCTGTGGCACACACACCTTCTGTACTTCTAGAACAGGGCTGTAAGTGTGTCCACATCAGGGGCTGGAGTATGGGTGGAGTTGTTCACTCTGAATCCTGTCCCTCAATAACTCACTCACAGGATTTGTGTGAATGAGATATTGAGTAATCCCTCCCCAAATAAATCACCCCTTCTAGTACAAATCCTCTATCCTTCAAATTTCCTCTTCCCCCCAGATTCCAAATCCCCTTTCCAAGCACAAAGGTGGAGACACCAAGACCCACATTGGGCAATGATCAAAGGCTCAGGTGTGGCCTTTTTACAGGGCATCAGAGTGGCCGGGGGGGGGGCAATTGTCCCCCTGCCCCTGGCCAAGTCTGCCTCTGATGCTTGATGAACTTGTTTTCTAGCTCTGTCAGGGAATGACATGTGTAAACCCAGAAGTGACAAATTTCTTGTCGCTTTCCAGGTTCATTCACCAGATGTTCGCCGATATTTCTAGTCCCTCTTGCTTCAGTATTTTAAATGTAGCACCGTCTCCTGAAGAGCACGCGCTATGTGTTTTTCTAATTTAAGGCTAAACCTGAACTGCAGTTTGGTTTGGGTACAATTGTCTAAATTTGGACCTCAGCATCAGTCTGACTGGACTATGGGATGTTCAGCCTGGCCACAGGGGGCACTGTCTCTTCTGGCAGGCATGGAACTATGGTCTGGTTGTGTGCTTAAGTTACTCTCTCAGAGCCTGCCCAGTGGGAGTGTCGCTCTTGCTGTGCTTTCTGGGAGAGCGTATTTAAGATGCGGATGTCACGTGGTTCGGGATTCCGGTCCAGAAGGATGTACTGACTTCATGGTCCTGGTCCTCCTGACCAGCCCCCGGGAAGGCTATGGCCTGGGGTGCGGATCCACCTGATCTTGTTGTCTCGGGGATGGCTAGCCCGATGCAAGGAAACTAAAGGAGGATTCTGAGGTGTTTGGGTGCCGTCTCCGGTTTGGGAGAGACCCAGTGACTTCACGCTATCCAGGGGAGGACTCTTCAGAAGAAGGCAACATACCCAAGAGAATCCAGTCTCGTGGATATCACCAAGCTGGCTCAAAGATCCAGGTATCACACAAGTGTTCTACAAGTTTCGTTTTCCTAAGTGTTCTACAACAACGTCTGTGGCAGAGACTTATTCTTGTATGTTCTACAACAAAGTCTGTGGCAGAGACTTGTTCCTGAGTAAGTACTGTCATGGTTATGCATTAGAGTTGTTCTCCTTACCTGTCTGCATGTGTTCATTTCTAGAGACCAGCCGAGCTTCACCTGACTGCTTTTATTTCCTTCCTCTGGAATGGCTCCACCCTAGCCCCTATCAGACTACACTATATTAACCTTTGCACTGCTAGCCTATCCTGCTGATCAACCTTTGTGTGTTAGCTTCCTGTTTCCTGTCGTGTGCTCTGCTTCTGATTTCCGTTACCGACCTTGGCGTGTTCTGACCATCCCTGCTTGCCTGTGACCCTGACCTATTGGCGTGTACCCGACTATTCTGTTCTGCTTGTGGCCCCGACCTTGGCTTTGTCCCTCACCATCCCTATCCTCCTGTTACCTACTGTGGGTGTGAGCTGGGGGACCCTGGGGGTCGCGACCTGGAGCCAGTTGCAGCCAAGACCATCTTCACCACTCGAAGCTCTGGTGAACACCAGCTGGCTCTTAGACTCCGCGCCCCGGGGAATCTTACGCTCTTACCCCAGTGGGATCTGTCCCCCGTCTGCAGCCGTCAGCCGTAGGGTCCACAGCCTTGCGGTGCATCCCCAACCCTACGGTGTGCACCTGTCACCTGGGCTCTAGGTGACCTGACAGTTTGATCAGCCATGGACCCGGCTGACGTGCCGCTCCCTGCAGTCGATCCATTGCAGGGCATAGTGCGGAGACTCGAGACCCAGGAATCTAATCAGACTCAGGTGATGCGATTCCTCCAGGATCTGGCTTCTCGCTTCGAGCAGCTACAGGCTTCCTTGGGAACCCCGAACCCGCAGCCTCAAGTACAGTCTGCGACTGCACCTATTGCACCAGTCGCATCCACGCATTCATTAGTACTGCCTGCTCCGTCCCGTTTCTCTGGGGACTCCAAGGCCTGCAGGGGCTTCCTCAGCCAATGCACCATTCATTTTGAGCTCCAGCCTCAAAACTTTCTATCCGATCGGGCAAAGGTAGCCTATATCATTTCCCTCCTCTCCGGTGAAGCTTTAGCCTGGGCTGCTCCCCTGTGGGAGAAAAATGATCCAGTGGTTTCCAGCCTGTCCGACTTCTTGAAGCTCTTTCGTAACATCTTTGAGGAGCCAGCTCGGGTTTCTTCTGCGGCTAGTGCCCTTTTACGCCTTCGCCAAGAATCTGGTTCAGTGGGCCAATATGCACTTCAGTTCCATATCCTTACAGCGGAATTGAGCTGGAACAATGAGGCCCTGGTCACAACCTTTTTACATGGCCTCTCAGACCGAGTGAAGGACGAATTAGCAGGAAGAGCTATCCCCGCCGGTCTAGACGAAGTCATTTCCTTATGTAATCAAATTGACATTCGCTTCCAGGAGAGGTCCTTAGAAAAAAGACGCCAGCACCCCCCAGGTTCTAGTCAGCCTGAGCTTTTTCCCCGTCGCCCTGTGGAGCATCCTCCGTCTGCTGAGGAGCCCATGCAGCTGGGCTGGACCAGACTAACCCCCGAAGAACGTGCTAGACGCAGAACTCTGGGCTTGTGTCTTTATTGTGGGGGAAAGGGTCATTTTCGTGACTCCTGCTCGCTCCGTCCGGGAAACGCTCGGGTCTAATACATTTGGAAGGTGGAGTATTGGACCCAGAAACATCACCTTCTCGTCTCCTTCTTCCGGTGTTCCTCCATGTAGGCACTTCTCCCCAATCAGTCCTAGCATATCTGGACTCCGGGGCTGCCGGCAATTTTATGGACTGGAGAACTGCCTCTTCTATGAAGCTTACCCTTTCTCCCCTCGCTACTCCACTAGTAGTCTCGGCAATTGATGGCACTGTGCTCCCAGGGGGTCCTATCCGTTTCCAGACGCTACCTATTAGGATGTCGGTAGGGATACTCCACCAGGAGTGGATCTCCTTCCTCATCCTACCCAAGGCCTCTACCCCCATTGTATTGGGTCTTCCTTGGCTGCAGCTCCACTCGCCACATGTGGACTGGGTATCTGGGCAGATCCTGGCCTGGGGTCCTTCGTGTTTCTCGTCTTGTCTTTCCAAGGTGACCCCCAAGAGGAAACTTCCCATTGCTACCACATCTGTCTCGTCCGATCTTCCTGCGGCTTATAGCGATTTCCGGGATGTGTTCTGTAAGAAGTCTGCTGAGGTACTTCCTCCTCACAGATCTTTTGACTGTGCTATTGACCTTGTCCCTGGAGCAACCCTGCCCAGGGGTCGTACCTACCCTTTATCCATTCCAGAGACCCAAGCCATGTCTGAGTATGTCGCTGAGAATTTGGAGAGAGGTTTCATCCGGAAATCCTCATCGCCTGCAGGAGCAGGGTTCTTTTTCGTTGCCAAAAAGGATGGCACCCTCAGGCCCTGCATTGACTATAGAGGTTTAAACGCTGTGACTATTAAAAACCGTTACCCCTTACCTCTAATATCTGAGCTATTTGACAGGTTGAAGGGGGCTTCCATTTTCACTAAATTGGATCTCAGAGGTGCATACAATCTCATTTGAATACGAGAAGGTGACGAATAGAAGACCGCATTTAACACTAGGGACGGGCATTACGAGTACTTGGTTATGCCTTTTGGTTTGTGTAATGCTCCAGCTGTGTTCCAGAACTTTGTCAACGAAATATTCAGGGATCTACTGTACCAGTTTGTTGTCATCTATCTGGATGACATTCTCATCTTTTCCCAAAATCTGCCTGCTCACAGAAACCATGTACGCACCGTACTTCAGCGCCTTAGAGAGAACAATCTCTATGCCAAGATGGAGAAATGTTCCTTCGAATGTTCCGAGGTCCTGTTTCTGGGATGTTTTGTTTCTAGTGAGGGTCTTCGCATGGATCCCGGAAAGGTCTCTGCCATTACCAACTGGCCCCTTCCTGCTAGCCTCAAGGCCACACAGCGCTTCCTTGGCTTCACAAATTATTATAGGCAGTTCATAAGGAATTACTCTTCCATTGCTGCGCCTATTATCGCTTTGACCAAGAAGGGTGCTAATGCCAAAGACTGGTCTTCCGAGGCTGTCTCTGCGTTTCACGATCTGAAACAGGCCTTTGTCTCTGGACCCCTCTTGAGGAGACCAAATCCTGAAGACCCATTTTTTATTGAAGTAGACGCTTCTTCGATGGGGGTGGGAGCTGTGCTTCTTCAGGACTTTGAGAAGAAACGTCAACCATGTGCGTTCTTCTCCAAAAAAAATTCTCAGGCAGAGAGAAATTATGCCATTGGTGATCGGGAACTTCTCGCAATTAAATTCGCGTTGGAGGAGTGGCGTCATCTCTTGGAAGGTTCCCCTCACTCCATAACGATCTTTACTGATCATAAGAATCTACAGTACCTACAGAATGCTAAACGTCTGAACCCCAGACAGGCCAGGTGGAGTCTCTTCTTTTCTCGTTTTAAATTCACGATTACGTACAAACCTGGTTCCTGCAACGGTCGAGCTGATGCGCTCTCTAGGTCATTTGACACCTTGGACGAGGAGTCCAACCCTGATCCTGAGCCGATCATTCCTACCTCTTGCATTGTTGCCCATTCTACCACCCTGGAATCAAAGATTCCTCCTGGTAAGACCTTTGTTCCCACGGAGCTAAGAACCAAGATCCTTCATTGGGGACATGATTGCAAGATGGCAGGTCATGCTGGGTTCCTCCGATCCTTCCTGCTTATCAGTCGTCACTACTGGTGGCCTAATCTCCGCTCGGATGTTAAAGACTATGTTAAGGCTTGTCACGTCTGTGCTCAGTCTAAATCTTCCACTCAAGCCCCTGCTGGTCTTCTCATGCCCTTGCCCATTCCTAAGGAGCCCTGGTCTCATATCGCCATGGATTTTATCACTGATCTTCCACTATCGGAGAATAATACGGCCATTTGGGTAGTAATCGATCGGTTCTCCAAGATGGCTCATTTTGTTCCTCTTCCTGGTCTCCCTTCTGCCCCTGCCTTGGTTCCCATTTTTGTACGAGAGATTTTCCGCCTTCATGGTGTTCCTTCGCATGTCGTCTCGGACAGGGGTGTGCAATTTACTTCTCGTTTTTGGGGAGCCTTTTGCAAATCCCTCGACATTACCTTGGATTTTACCTCTTCTTATCATCCCCAATCCAATGGCCAGACTGAGAGAGTTAATCAGGAGTTAGAGGTCTTTCTCCGTACCTTGGTCTCTGCCCATCATGATGATTGGGCATCACTATTACCGTGGGCTGAGTTCTCCCACAATAATCATGTTAACGTCAGTTCTCAGAAAACACCCTTCCTCACTGTTTATGGAAGACATCCTCAGCTTCCCCTTCCTATGATTTGTTCTTCTGACATTCCAGCTTTGGCTACTGTTCAGGAATCATTCAATTCCATGTGGGCTGACGTTCATGATTCCCTCCAGAAAGCTGCCAACAAATTCAAGAGTTTTGCTGACCGTCGCAGGCGTAAGCCACCCTCTTTTCAGCCAGGAGACAAAGTCTGGCTCTCCACCAGGAACATCAAACTCCGGGTTCCTTCCCTCAAATTTGCCCCAAGATTCATTGGTCCATACACCATAATTTCTAAACTGAATCCGGTTTGTTTTAAGCTCCAGATTCCCAAAAGCCTCAAAATCTCTAACTCCTTCCATGTTGCCCTTCTAAAGCCGTTAGTCCTCAATAAGTTCTCTCGTCCTTCCCCTACCATAGCACCGGTCTCTGAGGATGATCAGGAGTACGAGGTTAGCCAAATTTTGGATTCCCGACTCTGTAGAGGCATTCTCCAGTACCTCGTGCACTGGAAAGGTTTTGGTCCTGAGGAGAGGTCGTGGATTTCGGCTTCCGAGGTCTTTGCACCTTGTCTGTTGAGGAAGTTTCATTTGAAGTTCCCCTCTAAACCTGGTCCCAGGCGGGGGAGGGGGAGGCCTCGTAAGAGGGGGGGTACTGTCATGGTTATGCATTAGAGTTGTTCTCCTTACCTGTCTGCATGTGTTCATTTCTAGAGACCAGCCGAGCTTCACCTGACTGCTTTTATTTCCTTCCTCTGGAATGGCTCCACCCTAGCCCCTATCAGACTACACTATATTAACCTTTGCACTGCTAGCCTATCCTGCTGATCAACCTTTGTGTATTAGCTTCCTGTTTCCTGTCGTGTGCTCTGCTTCTGATTTCCGTTACCGACCTTGGCGTGTTCTGACCATCCCTGCTTGCCTGTGACCCTGACCTATTGGCGTGTACCCGACTATTCTGTTCTGCTTGTGGCCCCGACCTTGGCTTTGTCCCTCACCATCCCTATCCTCCTGTTACCTACTGTGGGTGTGAGCTGGGGGACCCTGGGGGTCGCGACCTGGAGCCAGTTGCAGCCAAGACCATCTTCACCACTCGAAGCTCTGGTGAACACCAGCTGGCTCTTAGACTCCGCGCCCCGGGGAATCTTACGCTCTTACCCCAGTGGGATCTGTCCCCCGTCTGCAGCCGTCAGCCGTAGGGTCCACAGCCTTGCGGTGCATCCCCAACCCTACGGTGTGCACCTGTCACCTGGGCTCTAGGTGACCTGACAAGTACCTTGTTGGCTGCTAGGCCTTATGAGAGAGGGACTGTCCAACTTGAGTGAACATCAAGTTGTGAATGGCTAGTCTCTGGATGCAGTCAAAGTAAGCAAGTTCTTCAATATTGACTTTGACACTAAGAGTACCTGAACTTCCTTTTCAAACCTCTGATCCCATTTTAAGAGACTGTTCTTTGTCTACGTTTTTGCAAATAAAATCAATTTAAGTGGATCTGTCGTCAGTCTCTCAAGTTACTGGGCCATCTACCACAGGACACCCCTAGAAGTGAGGAAAAAGAATGTAACAGTAAGCCCAATCTAACAAGCAGCTCCTTTGGGGGTTAGTGCTACATAAACAACAACACACTCTATATGATGCAGCAAATATTCAGTCCATGAAAGAATTGTCTAATAATTTTTAGTAAGTTACAGACTAGGTTCTGCTACCCCTAACTTGGATTGATCCATCCATGTACATTTAAGAGGGCAAACAACAGGGTGCAGGATCAGTTTATAGAAGCATTTATTTTCCAAAAAGAAATAGCACACTTAGGGGCAGGAAGGGTGAAGCTGTGCAGTAAATGAAAAATCACAGAATAGCTGTTTCGGTGATGTACTACCTCTAATGGAACTGGATCTGCCAGGGATGGAGATAAAGCTGGTGGCATCTACTATGTACTATGTACTATATAAACAAAGTGATAGTATCTATTTAAGCAAACAGAATAAAAAGGCATTGAGTCAATATAAGAATATCTCTCACATTAAAAACAATTAGCTGAAAATTGATATAGCAGTAAATTATTGATATACACAATAATTAAATACATAATATTACAATCTGTAAGATACAAAGTAAATAATTCATGGATATATGGATTTTTATTAAATAATTAAATAATTGTAATAAAATTAAATAACATGAACAACATTTATCTCTTGACTATTATTAAACATTCAACCATCTCTTAACCAATAATGAGAGTGAAAAATCATTGCAGTATCCTGATTATATCCAGTTGCCAAAAGCTAATCCTAATGAACATTCATATACTACCCTATGATAAACGACTTTAAAGTGAAACAGAAAAAATGTGTAAGAACAGATAAGCGCACATGGATATGCAAATGCAAACACACAACCACACACGCACTGGCACATACATATGGTTATATGTGTGTGTACCTCTTCAAACAGCCACATGCGCACAAGGGCTATCAAAAACTCATGATACAATGCATGTGAAAAATAAGATGAAATATTAGGGAAAATGGGGGAAGGGGGCTTGATGAAAAAACTCTAAGCCTGATAGTTCTATGAACAAAGTAGTACATATTTACATAGTTGGTGAGGTTGAAAAAAGACACAAGTCCATCAAGTCCAACCTGTGTGTGTGTTTATGTTAACATTACATTGTATATCCCTGTATGTTGTGGTCATTCATGTGCCTATCTAATAGTTTTTTTTTAAATTATCAGTGCTATCGGACTTAACTCTGGGGGACCCCACTTTCCACACTGGATCATTCCGAGTACTGCCCATTTATCACTACCCTCTGAACTCACTCCTGTGACCAGTTTTCAATCCAAGTACTCACCCTTTGGTCCATGCCAACAGACCTTAGTTTGTACAGTAAATGTTTAGGATGAACTGTATCAAATGCCTTTGCAAAATCCAGATACACCACGTCTATGGACCTTGCTTTATCTATATGGCAGCTCACCTCCTCACTGAAGGTTAATAGTTTGGTTTGGCAAAAACGATTCTTCATGAATCCATGCTGATTACTACTAATTGGTAATGTTTTCATTACCAAAACCTTGTATATAGTCCCTTATCATTCGCTTCAAGAGCTTGCATACTATTCATGTTAGGCTAACTGGTCTGTAATTCCCAGGGATGTATCTTTGCCCTTTTTTAAATATTGGTGCTACATTGGTTTTTCTCCAATCAGCTGGTACCATTCCCATCAGTAGACTGTTCGTAAAAATTAGGAATAATCGTCTGGCAATTACTTGACTGAGTTCCTTAAGGACCCTCGGGTGCAAGCCATCTGGTTCCGGGGACTTATTAATGTTACGTTTTTTAAGTCTATTTCTAATTCTATCCTCTGTTAGCCATAAGGGTGCTTCCTGTGAAGTGTCAAGAGGATAAGTTTTGGTTACTGAAGCCCCCTGTTTCCCTTGTGAAGACTGAGGAGAAGAATAAATTCAATACCTTCGCCATCTCTCCATCCTTAGTAACCAGATTCCATATATCATTATTTATGGGGCCAATGTGATCTGACTGCCCTTTCTTACTATTTATATACTTAAAGAATTTCTTGGAAAGATACTTCCAAGAAATTCTTTAAGTATCTTTATAATTTTTCTATAAATTACGCTTAAAGTGAAGCGATGAGTATCCTTCTCTCTACGAAGTGTATTACTAAGTTACAAAGCGAATATCGGTTTAGTTGGGTTCAGTCGTTCATGAAATATCTATGGGTTAAACTGACTCCTGACACTGCTCGATTATATGAGATTCATTTTTGTCCATTGCTATCCAAAATGCGAATGCATCTTCAATTTTGGCAAACTCCTACTCTACGTGGTTCGGGAGATGCAATGCATTTAAGATGACAATGCTCCCCCAGATTTTATACTTAATGCAAGCAATATCTATTAAAATACCTCAAGCCTTCTTCCTCTCATGCCGAAAGTCATGCTGACTAAATTTATTTGGAGTAATAAAGCAGCTAGACTCTGTCATTGTATGGTAGTTCTGCCTAAATCCAAGGGGGAATTGGACTGCCTAACCTGATCTCATATCACAGAGCTGTACACTTGTCTAGAGTGGTATCATGGTGTAGTTCCCAGCAGATTAAACTTTGGGTGCAAATTGAACAACAGGCATCACCGATTGTTCTGTCTGCCCTTCCTTGGGTCGCCCACAAACACTTTTGTGGTTTGAAGTCGCATCCCACAATTGGGGCTACAATTGCTTATTCAGACAGTCCCTATAAATGGCCTTTCTCCCTACCCATCTCCATTAACTCCGGTGATTTATAATCCAGATTTCCCGCCTGGGTTAGATAATAAACAACTGCGGGGGGTTGCCAGGTCAAGGCATATCTAGGTGTATGCATTTTGTTACCTCACAGGGATTGATGTGAATTACCCAGCCTCGCTCAGCCCCCTGGTCGGCTTTTCAAGTGTCACATTACTTAAAGTCTATACTGGATGTGGGATTGTACGCTGGGCCACTGACATTCTTTGTGTCTTTGTGCGCGGAGGGGAAATATGTACCACATCTGCTGTCACTCTTGAAACAGATTATCGAACCTCCAGAAGGTTATATCCCCTTATGCATAGGTCGATGGGAGGAGGACTTACAAATCACTCTCACTAGACAGCAAATCAATAGGATCCTCCTACGGGCCCATAGCAAGCCGTTTTCAAGAACAGGGATATAAATAGTTGGCTAGGTGGTATAGGGTTCTGATCCTACTCAATAAATTATACCTGCAACATCTGGGCTCTGCTGGCGCTGTAATAAAGAGCTAGAGACATTATTACATATTTTTTTGGGGTGCCCCTTACTTACACCGTTTTGGGTGGGAAATGTGATTAGACAATTGACATCAGTCAATCTCGGCTCAGACCCCTTGGGATATCTTTTGCACCTAAATGCCTAGTGCACATGTTGAATGCTGCTCGGGCCTGTATCCCAGAACTTTGGAAGTGTACCACCACGCCATCTCTGAAACAGTGGTTCTCTGTAATAGACAAAATTAGGACAATGTAAAATATGACAGCGCACATTTACAGAAGAGAGGAGAAAGTTAGGGACATATGGCGACCACGGACGACCTTTATTTGCACACCCCTTTACACCGATTGACTCCTTGTCTAGTTCAGCAACTCTGCATTCTTGACCCATGTGGGTAGGTCAGCTCTGCCTGAGGATCTCTGGGGAGGGGGGGGGAAGGAGGATGGACGGACACAGTGAAGTTCCTAGTCCTTTATACCCCCCATTTGCCTTTTTCTTCTTTCCCTTTTTTTTCAGTAAACTCCCTCTTTGGGCCCCCAGGAGCTGCGGTCGGAAAGGGTTTCTCTGTCCTTAT
This sequence comes from Lithobates pipiens, assembly GCF_037356315.1. NCBI lineage: Eukaryota > Metazoa > Chordata > Amphibia > Anura > Ranidae > Lithobates > Lithobates pipiens. Next base: position 17,179,713 of record NW_027507685.1, read on the forward strand.
TAAAGAATGAAGGGAATAATAAGGAAAGAATTTATATTAGATACATTTTGTGATTATAAAGTGTTTTTTGTATACATGAATTAGGTTATTTGCTAGACATGTGCACACTGAAATATTTTGTTTCAGAATTTCGGTTTCGTCCGAAAAATACATTTATTTAGTTACTCATAAATTTTGCCTAAACATCAGGGTGCTTCACATGCGTTACCACGCATCTAATGGCAATGCATGTTGCATGCATTGGCGTGTTGCATTGCCATTCATTTGAATGGTCCTTCAAAATACTTTTCAGACAGAGGTGCATTGCTATGTAATAAGAAAGTGCACTGCGGTATGGTGTGGTGCGCTGCCAAAAAATGGTGCACACTGCAATGCACCTCTGCTTCAAGATGTAAGCAGGTGGCTATTTGAGTGCCTAGGTCAGCCATTCTCAACCTGGGTTCGGTCAAACCCTAGGGTTCTTCCAGAGGTTGTTAGGGTTCCTTGAGCTGTGGCAAACTGACCTCCCATTTGATGGGGCCTCCAAAGTTCTGGGTCCAGCACCACATAACAAAGTCAGCGGCATGACATCCATGATCTTTTCAGCTGTTTAAGGTTGGCATTCTGACCATTACTGTAACGGGGACCTACTTCTGCTAGCCACCAAAGTAATTGACATATTTATCAATGACCTCCAATTATTTGGTTTTAGTAGGAGTTCCCCAAGACCCAAAAATTATTTCAAGGGTTCATCAGGGGTAAAAAGGTTCAGAAAGGCTAATCTACAAATCTTCAGATTCTCTGTAACCACTTGAGCTCCTGAAGATCTTACCCCCTTTATGACCAGGCCATTTTTTGCTATTCAGCACTGCTCTATTTTAACTGGCAGTTGCATGGTCATGCAATGCTGTATTCAATCTAAATTTGTATAATTTTTCCCCACAAATAGTGCTTTCTTTTAGAGGTATTTGATCACCACTGGATTTTACATTTTTGATAGCATACATTTTGAAAAAAAAATATATATTTTTTAATGTTATAAAATGTATCCCATTCAATTTGATAAATATCAAATTTCTTCATAGATTTAGGCTAAAATGTACTCTGCTACATGTCTTTGGTAAAAACAAATCCAAATAAGTGTATGCAGATTGATTGGTTTGCATGATAGCATTTACAAACTATGAGATATACAGGCATACCCCACTTTTAATTACACAATGGGGTTTATTTACTAAGGCTGGAAAGTGCAAAATCAGGCTCACTTCTGCATAGAAACCAATGAGCTTCTAACCTCGGCTTGTTCAATTAAGCTTTCCACATTTCCACAATTATTGCAGGGCCCAAAAAAACAGTAGCACTTTTTTTTTATTCTACAGATCATGTGCTTTTAGAAAATGTCTAGTTTGAGGGGTCTTTTCAAATTCTGAAAGCTGTAACTGAAAAATGAAAACCTCACAGTTTTTTTAAGAAATGTTCGGGTACGTTCGATTTTCACCATTTTTCAAAAAGGCGCAATTTAAAATGTACAAATATTTGTTATTTATTAACTCCATACAGGTTAAGCTTTTATATTTAGTAGGTATTTCGCAGGGATTTTGTAAAATTAGCTGTGTTTTTATCTACTAATAATGGTTTTAGTGTATTTTTTGCAAATATATTGGTTTGATAAACATTTGCAGAAATACTGTGGGGTCTAAAAAATCAGTAGCACCTTCTTTTTTTTCTAGAGGTCATATGCTTTCAGAAAATATATGGTTTTGGGGGTCTTTCACAAATTCTGAAAGCTATAAGGGAAAAATTAAAACCTTCAGATTTTTTGTGAAATTTGGATATTTACATTTTTGCGTACGTTTAATTTTCACCATTTTGTAAAAAGGTGCAATGTAAAAATGTAAACTTTTTGTTATTTATTAACTCCATACAGATTAGGCTTTTATATTTAGTCAGGATTTAGTAGGAATTTTGTAAAATTAGCTGTGTTTTTATCTGCTAATAATGGTTCTAGTGTATTTTTTGAAAATATATTGGTTTGATGAACATTTGCAGAAATACCGCAGAGTCTAAAAAATCAGTAGTACCTTCTTTTTATTCTAGATGTCATATGCTTTCACAAATTCTGAAAGCTGTATGGGAAAAATGAAAACCTTCCGATTTTTTGTGAAATTTGGATATTAACATTTTTGCATATGTTCGATTTTCACCATTTTGCAAAAAGGCGCCATGCCAAAATTAAAACTTTTTGTTATTTATTAAAGTGGATGTAAACCCTTACAACCAACTTTGACCTACAGGTAAGCCTAGATTAAGGCTTGCCTGTAGGTCCAAGAAATATCTCCTAAACCTACACGGTTTAGGAGATATTTGCCGAAAGACAGGCACCGCTGTCTACGGCGCATGCGTTGCATTGTCTACGGCGTTGTCTACGGCGATGCATAGTAGTCCATTATGCTTTACCTTTGCAGGGAATCAAAGAGGAAGTAAACTCATCAGGGTTTACTTCCTCTTTAACTCCATACAGGTTAAGCTTTTATATTTAGTAGGGATTTAGCAGGAATTTTGTAAATTTAGCTGTGTTTTTATCTGCTAATAATGGTTTTAGTGTATTTTTTCCCAATATATTGGTTCGATAAACATTTGCGCAAATACTGCGTTGTTTAAAAAAATGATTAACACCTTTTTATTTTACTGATCATGTGTTTTCAGAAAATATATGATTTGGGCAGTCTTTCACAAATTCTGAAAGCTATAAGTGAAAAATAAAAAGCAAAGGAAAAATTGCAAAAATGGTCTGGCAACCTGAGTGTACAAAATGGAGCACAGGGCCTGGCAGCGAAAGGTTTAAATGCTGAGATATTATGTATATGAGTTATAATTGGTTGGCTATATGAGTTCTTAAAGGGGCATTTTATTTAATTTAAAAGGATAAGTGCACCTGTTTTTTCCTTTTTGACCTAATTGTTGGGTTTGTATTCTTGTTCACACCAGATGCAGTTCTGTGCGCTTTTTTTCTGCACTAAAAATACATGCAGTGTTTTCCATGCATTCCAATGGCTCAAGTTCACACCAGTGCAGTCAGTTTCCAATAAGTTTTTGGTGCAGAAAAAAAGTGGAGCGTGCGGCATGCACAGAACTGTACTGGAACCTAAGAAATTGTATCAAAAACCGCACTGGAACTGCGTGTGGTGTGAACTGTAAGCAAAAAACGATCCAAAAACTGACTAATGTGTTTATTTTTTATATGTGTGTTATATGTGTTATAATGTGTTTATTATTAATGTGTTTATTTGACTCAGATAATATTCTAAATATTAGTGCAGATCCATTTCATAACATGTGCTTATGCAAAACCCCTTACATATCCTTCATATTATACAGTCGTTTGTAAAAGACAAATTTGAACATTTTATTCAGCCTTAGTCAAAAAATACTAGTTTAGAGAGTATGAATAACCAGAGGAATATCTTAACATAAACCTGGAATCATTTGTTGCACTCACAGCATTTAGCAGTCTTAATCCATCTCATTAGTGGGCCAACCTTTGTGGCAAATCAAATAAAAGGATTGGCCAACGCAAATAGTGAAGAAGGCCCTTTTCACAAGACCTTACAGTTTAAGGTTAGTTTAGACAGATTGTTGTAGTGTAGTGAGACACAATGGGCAGTGATGGAAGTTCTCCACACTGATCCTGTATGTGTGGTCCAATTTGATTTGTGGGCTTTTATGTTTTCAATGACATAACAAAGGCAGTGGATGGTTTAATTAATATTCAGAGCGAGGATTTCTTCTATAACTCTACTGGTGGTATGGCTTTTCGATGATCTCCTCTAAGTCTTTTTTGAATAGTTTCTTTAAGTTCCTCTGAACACTGGAACACAGACAAGCTGGAACACAAGGAAATTATTATGATTTTTTTCAAAAGAAGCCTTTGGAGTGAACATTAGGTAGTTTGTTTGACTTAATTCTCCAGGGTAAAAATACCACAGCAGGAATTGCTGAGGGATAATGAAGTCTCTTACTCAACAGCTTCGGAAGGGTTCTGAGAAATAAATAGAAGCACTGGAATGGTAATACTAAAAGAACACGAGAGAGTACACTAAATTCATGCAATGTTAAACAGAAATTATTATTTTTAATTAATTAAATGTATAAAAAGTATTATAAAAAGTATGTATTACATTGTGAAAGAGGGATTCAAATGTTGTGTGGAACTGGTGAATCTTACACTGTCATGGACATTCTTTAAAAGTGTGGCATGAAAGTGTTTGCAAAAATCAAACTTAGCATTTAAACTTTGATAATGCAAGTGGGAGAAATTATTCTGGTTTCCTATCATTCTCTGTCAGTGGATTTCTAAAGTAATGTCACACCTCAATTCCTGTGTAGATATTGTCTAACAAGCACTAAATGTAGTATAAGTATATTTCAGGTTAAAAACAACACAGGCATCTGATTGCTCCTACTACTCATCCCCTTTTTTGAGGTCCGTGCTTATGTTAAAAGTACAGATCATAAAGTACTGCCATACTCTAGTAAAAAAAACTGAGGGTATATTATTACGTTATATTCCATGAAATGAAAATGCTATTATTTTGTTGACTTTGGTAAACAGGCCTCCATGTGAAATAAAATGACCAGCGATCTTTAAACATACAAGTTGTTGTCAATCAGGGCTCCTATTAGTTTGAGCATTTTTGAGATGAAAAATGAACACTAACTTGACCTGACATTTTTGTACAAAGTATACCTGATTTACATGTGTTCAAAGTGACAATTGAGGTGGCCCAAAGTATTCTATGGTCAGTGCCAGATTAGTAGAAGCATCAAAGTGATGCTCTCTACCTGTGGTCTCCAAATTGTGGACTTTTGCTTGCCTTTATCCAGCTCTTCAGGCACTGGTCCATCCACTGATATGAGGCACTATTTCTCTCACTGATACAAGGAACTATTCTTCCCACTGACACAAATGATAAGGCACCATTCCTTCCACTGACATCAGCAGTGAGGCACTATTACTTCCACTGACACCAACAGTGGAGCACTGTTTCTTCCACTGACACCAACAGTAGAGCATTTCACACAACACATCAATGATGGGACATAATTCCTCCCATTAATATAAATCATTGGGCTCTATTCCTCCCACTCACTCCAACAATAGGGCACTACTCTTTTCATTGACACCAACAGTGGGGCACTATTCCTCACACTGACATCAACACTGACATCAACAGTGGGCCACTATTCCTTCCATTGAAATATGATGCAGCACTATTCCTTCCACTAACACGAATGAAGGCACACAATTCCTCCCACTGATATAAACAATGGGTTATTATTCCTCCAATTAACACCAACAATGGAACACTATTCCCTCCATTGACACCAATGATAAGGCACTATTCCACCACTGACACAAAACATTGGGCATTATGCCTAAGACATTTTCTACTCCTACTGGTGCATGGGCAATTTCTACTTCTGTCTGGCTCCCACTAAAGTTCAACGGACAGGAAACAGGCCTTTGTTAAGAAAGATTGGAGACCGTTTCTCTAAACCAGGGCTGTTAAACTGAATTGTGGTTGCCCTCTACAGTATAAGACTAGATAATCCCATGTCAAGACTCCCCCCACCCTCCCTTACATCACACTGCTACTCCCCAACTTGTGCTGCTGCCGGGAAGAGCTTGAAGCTCCTTTTTTTTTATTTTATTTTTTCAAATATTTTATTTTAACCACTGGAGATGCCAGGGGGAGGGAGGTACGGTGCTACTTATCTTTTGGTCGTGTCCAAAGTTAATACCATACTGGAGGGAAGTACGGAACATAATCCAAAAATGTTCTGACTATAAAATACAAGAAGACCCAGCTTTCTTTTTATTGCATGTTATGACTATCCCAGCTAAAAAATATGAGAAATCTATCTTAAGACACTTAAACGCTAAACGCTGTAAAAGCGTGTATCCCCCTTAGGTGAAAAAAATATGCTACCGCCTACTATAGGATGCTGGCTACATAAGGTGGAAGAGATTAATAAGATGAAAGATCTTATACATTTGACACAAAACAAACATGAAATATACTCTGAGTTATGGAGACAGTGGAACACATTTATCCTCTCTGAAGAAGGTTTGACTTTGCTCAATTCATGATTCTCGGGTATAGACAATATTGTTAGATAGCTGATAAACTTGCTTTCCATTGCTCATTAGGGCCACCCTCTCCCTCCCCCTTTTTTTCTTTTTCTCTTTCTTTTTTTCTTTTTGATTTAAGAAATGGAAAATGGATAAGGTGATTCTGGGCATAGCTGCTGAGGATTGTGGATATTTATATATTTTTTATATTCTCAGGTTGCTATAAAAACGGCGCTATATTTTCATAGGCTAAACATAGAAGGTGCTATGTACGATGTGATTATTATGTGGATTATTGTTTCATTCTTCCAATGTATTTGTTATGTTACTGTGTATTTATGGCTCCGGTGAGAATCTGGAATTACCTTTTTTTTTGTGGAGCTTGAAGCTCCTGATAGTGGAGATGGATTTTGCTGCATGTTAGTACAGAGTCACGATCCTCAGAATCGCCCCACCAGGAGGTGAGCAAGCCGGGGTCCAGCAGGGAGAGAACAGGAAAGGATCAAACAGAAGTAAACAGTAAATGAGTAGTTTCAGATTGGAATCAGGCAGAAGCATAGTCGAGTAACAAGCCAAAGGATGAGTGGTAGCAAAATATGGACACCAGAAGGGAAGACAAGAGCGAGATATTGGTTGAAGAGAACACGATTATCTGGCAATCAGGAAGTGCAGAGACATGGCTTAAATCAGGAAGTTCGTAGGAGGAGTAACGAGTTCAAGGTTCAGCACAAAAAGAGTCATTGCAAGACATAGCAGAGGTCCCAGGTTCAAGTCCAGGCCCTGACAGATGCTGTCACTGTTACTGTTTTGACAAAATCTCCTTTCAGGGATTAAATCTGCTAGAGCCCTAGCAATAAAAAAAAGCAGAAAGTGTTTCAAACAGCTACTAAGGCTGGATTCACACCTATGCAGTTTTAGTGCTTTTAGCATTTTGCAGATTTGCATTACATTCCATTTAACATGGTTTCCTATGGAACACGTTCTGTAGTGCAAATCTGCAAAATGCAAAAAGCACTAAAAATGCATTAATGTGAATCCAGCCTAAAGGAACAACAAGCATACAAGGAATCATACATATACAGCACATGAACAATAATCTCCTTGGCAAACAGATATCTAGCTACTTCTGCTACTCATTAAATGCGTGAAAACAATGCTATCTCAGGCTTTTGGCAACTATAAATTAATAAATCTTCTCTTCAACTCCCTTTGCATATTTGATATATTAAATAATAAAATGGTTCTTATATGTAGCAGGCTGACAACAGAATACCATTTTCAAGGTAATTGTCAAGGTAAGGGCCCCATTGCAAACATTGTCCCTCCTACTTCCTTTTGTGCCCTGCTGTGAGGTTACCCTAATGCAGTGCACAGCAAAGACCCTTATTTGATAAAGTTTAGAAAATGCATACGGAAAGTTGTGTATTCATTTGAAATAGAAAGAAAAGTAAGCCTTGCCCAGGTCTGTCTGAGCATGAGGGGGACTCAGCACCCATATGACCCACGTCTACTATAACCAGGCCCCTAAGTCCTAGAGGTCCCTTGTATAGCTGCAAAGTCTGCAGAAATGGTATGTCTGCCCTTGCTTCAGATATCTGAATCTTGAAGAAAAAGGACCATGCCGTCCGTGTATAAAGTAGTTTTCTCTTTGAGGCTACCAACCTGAATGCCACAGACCTCAGTGGATGTAAAGCAAGACCCATGAGCAACATCATGAGGGCAAATAGGCAAGGGACAACCCCAATGGTGCCCCTGGAAACCAGGAAAAAGTTTGATGCCTCACCATTAAACTTAATGTCTGCTAGAGGACATTTGTACAACAACTCAGCCCTCTGCAGGAAAACAGAGCCAAAGCCCATCCTGTCCAGAACTACTTTCATATACTGTACGTCCAGTCGACTGAGTCAAAGGCGTTTTCCAGGTCTGGAAACATTAAAATGCCTCCACTATAATCCAGTTGAGTATGGGAAAAAACCCACCTGAGGTTAATATCTGTAGTCTTGTTGAGCATGAAGCCTGTTTGGTCCAAGGAGATAACCAAGTGAAGTATGAACATAAGTCTAGTGGCTAAAAGTTTGGTAAGGATTTTAAAATCCATATTTAAAAGGCTATGGGCCTTTAGGAGGAAAAATAAAGGGGGTCTTTGTTTGGTTTAGCGAGCAATACCACATGAGCCACATAAAAAGAGTATGGAAGAACCTCTTTCTCTAAACAATCTGCATATAAGCAAAGAAGTTGTCAAAATAGGAGATCAACATAATTTTAATAAAATAGTTCTAACATATAGCATGAACATACTTAGCCCTTGTACACACGGTCGGACATTCCGACGGAAAATATCCGATTGGACCGTGGGCTACATTGGACTTTTTCCATTGGAATGTCCTAACCAACAAAGTTTGAGAGCAGGATATAAAATTTTCTGACAACACGATCGTTTGTAGAGAATTGTGATCGGACAAAGTGCCACGCATGCTCAGATCAAATAACGAGATCAAAGCTGTTGGCTACTAGCCTGAACGTAGTCCCATCCTAATGAACGAACATCATCACGTTCTGAAAGATCGGATTTTACGACAGGTTTTCTTCTGGGGGGGAGGCAAACAACCAGCACTACCGCCCCTCGGGGGGACGGCACTAAGGCACCCCAGTGCACCAGGGGCCGCCGTGGGGGGGTCGTTGCACTGTCAGCCAGCCTCCCCTGGACTGACTGTGGGGCATGCTGTGTCCTCCTCTCCTCTCTTGCTGTGTCCTCCTCTCCTACTGTGTCCTCCGGGCAATGGCGGGTGCAGCCCCAGCATGTCGCCCCTTCCACAACGCTAGGCATCCAGGTGGATCGGCTGGCACTTTGGCCAATCGGGAAACAGGTCTCACTGACCTGCCTCCTGATTGGTGGGGAGTAACTGTAGTGTAAAAATAGCGAAAATGTATTCGCTATTGTCACACAATTGGGTGGGATCAGGGGCGCACTCTCTGCACCCCAAGCCCACCTTATTTTGAAGCCTATTAGAGCCTTTGGCTCTAATCAGGTGCTTCAAAAAACACCCTCCGTCCACCCCGTCATAGGAACTCATGTGCCCGGCCCTTTCATAGATAGGGAGGCGTTGGGGGGGGGCGGCGCCCATGCGCCCACAATGCATGGGCCACAACTGCTCCAGAGTATGAGGATACCACATGAGTAAGACCTTTTCAATGTTTTGACTGATTATGTTCCCAACCTTGTGTATTACTAAAATTAACCAACACTGTATACAAAACAATATACTGTAATGATCCCCTCTGTACCCGTGGTCAGGGAATATAGCATAATGTAGCTTTAACTATAGCAGTCCCTGATCCTAAAAGCCTAACAGGTCTAATCTACTGACATGTGGTTGTCCCCATAGCACAATGCTATATTCACTGACCAGGAAGCACAGGAGGCTGAATCAAGGCTGAACAAAGGTGTACCTGTGGGTCCAGTAGTGCGGTTGTCCACAGAGGATGGGTGGGATTGGTGACTTGTAGTCAGTGGGATGTGCAGATGGGTCCCTACTGGTGCCTGGCAGAGACATGTTCAAAAAATAGGCAAATGATCGATCCAGATAGCCAACAGGAGCATAGTCAATAAACAGCCCAGGGTCGATACAGGCAGAAGGCAGAGACATTGTCAGCAAATAGCCAAAAGATTGGTCCAGGCAGCAGGCAGAGATGTGGTCAATATGCAGGCAAAAGATCAGCCCAGGCGGGAGGCAGAAACATGGTCAAATAACAGGCCAGTGCCAGTTTAGGAGGCAAGCAGAGGCAGTCTTTGGGAAATAGATGTACGAGTGTGGCTAGCGTTGCTGCAGAGGGGTCAACCTGTCAGTGATCAGACCATACTCCGCATGAGACCAAGATAAACGTAATTGGTTCAGATGGTGTCAAGCGTGTGTGGCAGCAACCAGGTGAGGAGTACAAAGACAAGTGTGGTGCCTACAGTCAAGCATGGTGGTGGGAGTGTCATGGTCTGGGGCTGCATGAGTGCTTCCGGGACTGGGGAGCTACAGTTCATTGAGGGAACCATGAATGCCAACATGTACTGTGACATACACAAGCAAAGCATGATCCCCTCACATCAGAGACTGGGCCGCAGGGCAGTATTCCAACATGATAACGACCCTAAACACACCTCCAAGATGACCACTGCCTTGCTATAGAAGCTGAGGGTAAAGGTGATGGACTGGCCAAGCATGTCTCCAGATCTAAACCCTATTGAGCATCTGTGCGGCATCCTCAAACATAAGGTGGAGGAGCGCAAGGTCTCTAACATTCACCAGTTCCATGATGTTGTCATGGAGGAGTGGAAGTGGAACAGTATACCGTAATCTTACAGATTACAATACTGTATGAAATTATTTCCCATCCCTTTTTGTCCCTAGTGGTCTGTCCAGTGCCCTGCATGCAGTTTTATATTATAAATACTGTTCTTTCTGCTTGGAAACTGGAGATTGTCCATAGCAACCAAAACCGTCCCTTTACATGAAAAGTGGTTTTAGACCAGCTAGAAAACAGTGATAATAAATTAGAATCACTTGCAGAATTGAGCGCTAGTGATTTGTGGGGAGATCCGTCATCAAATACTGAAAAGTAATGACAGCGACAATTCTGCAACTGAGCAAATTTCAGTGTTTTTGATTTGATTGAATTATTGAATAATTGTTATTATTATTATATTATTATTTGGTATAATTATTTATAGTTATTTATTATATTATAATTTATGATTTCGTTTTTCAAACCTTATCATACTCGGGATGTCTGCTAGACTCTGGTTTGGACAGATTTAAGTGAGTTATTCCTTATGCCCCGTACACACGAGAGGGATTAAGTCTGACAGACCTCCAAAGGAGTTCCGCCGGAGTTCCGACGGAGTTCTGGCGGACTTTTCGACCGAACGGACTTGACCACACACCATCACACCAAACTCCGACGGAGTCGAACGTGATGACGTACGACTGGATTCGACGTAGGAAGTTCATAGACAGTAGCCAATAGCTGCCCTAGCGTCGGTTTTAGTCCGTCGGAGTAGCACACACACGAGCGAATTTTTCGAAGGGGACCGGGTCCGGCGGAGTTCCGTCGGGAAAATTTGAAGCATGCTTCATTTCTAAAGTCCGTCAGACTTTAGCGAAGCTAAAGTCCGTTGCAGCCCACACACGATCGGATAGTCTGACGGACTCAGTCCGTCGGAGTTTGGATGTCGAAAAGTCCGCTCGTGTGTACGGGGCATAAGAATTACAGGTCTACAATATAAAACGTCAAATTTCCATGCAAAATAATGGTACCACTTTCAGCACCAAAAATCTGAAATATTCATACCGATAGGGAGGTTAAAACTTTTTTTTGCATTGATACATATCCCCTGGGGCAGGACCCAGGTCCTCAAAAAAAAAATGTTAACAAAGGTTGTATCCAAAACTTAAAAAAAAAATGTTGGCTGTAGGCATACTTTAAGGCCGCGTACACACGGGCGGACTGTTCGCCCAACCTTGTCCGCTGAACAGTGTTTGGGCGGACAGTCCGCTCGTGTGTGGGCTTTCAGCGGACAGTTTCAGCGGACAGTTGGACGGACAAAGTCTTTCGGAAATTCCGAAAAACTGTCCGCTGAAACTGTGTTTGAGCGAACAGTCCGCCCGTGTGTGGGCTTGTCCGCTGTACTTTCGAAATGAGCGGACTGTTCCCGCTCGGAAAGTCCGCCCATTTCGAGCGCGTGTACAGGTAGGCGGGGCCCGCGAAGGAGACGTCGCGGGCTCCGCCGCCTGGAATGGGCTTAAAGGGGAACCCCAACGCCGAAAAAAATCGGCGTGGGGGTTCCCCCCAAGTCCACACCAGACCCTTGTCCGAGCACGCTACCCGGCCGGCCAGGAAAGGGGGGCGAGCGAGCGCGCCCCCCCTCCTGAGCCGTACCAGGCCGCGTGCCCTCAACATGGGGGGTGCCTTGGGGAAGGGGGGGCCGCGCGGCCCCCCCACCCCAAAGCACCTTGTCCCCATGTTGATGAGGACAAGGGCCTCTTCCCGACAACCCTGGCCGTTGGTTGTCGGGGTCTGCGGGCGGGGGGCTTATCGGAATCCGGGAGCGCCCTTTAAGAAGGGGGCCCCCGGATACCGGCCCCCCACCCTATGTGAATGAGTATGGGGTACAATGTACCCCTACCCATTCACCTGTGAACTAAAGTACAATAAAAAACACAACACAGAGAAAAAATATTTTATTGCACAGCTCCGGGGGTCTTCCGTCTTCGGGGGTCTTCTCGCCGGACTCCTCCGCTATGTGTGTGTAGCTCTTTTGCTAGCGGAGGAGTCCGGCTTTCTTCCTCCCCGCCGCCGGCCTCTTCTCCCGACTTCGGGGGTCTTGTCCCCCTCTTCGGTTCTTCTGCCGGGCCACCGCGCCTGGTCCGGTGGCCCGGTCTTCTGTCGCCGTCTTCCGTTCTTCTGTCGCCGCCTTCGGTTCTTCTGCCGGGCCACCGCGCCTTCTTGTAGCTCTTTTACAGGCGGTGGCCCGGTCTTCTGTCGCCGCCGCCTTCCGTTCTTGTTCTTCTTCTTGTTCTTCTTCTTCTCCTGGAGATGTTGACTCGACGAGCTCTCCGGCCGGAATGCCAGGGACACGCTCCGCTGCCACTTATATAGTGACAATGGGGCGGTGTCACATGGTATATGTCACATGGGTTGGTCACATGGGTTGATGTCACATGGGGACTATGACATCGTAAGGGGGCGGGGTCACCATGTGACCAACCCATGTGACATATACCATGTGACACCGCCCCATTGTCACTATATAAGTGACCGCACAGCGCGGCTCTGGCATTCCGGCCGGAGAGATCGTCGAGTCAACATCTCCAGGAGAAGAAGAAGAACAAGAAGAAGAACAAGAACGGAAGGCGGCGGCGGCGGCGACAGAAGACCGGGCCACCGCCTGTAAAAGAGCTACAAGAAGGCGCGGTGGCCCGGCAGAAGAACCGAAGGCGGCGACAGAAGAACGGAAGACGGCGACAGAAGACCGGGCCACCGGACCAGGCGCGGTGGCCCGGCAGAAGAACCGAAGAGGGGGACAAGACCCCCGAAGTCGGGAGAAGAGGCCGGCGGCGGGGAGGAAGAAAGCCGGACTCCTCCGCTAGCAAAAGAGCTACACACACATAGCGGAGGAGTCCGGCGAGAAGACCCCCGAAGACGGAAGACCCCCGGAGCTGTGCAATAAAATATTTTTTCTCTGTGTTGTGTTTTTTATTGTACTTTAGTTCACAGGTGAATGGGTAGGGGTACATTGTACCCCATACTCATTCACATAGGGTGGGGGGCCGGTATCCGGGGGCCCCCTTCTTAAAGGGGGCTCCCGGATTCCGATAAGCCCCCCGCCCGCAGACCCCGACAACCAACGGCCAGGGTTGTCGGGAAGAGGCCCTTGTCCTCATCAACATGGGGACAAGGTGCTTTGGGGTGGGGGGGCCGCGCGGCCCCCCCTTCCCCAAGGCACCCCCCATGTTGAGGGCACGCGGCCTGGTACGGCTCAGGAGGGGGGGCGCGCTCGCTCGCCCCCCTTTCCTGGCCGGCCGGGTAGCGTGCTCGGACAAGGGTCTGGTGTGGACTTGGGGGGAACCCCCACGCCGATTTTTTTCGGCGTTGGGGTTCCCCTTTAAGCCCATTCCAGGCGGCGGAGCCCGCGACGTCTCCTTCGCGGGCCCCGCCTACCTGTACACGCGCTCGAAATGGGCGGATTTGCCTCCGCCTTACGTGGGCGAGTCCGTTCATTTCAAAAGTTGAGCGAACTGTTTGCCCAACCTTGTTCGTCAAACAGTCCGCTCGTGTGTGGGCAAGTCCGCTCATGCAAATTTTGAGCGGACTGTTTGATGAAACTGTTTGCCGAACAAGGTTGGGCGAACAGTCCGCCCGTGTGTACGCGGCCTAAGGGGACCATTTGTAAATGTTTTTACAAAAGATTCACACAACATTCACCCAGGTTTCACGCAATCTTCGAATTAACTCTAATTAGAAAAATGTGCAAATCTTGGGATGTGTGAACTTTGTGTGAAAACCAAGACCCATAAGGCCTCGTACACACTGTACGAAAATCAGAAGGGAAAAGTCTGAAGACGAGCTGTCTGTGGATTTTCAGATCATTAGTAGGGTGCATTCGACAGACGATTTGACTTTTACATCAGACAAAAGCTGGATGTGCAGGCTATAAAATTTTTGTCTTATGTGAACTCAATGTCTGATTTTCGGATGGTCGGTACAGAAATCCGTCACACAAAAGTCAAAGGTACAAACATGCATGCTCGGAATCAAGGAACGACTCGAAAGAATTTGGTGTTGTAAACTACTACACGTAATCTAGAATTAACATTTGTGACACGGCAATTGATAAAATGTCGAAACTCTCATCTTCTTTAACCACTTATGGATCGCCCGCCGTTGTTTTACGTCACTACTTTGAAGAGGAACACCATTGTTATGGCAGCAGCTACCTGCCATAACCCCAGCATCCTCTTCTTCAGCGGGTGGTCCGCTTTCAGATAAAAGTGGTCTCTGCAGCGGATTCACTCCCCCCACCCTGTTCCGGTGGCCTCCGCCACTTACCGTAGCCGCCGTCAAAACATCACTTCCGCCAATAGTGCTTTGTGGGACATTTAAAAAAAAATGTTTTCAAATGACAACTTTTTTTTTTCTATTGCATTTTAGTGTAAATATGAGATTTGAGGTCTTTTTGACCCCAGTTCTCATATTTAAGAGGTCCAGGCATGCTTTTTTTCTATTACAAGGGATGTTTACATTCCTTGTAATAGGGATAAAAGTGACACAATTTTTTTTAAAAGAACAGTGTCAAAATAAAAAATAAAAGGTAAAATAAATAAGAATTTTTTTTTTTAAGTGTGCCTCGTCCCGCCGAGCTCGTGCGCAGAAGCAAACGCATATGAAAACAGTGTTCAAACCACACATGTGAGGTATCGCCATCATTTGTAGAGCAAGAGCAATAATTCTAGCCCTAGACCTCTTCTGTAACTCAAAACTGGTAACCTGTAGAAATATTAAAACATCGCCTATAGAGATTTTTAAGGGTAAAAGTTTGTCGCCATTCCACAAGCGGGCACAATTTTGAAGTGTGACATGTTGGGTATGAATTTACTTGGCGTAACATTATCTTTCACAATATAAAACAAAAATTGGGCTAACTTTACTGTTGTCTTATTTTTTAATTCAAAAAGTGTATTTTTTCTCCAAAAAAGTGTGCTTGTAAGACCACTGCACAAATACGGTGTGACAGAAAGTATTTCAACAACTGCCATTTAATTCTCTAGGATGTTAGAAAAAAAAATTATATAATGTTTGGGGGTTCTAAGTAATTTTCTAGCAAACAAAACTGATTTCAAAAGAAGTGCGCTTGTAAGACCGCTGCGCAAATACGATGTGACAGAAAGTATTGCAACAACTGCCATTTTATTCTCTAGGATATTAGAAAAAAAAAAAAAAAAAAAAAATATATATATATATATAATGTTTGGGGGTTCTAAGTCATTTTCTAGCAAAAATAAATGTTTTCAACTTGTAAGCACTAAATCTCAGAAAGAGGCTCGGTCCTTAAGTGGTTAATGGAATAATAATGAAGCTGCTTTGCATATAGTTATGCCAAACGTATTTTAAAAGGCATTTGTTTTGTACGATCTGAAAATCATGAATCAACGCTCACCAAACGTCTACTAACATGGAATTAGCAGAAGGGGCCCAAAGGGTGGTACTTGAGAAATAAACTTCCTCTTTATACACTCATAGTACGTCACTACCCTTGTGTTTGTCGACCAACAATTTGCGGTTAGTATGCTAGACAAAATCCTGCACACGCCCTTTTGATAAAAATCGGACACTTGGTGGTCCAACAATCAGACCGTGTGTATGAGGCTTAAGTCTCCAGCATCTGCCAAAAACTGAAACATCAGTTTTGGGTGGACCGTAAAATTCCATAGTTTACTTGTCTTGTATCATGTGAAATGTGAAACATTTCCAAGTTACACGGCACACAAACCATGGATGTTGCTCTGGGCATACTTCACAATTCTGGAACTTCTATGAAATTTTTATGAAGGAAGTTAATTTCCACAACTTTGGCACCCACATACTAACAATCAAGTAAGCCAATTACCTCTAGCACATTGCACTTCCTTCTCCAAGCCTTCCTGCCAATAATGTCTGTCCACAAATTACAGACCATAGAAATCTCTAAGGGAAGCTTTTGATACACAGGCCAAAGGCAGATGAATAAAGATGAATAAAGTAAGGGTGGACTTCTTCTTTGGCTGAACATTCATTACAACCTGCAAACATTTGCAATGCTAGGTTAACACATGATCTTTAACTATCTCCTGATCGCTGACAGTAGATCTACATCATAAAACAGCAGTCATGCCTCTGATAGGATATACAGGTAGATCTGTATTGTTTTTCAGTGTATGCTTACAATAATTGCCTTTTAATCTTGTTATCCTTGCATCTCTAAAGAGCTATGGCCCCATGGTAATTAGTAGCCAGTCAGAGAAGATCTTGCAAATCAAAATAGTTATGGGGGGGAAAGCCATGTTTTAACAAATTTCTGCTTCTACCCATGCCTTCCCATGCCTTCCCTCCTGTAAAGTTAGTATTACTTATGAAAAAGTGGCTCTTGTTTTACCAGGAAGTAAATGTTATTAAAGCGGGAGTCCGCCGGGACTCCGTGTTTTTTTTTTTTTTTTAAAAGCCAGCAGCTACAAATACTGCAGCTGCTGACTTTTAAAATAGTGACACTTACCTGTCCAGCGCGCCCGCGATGTCGGCACCCGAAGCCAATCTCTAGATCGTCTTGTCGGGTGCTGCCGCCGCCATCTTGGGTATGGGAATCAGGAAATGGAGCCTTTCGGCTTCATTTCCCGGTTCCCTACTGCGCATGCGCGAATCGCGCTGCACAATAAGGATGGTCCCCGCTGCCTCTGGGATCTGTGTGTTTCCCAGCAGGCAGCGGGGGAATTGCGGAAAGGGGCGGGCACTTGCGGAAAGGGGCGTAATCTACGCCCCTTTCCGCAGAGAGCTATCCCGGAAGTGGGTGCAGAATACCTGTACTGTACAGGTATTTGCACCCCCCTCCCCCCTGAAAGGTGCCAATTGTGGCGCCGGAGGGGGGGAGGGTTCCGATGAGCAGAGGTCCACTTTAGGGTGGACCTCCGCTTTAATTTATATATTTCTATATTATGCTAACAAAGTTGTCATTTTTTTTTCATATTGGGCAAAAGGATATCACATGAGATATTTGGGCCATATGGCACATTTCCTTCAAATAATGCACGCGATACTGAAAATATCAATTCATCAAGCCTTAATGTGTCATTTACCTCAAAAAGCAAAAATACTCATTAAATACCACATTAAACAGTGGTAAATTCAATTCACAAACACAAATAAATAAATAAATGCATGCATTAAAGAAGTACCATATTTGCCGGGTGTATAAGGCGACCCGGCATATAAGACGACCCCCTAATCTTACAGGACAAAAATGCTTTTAAATCTATACTTACCGTATAAGACGACCCGGCTTTCGAGGCTTCCGAGGCTTCATATTTCTTCCTTCTTCCTGCATTTGCTGGAGCCAATCACGGCGAGCGAAGTATTCTATTAATGAATACAAAGCCTGCTTGGATTGGCAGAGGCTGTAACATCATCAGCCCGCGCCGCTCTGACTCTCCAAGCCAATCAGAGCAGGCTACAGAGTAGCCTGCTCGGATTGGCAGAGGTCGTTACTCCAATCCGAGCAGGCTTTGTATTCATTTGAATACATCGCTCACCAGGATTGGCTCAGCGGTATATACTGTATGTAGCCGAAGCTACATACAGTATTACCGAACACCCAGCCGGCATCGGAGGAGCTGACCCGGCGTATAAGACGACCCCTGCTTTTTGCCCAATTTTTTTACATGTAAAAGGTCGTCTTATACGCCGGAAAATACGGTACTGATTCAGGCATGCAATATTTAAGAAATGTATGGTAGGCACTGCCATTCCTCAATGGGCAGAGCATGAAGGTATTTAAAAAAAAGGGTGCCAATTCATAATTTAATGAGAATTTGGCGAGTCTTCACTGACATTTAGCAGCAGGGCGTAGTTGCTTTCAGGTATACCACAAATGGAGCTAGTGCTGCGGCACTTTTGTATTAGTTTTTTAATAAATACAGTTGTATGCAAACGTTAAGGAACCCCTGACAATTTCATGATTGTTATTTATAAATATTTGGGTGTTTAGATCAGCAATTTAATTTTGATCTATCAAATAACTGAAGGACACAGTAATATTTCAGTAGTGAAATTAGGTTTATTGGATTAACAGAAAATGCGCAATATGCATCAAAACTAAATTAGACCGGTGCACAAATTTGGGCACCCTTGTCAATTTGTTGATTTGAATACCTGTATCTACTTAGCACTGATTAATTGGAACACACACTTGGTTTGGTGAGCTCATTAAGCCTTGAACTTCATAGACAGGTGCAGCCAATCATGAGAAAAGGTATTTAAGGTGGCCAATTGCAAGTTGTTGTTCTCTTTGACTCTCCTCTGAAGAGTGGCAACATGGAGACCTCAAAACAACTCCCAAATGACCTGAAAACAAAGATTGCTCTACATTATGGTTTGGAAAGGCTACAAAAAGTTATCGCAGAGATATAAGCTGTCATTGTCCACTGTGAGGAACACAGTGTGGAAATGGGAGACCACAGGCACAGTTCTTGTTAAAGCCAGAAGTGGCAGGCCACATAAAATATTGGAGAGGCAAAGGCGAAGGATGATGAGAACGGTCAAAAACAGTCCACAGACCACCTCCAAAGACCTACAACATCAGCTTGCTGCAGATGGGGTCAATGTGCATCCTTTAACAATTCAGCGCACTTTGCACAGGGAGAAGCTGTATGGGAGAGTGATGCGAAAGAAGCCTTTTCTGCACACACGCAACAATCAGAGTCGTTTGAGGTATGCAAACGCACATTTGGACAAGCCAGCTTTATTTTGGAATAAGGTGTTGTGGACTGATGAAACAAAGATTGAGTTATTTGGTCATAACCAGGGGCATTATGCATGGTGGCAAAAGAACACAGCATTCCAAGAAAAACACTTGCTACCCACAGGAAAATTTGGTGGCGGTTCCATCATGCTGTGGGGCTGTGGGGCCAGTGCCGGTACTGGGAATCTGGTTAAAGTTGAGGGTCGCATGGATTCCACTCAATATCAGCAGATTCTTGAGAATAATGTTGAGGAATCAGTCACAAAGTTGAAGTTACGCCGGGGCTGGATATTTCAACAAGACAACGACACTGCTCAAAATCGACTCGGGCATTTATGCAGAGGAACAAGTACAATGTTCCCAGACCTGAATATCATTGAACATGATTTGGGGTGATTTGAAGCAGGCTGTCCATGCTCGGAAACCATCAAACCTAACTGAACTGGAGATGTTTTGTAAGGAGGAATGGTCCAAAATACATTCATCCAGAATCCAGACACTCTTTACAGACTATCGGAAGCGTCTAGGGGCTGTTATTTCTGCTAAAGGAGGCTCTACTAAATATTGATGTGATTTTTATGTTGGGGTGCCCAAATGTATGCACCTGTCTAATTTAGTTTTGATGCATATTGCACATTTTCTGTTAATCCAATAAACCTAATTTTACTACTGAAATATTACTGTGTCCTTCAGTTATTTGATAGATCAAAATGAAATTGCTGATCCAAACACCCAAATATTTATAAATAACAATCATGGAAATTGTCAGGGGTTCCTAAACTTTTGCATACAACTGTCGATTTTTACGGATTACACTATGGGCAAGCATTTTTTATCCCGACATATCTGCAACATTGGTGGAGTAATCCTGATAAGGACATGTCTGGTGCTTGGAAGATCCTGTTTAACAAGCGTTTTTGACTATTTATTCCAATGGTCCACATCATCTGATAAGAGGCTCCTTAAAGCTGTGCCACTTGGTGGTGGATGCATAGGAAGTTGGAATATGGGGACTTGTGAATTATATGGAAAGATTATTCTTCCCATTTACAGTGGTGTGAAAAAGTGTTTGCCCCCTTCCTCATTTCCTGTTCCTTTGCATGTTTGTCACACTTAAGTGTTTCGGAACATCAAACCAATTTAAACAATAGTCAAAGACAACACAAGTAAACACAAAATGCAATTTGTAAATTAAGGTGTTTATTATTAAAGGTGAAAAAAAATCCAAACCATCATGGCCCTGTGTGAAAAAGTGATTGCCCCCTAAACCTAATAACTGGTTGGGCCACCCTTAGCAGCAACAACTGCAACCAAGCGTTTGCGATAACGTGCAATGAGGCTTTTACAGCGTCCTGGAGGAATTTTGGCCCACTCATCTTTGCAGAATTGTCCTAATTCAGTTACATTAGAGGGTTTTCGAGCATGAACGGCCTTTTTAAGGTCATACCACAACATCTCAATAGGATTCAGGTCAGGACTTTGGCTAGGCCACTCCAAAGTCTTCATTTTGTTTTTCTTCAGCCATTCGGTGGTGGACTTGCTGGTGTGTTTAGGATAATTGTCCTGCTGCAGAACCCAAGTTCGTTTCAGCTTGAGTACACAAACAGATGGTCGGACATTCTCCTTCAGGATCTCTTGGTAGACAGCAGAATTCATAGTTCCTTTTATCACGGCAAGTCTTCCAGGTCCTGAAGCAGCAAAACAGCCCCAGACCATCACACTACCACCACCATATTTTACTGTTGGTATAATGTTCTTTTTATGAAATGCAGTGTTCCTTCTACGCCAGATATACTTGGACACACACCTTCCAAAGAGTTCCACTTTTGTCTCATCGGTCCACAGAATGTTGTCCCAAAAGGCTTGGGGATCATCAAGATGTGTTGTGGAGAAATTGAGACGAGCTTTGATGTTCTTTTTGCTCAGCAGTGGTTTTCTCCTTGGAACTCTGCCATGCAGGCCATTTTTGCCCAGTCTTTTCCTGATGGTGGAGGTATGAACGCTGACCTTAACTGAGGCAAGTGAGGCCTGCAGTTCCTTGGACGTTGTTGTGGGGTCTTTTGTGACCTCTTGGATGAGTCGTCGCTGCGCTCTTGGGGTAATTTTGGGCGGCCCGCCACTCCTGGGGAGGTTCACCACTGTTCCATGTCTTCGCCATTTGTGGATAATGGCTCTCACTGTGGTTCGCTGGATTCCCAAAGCTTTGGAAATGGCTTTATAACCCTTTCCAGACTGATAGATCTCAATTACTTTCTTTCTCAATTGTTCCTGAATTTCTTTGGGTCTCGGCATGATGTGTAGCTTTTAAGGATCCTCTGGTGGACCTTACTGTGTCAAGCAGCTCCTATTTAAGTGATGCCTTGATTGTGAACAGGTGTGGCAATAATCAGGCCTGGGTGTGGCTAGAGAAATTGAACTCAGGTGTGGACAACCACAGTTATAGTATGTTTTAACAAGGGGGGCAATCACTTTTTCACACAGGGCCATGATGGTTTGGATTTTTTTTCACCTTTAATAATAAACACCTTCATTTACAAATTGCATTTTGTGTTTACTTGTGTTGTCCTTGACTATTGTTTAAATTGGTTTGATGTTCCGAAACACTTAAGTGTGACAAACATGCAAAGGAACAGGAAATGAGGAAGGGGGCAAACACTTATTTTCACACCACTGTATATATATGATTTTTTCACATTTTTGGGGCTTTGATAAAAAAGGTTTCTGTGTATTGAATTTCTTTTTTCACATTTGGTTACTTTTCTTAGCCCTTGTACACACGGTCGGAGATTCCGACAACCAAATCCGTCGGATTTGGTCCGTCGGATTTTGTCCAACGGATTTTGTCCGAAACTGTTGCATACACACGGTCAGACAAAGTTGTCGGAAAATCCGACGTGATGACGTTATTTCGTTACGACGGGGCTACGTTCACGCTAGTAGCCAATAGCTTTGGTGTAGGAATTTGATCTGAGCATGCGTGGCACTTTGTCCAATCGGAATTCTCTACACATGATCGGAGTATGTCCGATCGGAGCATTTTGTCGGAAAATTTTACCAACAAGTTGGAAAACTTGGTCCGGATACTCCGACGGAAACAGTCCGATGTAGACCACACACAGTCGGAATATCTGACAAAACGGTTCGATCGGACACATTCCGTCGGAATCTCCGACCGTGTGTACAAGGGCTTCGATTTTTTGCTATTATAAGAAATTATGTCTGCATTAATGGACTTTTCATCTCTATAAGAATCCAATTGTTTGTGGTTTAAAATTCACATGTATTATGTTTTGATTTAGCGCCATTTTTTCTGTATTTATGTTACTGCTGTTATCCACTCATTATGATATATTATTTATGTATTAATATTGGAAATTTCCATATGTATTTTAGGTGATTCTGGATATGCTTGTTTGCCATGCCTGCTAACACACCTATTGAATCTCAGTACAATGATCAAGACAAGAGATGTCATTGAACATACCTTTGGTGTCCTTCAAAGCAGGTTCTGCTGTATCTCACTATATCTGGTGGTTTTGCTGCGGTATTGCCTGGAAAAAATGATGAAATGTTTTTGGCGTGTTATGTCCTTCATAATTTAACCCATTATGATGGTTTGCTTATGGATTGTGATCAAGACCTTGATGAGGATCCTATTCCACCAATCCCTGAAGTCTATCAGAATGAGCATGGTCATGAAGTCCCACAGCGCTTTATACAAAACCAATTTGAAAGGTATCTATCAACTCTTATTCAAAACATCTTACCATGTTGTTTACTCAGTTTTTTTCTTAAAATGCTGGGGTTGTTAGAAATGAATGGAGGAAGTGGCCCCATTTCAAATGGTGTTTAACCCTTTCACTTCAACACAAGCAGATCGTTTAAGCTGCTTCTGTTGAATGGTCCAGCTGGAAAAACAGCAATCGATCAGCACATGACACAGGTCTGCTGCTCTGATCCGTGTATTATGATAGAGAGGAAAGTCCAGACTGTACAAATATAATGGCCATCTTGGTATAGTCTCTACCTTTTTGCATCAGTAATACATAAAAAACAAAATATGGCTAAAACCACAGAAATATTACATTTGGTAAAATTGATTTATTTACTCTTGTCATTTTGTCAGATTTTAGGAGACTTTCTTGTGTTTATGCAAGCAGATACATTATTTGCTGCATAAACCTCCAATCACTCCAATCATACAATGTAATGTACATGCATATGACAGTGGTCTAATCCCTTGTTAGAGCATATGTCATATGTAGTGGGAATACTTTGATTTTTCATAAATATCTTTGGAGATATCTTTGCCGAAAAGACAGAAGCACACATTTGGTACTACCCTAGGTTACTAACATTCAAACATTCTAACATTCAAACTAGCCCTTGGTTCCATCCAACAATAAACCGGCTCTTTAAACTTAGTGACTTACACACAGTAGGAACTGATTTGTAAATTACAAAAAAATATTTTTCCTTTTTTTTAAAAAAAAGGATATCCAGGTGAAGGTCAGTACACAGTTCTATGAGTATTCACCTGTTTCTCTAATCTGCTGACTGTAATGTTGATGCTTCAGCATGTCTCAAAGAGGTTTACTTACTAAAGCTGGAGAGTGCAAAATCAGTCTCACTTCTGCAGAGAAACCAATCAGCTTTTAACCTCAGCTTGTTCAATTAAACTTTGGCAATCACCTGGAAGCTGATTGGTTTCTATGCAGAAGCGAGACTTATCCAGTTTTAGTTAATAAACCACAAGCTGTCTGTAGGCAGGTAGAGGTTACTGCTGCCCCAGCGGGAAGTTAGGGGTTAACTGTATTTCCCGGATTTTATTGGCAGGTTTTCTTTGGTCCGACCCTCCAGTACTATGTGCTATAAAAGGGCCAAGGGCCACGAACTGGGGGCGGGGGGAGTTACACACAAGAGTTAGACATTCTGCCTGATGCTGTTACTGGTGTCTGGATGGCCTGTATCCTGCTGAAGCCGGAGCTAGACTCCAGACATGGACTCAACCAATATTGGACTTTTGCTTGAACAGGTATGCTGGGGCAGCCACAAGCCTGAGTTAGGGGCTAGGTAGATTCTAAAACATTTGCACTATCTTGGACTGTCAATTGTCTCTATCATTATGTTAACTTATTCTTCAAGTAAAATGTTTTAAACTTCACCTTTGCCTGGACTGAAGTTACTAAGAGGGTGCAGTGCAAGTAACTGGCACTTATAATAACAGCTCCAGTCACTAAATTACATTGTTGTATGAAGATAACGTGTGAAGATAACAGTGGTTACTAAAGGTAGCAAAGTTTTCTTTTAAGCGTGTACATGTGGCAGGTAAGATAGCCTCTTGAAGCAAGGGAGATGTTGTCAGCAATCCTTCTCTCATAGCAACAAGAGTATATATGAACTCTTGGGGGCCCTCATCTTGTGCACATGTACGGGAGATGAAGAATTAAGAGAAGTGCACACATGGGTATTGTAGTAACCCTGTACAAAGTGCCTAATGTAGCCCAGAAGAACCCACGCTGGGGTAGGCTTCTTATGTGTCCCTTGCTTGGCGCCCAACGAAGAGGGAAAGATGTAGGACGTGACAACCAGCCTGTCACCTTGACATGCCCTCACGTCTATGAAATCCCCTTATAAAGGGCTATCATTTAGTACAAGAGATATGCTAGAGCTAGTTGCAGTTTTCTGTCATGAAATACAATAAATGTGTAAGCTGCAACTGGACCCATACTGGAAAGTACTCATAATACCATTTACTTATTACTACCCAATCACTCGTTCCCAATCACTTATTCTTCAAAAAAGGTAGATATCTTCAGTAAGTATATACTGTTGCAGCTCACAAAAAAAGTATATATTATGCAAGTTCACTGATGTATACTAACTTTAATCCACATTTCATAAACTAGAATTTCAGTCTTTACATCAAGGGAATCTAATCTGAAATCAGAAGAGGTCATTCTGTGATCCCCTTTACCATACAGTAAAGATTTGGAAGCTTAGACTTCAACTACAGCAATCCCAAGTCATTAGCCTCATTATAGATATCACTGTGCTTGTATGCCTTGTCGATATATATATTATAAAGTACTATAGCTAAAACGGAGACAATAAGCCTATTTTGCAATAATAAAAATAAGTTGGAAAGGTTTAATAACAGTTTAAAACGGTGTCATGGAATTCAGAACAGTTAGTATTTTTAAAGCTTTAGCATCCGGATGCGAACCTGGCACCCAAAACTGTTTCATCTCAGATATATTTAACACTGAGCTCCAAAAATGGTGCCAAACCTTGTAAAACATGATGAAAACTAAGCTCCCTTCAGTAGTGGAGATTTTAGTAAGTGTTGAGTTTGCTTCTGACCTTGTCATCATTTACAGGATCCTGGGGTATATATGAGCTCTGGAACGCAAGAAAGTTCAAGTTCTCTTCCGTTAGGAGTCTGATAGATTGAATAATAAAGATCAAACACATTACAAGTGGAAAAAGAGAAACCCGATATTTCCCTGTTTTATTACCATAGATGAAGGTTTTTAAAGGTCATTATACACTGTGCTTTCAGAAACAGCAGTATCCTTAGATTGAAATAATGAATACGGGCCTTCGCGCTACGATTCAAAAAAACAGTAAACAGGGTAAAAATACCTCTTCAAAGAATCAGTGTATAAAATAGTAAATGTAGAAAAAATATATGAGTAATCAAAAACAAAAGTGCACGTGCAAATGTAAGGTGCAAGAAATGCGGCTGAACCTGATAGTATACACAAACTACCCAGCAAAAATAAAAGCGAACAAAAAGTCCTGCGCAAATCAATCAAAAAAGTCCTTTTAAAGTGCTAAGTGCTGATGAAATATAAATGAATAAAAAACGTATAAATGTATATGAAAAAAGATTATGCAAAAATTAAAAGTCCATAAAGTGTAATTCACAGGCACCAATGGTAAAAAATTGCAGATGAAAGCAGTAATATAAATCACAGGATTAAAGGCTCTCAGAACTCTCACCTCCAAGTATAAAAAACAGGCACATCAGAAAAAGCTGACCAACTCCACTCCTCGTCTCCAGCCACCAGGGGGGTCCTCCACTGCAGCAGACTAGAGCCCCATACACACTATCAGTTTTTCTGCTGAGTTTTTACATCAGGTTTACCAAAACCATGTAGTAGAAGGGCCTGCCTGATTGCATACACATTGAAACTCCTAAGGTTTGACCTCATATTATATGGTTTGGGTAAGTCTGAAGGAAAAACTGATAGTGTGTGTGGGGCTTAGGAAGCAATATTCTCCACACCGGGCCACAAGGGGGCCATATAATGCATGTAAACTTATACTGTAGTTGCGGGGAAGATATTCACAGAGGTGTGCGGCTCAAATATATAATGAAAAACATGGAGAGAGAGGGAAGGCTCTGATAGTGTAGTAATTTGTTAAAATATAACGATTTAATTGAAGAAATAAAAATCAGACTCTCACATTTAGTAAAAGCACAAGAAGTAAAATGGTGTTATGGCGTCTTCCGCCAGTCCTACTTCACTTCCAGTACGACGTACGGCCACTCCCTATCCTTAGTATCCTTAGATTATATAGTAAGTTGATGTGCAAAAGTACTCACCTTGTAGACTTTTGCACATTTTAAAGTGTACAACATTTAAATAAATAAATTGGATTTCATTAAGATTTTCTGCCACCTACAGTATCTACACAGTGGAGTTGATTTACTAAATGCAAATAGACTGTGCACTTTGCAAGTGCAGTTGCATTCATTTTCCCAGAGCTTTGTAAATGTAGTAAAGCTCTGCTGATTTCCATTATTCAGTCATGTGCAAGTAAAAATTCTCTTATTTATTTTCCTTTCACTTGATTGGCATTCTTTACGAAGATAACCACTTAACATGTTATACCTACCTCCTCTGTGCAGTTGGTTTTGCACAGAGCAGCCTGGATCCTCCTCTTCTTGGGTCCCTCTTTGCAACGTTGCACACAAACAAAACTGACGTCCTTTTTTCCCGACAAATAGAGCTTTTTTTTGGTTGTTTTTTTTCTGCGGTTTTTATTTTTTGCGTTATTAACAAAAAAAGAACAAAATATTACAGCGCACAAATTACATTTACCTCCTGCAAGGCTATTTAACCACTACAATACAGGGCACTTTCGCTCCCTTCCTTCCCAGCCCAATTTTCAGCTTTCGGTGCTCTTGCATTTTCAATGACAATTGGGCGGTCATGCTACACTGTACCCAAATTACATTTTTATCATTTTGTTTGCACAAATAGAGCTTTATTTTGGTGGTATTTATTCACGATTCTGTTTTTTATTTTTTTGCAATATAAGCGAAAAAAGAGCGTAAATTTGAAAAAAAAAACAATATTTTCTTCTTTCTATTTTAAAAGGAATCCAATAAAATTTAATTTTTTCATAAATTTAAGCCAAAATGTATTCTGCTACATGTTTTTGGTAAAAAAAATTCAGTTAAGTGTATACTAATTGGTTTGTGTGATCACGGACATATGTATGCAAATGATCATGTACAGATGTGTGCAGGTGATCACGGACATATGTGTGCAGATAATAACTGGGACATGTGATTTTAGTGGGACATATGTGGTGGACGTGTGTTTTTATTATTTGGGGACATGTATGTTTTGGGGACATGTGTGGGGACATTGTGTTTATACTGTGTGGTGTGTTTACTGTGTGGTGATTTGTGTGTACACTAGACTGGTGATCAGTGAGTAAAAAGCTGTAAAAAACAGCTCATACTCACTGATCACCAGCCGGCTGCAGCGATCTGCTCTCCTCTCCTCAGCGACGACTTCCGCGTGAGGAGAGGAGAGCCGATTGCCTAGCAACCTGAACGTCCAGTCAGAAGGAGAAGGCTGCCACCCAGCCGTATATATACATTGGCCTGGTGGGAAGTAGTTAAAACACCTAGACATTTTCAAAAAACATTGTTCTGTGTATGGTCTTATGGCTGCACCATCTTTAATGCATCTTTTAGGGTGTGCCCTCCAAATATTTTGTCTGTCTATTGTATGGATTCTGACCAAATCCTTTTGGGCAGGAGCACCCCGCTCCCTCATCAGTGCCTCTCATTAGTGTCCATCTGTGTCATAGGTGGAGACCTTTAGTTCTCCCATATAGAGGAGTGTATGGCTTCCATGGATCAGAGAAGCAGTAAACCCATTGATTTAAACAGTAAAAAAAAAAAGGCATGCCAGGAATGCTAACTGCACATTGGCTGTGCTCTCAGCCAAACTATCAAACCATCCAATGGTTGGTGTCATAACGAATCACATGTGCAGCACCATAGCAGTTGAAGATTAAACAGAGGCAAAGATGGCAGCTTCCTTGGCTGAAAACGATAGGGGAGTTTACTTCCACTTTAAGTAAATAATTTAGTTTCATTATATTAATTATGTTAGCGTAATATAGAGTGAGAGTATATACCGTATTTGTTGTTCCGAATTGATTTCTATTTACAGAAGTTCTGTTTTCATTCATTATATTATTCATTTAAACACATTTCCCCATATGAAATACATTTAATTAAATTTCCCCATTCCCCACTGACATTGTTTGTTGAGCCACACGCATACAAATTAAATAAATGGTCTCTCAACCACAATACAAAAATAATCTTATTAGAATATTCACGCTATGCTTAACCACTACAAAACAGGGCACTTTCGCCCCCTTCCTTCCCAGCCCAATTTTCAGCTTTCATCGCTCTAGCGCTTTCAGTGACAATTGCGCAGTCATGCTACACTGTACCCAAATAAAATTTTTATCATTTTGTTCGCACAAATAGAGCTTTATTTTGGTGGTATTTATTCATGACTCCGTTTTTTATTTTTTGCGATATAAGCGCCAAAATGCGGAAATTTGGAAAAAAAACAATATTTTCTTTTTTCTATTTTAAAAGAAATCCAATAAAATCAAATTTTGTCATAAATTTAAGCCAAAATGTATTCTGCTACATGTTTTTGGTAAAAAAAATTCCGTTAAGTGTATAATAATTGGTTTGTGTGATCACGGACATATGTACACAAATGATCATGTACATATGTGTGCAGGTGATCACGTACATATGTGTGCACATAATCATTGGGACAAGTGATTTTAGTGGGACATATGTGGGGGACATGTTTTTATTATTAGGGACATGTGTTTTTATTTTTTGGGGACATGTATGTTTTGGGGACATGTGTGTTATGGGGACATATGTGGGGACTGTGTTTACACTGTGTGGTGTGTTGTGTGTTTACACTAGACTGAAAATCAGTGAGTAAAAAGCTGTAAAAAACAGCTCATACTCACTGATCATCAGCCGGCTGCAGCAATCTGCTCTCCTCTCCTCAGCGATGACTTCTGTGTGAGGAGAGGAGGAGCCGATTGCCTAGCAACCGGCTGTTTGTTTACATCACATGACGGCCGTGATTGGACACGGCCGTCATGTGATCAGGAGGGCCAATCACAGAGCCCTCCTGCCGATCTGAGATGCGCCGTGTCCCGGTGACACGGGCGCATCGGGATCGCGCCGCTGCGCGGGCACGCGCGCGCGCGATCCCGCTCCTCCTGATGGACGTTCCTGAACGTCCTATCAGGAGTAGACGGCTCCCACCCGGCCGTATATGTGCATTGGCTGGGTGGGAAGTGGTTAATAGAATAAAAATAAATGGATGCAAATCAATTTGGATAATTTTTTTATGTTGTTATGTTATTTTGGATGCTTTAAACATGGAAGTGGAATTAGGCCCCTTTCACACATGCGGACAGTATGTCCGTATTTCATCCATCCGTTTGCGGATGAAATACGGACATACATGCATTCCTATGGGATAGCGGGTGTCTGCGGATGAACATCTGCAGACACCCGCTATTGTCCGCCTCCGCAACTGTCCGATTCTGCAGACGGAGGAAAATCCTATTTTTCTATCCGTCTGCAGAGTGGATCGGATGAACACGGACAGACGGTCCGTGCTCATCCGATCCCCATAGAGGAGAGTGGAGAGCTGACAGGGCGGTCCCTGCACAGTGTGCAGAGACCGCCCTGTCCGCCGCCGACTCAGAGGGGACAACGGAGCGATTCCCGCTGAGCGAGCGGATCATAACGGGGCGGATCATAATGATGAGTTGTTTTTGTTATAATTTATTTCAGATTAGTTGAAATGCATTTCTATTCTGATTTGCATCTCTGAATCATGCAAATTTCATCCAAGTTTCGATTCATAACGAATTACACATGTCTATATAGTATCTCACAAAAGTGAGTACACCCTTCACATTTTTGTAAATATTTTATTCTATCTTTATACGTGACAACAAATGACACTTAGCTACAATGTAAAGTAGTGAGTGTACAGCTTGTATAACAATGTAAATTTGCTGTCCCCTCAAAATAACTCAGACATTAAGGTCTAAACCGCTGGCAACAAAAGTGGGTACACCCCGAAGTGAAAATGTCCTAATTGGGACCAATTAGCTATTTACCCACCCTGGTGTCATGTGACTCTTTAGTGTTACAGGGTCTCAGGTGTGAATGGGGAGCAGATGTGTTAAATTTGGTGTTATCGCTCTCACTCTCTCATACTGGTCACTGGAAGTTCAACATGGCACCTCATGACGAAGAATTCTCTGAGGATCCGAAAAAAGAATTGTTTCTCTACATAAAGATGGCCTAGGCTATAAGAAGATTACCAAGACCCTAAAACTGAGCTGCAGCATGGGGGCCAAGACCATACAGCGGTTTAACAGGACAAGTTCCACTCAAAACAGGCCTTGCCATGGTCGACCAAAGAAGTTGAGTGCACATGCTCAGTGTCATATCCAGAGATTGTCTTTGGGAAATAGACATATGAGTGCTGCCAGCATTGCTGCAGAGGTTGACAGGGTAGGGGGTCAACCTGTCAGTGCTAAGCCCATATGCTGCACATTGCATCAAATTGGTCTGTATGGCTGCCATCCCAGAAGGAAGCCTCTTCCAAAGATGATGGACAAGAAAGCCTGTAAACAGTATGCTTAAGACAAGCAGGCTAAGGACATGGATTACTGAAACCATGTCCTGTGGTCTGATGAGACCAAGATAAACTTATTTGGTTCAGATGGTGTCAAGTGTCTGTGGCAGAAACCAGGTGAGGAGTACAAAGACAAGTGTGTCTTGCCTACAGTCAAGCATGGTGGTGGGAGTGTCATAGTCTGGGACTGGATGAGGGTTGCCGGCACTGAGGAGCTACAGTTCATTGAAGGAACCACCCAACATGCACTATGACATAATAAAGCAGAGACTAGGTCGTAGGGCAGTATTCCAACATGGTAACGACCCCAAACACACCTTCAAGATGACCACTGCCTTGCTAAAGAAGCTGAGAGTGATGTACTGGCCAAGCATGTCTCAAGACCTAAACCCTATTGAGAATTTGTAGAGCATCCTCAAACGGAAGGTGGGGGAGTGCAAGGTCTCTAACATCCACCAGCTTTGTGATTTTATCATGGAGGAATGAAAGAGGACTCCAGTGGCAACCCGTGAAGCTCTGGTGAACTCCATGCCTAAGAGGATTCAGACAGTGCTGGAAAATAATGGTGGCCACATAAAATATTGACACTTTGGGCCTAATTTGGACATTTTCACTTAGGGGTGTATTCACTTTTGTTGCCAGCAGTTTAGACATTAAGGCTGTGTGTTGAGTTATTTTGAGAGGACAGCAAATTTACACTTGGTGAGTGTTGATTCACGCTTGTCATTTTGCACTTTTCCTCAGTTCGTTTCTGAACGGTCATTCCTCAGCCAGGCATGTCGCGTAATCGGCGGAGATAACGTGTTATTTATTATTGGCCTTGGAGTTATTTTTTTGACCCAAGTCCAATCCAGGAACAGGAGGAGGAGGATTTCTTGTACCAAAAATAGTTTGTTTATTAATCGTGACCAATTATGTCATATGCCTTTGCTGTGGGAGCTCCAGGAGAATAATTCGGATGATTTTCTGAATTATCTCCGGATGACAGACCTCTGCTTTCACCAACTCTTGGCATTGTTGCCCCCCCTATATTAAGAAGGACACATACATGAGTCTTTTATTTTATTTTTGGGTTGAATAATGATTTGATTTGGTATATTTTCTATATTTTTCAATGCGTAGAATATACTTTTTGGTTATATTATATTGGCAGATAGCATGTCTAATTTTATTTGTTTTCTTTTTCTAATATGCAATAAAAAAAATTGTGCAGAATAATACCTGGCTATGTATTTTACTTCAAATGACAGTTTGGGAGTAGGCAGTTACATTTAAAAAAATATACAATGTAAAATTGACAAGGAACACCAACATTGTTGTATCTTTGATCTTAAAAACTATGGGATAATGGTGTTACTCCCCCCCCCCCCGAAAAAAAGCATAATAATATTATTCTTGATATCACTAGAAAATAAAAGCCTTTTAACCACTTTCAGACCGGACCATTTTGCTGGCTTAAGACCAGACCACTTTTTGCGATTCGACACTACGTCGCTTTAACTGACAGTTGCGCGGCCGTGTGACGTGGCTCCCAAACAAAATTGACATCCTTTTTTTCCCACAAATAGAGCTTTCTTTTGGTGGTATTTGATCACCCCTGCGGTTTTTATTTTTTGTGCTATAAACAAAAATTTTGAAAAAAAAATCATTATTTTTTACTTTTTGTTATAATAAATATCCCCAAAGAATATATAAAAAAAAATTTTTTCCCTCAGTTTAGGCCGATATGTATTCTTCTACATATTTTTGGTAAAAAAAATCGCAATAAGCGATTATTGATTGGTTTGCGCAAAAGTTATAGCGTTTACAAGATAGGGGATCGTTTTATGGCATTTTTATTAATAATTTTTTTTTTACTAGTAATGGCGGCGATCAGCGATTTTTATTGTGACTGCGACATTATGGCGGACACATCGGACATTTTTGACACATTTTTGGGACCATTGTCATTTATACAGCAATTAGTGCTATACAAATGCATTGATTCCTGTGTAAATGTCACTGGCAGTGAAGGGGTTAACCGGGGGGGCAGTGTAGGGGTTAAGTGTTCCTAGGGGCGTGTTACTAACTGTGGGGGGCTGGGCTTTGTGTTAGTGAACACTGATCTCTGCTCCAATCACATGGAGCAGAGATCAGCGTCACTTGTTGCTAGGCAGAATGGGGAGATGCTGTTTACAATGGCATCTCCCCGTTCAGCCACCCCGTGAGACGATCGAACTGTTGTCTGAGGAACAATTGTCTGATGGAGCATAGCAACTGTCAGATTTTCCCCCATTCATCACACATTTCCCATCGGAAAATCCAATTGTGTGTACGCTGCTTTAGTTTGTAGGGTTCAATATTGAGTTGGCCAACTCTTTGCTGCTTTAACAGCTTCAACTCTTCTGGGAAGGTTGTCCCTAGGGTTTAGGATTGTGTTGGATGAGAAGGCCTGGCTCCCAGTCTCCACTCTAATTCATCCCAAAGGTGTACTATTGGGTTGAGGGCAGGCCAGTCAAGTTCCTCCACCCCAAACTCACTTTCCACCATCCCAGCTAAGTTTCATTTGTTATGTCTTGTTTTCATTTTGATGTGTATTATGTGTAAAGTTGCAGTACAAATCACAGAGACCGGTATTGTGTTAATATTGAAGTTTATTGAGATTTATCTACAATAGAGGTTTGCACCAATATTGTTAAGTTATTGATTAGTAAGTTAGCGGTGCACTTTTTTTTTTGGTGTGGGAACACGTAACAGTGCTTAGCTGCAAGCCTTTTACTGACACTTCTTTAGTTTACCTCCAGAAGTTTATTTTAAATAGTAGTGTGGTGAATACCTATTATACTAAAGATCGGTATGTGGCTGATAATAATAAACATCAACGGATTTCAGTTGTGGCCGGTCCCCCCCAGGATAATGTGGCTGCTGAGTTCATCTCCCCATTGCAGCACTGATGGGCTCTGACAGGTGGCACTGATTGGCACTGATAGGTGGCACTGATTGGCAGAAATGATGGCCACTAATAGCTGCCCCCGATTCACACTGATTGTTAGCACTGACTGGCGGCACTGATTGGCAGCACTGATGGGCACTGATAGGCACTGATTGGTAGCACTGATTGGCACTGATTGGCACTGATGGGCACTAATAGGCAGCACTGATTGGCAGCGTTGATGGGCACTAATTGGTGGCACTGATAGGCAGCACTGGTTGGCACTGATAGACGTCACTGATAGGCAGCACAGATTGGCACTGATAGGCGGCACTGATAGGGTGC
Source organism: Lithobates pipiens (assembly GCF_037356315.1). Taxonomy (NCBI): domain Eukaryota; kingdom Metazoa; phylum Chordata; class Amphibia; order Anura; family Ranidae; genus Lithobates; species Lithobates pipiens. The sequence goes on from NW_027507685.1 coordinate 17,214,131, forward strand.
ACTCATGGGCTGATTGGCAGCGCTTATGATCACTGATTGGCACTGATAGGCAGCACTGATGGGCTCTGATTGGCAGCACTTATGGGCACTGATAGACATCACTGTTGGGCGCTGATTGGCAGCACGTATGGACACTGATTGGCACTTATAGGCAGCACTAATGGGCTATGTTTGGAAGTATTGATTGGCACTGATAGGTAGCACTGATTGCCACTGATAGGCAGCATTTATTGGAAGCATTGATTGGCACTGATAGGCAGCATCAATTGGCACTGATAGGCATCATTGGTTGTCACTGATTGGCAGCATTGATTGGCACTGATAGACAGCATTGGTTTTCACTGATTGGCAGCACTGATTGGCACTGATAGGTAGCACTGATTTGAAGCTTTTATTGGCACTGATAGGCAGCATTGATTGGAACTGATTGGCAGCATTGGTTGGCACTGATTGGCAGCTATGATTGGAACTGATTGGCAGCATTGATTGGCACTGATTGGCATTGATAGACAGCATTGGTTGGCACTGATAGGCAGTATTGGTTGGCACTGATAGGCAGCATTGGTTGGCACTGGTTGGCACTGTTATGCTTTGCATCTATCTATTAAAGTCCCTGCAGTAAAACCAAGGAAGCTTAGACTTCTGTAGTGTATCAATGCTTTACTAAACAGGAAAGCTGCACATACAAACTGTAGGATACACAATACAACACAATTCATAACTTACAAAATATGCCTACAAAATTAAGCATGTACAATATGTACGCATTAAGTAAACTAAACAGTTACTCAAATTAGGGGTCTAGATGTAACAACTTTCATGGTGCCTTGCTCAGTCCTTTCAAACACACCTGTTGTCCAAACATGTTTCTTGCAAAAAGCTCCCAAGCCCCTCCCACCATCTTTCTGCATACCAACTTCCTCTGTTCAGCTCCAAAACCTATGCAACTGGATAGCCTGGCTTTTCTGAAAACAATGTGCTTTTACTAAACCTAAATCTATATGATTGTTATCAAGACAATACAAATGGCCATAGCAACACATATCACCTCTTGACATTATAGCATAATAGGAAACTTTAACATCTATTAAAGTCTTGTGTCCAGGAAATAAACCCCCATATTGTAAATGGGAGGAAAAGATTCCCCTTCGACCCCTGTATCTTCTGGGTGGTCAGAATTTTGTTTTGTCAATTGCTCTTCCTATTAAGCAACCTTTGTAAATTACCAAACTGCAATGTAGGCTCCTTCTGCAAACCACAACTGTGGCTAAACTATATCCAAGACCTGGAAAACTTCTCGGCTTTGATTCGCTGACACGATCACCCAGGATCACTCAGGCCAAAATTGAAGCTACCTTACAATGTAGGATTTCTAAATATGTCAAGTTATGACAACCCTGGATTAACCATTTCTCACACTGGGCTTTAACCTAACTCTTTTGGAACCTTAACCAGATTGACATTGGTTTCCCTTGCTCTTTATGACTCCTCAAAGTAAGCTACGTACACCCCTGGGACTCCCATCCCCTTTTACCCCTTCCTCTCTTTTTAGAAAAGCTCCCCTGTTAACCCCTTTGTCCTGTCACCTCCCAGCCCTTTAAGGGGCTTTAAATGCTAGCAGGCGGGGTAGGGTTTATGATCGGCTGTCACGGTAATCACATGATCGGAAAGCTCCCAATTGCTGCTTCCTGTTAGCCACCGGTAACTGTGCTGGGAGCGCACAAGGCGCATGCTCTCAGCACAGTTGATTTTGCAATATTGTATGCAAATTTGCTGCTGCTTGGCACCAAGGCCCACCCTCCAAGAGACCATATATTTGCATGCTTTTGTCACCAAGAGGTTAAAATTTACAATTGTGTTGATGCAGGCCTACAATCAATTAAGATGTATCTTTTATAATGCCTAACACAAACGTGCATACAATAAACTCAAACTTGATGTATTCATGTTATTCTGTGGACTGACAAATTATATGAATCTGTTACTATTGTATGACATCACCATGGGGGAGATTAACTAAAACTGGAGAATGCAAGATCTGGTGCAACTCTGCATAGAAAACAATCAGCTTCCAGGTTTTATTGTCAAAGCTTACCGTATATACTCGAGTATAGGCCGACCCGAATATAAGCCGAGGCCCCCAATTTACCCCCAAAAAACTGGAAAACTTATTGACTCGTGTATAAGCCGAGGGTGAGACATGGCTGTCCATCCCTGTGTGTCCGTCCATCCCTGTGTGTGTGTCCGTCCATCCATCCCTGTGTGTGTGTCCGTCCATCCATCCCTGTGTGTATCCATCCATCCATCCATCCCTGTGTGTGTGTGTGTGTGTGTATCCATCCATCCATCCATCCCTGTGTGTGTGTGTGTGTATCCATCCATCCATCCATCCCTGTGTGTGTGTGTGTGTGTGTGTGTGTGTGTGTGTGTGTGTGTGTGTGCAGCCTTGTGTGTGTGTCCAGCCTACCTGTGTCCCAAGCCTCCGTCCCGAGCCGCCGTCGTCCCGAGCCTCCTCTGTCCCGTGCCTCCTCTGTCCCGTGCCTCCTCTGTCCCGAGCCTCCTCTGTCCCGTGCCTCCTCTGTCCCGTGCCTCCTCTGTCCCGTGCCGTGCCGATGGATCGCCGCTCCAGGATCGCCGCTCTTCTCGGCGGCCATTCTACAATTCAAAAGCCGCGCCTCCTTCTCCGCCTCCGCCTGTGATAGGCGGAACACTCAATTTCCCAGCAGCCTGTGTTCCGCCTATCACGGACATCCTCTCATACTCGTCCGTAGTATGAGAATGAACGGATGTCCGTGATAGGCGGAACACTGACTGCTGGGAAATTCAGTGTTCCGCCTATCACAGGCGGAGGCGGAGAAGGAGGCGCGGCTTTTGAATTTTAATGTCCGCCGTCTGTCTGCTCGATACGCTGATCGAGCAGTCAGACAGCGGTGACTCGAGTATAAGCCGAGGGGGCACTTTCAGCCTCAAAAAAGAGGCTGAAAATCTCGGCTTATACTCGAGTATATACGGTAATTGAAAATGCTGAAGTCTGAAGTTAATTGGCTACCATGCACAGATGCACCAGATTTTGAGTGCTCCAGCATTAGTAAATCTTTTTTTTATCTTTGTAACTCTTTCAATATACATATTATAAAAATACTGAACAGGAAAATTGTTCATACCAAAGTTCAATGGGCATTGGAGGATCTCCAGGGTGCTGTGAATAAAAAAATCGTAAACCAATGATTGGCGCCCTGTGGGGGTGTATGAACAAAAAACAAGCAACTGCCCCTTTAAAGTGAACGAATCACCAAAGTTGGGGGTATGTAATTAAAGGATGAGGCGCTAAAAATGTTCAGTGGAAACCACAAATGGCTGTGAGAAATTGGGTGACTATGGTGGGCCAGGTATGCACCTAGCATTGCAAATATTTTCCTAACTAAATGGGAGGAGGAATGTATTTTTACCAATCAGTGGCCCCAATTACAAATGTACCAAAGGTATATAGATGATATAGTTATCGTTTGGGAGGGTTCACAAGAGGAACTGGAAAGGTTTCTACTACATATGAACTGCAATAAATATCAAATAAAATGCAATAGCATCTGGCACCAATTGTAGCATCCAATTTTTGGATCTCTAGATCTTTAAGGTGAGTTCTAGCTTGGGAACTCGGAGCCACTTTAAAGAAAGTGACTGGGATGCATACATTTCCACTAGTAGTTGCCACCACCCAAATTGGGTGAGAGAGATTCCAAAGGGCCATTTCTTTAGAATCAAATGGAATTGTGCAGATGAAGAGGATTTTATGGCTCAGACCGACATGCTTATTGGCAGATTCATAGAGAGGGGATACAATAAAAGGCAATTGGAAATCACGAGCGAACAAGTTAGACAAATCAATCGTCTAACTCTTTTGAGACCTAAAGTAAAGGACCCAGCAGGGGATCGGTTTAACCTCGCCTTTGTTTCAAGCTTTCATCTTCAATAGAAAGAAGTAGAAAGCATAATTCAAACACATTCGCCCATATTGCAAAAAGATCACACCCTTAGAAAGATTATTCTCAATAAATCCAAGTTTATCTACAGAAGGGCCCCGGGGTTACACAATATGCTAGCTAAAAATGTTATTCGGTCCCCCAAGAAACCTTCCATTTTTTTGGATCGTATAAAATTCAACAAATGCAAGCATCTACAATCACCAGCTTTAAAACAGTGGTCACAGGCGGTGAATAGGTATGTCACCTACCGTTTAATGTGCCCATGCAATTTCCAATATGTTGGCAGAACCACCAGAACCATGGCTAAAAGAGTGGGAGAGCATATAGATAATATAAAAAAAGGGTTTAAATATCATAGTGTATCCAACCATTTCAGATTATTTGCACAACAAAGAGCCCTCTCTACTAGGTTCTGGGGTATTGATCAGGTTTGCCAACATTGGAGAGGCACAGAAATGATTAAGAAGGCATCCCAGATGGAGACACAATGGATTTATAGACTTCAATCACTCCAGCCGATGGGATTAAATATAGACATCGGCCTGAAATGTTTTATAACCGACTATTGATTGCTGACCAATCTAGACTATCTATTATATTGGTTGTACTAGAGAATTAGGGTAGATTTCTGCAATATGTTAGGGCTTCTATTCCCCCTTTTTTATTTCTCTTTTTTATTTATATATATATATATATATATATATATATATATATATATATATATATATATATATATATATATATATATATATATATATATACACACATGTATTCATTTAAATAATTTATAATTATTATTATTATTACCATTTTCAATCACGTCCTATTAAATTAGGTATGAATGCATTTTATATTCTGGGCTATATAGATATTCACCATTAGATGGTGCTATCTTGAGAATTTCCTTCATTCTTTAGTATGTCAATATGAATAGAATTATTTTTTCATATAACAATTATGCAAATTGATTGTGGCTTATGGTTGGTTTTCTATATGTGGTGTGGGCAGTGTGTGCGGATTGACATCCAGAAGAGTTAGATTTTGCATAACATATTTGTCTTCTCCTCCATTGTGGAGGAGTCCCACCAATAGCATCCTTCCCATTCACTTAAAAACAAACTGAGAGCAATGTGACGTCACTTCCTGAAGACACCAGTCACGGTGAAACATATGTCGGAGTGGAGGATCCGCTACTTCCGTGTCCTAATCTGATACCCCACACAAGGCTTTGCCCTCCGGAGAGAGTTGCAGAATGCACGCCATCCCCAAGGGACTAGCCGACTCACATGCGCTGATTACACCTAGTGCTGGGCCAGACTTTTTAACATTTGAGTATAACTGCTACTGCTATTGCTATTTTTTAACATTCATTAAAATACTAAACTATGAGACTTTTATCCATGTCTCCCATGGAGTCATTTTTCGCATCCTAGTTTCATCTTGAGGGGCCAGTGGAGTGGAAATGTGCTGACAGTGGAATCAATTTGGTATTCCAAAAGCGCTTCTTGACCATCCTGTAAAAAGGGGTCAAACATCTCTGGTGAGTGGTCACCTTCCAATTGAGCACTTGGGGTGGAAGAACTAGAAGTTTACAATCTCTTTAAGCTCAAGCAGGGCTGTTTTTGCTATAATGCAACTCATGGTCCACTGACCAAGGCAGCAGGACAATTTGGGTCTACACCAAATCTCAAAATGTTAAAACATGTATTAACATTTTCTTTAGTTTATTTTGTTCCACAGTTCTGTGCATCTCTTGACATATGTGGCCAATTTCAGCAAGAGAAATGTAGGTGGAGGTGGGCTCAGAGGATGTTGATAGGAGTCAAAAGGTTCTTCAGATTTCAGGAAATATAAAGCAGGAAAACAACAATTTAGTTCTGTATACAAGGAGACAGCATGTTGTCTTCAATAGCTCATTTTAGCAGGAGCTTTCATGAAAAAAAATATGTTGACCCTCTGCAAGATAGCTTTGGCATTACACATTACCTTGGCAAATTAAATGTAGTGTACAAAAGAAATAGCTACATTTATGGGCATATTGTTTGCATGAGAGGAAAGTTCTTGGAAATTTCACTGAGAATGCAGCCAAAAAATATTGAAAGAATGAGAGCGCCCCATCCATTAAAACATCAAGATAAGTTACCTGGAAGTAACTAATGGCAACTAATATTTGAGTATAATTTTTTATGTGTATGCGTTGATAAGAAAAGCAAGCCTCTAGGGAAAAGCAGCATTTTTCTTTGTTCTTTGTGAAGGATATGCAGCATTTGTTTCTTAATCTAACACATAGACAAACACTTCATGCTCTGACTGGCAGATATCAATCTGAGGTTATGATAGTAGGGTTGACTGGTAGCCATGTAGTGTTCATAAGGATATGTAAGCAAAGTAACAGGGCATAGTTAAAAAACAAACAAACAAAAAAAGGGAGGGATCTCCCCAAATCATACCCCCCCAAAAAATCCACACCAGGCCCTTATCTAAGCATGCAGCCTGGCAGGCCCAAAAAGGGGTAAAGAGTGCACATACCTCCCCTCCTGGACCATACCAGGCAACGTGCTCTCACTGTGGGTGTACCTTGTGCTTATGTTGATGAGGACAAAGGCCCATTCCCCACAGCCCTGTCCTGGTGGTTGTGGGGGTCTGAATGTCATGATCAGAATCAGGAAGACCCCTTTATTAATACCCTGATACCAAACCCCCAAGTGAATGAGTAAAGGGTACAGTACAATGGTGGCTGATGCTCCATTTTTGAGGTACAGCTAACAAACCAGTTGGTCAATCCCCATCACTTGCATGTGCGTCCACCAGCCCCGCACTTACCCCATCTAGGTCGCGGGCTGCGTCTCCTCCTCCTCGGTGGTTTCACTGCAGCTTCCCCTGCGTTTCCTCTTAATTCACTGTTGTCACACAACTGGGTGGGCACAGTGTTCTGCGCCCTGAGCCCACCCTTTTTTGAATTCAATTAGAGCCTCAGGATCTAATCATGCGCTTCTAACAAAAAAAAATCCCCACTGAAATCCATGCGTCCTGCATGTAGATTAGGGCCTGGGCGCATGGATTAGGGGGTTGGCGCAGTACATAGTACACCTATATATTCACAAAAATAATGTAAAGTGTACGTTAACACACAGACGCAGTTTTTGACAAATCCTGTATTTTAAGCAGGGGGGCACAGAGCTGATTTTATTACCTGTGTCCCCATTGAGTTCCTCTTAGTTTGGAGTCATTGTACTCCTGGGACCCAGAGGAGTGCACATAGCATAAAAACATGCACGGCATATACAACACACAGCATACATAATTTAGAGTATAGACTGCATACATGAAACATACAACACAAAGAATATCAGAATACTTTATTAATTCCAAAGGGAAATTATTATGACCCAGAAATTCATAACATAACAAAGACAACAAAAGATCATAACAATGAACAGAACAAGACACAATGATACAACAAAATTACCAATAAACAGTAACTAGCACCAATAGAACAAATTAAAACTATACACTAATAAACCATTCATACAATTAAAATATGACATAGAATAGATAACACAGATTAAAAAATAACAGGAAATCTTAGCACAGGGTATACAGTATAGCACAGAGCACCCACAGCATAAGTAGTGCTGCACACACATACCTTAGGATGCACATGTGGGCTAGGTGCAGCATTGTGTAGTGGGTAGTGAGCACACAGAGTCCAGGTTTGGCAATAGCAATATATTAAAGAAAACTTAAGCAAGTACAAACAGGCCCAGTGGGCGAGCACACCCGCCTGGATCCAGTTACAACTATGTGAGCAATAGAGCAGTGAAATAAAGAATGAAAGATGCCGACAGCATTTGCTACCAGGAGTCGAATGTGGACTGGGCAGTCCTCACTCAAAAGGTTACTCTTTCTGGAGAGGTAGATGTAGTCTCTGTAAAGTTATTACTCATCCGGAACCTTTCCCTGTCTCTAAGCACTGTGCCTAATAGACATGGATCCTAACCTTACACTAGCCACTCACCAAAAGCGTGCCAAGCCCAGGACCCAGAGTCTTAAATAGACTCTGTCTGACCCAAAATGACCAAGTCGGATAGCAGATATATAGAGTCCAATCAGATAGCGGCTCCCCTGTGACCAAGCAAATCATAGCAGAACCAAGTCCCCCTCAACTTCCTTCCACAACTGCATTGCTGCTGCAATCGAATGCCACCTCAAGTGAAGAATACAGATTGCACGTGCCTATATCCCCCTCCCCGTTTGACAGACGCTGCCCTCGTCATTGCAACACATAAAAGAATACAATTAACTGCAAGAACCAAAAACCATAAGTACAACAAAAGTAGCATTTCAAATAACATAATCAAAGTGCTTGGCAGGGAGTTGTCCATGGCTGGATCGCATTGGGTGGTGGACCTCATTGTCCTCCGAGGGTTTGCCTTCAGGCCAGTCAGTTCATGCTTGTGACTCCAGAGCCTCGGGTGGTTGGGGGGTCCACTGAGCCAGCTACACCCCCTTCACCTGAGTCCTTGGAAGAGTCCACAGAGTAAGCAGGACTGGCAGTCTCCAGTATTAGCATGTCCTTATGTTTCGTCAAAGGGGTTCTCCCCTTTGGGACCAACAAAGACTGAAGGCAGGTACCATTCGAAAGGGACTTCCAGTCCCCAGCATATACTTAGAATCTACAACGCACTGTAAACACAGAATGCACAAAGCAAAAGAGACAGCACACAGTATGCATAACAGAGAGTATACACAATGCACAGAAAATAGCACAGAGTGCAAATAGCACAGCGTGCATAGCAATGAATGTACACAGCACAGAACATAGATAGCATATGCAAATCATTGTGTACACAGTATAAACAACACAGAAAATATACACCACATGGTACATACAACACAGTACAGCATACATAACACACAGTGCACATAGTACACAGTGCCAGCAATAGATACAGTAGGGTGCGCACACCGCAAAAAGTGTACAGAAAATGGCATCACACAACATAGCTTACAGTGTATATGGTATATAGCAAAATGTGTGTATAGCCATGGAAAGTACATAACAAAAAGAGCACTCAACACACTATGTTCAGAGTCTACCCAGCACAATATGTATATATTGAACACAAAGCACATAACCAGAACACAGAAAACACACTACAGCGCTTACCCAGCATAGGGACTTCACAGAGCTATCTTTTTAGTTTGGCTGGAAAACAATAGGAAGCCAGTTAAAATGTCACATAAATGATACTCGCAAACAAGTGAGATATCCGTAAAATTATTTAGGACCCTTTCACACTGATAAGTTTTTACTGCATTTTTACCTCACAAGAAAAATGCTAGAAGAATATTGGTTGTGTTAGACTTTTCACACCACTGCATGCTGCATTTTTGGGGCGGTTTTGGAAATTGTGGTAAAATCGCAGTAAAAACGCACCACGATTTGCATTTTTGGTGCGTTTTTGATTCACATGTCCATTTTTCACAGGTGCAAACGGCCCAAAAATGCACCCGAAATGCACAGGAAATGCATCTGAAACACAGCAAAATGCGTTTTAACACAATTTTGCTACAGTGTGAAAGGGCCCTTACACTTGCTGTGTGTCCCGACATTTGGCTTTTCTATATAAGATTTGCAAATTTTTGTGAGTTCTGGGTTGTTTAAAATATATACAAATTAGTCTGTAGACAGAAACTTTGTTTATAATATTTTCCCATTTACTTATCTCAGATAAAGCCAAAGCCATCAACTGGCTACATATTTGTGGATTTTAGGGTGACATCATTTCCTATTGCTGTAAACAAATTAATAAATTACACAAATAAAAAAATCAGTGAAAGCCACAGTAAGTTCGCAGTATATCACATAGGGACTTAGTTTGCTGTACAACTTCCGATCTTAATTGAAATATTATTTTTTTTATAGTGTTTTTTTTGTTTATACCTTTAAAAATGTTTCTCAGTTTGTATTTTGTGTGGTCAGTACAAATTACCCTTCAAACCAGCCAGTGATATACAGTAATTTACTGAGCCATCTAATACCACAGTGTAACAGCAATACATTCCAAACTGCAATAAAACATTGTAGCTTTGTACTATTATGCATAGTGCAGCGATATTATTATATGTAATGAGATAACTTTGTAGGTTTATTTATTAAAAATAGATCTTCTGAAGAGCTTGGTCTTATAAAATAGTCGAAATTTCTCATCTTTAAAGCACTTGTAAAGGCTGATTTTTTTTTTTAATTAAGATAATAAACATTTTATATTTACCTGCTCTGTGCAGTGGTTCCTTACCTCCTCTTCTGGGGTCCCCCACTGGGTCTTTGGGTTCTACCTCTCTGCTTGCTATGGGGGCACTCATGCAGGCGCACTCCCTTAGACACACACAGCATGGCGCAGCCCAGCCCCTGGCTCCCTCTTTACAGGATTTGATTATTAGCATCAGGAGCCATTGGCTCCCACTGCTGCCTCTGTGTCCTGTGAATATAGGAAGAGAGAGCATTGCTGCTGTAGAAGGGCACAGCGCTGGATCAAAAGAGGAGCCAGGTAAATATTTAGAGAGGCTGGGGGAGCCGATCATGGAAGCTTTTTTTACCTTCATGCAGGGAATGTGATAAGGTAGGGGAAACTGCTGGAGCACAGGCATGCATCAGCTGGAGATCAGGTAAGTAGAACTGCTTCTGCTCCCCTAGACCTAAACAAGCATTTAACCCTTGTAGTGGAGTGCCATCCCCACTACAAGGGAAGATTTTTACTTGGACTTTAATGATGCATAATGAATACAGAGCTGCCTTAATCTGTGTTTTTTTATTTCCTCCTGGAATTCAATTCTAAAGCTCTCGGGAACTGGGAGGTAAGTAGATGCACCCTAAAATAATTCAAGCTACTATAGGAAGATTTGTCTTTCCTTTTCAGTGGATGGTAAATAGATCTTTTTGCTACAGAGGTCTCAGTGGATGTACTACAGCTCAGAAAATCACTGAATGCATTCCCTTTTTTAAAGATATTTTAACGTGATTTATAGGGACATTTTTACAGTAAATCTCTGGCCAAAAGTCCTCCGGTGTTTGTGTGATATTTCCCTGGCATTCATTTTTGCCAGATTTCACAGGAATGCACCATAACAGAGTAAGGTGTAACATTTTTGTCTGATTACTAATCACCTTCTGCTAAAACAGATAATAGTATATTACCATTTGATCTCTATGCCAGTTGAAAGCAGTAAATCCAGTATTTCTGACAATTAACATAATATCTTTTTCGTTCATATTTTACTGTTACATTTAAATTATATGGCTTTACACAGGTTATTCAATTTTTAATTTGTGAAATAGTCAAAGAATGCATAAAAGGTTGGTATTACGGGTATTGTTGTGGTGCTAAACCAAGATTTCTCATCTAAGATGTCTCCAGAGTAGGGATGGGCCGAACACTCCCCGGTTCGGTTCCCGCCAGAACATGCGAACAGGTAGGGATGAGCCGAACAGCCCCCAGTTCGGTTCGCAGCAGAACACGCGAACAGGCAAAAAATTTGTGCGAACATTGTTAAAATCTATGGGACACGAATGTGAAAACTCAAAAGTGCTAATTTTAAAGGCTTATATGCATGTTTTTGCCATAAAAAGTGTTTGGAGACCCATGTCCTGCCCCAGGGGACGTTTTTTCGGGAGCAGTGATCTTAATAATGTTAAAGTGAAACAATAAAAATTAAATATTCCTTTATATTTCGTGCCTGGGGGTGTCCTTAGTATGCTTGTCATTTAAAACGTCTCGCAGCTGTAATGTAGTGTCAGATCCCGGCAATATAGAGAAAAATACTAAAATTACAAGAAAAGAATGCCCCCCCCCAATCCATACCAGGCCCTTCAGGTCTGGTATGGATATTAAGGGGAACCCCCGCACCAATTTTATTTTTTTAATGGCATGGGGGCCCCCCAGGCACTATATACTTTGAACAGCAGTACATATACTATACGTCCTGCCCAATTTACAGAAAAACTAGGCCTTAGGTGTTGGTAGTACCAGAACACTGTAACCCCTCACAGTTACTCTTGTTGGGGTTAGGAATGGTCCCTGCTGTGAAATATTATATCAAAAATTTAAATGACATGTCCCTGTTAAACAGGGGCAGAAAAATTGGGCCTTTGATTTTGGTGGCGCCAGAACACTGTAACCCCTCACAGTTACTCTTGTTGGGGGTAGTAACGGTCCCTGCTGTGAAATATTATATGAAAAATTGTAATTATATGCCCCTGTTAAACAGGAGCTGAAAAATTGGGCTCTGGTTTTGGTGGCGCCAAAACACGCATGTTGTGGCTCAATAACACAACCAGCAGCAGAAAAAAAGGACAAGCGTGCCCCACGGCCACCTGCAGAGGATGCACCATGTCCATGACCATCATTGTTGACTGTAGACACAGAGGTTGCTTGCACTCTTATAGTGCCCTGTGAGTGTCTGACTCTCCTTGGTGGCCTTCCGGACATGATGTATTTTTAGTTTTGCAATATCACACTACACTGTATTATATACTGTGTACTAGGGATGTGCTCGATGTTTGGGTTGAACGTAAGTTTGACTCGAACATCGGGTGTTCTCCTCTTTTCGCCGAACAGTGAACATTATGGGGCGTTCGCAGAAAATTTGAGTGCTGCGGTATGCCCAATAATGCACTGCAAGATCGCAGTGCATTGCTGTATGATTATTGGCCAAAGCATGCACCTGACTTGCATGCTTTGGCCAATCACAGAGTGCTCTGCTGTGAGAGCCATCATTGGCCAAAGGTAGGGTGACTTTGGCGAATCATGGCTCAGGGGGCCTAAGACCACACCCCACACTATAAAAGACTGCTTACAGAGCGTTGTCGTGGACAGAGAGATACCTTGGCAGTGTATTAGATATATATATATATATATATATATATATATATATATATATATATATTTATTTATTTATATTTATATACACTCTGCATTCAGTGTAGCCTATATCTACAGTGCATTATGTGGTGTACTGTTTCTAATACACTTCAGATGGTGTATTTATATATATATATATATATATATATATATATATATATATATATATATATATATATATATATATATACATATACAGTATAGTATATATCTATGGTAAAAAGATATTTTAACCCCCGCTAGCGGCCAAATAAAGGGTTAAAAGCACCCCCCAAAGCGCCACTGCTGCAGTGCTTTTCAGGTGCTTTGGTGGCACTGCCCATCTATTTCAATGGGCAGGGGCACTTTAGGAGCGGTGTATACACTATTCCTAAAGCACCTCAAAGATGCTGCTTGCAGGACTTTTTTATTGTCCCACAAGAGCACCGCTCCAGTGTGAAAGCCCTCCAGCTTTCACGCTGGATTAACAGGAGAGCCGCTTTACAGGCACTTTGCAGACGTTATTTTGAGCGCTATAATGCCTGTAAAGTGCCTCAGTTTAAAAGTAGCCTAAGGGCTGTGTTCTTCCCGCTGTCTACCAATGTATTGGTATTCTTCACACTGACCCTTCTTCTGCATTGGTGGTCTTTCTTACTGACCATCAATATAAGGGGCATTCGTTTTGCTAACCATCATTGTAAAGGGGCCCTTCTCTCACTGACCACCAATTTGAGCATGCTTTGTAAGGGGGCATTTTTCCATTGGATACCAATCTAAAGTGGTACCTCTCCCACTGATTACCAATGTAAGGAAGCATTGTTCAATTGACTAACAATGTAATAAGGCATTATACTGACCACCAATTAAAAGAGGTATTTCTCCACTTACTACCAATATAGGGGGCACCGTTCCAAATTTCCACCACTGTAATGGGATTTTGCTCTACTGACTGACTACCAATGCAAGGGTACAATACAATTTGTACTGTAAATGATTACTACTGAAAATAACTTTACCTTATAGAATGCAGGGGAAGAGCGTGTGTGAAAAAGAATGCTGGTGTAGGGATCTTGTCCTAAGCAGTAATGTCCCTCAACTAAATTTAGTGCTGCTAGGCTATAGCCACCCTAAGCATGGATTTATAGTTCTGCTTAATCAGGTTTCCCTAAGCTAAGTATTATTGTCTGCTTCTGCCTGCTGTTGGGGAGTGTTTCTGGCAATAACGTGAGAAGATACAATAATCTGACATATGAATATTTATGCCTCTCTGGTATATCACTAGGAGGTTTATTGCCAGTGCAATATGCTGGAAGGAGCTCTGTTTTCTTTTTCCTTCCATGTATGCTGCCTGGAAAAGGTGTGTTGAGCTAGAGATGGGTCCAAGTCTGGGGCCTGAAGCTTCCTGCTATCCTGCTGGTGGTTATATCCCAGGGGTCAAGTTGCAGGAAGGTGGCTACTTAGATTGGAGCTACAAAGGTGAATCCTCATCTACTGAAGAGTGTGCAGAAGAGCTGGGTATGAGCTGTGGACATTGCAGGGATTTCTGATCACTCACCCATTGAATATGGGTGTTGAATTAAAGCTGCTTTACAGTCTGGAGAATATATAGTGCCAGTTCAGCTTAAAGATCCTCCTTCTGCATTGACTTTGAGTAAAGATAAAGTGTCCCCCCCAAAATCCATACCAGACCTGAAGGGGAAAAATAAATCTGCAACTCCACCTCTATGGGACTCTCCTCCTGAGTGACGCTACTTCTTGGTGACAGCTGTTATATAGCTGAGGGCAGGCCACCCGGTAACATAAACGGGTGACCCCACCCCCCTGACGCCACAGTTTCGGTCCATCGGGCAGCATGAGATGTATCTACACAGTGGGACTAAATGACTTGTCCCAAAGTGTCTCCTGTCTTTTTTGCTATTTTTGACAATTTTTTTCTGAAATAGTAGGGGTACAATGTACCCATTACCAATTCACACAGGGGGGAGAGGCCGAGATCTGGGGGTCCCCTTGTTAAAGGGGGCTTCCAGATTCTGATAAGCCCCCCGCCCACAAACCCCCACACCCCCGGCAACCACCGTGCAAGGGTTGTGAGGACGAGGCCCTTAACAACATCAAGATGGACACAAGGTGCTTTGAGGGGCTACTTCAAAGCACTCTCCCAATGTTGAGGGCATGTGGCCTGGTACGGTTTGGGGGGTGCTCTCTCTCGTTCCCCCCTCTTTTTCTGCGGCCTGCCAGATTGTGTACTCAGATAAGGCTCTCGTATGGATTTTGGGAGGGACCCCTGCGTGATTTTTTTTTAATTTGGCGCAGGGTTCCCCTTAAAATCCATTCCAGACCTGAAGGGCCTGGTGTGGATTTTGGGGGGATACCCACGCAATTATTTTTTACATTTTCAGTTTGGGGTTCCCCTTAATAGTCATACCAGACCCCAGGGGCGTCACTAGGGGGTGGCTATTGGGGCTATAGTCCCGAATCTGGGGCCCATAGACCCAAGTCTCTTGCCACAGGGTCCCAGCTACGGTGGGCGGGCTGCATGAGAGAGGCAGATGAGAGGAGAGAAGCAGAGATAACATCATCTCTCTCTGCCCGCTCCACATCACCTCTCCACAGCTGGGCCTCTTCAATGTGAGAGCGAGTTGCAGCGGGGAGCAGAGAGATGACATCTTTCACTGCCCGCCACACATCAATGCTCTTCAGCCCTCACAGCGTGGGCCGCTTCATTGTTGGAGGTGTGGCGGGGAGCAGTAAGATGACATCATCTCTCACTGCCCGCCATGTATCACCGCTCTCCTGCACTCTCTAAATGTAACAGTGCTGCCAGCCTGCCACCAATGCTGTGGCAATGCATATTTGGTGGCACTGGCTGGCATGGCAAGTGACAATCCACATCAGTTATCAAGTGACAACCCACATCTGGTGCCAGGCAACGTGGCAAGTGACAATCCGCATCAGGTGGCAGGTGACGTGGCAAGTGACAATCTGAAAATTGTGGCAGGTGACGTGGCAAGTGACAATCTGAAAATGGTGGCAGGTGATGTGCCAATCTGCAAATGGTGCCATGTGACGTGGCAAGTGACAATTCACATCATGTGGCAAGTGACAATCCACATCTGGTGCCAGAATACAATCCACATCTAGTGGCAGGTGATGGTGGCAAGTAACAAGCTGCATCTGGTGGTAGGAGATGGGATAAGTGACACACTCGGGGCTCCCACTGATTCTGCATTATGGTGAGTTGAACTATTTAATTTTATATTACAATGTAATAATAGAAACAATGCACTTCAATCACCCTGGAAAAATTGCTTACCAACCTCCCCACGGGCCTGCAAAAAGGTTGGTGACCGCTGCTATGGACTCTAGCAGATCTTTTGCAGACCTAAGAACGCCCCTGCCAGACCCAAAGGGCCTGGTAAGGGACTGGGGGGGAACCCATGCAGTTTTTTTCAATGAGTTTTATCTATATTGCCAGGATCCGACAATTCATTACAGCCACGATCAGTTTTAAATTACATTTTTCCTTTACATTTTTCCACTTTACAGGCATACTATAGACCCCCCCCCCCCCCCCGCACAATATTTAAAGGAATATTTCCTTTTTATTGTTTCACTTTAAGCATTATTGAAATCACTGCTCCCAAAAAACTGCAGTTTTTAAAACTTTTTTTTGCATTGATAGATGTCCCTGGGGCAGGACTCAGGTCACCAACACTTTTTATGAAAATAGCCTGCATATAAGCCTTTAAAATTAGCACTTTTGGTTTTTCATGTTAGTGTCCCATAGACTTTAATGGGGTTCCGCGGCTTTTGAATTTGCCATGAACACCACATAATGTTCGTTGTTCGCCAAACGTCTGAACAGCCAAAATTCGGCCCGAACTTATGTTCGAACCGAACCGTTCGCCCATCCATACTGCTAAATGGGACAGTTTGAAACTGAAGTGTATACTGTCCTGAAGAAATAGTTTATTACCACAAAATGTGTTGCTTAGGATGTTGAATCAGACATCAACCTGAACTTGGATCTGTATTTGATGTCATATGTCCTTTGTATATAAACAAATTGTTGTGGACCAATATATTTCTTCCTCACTAGTGCATTTAGACCTCATGCACACAGGACGTATTGCAAACTCTCCTATAAGTATTTCGTCCTGGCACCAGCATTTTGGCAGAAAAAAAAACGACTGGCGCTTGTAAAAGTGTGTAACGCTTACAAGCTTTTAGGCGTGTTTACAGGTGTCAAGCACTTGGCCAATAATTCATTTATTTGGCCAGAATAATAATTTATTCTGGCCATTGAAATTAATTAATGTGCCTAGCACCAATGCGCATTTTGATGAGTTTACACGCATTTACAAGCGTCAAGCTTTTTTTCTGCCAAAGCTCTACTACTCTTGGATGCACTGGCAGTGGGATTTTTTTCTGCCTCTAAAAGCTGCTGCTGATGAAAGCCTATGGGTGCATGGACACATAGGCTAACACTCAGGGGATACTAATAAAGAAAAATAAAAGGGGGAAATGAAAGGGCTGGAGGCCGAGGGTTGGTTACCCTCCAGCCCTTTCATTTCCCCCTTTTATTCTTCTTTATTAGTATCCAATATTGGGATGTGGTACCCCTTTATAGGAAGGTTTCCATTTTGATCACTTCATCTATATATATCCTCTGTTAACATTCAGGGGAGTTTAGATAAAGGAAAAAAAAACACCAGATGTCCCTAGACCTTAGCAGCTGCAAATATGTCCAGTGTGCATAAGGCCTTAAAGTCCACCACAGAGTGACAAATGTTGTAGTGATTTCTTAGCAAAACTGGTGTGGTTTTGTCCAGTCGGTTTGGTTGGGTGGGCTAGATAAAAGTTTGGTAGATAGGAGGCAAAGCTTCAGTTTATCCCATTTTAAAATATCAAAATATTGGTCATTATATTTGGGATCATAGATAGAACTTTTTATTTCAACCCAAATAATATTCAAGACTCAATAACCTGTGGGTTGAATAGGCCGTGCCCTTTATTATAGGTATAATAATAATCCATAAATTAATCATTAAAAATATTAAATTTGATAAATCAATACTTATATCATATAGTAAATTATTAATATAACATACTCATAGCTCAGCTATATAAGCTTGAGCTAATATTTTAAAACCAACCAAAAAAGCCCTTTCTATAACTCAAAAGGACAGCAAACATAAAAAGGAAAGCACACTCCAAAAAATCGAGCACCTCATAAATAGGGCCACGACAAGGGAGGGCAGGGTAGGACAATC
Organism: Lithobates pipiens; assembly: GCF_037356315.1. Classification (NCBI taxonomy): domain Eukaryota; kingdom Metazoa; phylum Chordata; class Amphibia; order Anura; family Ranidae; genus Lithobates; species Lithobates pipiens. The sequence continues at coordinate 17,232,290 of NW_027507685.1, forward strand.
CTCTTTCTGTGTTTTCTTCCTTCTGCCTGTAAGAAGACGCATTCTCTTTTCTTAAATAGGTACTTACTCGTGCCTGAGAACCGTTTATTGGATAACTGTCACTTTTTACACCAATCTCAGGTAAGTAATATATATATATATATATATATATATATATATATATATATATATATATATATAAAATGTATTCATTATTTAAATAATTAATAAAAAAACTTTATACAAATATTACTTTGTCTCTCATGTTCCCATACGTGGTGGGCGTGGGGGCATGTTATGCCCCACCCCTCACTTTTATTTTATTCTGTTGCTCTTTATATTTCCATATATGGAAATTAGTCTTGATAAAACCCACCCCCCGAAGGCCTGGTGATTATTCTTTTGTGACTGGTTCTAAAGTTTAGCAGCTTAACTGAGAAGACACTGAATAATTAAAAGCTATCATCATTGTTGCTGCCCACACATCAAAGCAAGAAAGATTACGCAACATCCAGTTTCCCAGTCTCATTTACAGATCCAACACATATACAGCAGCCTCTCTCAGCAGCGCTGTGAAGTTGACACAAGTTAGAATGGGCAGCACCATTCCTCGCCAAGAGCTCATTAGGAATCGTGTCTGCACCCAGTGAATGCTGTGCACACATGACATCCACGGCTCCCTTTAAATGAGCAACCCTCTTTTGTTGTGCCCAGCTGATGCTTTCAGCCTGAAGAATCCATCTCACTCAAAGGACCAGCTGTGAGATAAAGGCATTGTGTTTAAAATAACTCACATGGGTTGCAAATTCTTAATGACTGGATGTTACCATTCTCTTCCTAAATTTTCTAATGCTCAGCCAGCTCAAAACTTTGACATAACTTCAACAGAGCTGTCTTTGTTCCTGCTACCAGCTGGGGCAATTAAGCTGAAGGTGCTTTGTTTGTGGTATGGATAATTAAAACACTGGCATGTTTTTGAAATACAAATGATTTATAAATGAGTCTGATTTGCCATGATTATATCTAACTTGGAACCCAGTGGTACTGCTATCAGTAACTTGTAAAGAGATATGTACAGTATGTATACCATTTTAAACAAAATCAGACAAATGTATCATATTATAGATATCACAACAAATTTCAAGTTAAATGTCATATAGAAGAGGCTAGAAGAACAGGTGGGTGCAAATGGGGATGGAAGAGGGTGTGCTTGGGTAACATGGAGGGACAAAGAATGGGGAGTGACCAGATGTGTCCCGCTACCCTACCCAGAGGGGAAGTGGAAATCTCATAAGAGGTTAAGATGGACAGGTTCAGGATAAAGCTACAAAAGTTGACAGTGTGACTAGAGACTATGCATGGTGCCAACAGCCCAATGTTAATGGAGGTAGAAAAGAGAACAATGGGTGAAGGGGACTTTAGTGGCACGGCATATTACAGACAACCTATTACTTAAAATAAACACAGATTTATTATTGTCAAATTAAAAGCATAGAATGAAAAGAACACACAGCCATATAATTGTAGCGATGACACGTTGGACAAAGTGTCCTTCATGTACAAATTGAGTTTTTGCCTCAGAACAGTAAAGGGGTTCTGAGGGTTAATTGTGTAGGTTTAACTTTGACATCAGTTTGGCTGGGCTGCGTTAGAGTTCCGCCTGGTCATGTGTACAGTTAGGTGCACATGACAGACTCAGAACCAGGCCTGGTTGGACGTTTTGGTGCCAATCAGTGGGTGCGCCGGACCCCGCTGGGGAGTCTGGGGAAGGGTACTTAAGATGTTGAAGTCACGTGTTCTGGGTTGGTTCGTGGGGCCCTAGCGGTCTGTTCCTGATTTTGGAATGGGGTAGCCCCGCGAGGGGTCCCAGTCGCGGGAGCGTTCGTCGCTCCGCAACATGCTTCGTTTGGCTAGCCCCAATAGATCCACCTAGTCTGGGGTAAGGATCCGTCTGTTCCCGAGTCTCGGAACCGGCTGGTCTGAGGCGCAGTAACTGAGGGAGGATTCAAGGCATCCGGGTGTGTTCTCGGCTTGGAGGGGCACCGCAGCTCATGTAGGCAACCGGGGAGGACTCTTCGGATGAGGGCCAACAAGCTGGCAACCTGAGAAGTGCCTGGTTGCTGAGTTGTGAAGGACACTGACGATTTCACGCTTTTTCCAGTACTGCCAAGGAGACAGAGAACGTTCCAGGTACTGAGGAAAAAGGTTCCTGTTCACTTCTGTTACCAGTTACTCAAGGTCAAAGATATTACAAGTTCTGGATCAAAGTGCTGACTGCCATAATCTCTGGGTAGAGATTTGTTCAGCCTTGAAGCGCCAAGCTGCGAGTGGCTACTCTCTGGGTGATATTAGAGACTTTCTGATATTAGCAGTTCAAGGTGCCTGAGTTTCTTCACCCTTGCCCTCTGTTCCCATACGAGACTGTGTTTGTTGGATGTTACCCCTGCAAATAAAAAACATTTCTAAAGGACTTTTATGGTGTCAGCGTCCAAAGTTGGTGGGTACTAACTCTGGGAACTCCTAGACGTGGAAGAACCAGCCAAGCGGAGGTAACCGGTAAGCCCAAAAGTTAAGGCCGCCCTGCCAAGGGTTATGGCCACTACATAATAAACTAAGAACCTATATCACTCTCAGTAACGCCACTGTGTTCACTTGTGTGGCATAGATTGTCCCCACATATTCATCCAATGCATAGCAAATGTTCCCACATTCCCAACGCATTTTGAGACTTGCTCTTACTCAGGGGAAATACATTGGACCTTCATAATAAAGATAAAAATACACTGAACTATGGATACAAAAAAGGAAAGAATATTTTTGGCAGTGCCACAGTACATTAACTATAAAGGCATGTAGGGCAAATAGCCCCCACCACTTCCAGAAATTCTGAAAATATTTTTTGTAATAGACAGCCTGCGCAATGTAAATAAAAACATGCCAATCTGCGTGTTCCTGTAATGGCCAGAGAGAGAGGGGAACTGCCTGCACATGCAGAGATCTTTGAGGCGCTATAAAAAAACAAAAGTATGAACACACAAAAAAAAAAGGGTAGAAGGGGGGGCTCAGGGGTAAACGCTAAATGGTACCCCAACTCCAAAAAAAAGGAAAGGGTAAAAGGAAAAACGCGGGGTAAAGCCTAAATGGAACCACAACCCCCCCCCCAAAAAAAAAATGGGGAATGGGTTACTATTTAGGGTTTGCCCTTGTGTTTCCCCATCTCCCCTTTATTTTTCTTTTTTTTCTTTTGGAGATGGGATACCATTTAGACCTCACCCCTATGTTTTCCTTTCTCCCTCTTCTTTTTTGTTGTGTTCATTCATTCTTTTGTTTTATTATAGTGCCTCAAGGATCTCTGTGTGCACTGGCCCTTTCCCCTCTCCCTCTGTCCATCATGGGAACAAACAGGATGGTGTGTGTTTATTTAATTTCCAAGGGCCGTCTATTACAAAAAAATTTTTAATTTTTTCTGTAAGTGTTGCGGGCTGCCCTACATATAGTACATAGACTTTGACGGTACCACATGAATAAAAAATGACCAAAAATGTTTTGTATAGAGTTTAAAAACATAGGAACATATATCCAAGACAAGACCTAACACATAATTCCATATATAAATTGTATTTCTGCTACACAATAGTAAATTGAATCAACCCTGTAAGAATCAGGTGACAATTGGCTTGCTTGGAAGTCACAGCAAGCCAATCATCACCTGATTCTTACAGGGTTGATGATTCAATTTACTATTGTGTAGCAGAAATACAATTTATATATGGATTTATGTGTTATGTCTTGAATATATGTTCCTATGTTTTTAAACTTTATACAATAAATTGTTGATAATTTTGTATTCACGTGGTACCGTCAAAGTCCTTAAATGATAGGATGTGGTACTGGACAGTCTTGTCTAAACATTAGAGGGTCCTCCCTGGTGGTCCCTCCTCCCACTTGTTTCTCCTATAACAATGTATTGGGATAGGAAATAAATCAGCCTAGTGCATTATCCTCAAACACCTGCTTTATCAAAAAAAAAGGAAGAATAATACTCACAAGCATATGTTTGAAAACAGCATTTCAAATGATAAACAGCTTAACGTCCATGGTATCATATTACAGATAAACGTCCCACAAGTAGACTGGCTGACACGTTTCGAGGTATCGCCTCTTCTTCAGAGCCCCTTCTGCTCTGAAACGTGTTACAGCCCACCACCCTCCACAGATGCCATCAGCCTTGTGCGTTCCAGCGTGAATCCGAAACCTCATTGTCTCCTCGCTCCTGCACACCATTGGAGAAAATCTGACAGCTGCTGAACGGCTCTCCCCACTTTCCACTTGCAGACAGAGGAAGGACGAGGAACTTGTATTAGGACTCGATACTACATGCCTGATTATATCTACAATCCTGTAAATGTCTTTAACCCCTTGCTTGCCACACATATATGTTAATACTGCACTTAAAGGCGCTTTTTCTTCCTTAACAATCTTCCAGATTACTTATTTTCCACTAAGAGGAAGAACGGGGAACATCTATTAGGACTCTACATTACATGCTTGATTGTTTCCACACGCCTGTAAGTGTTTTTAACCCCTTGTGCGCTATATTATATCTGTTAATACTGCACTTAGAGGCGCCTGTCTTTCTTTCAAATCTTCCTGATGTGCAGAGGTAGGCTTCTCTTACACCTCTGGCTCAGGAGCCCTGGTAAGGTAACAGGTAGCTCCAAGGCACAGAGTGGGGATGAGTGCCTGACTGGTCTTCCTTGACAGATGCTGATGAGTAGACTGTACATCCGGGAACAGGAGGGAAGACAGACAGATGCTCACTGGCAGAAGCACTGGCGCAGGAGACAGGCTCAGGTCAGCAACAAGTGACAGGTCTGGTGCAGACAGCAGGCAGCAGAATAGTCAGTAGTCAGGCCAGGGTCAGTATCAGGGGGCAGATGAGCAGATAAGCAGAAGGAGCAGGCAGAGACATAATCCAAAGACAAGCCAGAGGTCAATGCAGGCGTTCAGGCAGGGTCAGAAGCAGATCAAGTCGGTAGCAGAGAGTCAACATAGGAGCAGGTAGCAGATTCACAGGGAACGCTATAGACCAAATGGCAATGATTCAAGGCAATAGTGCAGCTTAAATAGCCCACCTGGCACCTGTGTGTGCTCACATACTTGTTTCCACACGTGCGCGTGCACATGCATGCGCACCTGCATGTTGGCCACTGACAGAGCTCCTTATTGTTCTCTGCCTGTGCACAGGAATGCACCTTTCCTACAAGCAGCATGGTGAATTAGATGATATGAGCTTTTTATCTCTATGAAAAGGAGGGGTTTTGGAAGAGAGAGTAGAAAATGAATGGGTTTGCTTTTCCTCTAGAAGCCAAAGGCAATAGTATCAAAGTATATTTCTAATTGATCAGGTTTGTGCCAGTCCACGTGGGATATGTAGTGGGGGGATATATTTTTGAGATCTTGGGATATATTTTTTTCTAAGAATGGCTAGGTAGAAAACATAGATGGTCAAGGACAGGTGACAGCAGTGAGGAACAGTGATTTGGATGTGTGGATTTGGAAAAAAAAATTTTTGTTGGTGTGTTCTTAAGCTGGCATATACTACTAACCTAATGCAGCAAGGAAAAACAAAGACCCAAATAAACAAGTAAATAAAATAATTTTGTTTACCATTCAGTCCCTTTCTTGTACCCCACATTGCTTTTACTATTGTTTTACCATTGTTCGTGATCACTTTTTATGGATATTTTTTGGTGTGTCATTTTATTTATGACATATTGCAATAAACCTATGAGTGTTTTTTGACCTGCACCATTTTGAGCCCCTCTGTTCCTTTTTTATATCTCAACCTGAGCATTGGAGGACAACAAGTGAACTGGTCCCAGATACGGCCATCTTGGAGTATTTACTCCTTGGAGCTCGCGGATACAGAGTCAAGGACCTTCTGTAAGGATCCATCTAACCACTGCTCCCGCATGGCATTAGATCGTGATTGCAAGCCTTTATGATCCACTGTCGTATGATATGTGTGTCCAACTATACCGCTAAGAGTACCCACCTTTTTTCTTGACTGGTCGATGTTGATGTGACTTCAGACAACTAGTCCTAGCCTCCATTGTTGGCATTGCTTTTCCCAGATTTCTCTTTGTGTTTGGCATTATCCTACAGGAACATTCACCTGCACATTTGGGCATATGCGGACTATTTCCAATATAGGACACACTGGAGTTAATTTTTTCAGTCCTTCACTTTGTCCACTTTTTTCATATATTGTTTTGTACTTTTATGTAAATTTTATCACATTGTGCAGTGCTGTTTTATGTGCTGTATCTCACTTGTATTTACACTTGTGTACATAATATTTAGCGCTACACTAATCTTTTAAATCTTTTATTCAAAATGGTAAGTGTATTTTGGTCTGCAGCTTTCAGGAAATGCAGCACGGCAATTTTTTGGAAAAAATAACAGAAATCAGGTCCCTCAGATTGGAAGAGTTCCTATTATAAGAGGTCTCTCTACGGGTGCTATATGGGATTTAGATATGGACTCATTGCTGCCCGGTTCAGTACTCTCCAGTGCTTTGTCTTCAACCATTTCTGAGTGCTTTTTGACATGTGCTATGGGTCATTGTCCTGCTGTAAAACCCATGAATTCTAATGGAGACCGATCTTTCTGACACTGGGCCCTTCATCGCACCCCAGAATTCTTTGGTAGTCTTCAGATTTCATAATGCCATGCACACAGTCAAGACATCCAGTGCCTGAAGTAGCAAAGGAACCCCAAAACATTAGTGGACCGCCACTATTTTTGACTGTAGGGACTATATTATTTTCTTTAAAGGCCTCATTTCTTTTTCTGAAAACAGTAAAATGATGGGCTTTACCAAAAAGCTGTAATTTTGTTTTGTCTGTACACAGCACATTCTCCCAAAAGGATTTTGGCTTCCTCAGGTAAGTTTGGGCAGACTGTTTGATCATTTTTTCTCTTTTGTATATGTCCAAAGAGATTAGCTAAAGTGCCATGGGCTGTAAACTTATTGACAATGTTGCGCTCAAGGACCATTAGGATCTCTGGAGATGGACTTGCAACCTTAAGATGGTCCATGTTTTACCACAATTCTTGTTCTCAAATTCTCCGACAATTCTTTGCTGCTCTTTCTCTTCTTCATACTCCGTGTGGCACACAGAGACACACAACAGAAAGGTTGAGTTAAATTTTCACCATTTTAAGTGGTTGCCGATTTCTATATTGTCAGCACCTGTTAATTGATACAGGTTACTTTAAGTACAAATTACAGGAGCATCACAAACTTGGAATGCAGTTATTTCTTACAATTTTGAGAAGGTGCCAATAATTTTGTCCAGTTCATTTTTGGAGTATTGCGTGCAATGTGTCAGATTTGGCTTTTTGTTTCTCCACTTTTTGTGTCATACAAATACAAACAAAAGAGATAAACAAACATGAGAATGCGTAAACATTTGTAATTGAATCAATTTTCTGCATGAAGTGGTGCATTATCTGATAGAAATGCAATGGTGCCAACATTGCTGGTCATGACTGTATGTGTTTTACTATTTATACAAAATATTTTTTGTCTTAATTTTTTTTTTGCCTCCTGCCAATGTCACACCCTCTGACACAACAAGGCTGAACCATTGGGAAATAGACCCAACAAGCCAACCACAATTCCCACAGCAATAAATGATAAAAGATAAACAAATGTGTGCAACACTACAAACACTGAGAAAACGAAATGTCTCTGCAGCTGAACCATGAATTAAGGGGGATCCTAACTAATGTGGGGGGGGGGGGTTACTGAAAATGAAAAGGTCTTCAGTAATTAATTGTATAAATTATCAGATGTTCACATCAATGGAGGCTAATACATTACGTACTCAGATATATCAGTGTTGAGTTAATCACATGCATAAACACACACACAATGCATACAGATACTGAAATATATACATATGCTCAATTACATACAGTACATGCACACCCACACACATACACACACTCAGATACATGCATACACACTCAGATATATACACAATCAGATACATGCATACACACTCAGATATATACATACAAATGCATACACACACTCAGATATATACACAATCAGATACATGCATTCACACTCAGATATATACAGATACATGCATACACACTCAGATATATACATATAAATGCATGCACTCAGATACACACAAACAGGTATAATTACACTAGCCACAACCACAACATACTATGAGATGAATACTTACACATGTAGCCTGGTAATAGGCAGCTTCTCTCCTCCCCTCTCTGTCCTGCTGTCCACTTACACTCCATGCAGCTCCTTCCTCTGCCCCCTACACACACTTACAACTCCTCTTCAATACATTGGTTATCAGAGTGAACAGTCCTGAGAGAGCTCCAGCAGCCGGAACTAGAGGCAAAGCATCGGAAAATGCAGCCAGGAGGTTCTGTGTCCGCAGAGAGAAACAAGACACTTGTAATTAGGACTGTTGCCATCCTGACAATTACAAATATGTGAAGATAGGTGAACATCTGATACATGTTATGGAAGCAATATTCTAATTAAGCTTTTATGGGGTTGCTATGGGGGTGTTGGAAGAGTTTTTTGGGGTGCCCTGGTGACTGGTCCCGGGCAGAGGATGTAAAAACCGGACTGTCCGGGTGAATTCCGGACAAGTGACAACCCTAAGCTAGGCCTGTGCAACCATTACCTCCCAACTGACATAAATGGGACTACCTGTACGCATGAAACACCTGTGCATTCCTGTGTGGGTAAACATGGCCCCCATGGGCGTACACTTTAGTATGCCACATGTAAACAATGCTTTAGTAGCAAATTAGCAGGAATTTTGTAAGTTATGTTGTGTTTATGTGTACTATTAATGATTTCATTGTATTTTTAGTGAAAATATTGTTTTGATAAACATGTGCGCAAATATCGTGCTGCCTTAAAAATCAGTAGCACCTTATTTTTATTCTACTGGCCATGTGCTTTCAGAAAATGTATGGTTTGGGTTTTTTTTTTTTTAATTCTGAAAGCTGAAGTGAAAAAGGAGAACCTCCAGATTTTGTAAGAAACGTTTGCGTACGTACGATTTTCACTTTTTCTCAAAAAGGCGCAATTTAAAATGTGCAAATATTTATTATGTATTAACTCTATAAAGGTTAACATTTTATATTTTGTTGGAATTTAGAAGTCATTTTGTAAAATTAGCAGTGTTTTTATCTGCTAATAATGGTTTTAGTGTATTTTTATCAAAAATATTTTTTTGATAAACATTTTGGCAAATACCGCAGGGCCTAAAAAAATCAGTAGCACCTTTCTTTTATTCTAGAGGTCATATGCTTTCAGAAAATATATGGTGTTGGGGGTCTTTCACAAATTCTGAAAGCTGTAAGGGAAAAATGAAAACCTTGAGATTTTTAGTGAAAGTTGGATATTTAAATTTTTTCCGTACATTCAACTTTCACCATTTTGCAAAAAGGGGCAATGTAGAAATTAAATTTTTTTGTTATTTATTAACTCCATACAGGTTAAACGTTTATATTTAGTAGGGATTGAGCAGGAGTTTTGTAAAATGTTTTGTGTTTTTATCCGCTAATAATGGTTTTAGTGTATTTTTTGCAAATAAATTGGTTTGATAAACATTTACCCAAATACCACAGAGTCTAAAAAATCAGTAGCACCTTCATTTTCACTATTTCGCAAAAAGGCGCAATTAAAAAGTTACAAATATTTATTTATTAATTCAATACAGGTTACGCTTTTATATTTAGTAGGAATTTTGTAAAATTTGCAGTGTATTTATCTGCTAATCATGATTCTAGTGGATTTTTAGCAAAAATATTCTGTTGATAAACATTTGCGCAAATATTGTGGGACGTTATAAATCAATAGCACCTTCTCTTTTTTTCTACTGTTTATGTGCTTTCAGAAAATATATGGTTTGCGTGTTTTTTTTTATTTCTTTAATAACTTCCTGTCTAGTGTGTTTTTTTATTGACACTTTTTTCCCTCAGGTGAATGAGTACGATGTAATTGATATTGCACTATCAATTTATGCAGTGCTTTACATACACACATTGTACACTCACATCGGTCCCTACCTCAAGGAGCTTACACTCTAAGGTCCCTAACTCATTCATATACTAGGGCCAATTTAGACAGAAGCCAATTAACCTACCAGCATATCTTTGGAGTGTGGGAGGAAACCGGAGTACCCAGAGGAAATCCACACAGGCACAGGGAGAACATGCAAACTCCAGGCAGGTAGTGTCATGGTTGGGATTCGAACCAGCGACCCTTTTTACTGCTAGGTTAGAATGCTACCCACTACACCACTGTGCCCAGTATGCGTGGTCTTTTACAAACTTTGAAAGCTATAAGTGAAAAAAAAAAAAAGGAATGGAAAAATTTCAAAATGGTCTGGCCACCTGAGTATACAAAATGGAGCATAGGGCCTGGCAGTGAAAGGGTTAAAGTGCCGTCTATTGATAATTTTGAGTAGCATAATTTTTGGCTATTTTGTAGGTGCACAGGTTTTGAGTCTTGACGTATTTGGTATCTACTTACTTGACACTCATCTTTTATTTTGTATAAAAAAAAATGCAAATTAAATTGTTTTGATGTGCAATGAATTTCATTTTGGTCTTTTTTTACTGAAAATATAGATTTGTTAAACACTTACACAAATATGCGAAACTGCAATTTCCGTCTTTTGATTGTACAAGACCTCTGTATTCAGAAAATATGGGGTAAAAAAATGTTATGCTGGATTTATGTAGTTTTAGAGCCAAAAATGCAGATTCCAACACTTGTATGGGATACTGTAGCTTCATCGATTGATAACATGCTATGAGCAAGGCTTAGGCTGAAACATGTTAAAATTTCAAAGATGTTGTAACTGCCTCAGTACAAAATAAAATTTCAAAGAAGGAGTGATCGTATGCCGGCTTTTGATTACTTTGGATTCATGTTGGGCGGAATAGCCAGAGCATCAGCACAGAGCCCATCATCTTTTTATTGCGGTAGAGCTTGGGTGAGTTCTTAGAATTGATAACATTTGTCTAATAACTCTTTCAGAATCATACATTTTGCGCATTAATTCATTCATGTTATATTTAAAACAGTTTTAAAAAAAATAAAGCACTAAAATCTTTTACTCCCCATAACTGGTTAGTTTATTTATTTCCATTATATATATCTAACCATCCCAGTCATAGTAATATCAAAAGTAATTTATAGAAAAAAAAATTCTAGCAAGGCTAAAGGGTAAATTGAAAAATATTTGGCCAAGCAATGTGGCCATGCTGGTAGGGGACTTTGATATTTATGTTAATGTCAGATTTGTCCTACAAAAAAAAACCTCAGTCAAAAAGGGAAACCTTTATGCACTTAAGGTTGTATAATAAGCAAACAATTTCACATTAAGTGGCAAAATCATGCAGAGCTGTGTCTATGCCAATACAATGTATCACTGTTATTAAATGACACACTTGGCCAACAAGACAACTGTTCATCCAGGTATATTTAGACAGATGCAGACGTATATCGAGCAGCTCAGTATTTTCTACATAACAGCCCTCCATCCTTCTATCAAGTTATGCTTATTCCATTAATTTTCACTTTCCAAATAAACATTTTTTGCTCATAAAGAAGAAAATTGTGTGTTTTTAATAGTTGTGCCAGCCCTCTAAGGCATAAGAGGAAGAATTTAACTGCTCACAGACTCCTACACACTTGGATCTGCCAGTTACTTTTCTGCAACACGCCATGCTTAATAGTCCCTGCATTCTGGGTTTGGCGACAATGTTGACTTAAGCAGAATCAGCCTGCAGTCCAGCTACAAATCCAATGTCTTTAGGCTGCTTTTGATTTTCTTTTCCCTTTCAGTGTTTTTGCTTTCAACAATGACCCTTTTCAGTCTTGTCCAGGTACAGAACCTTTACCAAATCTTCCAGCTCCGTCCGGCAAATTCGAGTTTCACACATGTGGCTGATCTGTAATTCTCCCTCACTGAAGATTTTCCACTGGCCTAGAAAAATATAAAATCCTATTATGAAACAAGGATGGGAGTTTCTCCTATTTTGCTGTCATTTTCCTGGATTTTAGCATAATGTGGGGAGGAGGAGACAGACATAATGATCTTATTTGTGATCGGCTTCTGCACTGCATAGTAACTGGGTCCCCTTTATAGGTAATAGCATTAACTGATAAAAGGAAAAAAAAAAATTCATTAAATATCAGCTGCCAGTATAGAATAGATGCACAATCTCAACTGATATATTTAAAGTTTTAGTACACTAAGCCCTTGTACACACGGTCGGACATTCCGACAACCAAATCGGATTTTGTCAGACGGATTTTTGTCCGAAACTGGTGTTGCATACACACGGTCGGACAAAGTTGTCGGAAAATCCGATCGTTCAGAACGTGATGACGTTATTTCGTTATGACGGGACTACGTTCAATCTAGTAGCCAATAGCTTTGGTCTAGGAATTTGATCTGAGCATGCGTGGCACTTTGTCCGATCGGAATTCTCTACAAACGATCGGAAAATTCAGATCGGGTCATGTTGTCGGAAAATTTTATAGCCCAGCTCTAAAACTTTGTCGGTCGGATATTCCGACGTAAACAGTCCGATGGAGCCCACACACGGTCGAATTATCCGACAACATGGTCCGATCGGACATTTTCCGTCGGAATGTCTGACCGTGTGTGCAACGGCTTATATGGCTACAATCACTTCATGCAATGTGAAACATAATCTGTTTGTAAGTGCCCGTTCACACAGGGGCGACGCGACTTGCAGCGCGACTCACAGACGCGACCTGCACACGACTTCAGCAGCGACTTGCAAAATGACTACTGTATAGAAGTCAATGCAAGTCGCCTGAAGTCGCCCCAAAAATAGTACAGGAACCTTTTTCTAAGTCGGAGCGACTTGAGTCGCTCCTATTAGAACGGTTCCATAGTACAGAACGGAGCGCGACTTGTCAGGCGGCTAAGTCGTCTGACAAGTCGCGGTAGTGTGAACGGGCACTAAGGGTAAAGACAATAGGTACTGTAACAGCTAATAACAGTAATTTGTACTGGCTTTAGTGCCTAATATAGTGCACAAACAGAACAGAACATCGACCAACAATTGTGCATGTCCAGCCTCTGAAATACCAATGTTGTTATATACAGTATATATAAAAAAAAAAATATATATATATATATATATATATATATATATATATATATATATATATATTTATTTTTTTTTATTTTTTTTCAATTTGCATTATTTTGCCATACCAATTCAAATACATTGGAAAAAACAGCAATAAATCAAAATGCAGAAGTCTGCTTTTTGAATTACTGTGGTTTTGATCAGTAAAAGGTGATTTCTGATTCTGATATTTGTTACTCACTTTGCACATTGCTCTTTGCTTATGTAATAAACTGGGTACAGTCAGATACACTGGCTCTTTATAGTTTCATGCTAAGAGAAGTGGGAACTCACTTGCTGTTGTCCTTGTTATCTGTTTGAATTCCTGCTGTTCTTCAAATTCTTCCTTGGACATTTTTTCAGTGTAAAACTGGCGCAGGACACCTGAAGAACAAAGGTTCATTGTCTATACAGACGGAAAAGGACATTTGTGTTTCATCATGTCTGGCATAAGTAAATTCCATAGCCAAAAAGCAGCGTTTACAAACCTCATATTGTCTGATTACCTTTCTGAATTATCCAAACATGAATTTCCGCCAATGAAGGATCTTCTGTCACCACTGCTATTTTCCTGACTGTTTCTCCTTCCTCTAATAACACAGACTCAAACACTGGAATGGTCTCTTCACATAAGTAGTCTTTGTCACCTGAATGTGGATCTGGGATTTCCTCTGTAACAGAACACAGAAGAAAAGGCAATACATTCCGGAAATAAAAAATAAGTAGAAAAACATTTTTTTTTTTTGAATTTCTGGTTATTCATTGTATGTCAAATAAAAAACTGTGTAGATAGAAAAAAAATACTTTGCAGGTGATAAAATAAGATATGCAGAAAAAAAATGAAATGAAAAAAAGCTGCTAGCAATAAACACAACAGAAAAAATTGTGCAACAACATATAAAACCTGAATTGCCACGATATGTGTTCAAAAAGTAGTGAAAACAAATAAAATGTCAAACAACAGTCCATGCCATGTTTCCATGTGAGGATAAATGGTAAATGCAGTATATAAAAATAACAGTCTTTAAGGACGGGTCCAAAAGGGCATGAGGCATGGGCCCTCGATGACGTCACCCATGATGAAATATGTAGGGCATCACCTGACGTGCCCAACCTATGACTATGTAAGAGACACCATACCACGGGGGACAACACAGCAGAGGAAGACAGCCACAGAAGAGAGGTTTTATTAGCGGGTTACCGCCAGTTTGGAAGAACACAGCAGCGGGAGAAGGCGGCGGTGACAGGAGAGACAGTGGCAGGAAAGACGGCTCGGGAGAAGATGGTGGATGGAGAAGACAGTGACAGGAGAAGGTGGAGGTGGGAGAAACAGCGGCAGGAGAAAATGGTGGCAGGAGAAGACAGTTCAGGGAAGAAGACAATAAAGGACTTGTCAAATACTGGCTATTGTTTTTCTTTACATTTTACAAAATTTTTTGGTGAACGGATACCCATTCACATGTGGGGGAGGCAGGATCTGGGAGCGCCCTTGTTAAAGGGGGCTTCCAGATTTTGATAAGCCCCCTGCACGCAGCCCCCGACAACCACCAGCCAGAGTTTTTGGGAAGAGACCCATGTTCAATTCTTTTAATTGTTTTCTGGGCAAGTTGTGTTTTTTTTACAGTCACCCTGCAGACAGCTGAGGACTCGTTGCTTGTTAAGGATGCGGCGGCCGGCTTTCTGGCCCCTTGCTTAGCAACCAGCTATGTACTGTGAAAATAAAAACTGCAAAGCTTACATCTTAAATCAGTAGCATATGCTGACAATAGGAGAATGCCTAATCGTTAATGCCACATGAGCATGGTTGGTACCATAATATTAATGCAAAACATCATTGTATAGAATGAAAATAATCAAACATTAGTAATTGTATTTTCTATGTATGATTGTTCTCAGCTCCATAGCATAGTGGTATGCCCTGGTAAAGGTTAAAGCCACGGGTTTGAATCCTCCCGATAGTATCACCTTCTGAAAACATGCATTGTACTCAGTAGCATAATTAGCCAATGCACATCAGTTTGGTTTATTCTATAATTTTAACTCTTCAAATGCATGCAATGGTATGTAATTATTCAATAATATTATGGTGTGGAATTCCAAAGATCTGGCTTTTCACAAATCCTGGAAAAAAACGGCATATGGTTGTCCCCTCCAGTACATACCAGGCCCTACGGGTCTGGTATGGACTTTAAGGAGAACCTCATGCCAAAATGTAAAAAAATATTAAGTTTGCCCTCTCCCCAATCCATACCAGACCCTTATCCAAGCATTCAACCTGGAGTTCAGGAAAAGGGGGGACAAGCAAGCGCGGGGGGGAACCATATCATGCCACATGCCCTCAACATGGGGAGGGCGCTTTGGGGGTTCTTCCACAGCACCTTGTTGATAGGGACAAGAGCCTCTTCCCGACAACCATGGTCACTGGTTGTCGGCGTCTACGGGGGACAAGGGGACTCCCAGATCCCCTCCCCCCCATGTAAATGAGTACCCCCTACCCATTCATCAAAAACATAGTGTAGTGTGACAAAAGACAATAGCCAGTTTTTAACAATTCCTTTATTAAAAATGTCTTCTTCCCCGCTTCTTCTCCTTCTCTGATTCTTCCTTTAATATTCCTCCGCCTTCTTCTTCCCCCGATTCTTTTTCCAGTCTTCTTCTTCTTCCTCCGCCACTGCTCCCGCCACCCACCCACTGAACAAGAAAAAAAATGACCCCCCTCTGACATTGTGGCCAGCCGATCTGTCCACTTCCGTAGAACATATTTCATATATAACTATGGGGTGTGGCCAGTGGATGACATCAGGAGACCACGCCCTCTTGTGACATCACAGACCCATCTTACCCCATACAGTGAAGTCACAAGGCATGGGGTCTCGGAATAACGGCATCTGCCCCATCGCAGCATCACAGGAGGTTCACTTTTTAAATCTTCAGTGGGAGCGGCAGCAGAGCAGAAGAATGGAGGACGAAGCAGGGAAAGAAGAAGCTGGAGAAAGAAGGAGAAGACCGGAAGAAGAAGGAGGAACAAGAAAACATTTTTAATAAAGTAATTGTCAAAAACTGGCTATTGTCTTTTGTCACCCGAAGGGCCTGGTATGGACTGGGGGGGGCACTATGCCATTTTTTTTATCGATTTTTAATATATATTGGCACAAAATTGAATTACATTACATTACAGCCATGAGCAATTTTCAATTAAATTTTTAACTTTAGAAATATAATTTTGCTGTGGCGGTTATACACATGGGCCAGATTCACCAATTTACAGGCAGATTAAGGGGACCCTCCCAGGCACAATATTTAAAGGATTATTTCATTTTTATTGTTTCACTTTAAGCATTATTAAAATCACTGCTCCTGAAAAAAACAGTCGTCTAAAAAAAAAAAATCAATTGATGCATGTCCCCTGGTGCAGTACCTGGGTCCCCATACACTTTTTATGGCAAATAACTTGCATATAAGCCTTTAGTGAGGACTTTGGATTTTGCAGGTTGGAGCACCATTGACTTCAACTATTGCCGCATATGAGATCTGACAGGCATGTTCGCCGGCAATATAATGCTTTCCATTTGCATGTCCGATCAGTTTCTGAGAGTTGAAGTCCTAATTGGCTTTAATTGGGCACTATTTTCATGGACTGCCGGATCACATATTGGCGCTATACTAAATGACTGTGTGTGCTCTTAAAAGAATTACAGTACTAAACAACAAAAAGAAAGTTAATAGTAATATATTATCCAAGTTTGTATCCAGATAATGTGTTCAATAAATCTTGGACCAGTTGTGTGATACACTGGTCTTTAAAAATTATTTTTGTATACTGTAGGTCTTCAGGGATAATTAAGAGATATTAATCATAATATAGTAATTAGTTGTATAGAGAGTATGTAAACATGAAAAGAAATTAATTATATGTTGTCCAATAGGCTAATCTTAAAGCTATTGTTAATGATCATTTTATGTATGTACTCATATTTTAATTGATTGTTGTCTAGAAAATGGCGGAGTATTGTAAATGTTATGAAAGTAATGATTCTCAGCTTTTCTGGGTCTACGTAGATATTCTGTATAATGTATATGTTCATCAGGGCTGGACTGGGACAAAAATTTGGCCCTGGACTTCATCCAGACCAGCCCACTTTAATTTTGCAAACAAACACAAAAACAGTATATAAAACTATACGTAATTGTGCAAAAAAACATAAGTAGCATAACATAAGGAGTCCTCACTAACCTCTTTTATTATTTCACTTATTCTTCTCTGTATTTTTCTCATCTTTCTCACATCACTGCGTGAAGTTGAGGGCAAGCCGCGCAAGCCATTACTTTGTCACTTTAACCGGCCCACTGAGCCATCGGCCCACCGGGAAACTCCCTGTAGTCCCAATGGCCAGTACATGCCTGATGTTCATATAATAAGAAGAGATATCTGGAAAGCCATTAATTCAGGATTTGTAAGAAACGGGTCCTCAAGCCATTTGCCTTGAACTCTGATGTTAGTGTCAATTTGGGCCCAAATGAAAGGTGAATGTCTTGCCAGTGATCATAAACTGAATAGAGATGGCTGCCTGCATTATCTTAGCAATTAATCTAAGCAATGGAATATCCTCAGCTGACCTGTGGGAAAGTCATCAAGAATTTAACATTCTCACCAGCCAAGTAAAGCTGTTATTTATCCAAAATATTGAAGTCGAATGTACAGGAATATGATACATAAGCTTCTGTCTGCCAGACAGGTCTTCAGCATTTAGTCATCTTGCAATCCGCTAGTTAAAGAGGACCTGTACAGTGTGTTCTGAGATAGTCTGACTTTGTTTTTGTCATCAGGGAGAGCAACATAGCGATAAGGAGAACAGTTTGAATTTATGTCAGTGGTAAGGAAAGCCATTGTGCAAGGTTGTACATGCACCTGCATGCGAATAGGAAATACCACAGACACACAAACATTTTACCTTTAATTTCCATTTTAAACTGAATGGGTTGTTTTGCAAGGTAAGGGTTCAAATATAATTTAAAGAATATGTTATTCCAACATTTTTTTATTCCTGATATGTGTCTGTTGTACTATGTACTTTTGTACTTTTATGTACTTTTCCCCCCTATACATTGTAAAGCACTGCGTAAACTCTTGGCGCTATATAAATCGTGAATAATAATAATAATCCTGTTATCTTTGTTATTCTTCCTTTGTGTGAAATACCCCATGGGGTATTCAAACTGACCATGCTAGTTATGAGAGCACATACATCCCAGTTAGGTCAGTTTTCTGGCTGTGCTGGGAGCACAGCCTGCCTGTCCTCCAATGGGCAGAGTTGTGCTAACACATTCCTTTACACAGCCATTCATTGGGAATACCTGTGTACTAATGTTTCTCCACCCCCACCCCCACCTCTCTGAACACCTAGAACAGAGAAACGTGATCACTTATTAAAAAAAAAAAGAAAACATATAGGTATTTATAATGTTTTTATCCAGATAAACAAATGTTTTTTCTTTCGTTTCTATTTTAAACTTATTGGGTTGTTTTACAAGGTAACGGTTAACATATACTTTAACCGACTCAGCCCCAGAAGATTTTACCCCTTCCTGCCCAGAGCAGTTTTTGCGATTCGGCACTGCGTCGCTTTAACTGACAATTGCGCGGTCGTGCGACATTACACCCAAACAAAATTGACGTCCTTTTTTCCCCCCAAATAGAGCTGTCTTTTGGTGGTATTTCATCACTTTGTTTTTAATTTTTTGTGCTATAAACAAAAAAAGAGCGGCAATTTTGAAAAAAACTCATTATTTTTTACTTTGTGCTATAATAAATATTCACCTAAAAATATATATAAAAATGTTTTTTCCTCAGTTTAGGCCGATATGTATTCTTCTACATATTTTTGGTAAAAAAAGATTGCAAGATTGTATGTTGATTGGTTTGCACAAAAGTTATACCGTCTACAAAATAGGGGATAGTTTTATGGCATTTTTTTTTTTTATTAGTAATGGCGGTGATATGCGATTTTTATCAGGCCTGCGACATTATGGCGGACACATCAGACAATTTTTATACTATTTTGGGACCATTGTCATTTATACAGCGATCGGTACTATAAAAATGCATTGATTACTATGTAAATGACACTGGCAATGAAGGGGTCAGCCACTAGGGGGCGATGAAGGGGCTATGTGTGTCCTAGGGAGTGATTCTAACTGTGGGGGGGGGTGGGCTCCCAGTCACATGAGAGCGATCACCATTCAGGGAGCGGTGATTTCTGTCATGACACTAGCCAGAACAGGGAAGTGCCTTGTTTACACCCTCGTGTGTTCAGACTTAGTCTGAACACATGAGGAGAGACAAAGACGTAAAAGAAAAATAAGGACCCATTGGGATAACTATCTAGGGATATGGGGAGAAGAACTGAATACATCCAGTGCTTGTGTACATGTGGTTACCTCTTTTGCCGCAAGGTAAGGGGCCACTACCTATCAGTGTGTGTTTGCACGAAGTGGAGAAACACCTGGATGTTTTCACCTTTTTGGGATTGTTGCACATCTAAAATACTTGCACAGTGAAGCACCTGCACTATGGAAGATTTGCACTATATGCATGGCTGAACGTTAATATATTTATATGCCGATTTATATATAGAAGATTTTTTGGGATAAATAGACTATCACTTATTTTTATTTTATTTTTTGTTGGATTTTCACGAATTTAATCTATTATTTGTGTGATAGAAATTCATATATCAGCTGTTAGCCCTTGTACACACGGTCGGACATTCCGACAACAAAATCTGTCGGATTTTGTCTGACGGAGTTTTTCCGAAACTTGTGTTGCATACACACGGTCGGACAAAGTTGTCGGAAAATCTGATCGTTCGTAACATGATGATGTTATTTCATTACGATGGGACTACGTTCAGGCTAGTAGCCAATAGCTTTGGTCTAGGAATTTGATCTGAGCATGCGTGGCACTTTGTCCGATCGGAATTCTCTACAAACGATCGGACAAAGTAAGATCGGACCATGTTGTCGGAAAATTTTATAGCCCAGCTCTAAAGCTTTGTCGGTCGGATATTCAGATGGAAACAGTCCGATGGAGCCCACACACGGTCGGATTATCTGACAACGCGGTCCGATCGGACATTTTCCGTCGGAATGTCCGACCGTGTGTACAAGGGCTTACACTGTTGTTTGCATTACTTTGCACAGGTTAGGTTCACAGAATGTATGAATATTGTTCTTTCTTGAATGGTATCACTACCTTTACACCTCCGTAGTGTACTGTATATATATCATTGATTTATTTTATATCATTCACTTTACACTTTATTACAGATTTTTTGCACGGATTATTATATATTATTGCTTACATTTGCATTATTTGAACAGATGGTATTTTCTGTGTTTTTCTGATGTTATTTAGCACTTTAATGGTGTAGATACTGATACATCTTTGTGCACAGGATCGTATTATA
This sequence comes from Lithobates pipiens, assembly GCF_037356315.1. Classification (NCBI taxonomy): domain Eukaryota; kingdom Metazoa; phylum Chordata; class Amphibia; order Anura; family Ranidae; genus Lithobates; species Lithobates pipiens. The sequence continues at coordinate 17,252,971 of NW_027507685.1, forward strand.
TGAACTTTTACTACACTTTAATCTATACTCTAATTTTACTTTATTCTAGTATTATTAAAATACATTCCTTGTTTCCCTATACTGAAGAACTATATCTGTTGCACTCTACACTTACTGGCTCTCTACCAGTACTGCGGATTATAGTAACGTATCTCCCTCATTTTCATCACTATTTTTCCTATCTTACTACTCTGTAGAACAGCGCAACACCACCCTCTTAATCTAATACTATTTGTAGTGGATACAGTTTGATCCACATTCGGTGTCTGCAGCAGTTAATTTTTTTGATACTTTTTACATGGTAGCGCAGGGATATTTATTCATTACACTAGTACTAGAATTACTGCCAATGCTCTGATGATATCTCACGTGTGTGGGATAATTTCTGGATGATTGCTGTATGCGTGCATGCGTGCGGGACCAATGTGCGCTAACACAGGTGACGGGGCACTTAAATTATTTTTTAAATTATACGATTTTTTTTTTTTGCTTTTAAATGTAAACATCCTTTGTGACAGCCATAAGCGTGTGACAAGTATTCTTTATGGATGGATCTGGAGTCTATAAGACCCCAAACCCCTCCTTTGCCCTTGATAAGCATTCAAAACACCAAGATCTGTGGTCTTTGAATACTTTTGATTACCATAGCGAAGACCTGATCAAAGCCGATCCCGGTTTTGAATGGGTCTCTGACTAGCCGGAAGAGGGGTGCCGGTTGGTAACTCAGGCCTCCTGGTGGGATGGGAGAGCCCGAGCAATCTGTGGAAGGCGGGGAGAGGGGGGATGTCCCCTCCTACTGCTTTTAATAGCAACCGAGTGGCTAGTTAGCCGCTCTGATTGCTATCGCAAGAGAGTTGACTGTCGGCTCTAGAAACGGTACCGGGTTAATGCCTGCAACTTCTCCAACCCTTGGTCCCGCAACTTGATATTTAAGAAGTCGGTCCTTTCTAAGCCCACGTACACACGGTCGGAGATTTTGGCAACCAAATCCTTCGGATTTTGCCCGTCGGATTTAGTCCGACGGATTGTGTCCGAAACTGTTGCATACACACGGTCGGGCCAAGTTGTCTGATTTCGCGGTTGCCAAGAACGCGGTGACGTAAGCCGTGTACAGCGGGACTAGAAAAAGGAAGTTCAGCACCATGTCCGGCACCCTTTGGGCTCCTTCTGCTGATCTTGTGTTTTAGTAGAAGTTTGGTGAAAGACGATTCGCGCTTTTCAGATTAGTGATTCAGATCGCTACTGCTCTTCAGGCATTTTTTATTGTCTGCTTGCTTCTGCTATTCAGGTCGTCCTTTCAGGCCTTGCTGTTTAGCGTTGCTTTCTGGTGTCCGTTCTGACCAGCCGACCGTTTTCCAAACATGTTTCGTCTACGTACTCATCGTACAGTTTGTGCTGTGCAGGGGTTCTTACTTAGACTTTGACACAAGCCAAAGGGCTTGTGTCAAAGTCAAAGTAAGAACCCCTGCACAGCACAAACTGTACGATGAGTACGTAGACGAAACATGTTTGGACGACCAAGAATTGGTTGCGCCAGCGTCACCAGTACTCCCACATGCCTTTGCTCCGTGAGATCCGTGAGAATAATCCTGATCATTTCTGGATTATTCTCAGGGTGACGGACCCCGTTTTTCACTGTCTGCTTGCTTTGCTGTCCCCTTATATCACCAGGCAGGATACCTGCATGCGGCAAGCCATCACTCCAGAGCAGAGGCTCATCGCCACGTTGTGCTACTTGGCGACAGGGAGAAGCCTTCAGGACCTCAAGTTCTCTACAGGCATCTCCCCCCAGGCTCTGGGGATCATTATTCCAGAGACCTGTTCTGCCATCATTCAGCTCCTACAGAAGGACTATATTCTGCTAAGTTTTATCCTTAAACATCACATTCTATGTATTTCATGATTGCTAATGTCTTGCATTTCTTTCCTCATTCCCTAATTACCATCATTGCAATATGCTCTAATTTATATGCTGTGCCCCTTTGTCCTCATGCAGATTTGCCTCACTAACTTCCCCACCATGCTCTTCTTGGCCCCTAAAACTATAGTCTAGTCACTTGACAATGTCTTTTGTCAGCTCCATAGTATTGCTTTCCCCTAAACACCCCCTAAAATCTCTACAAATGTGATGTGTGTGCTTCAATTCATGCAAAGTGACCTTTTTTGTGTTTTTTGGAGTTGTGCCAAACTCATTAGGAACCCCCCTCTCCCCAACTGCTACCTCAGCTGATAGCAATCCTCTATCTGATGACTTGACCCAACCCAATACACACTCTAAATACCTTTTTCATGATAACATTTATGGACAAATTCACCAAAGCATGTAGTGTAAGGGCCTGCCTCAATACTTTCAAATGCTATTTTTATTTTTTTAACACATTCATTTTCTTGCTATGTAATAGCAGAATGTCAAAATGTGCTTCCATTTTGTTAATATGACACTTCTTACCTGTCCGGTGGGCTGCCAATAATGTAACTAAGGAGGGGCTTCACAAAGTATCACACATTATTTAGGCATTCAGCTCTCAATCAAGTGGAGAGGGTTACCTATCCTAAACATCCCCCCTCATTTTTTAGCAAGGGCCCATCAGATGGGGGGGATGGGTTAGGACTCTCATAAGAGGACCTTATACTTTAGGCTTTAAATACTCCTTTAAAAAAATGTTAGACTAATTTTGTCAAAAAATGTGGGTGTCTAATCTGCATGCAATGTTGATTTGTAAAATTACTATTTTTTTTTCTTGTGTCACTACACAGTGTCCTTCAACGCCACAGGAATGGCAGACTGTGGCCTCCCACTTTGCCATTTTTCGTCAAGTTGTGCCTTTTTCACCAACAGTGCAAACCCAAGTTCAGAGTGAGATGAGGGGACAGTCTCTTCTTCAGATAATCTTATTATGTTGTGGGTCTGCTACACACACACACCTTCTTTTTGTTAACTAATGTGTAGTGCATTACTGATCTAAATCATGCTCATTTTCAGCACCATGGCAGGAAAATGGCATGATTGTCCAAATTTACACATCACTGTGGGTGCTTTTTACTAAAGGCACATCCACTATGCACTACAAGTGCACTGCAAAAGTACACCTGAAACTGCACTTGGAGTGCAAAGTGGAGTTGCCTTTAGTAAATCACACTCCTTCTCAGCACAAACTCAAATTTCACTCCAAATACATTTTAAGCCCAATGAAAAAGGAAGCCACACATTGTTGAGAATTCAACTTTTTAATACAAGCACATTCATATGTGCATTTAGTAAAGGTTTTTACAACAAACCAAGAGATTTTGGGGATCCAAAACCGAGTTTAATCATATTTATTTTTTACTTGTTTTTTTCTGTAAACAGGCATGTATCAAAGCGTAAAATACAGAACACAGGAACTTACAAAGTTCAACTTGGAAAAGTGAAGACAATATCAGACATGAGTATGTACAAACTGGGCTGATATTGCCTTCATCACATGGGGTGTGACCCCTGAAAAATACAAATTTGGAAGATGCACACAGTGTGTCAACATGTGCTATCTCCCATCATGGGGGATCAATGTACATGCTTTGGGGCTGCAACCCCTTCATCTCAGACACTAAACACAAAACACGTACATTGATCCCCCATGATGGGAGATAGAGCATGTTTACACACTCTGTGCATCTTCCAAATTTGGAATGTATAAAATAATACAACATTTTTTAGATAAAAAGCAAAAATAAAACCTTATCTAGTTTTTTTCGTTTTCACACTCTCCCCAAAACATCAATGATGTTCTTCATTTTATTTTTAACATCATTGATGTTTTGTTGTACAATTTCCAAATCCCTATTGCACCCCATTATCTCCCCGATCAAGATCTGGGCACTTTCACTGGTAAAACGGGAATCTTCCTCCACATCACCTAGAAAAAAAAAAAACAAACACACCATGTAATCCAAATATGGTGATATACATTGATGAGCTTACCGGAAGCTGTGTTCTCCGACACTCACCTGTTGTGGTGACAATTTGGCCAACTTCCACGATCTCTCCTTCTTCCTCCTCCTCCTGCTCCTGCTCCTCTGTTTCTTCTTCTGGAAGTTGCCCTTCTTTGGGAGGGGTGTGGTCCCTTGTGTCCTCATGGTCCCTGGTGTCCTCATACTTGCCGAGTCTTCTCTCCCCTATGAGAATGTAAACAAAGATTAATTAGCACACAGAGGGCAGAAATAGGAATCTGAAACATTGCTTTGAAGTGTTGTACAATTGTGTTTTTGGGCCGAGTTACAAGGTGAGGGGCCACTTTGTTAAGCTGGAATACTTCCCTGCAAAACGATGTTTCATACGAACGAACGAAACCATGACCTTGAAAGTGGCCATTTTAAAATGCACAACATGAAATCAAAGCACATGGAGCATGTATGCAAGAAAGAATAATCATATGAACACACGACAACTACCTACTTTTTTTAAGAACACGCTTGATCCTTAGGTACTGCTCGTGCTCCCTCAGTTTCAGGTCTGACCAGCGTTTTCTCAGTTGATCCTTGGATCGGCGTACCCCAAAATTCTTCAGAAGACTCTTCACAACTTTCTTCATGATCTTGGCCTTTCTAATATTTGGGTTTGGGTAAGGTCCATACTTCCCATCATAGTCGGTCCTGTTCAATATGTCGACCATCTCTAACATCTCTCCAAAAGACATATTTGAGGCCTTAAATCTTGTCTTCCTGGATCGGGACGTTTCAGGCTCCGGGCTTTCCTCACCCTCCTCCTCGTTAGTGGAACTATTATTGCGCATCTGCGTTCTCTCCGCCATGTGCTCTCCCCACTGCACGGGAAGCGAAGGGGCAGGGAATAGTCTGGAAAGAACGTCAGGGGCGGGCGGAGTTTCACGCATGCGCACTGTATATAAAACGCCACAAATGTGTATCGTCCGCATGATCTGGGAGGAGAGTGTGAGTCACGGACGCGGCGAACGTGGAAACGAAGGTAACATTTGTAACTTTGTGCTTCACTAGACTAGACTGCTTGTATCTAGGCTGCTGTTGGGACAAGATTAGGAGGGATTTTAATTGCATTATTAGTATTTGAGGGTTTGTCTTGTGTTGTGTCTTGCAGACCAAATGGACCCATTCACCAATGCCAAATTTATGGGGCTATTCCTCAAGCTCTACATGGAGATGCCTTGCCTGTGGCAGTTCCACAACAAATTTTATAATGACAGATCAAAGAGGAACGCAGCACTGGAGAAACTGCTTGCTTTGGTGCAGATCAGGGTCCCCACGGCAGACATGACATATCTGAATAGCAAAATTGTGGCCATGAAGCTTACATATTTCAGGGAGAGAAAGAATCACCTGGAGTCCTTGAGAGCAGGAGATCCAGATGCTGTTTATTACCCCAGGATGGTGCACTTTGATAGGCTGCATTTTCTGGTAGACCAGGGGGTACCCAGGCCACCACTCAGGCCACCACTCAGGCCACCACTCTCCAGGCTTCCTCCAAGGCATCCTTCACCCCCAGCTGAGGCTTCTGATGTCCAACTTGGGCCTTCCAGGCAGCACCATGTGGTGGGGCCCAGCTTGAGACAGGTATGGCATTGTTGAACATATTTCTTGTGTTACATTTAATGATGTTAACTAGATGTTCTTATTGATCAGTAAGTTGGGATTTCTCAAAGTGGTTTACATCTCAATAGACAGTAGTGACCAAAAATGATTGGGACGGGAAAGAAAAATGCTGGTGTCAGAATGATAGTCTGTTCTATTTGGTAACAGTCAAATAGCAAAAGCCAGGAGCACAAAATGTTGTGATTGATGATCAAAAAACTAAAACTATGTCCCCTTTTCATACACAGGAAGACCTCAGTCGGGGGGAGGCTGTGGCAAGTGGCAGCCAGGAGGTCTACCAACGCCCTCCTTCTCCTGCCCCAGCTACAGGAGCCCAGCCACAGCCTCGAAGGATGCCTGGTGGGAAGTCCCAAAGGAAGACCAGAGAGTGATGGCCTGGGATGAGTCAGGTGTGCCAGAAGATGCAGCCTGTTCAAGATCACCATCCTGGGGCCTGAAATGGCATCTGAATTTCCTGCTCTCGAGGACTTCAGGAGCAGACTTCTCTCCCTGAGATATCTACTCCTCAGGCCACCAATTTTTTTATATGTAATTTAGTCATGTCTGCCCTGGGGTCCAAAGGCTGCACCAAAGTTAAGAAGTTTCTCCAGTGCTGCATTCCTAGCTTTATTTTCGAGCAAAAAAATAAATTTTATTTTTGTTTGATGAAATACTTGTGTAATGTGTTTTCCTTCAAAAAGTAGAGTTTATTTGTGAGCAGGCAAGTACATTTCCAAAATACAAAGTGAAATAAATAACAAGGGGTACCAACACTAAACAACCTCCTGTAGATTAAAAAAGCAAAAGAAAATCTAAAAAATACAATCATCTTGTTGTAAGTTTACACACAAAAATAAAAAGTAAAAAAAAGGAGAAATGAGCAGTGTCTTTAAAGGACATTTTTAGGGAATCCCCCCCCCCCCCCCAAAAAAACATCCAAAAAATAAAAAAATAAAACAAACATTGTGTAGATGTGACTTAAACTAAAATTGTATTGCTGAAATGGTTAAAAAAGAGTAATGAAATCCGTTCGGGAGAAGTGTGTGTGACTATGAGCATCAAAAGAAGTTGGTTCTTGCAGCATTGTAAAGAACAAGAGAATGCGCTTGATGAATGATTTTTTAACATTGCAGCGTGACGAATGTGCTATATCGCTTACGAGCAGTAGTTTTACCTGAACGAGCGCTTCCGTGTCGGAATTTGAATGTGAGCATGCGTGGCACTTGGTCAGATGAAAATGCTCTACACATGATCGGATTAGGTCCGTCCGGCCCAGTTGGTCGGGAAATCTTTCCAACATGTTGGAAAATTGGGTCGGACGGAGATTCGGATGGAATCAGTCCGATGCATACCACACACAGTCGGGTTATCTGACGACACGGTCCAATAAGATGCATTCCGACAGATTCTCCGACCGTGTGTACAAGGGCTAATGGATCCAGGGGGTGTTCCCTTTGTCTGATATGCATGTAGAATGCATGCCAAAGGCAGGTTAGCAAAGTATGATTGCCTTTAAAGAGGAAGTAAACCCTGATGGGTGTTACTTCCTCTTTCATTCCCTGCAAAGGCAAAGCATAATGGACTACTATGCATCGCATAGTAGCCCATTATGTGTCACTTACCTGACACAGGAGCCAGCGAAGTCGTCGCTGTCCCCTGTAGTCCGCCGCATCCATCTTGTTGGTGGGGTCGCGCAGCTCCGCCGCTGTCATTCGGCGAAGCCGCGATGACGTCACTCCCGCGCATGCGCACGGGAGCCGACACGCGCGGCAGCTCCATTCTTGCGCCATGCATGCGCCGTAGACAGCAGTGCCCGTTTTCGGGCAAATATCTCCTAAACCATATAGGTTTAGGAGATATTGCTTGGACCTACAGGTAAGCCTTAATCTAGGCTTACCTGTAGGTCAAAGTGGTTTGTAAGGGTTTACAACCACTTTAATTAAGCAGTGCACATGGCATTTTAGAGGTAGCATTTGACATGCTTTGTGTTCCCCTGAATTCTGTAGATGCAGCACATTCTGCACCTTTAAACTGCAAACTGAAAGTGGGTCAAATGCAGCCTTTTTATGTCAAAGGCTGCATGTCCCATTTAAATGCAGCTGCACATGTCTCGAATGGAAAACACTGCTTTTGACTAGGACACCTGTTGACATGAACCCTAACAGAAAATCTGTTTGGCAGGACAGTTATGTTTAAACATTTAAAAAACTCTGGCAGTTTTTGATGAACTTACCTGGACATACCTTACAGCATTTGCCATCTATTTTCTGAGGATATTTACATGTGTAGTGCTCTGGGCAGCTAATTTTCTTGCACTCCTGCTTGGTGAAGTTACAAGTGCACAGCACACATTCCACTACTCCGAAGGCTCGCAAGGTGGGGTGCCAAGATTCTCCATGGGAATATGTTTTCCCATTCGATACACATACTGCAGGGAACATGGCAAATACAAGCAGGTGTTGAGTACTAACAGTATTCAGGTAAAGGGTCAAATGATACAAAGTAAAGCAAGTATGCATAATTTAAGGGAATAGAAATGTGAAAGGAGGCACCAAAAACTTTATATCATCAATAATCTAGTAATGTTTTCTCTACAAGAATTTTTCTCCTATTAAGGACAAAAAAAAGGTTGTTAATGATCTTGCATCTTTTTTTTTCAGGCTTACTGGGAATCCCTTATTTGGTGTAAACATTTTTATAAAATGTGTGGTGTTGCCAGACACCTTGACTTATAATGAAAAGTTGATCATTAAGATAAAGCATTGATGACAGCACAGAGCCAAGTATTTAGCAATCATGAAACCAAGAGTTATATGACCTAGCACAGATAATTGGCAAAGAAATATATTATAATACAAATGCTAGAATTCTCCAGATGTGGCCCAATTTGCTCCCTCACTCTAAATATTATATCTTCATCTTTCATTCTCTTTTTTCGACTTCAGCTTTAATATACCATACCGATTACTATATTTCAAGAATTGAAACCACCAGATTGCACACCCTGGAGCCCTGCTGCAGGTCTTATAGAAATCTGATTTCCCTGGTTCTATGTGCCAGCTTTAACTATAGCTCAACCTCAGCCTGAACAGTGCCATTCAAATAAAAATATATGGAAGTCGCCCCTCCAGGATATGTTCCTACAATTTACTTTTTTGAGTGAAGAATTCATACAAAACCTGCCATGGCTCCCCTACGGAGCATTTCACTTTATGATAATCATAGAGCTCACGTGAGTGGTGCATTGACTCTTAGCTCAATAAAATTGTTAGGGATTGTATTCTGAAGTGAAGCCTCAATTTTTCTCTTTAATTTCAAAAGTTCTTTTAACCCTGAACTCTATTTGGTTTTTCCCCACTCTGTCATATCTTGGTATTTTCTTTGTCTCATCTGTGCCATCCCAAAACTGTCCTGATCAGTCTTTCCTTGATTCCCTCAACTTTTACAAATTTTATACTTACTTTCAAAGTGCCATATGAACCTTATAGGTCCACTTACACCTCGTACACACTTTTTCATGTATACAATATTATTATTCAAGCTACCCTCATACCAAACATATTAACTAACATCACATCTACCTTTCTGCTTTTTTATTAAAATAATATATTTATTTTTAATTTTTTTGTTAATTGTGTTTTTTTATTAGCTATAAAACATGGTAAGTACAGAAATTGAGAAATGCAGAGAAAAGCACATCAAGTAAAATAAAATTCAAAAGAATCAATTTTAGATCTAATAACAACAAACAGATCTGGTACAAGATATGTAACTCTATCAAAGGGAATACAAAAGAGCGAGATCAGAGGGCTATAACCTAGGGGAAGTTGAGGACAAAAGATGAGGGACTGAGATGTTGGGTGGGTATCAGTTTGGGTTTAGGGCTGTGATATCAAACTCAGATTTATCCTACAGATCCAAAAAAAGGTCCGGAGATTTCGGGTAATTGGATGGGCGAATTGGTGGAGCTGGAAGAGACCTGCTTGAGCCCAGGGATGCATTCCAGTGTGGGACAAACTGTCTGGGAATAAGTGGTTATAGAGGAAGTTGGTGGGGGGGGACATGATGAAGAGAGAGAGAACATTGTAGCACAGGTACGCCATATCTTTAATGAGAACAACATAGGGCCTAGGCATAGACTTTGAAGCTTGAGATCTTGGTGCAGTGAAGGGGACCAGATTATGGAGCAGGGATGGGTGGGAAACAGAGAGCCCATCTCGATCTCTGACTACCTATTTGGCGGTGAAAGGCAAGACCAGGATATCACTACAGGAAGATGTGAGGCTAGGTAATATTTGTGAACATCAGGGCCCCCCAGACCACCTAAATTATAGTAGTTTAGGCATGCCCGACATTTTCAACACATTGATTCTGCCTAACCATGAGATTAGAAGTAGATTCCAATGAGTTAACATGGCATTGTTGTCCTTACACAGTGGTGTGTAGTTGTTTGACTATAGGGAGGAATAGGTAGGGGCAATTTGTACGCCTAGGTATTTAAGAGATGAGGTGCACCAGTGGTATGGGTATGAGCTTTTTAGGGAAGTTAGATCTTCCAGGGAGATATGTAAAGGCAAGGCTTCCGTTTTAGAGGTGTTGATTTTATAACCAGATAGGGAGCTGAACCGAGATAGGAGAGCATGTAGGGATGGAAGGGAAATGTGAGGGTGGGTGAGGATCAGCAGAATGTCATCCACGAATAGGGATTATTTATATTCCCTGTGGCAAATAGGAACCCCTCGAATATCAGGGTGGGACCGTATCGCTTCTGCTAAGGGCTCCAGACATAGAATGAAGAGGAGGGGGGGATAGGGGACAGCCATGTCTGGAACCGTTGGACATAAGGAAGGTCGGGGATGTAAATGAGGCCATTTGAACCTGAGATGAGGGGTTAGAATAGAGGGCCGATAAAGGGCAGCAAACATGTAGGGCCAGCTTAGTCTATCAAATGCTTTTTGGACATCTAGGCTGAGGTCTGCATACTCTGTTCATTGATATCGATATCAATTAATTTGGTAAGGAATTGGGATAAGCGATTGGCCAGGATTTTGGTGAAGAGTTTGTAATTCGAAATGAGGAGTGCCATTGAGTGGTAATTGTCTGGGGTGGATGGGGTCTTTACCAGGTTTAGGAATTACTGAGATGTAGGAGTGAAGAAAGGGTAGAAGGAAATTGTATAAAGATAGTAGATGAGGTGACAAAATCCGTAGGAAAGTCCTGTAGTAGGAGTAAGGGAGGCCATCTGGGCCAGGGGATTTGTGCAGGGGTAGGTGTTTAATTGTATTAGCTAATTCTTCTCCTGTAATGGGGGCGTTTAAGACAAGTAGGTCCAGTTTGGTCAGTTTTGGTAGTTTAATGTCTGATAAAAAAAAGTCTTGAACGACTCTTGATCAAATGGAGGGTGGAGGGTGGAGTTCTGGGGTTAGACAGTTGTAAAGTTTAGCGTGAAACGCACCAAAGACCCGAATCATGGTTTGGTGGCAGTAAGTTTGGATCCCATCATGTTGTTTAAAGTGGTCCAGAAAAGAGTGGAAGGGCATAGGGTTGAGTCTGGAGACTAACATTCTGTGTGGTATGTTGGAGAACTCATAGAATTTTTGCTTAGCCCATAGGAGGGATTTGTCTATAGCTGACATCTCTGGGGACTTTAACCTGTTTTGTAGCAAAGTCACCGTCCATAGTCGAGCCACTGTGGGAGAGTGTACTAGAGAGCATTTAGCAGTTCAGCCAGTGAAGACAATTTCAAGAAGGCGGAATCTTTCTTTCTATGGGAGCATACTGAGATACATTGCCCCCTGAAATATGCCTTCCCATAGAGTGGATGGACTGGGGACAGTACCTACATTGAGCTGAAAGTATTCTGTCAGTGCGAGGGAGAGTGCACTCGCACTGGGGTTATTTAGCAGTGATTCATTTAGTCTCCAGTGACATTTCTTAGGATACGCGGTGGCGAAGGAGAGGTCTAGGGTCAGGGGGGCATGATCCGACCAGGTGCAGGTGATAAGGCCCAATTCAGCTGACACTGTGTTGGGTAGGAGGGGGGCTGTCACAAAAAAGTGGTCTAATCTAGAGAACATTTTGTGAGGGGGAGAATGGAATAAAAACTGTTTGCTTGTAGGATGTTAGATCCTCCAAGTGTCAAACAGGTGGTGGGCATGTATCAGTTTGGGAAAGGATGTGGATAAGGACTGCACTGGGAGGGGTAGTTTGGTGTGGAATAGGGATCTCCTGTCTCGAGTAGGGGAGAGTATGGCATTAAAGTTTCCACCTATCACCTTGTAGCTGTGGGAAGCATTGGAGCTATTGGGATGCTTCAGTTAAGAATTTGCTCTGACATGAGTTAGGCGCATATACGTTTATAATTGTAATGGGATGAGACATATAAACACATTGCATTTTTATGTAGCGGCCATGTGGGTCTAAGTGCGTGGACTCGACCTTGAGAGCGCAGGAGCATCTAATCAGTATTGCGATGCCAGCCTTACCAGATGAGTCACACACTGTGTGAGTAGTTGGCAAATATTTGGATGCAAATTTAAAGGAACCTCCAGCACGGAAGTGGGTTTCCTGAATCAGGATCACATCTGCACCAGAGGCCCTGAACTCCTTCAAGGCCAGCCATAATTTAATGGAATTCAGGCCCTTTACATTGTATGACAACAACTTCAGAGCCATACCAAGGTAGTAAAGGTTAGCCAATGTAGATGTAGTGGAACAGGTAACTTCCCAATTGCGGAATTACAGGTTAATAGCCTTGTGTTAATCAACATATCACCTTGTACTGTGGAGGATGTTAGAAAAATTACATATGAAAACGTAAGAAATACAAAAAGAGAGCATAATAACCATTGAGTAGCTGCGATATAACAAAAAGGCTGGGTTGGCCTAGAAAAAAAAGTCCCAACAACATGTGTATTCCCGAGTGGCATCTGCTACTCGGGAGTCCTTGACCACAGCCGGGTGGCAAGTGGAGGAACAGGGCGGCCTCCAACTGGAAGAAGCACGAGGACCCGCTGTGCTACTCTGGTGGTGGTGTTAACAGGCAAAAGACTCCATAATCAGTCTTGTGTGGTAAATCAGAGGATCCAACCAAAGGAAACAGAAAAAAACAACAATGCGAAGCACTCCAATGGTAAGAGAGGTCAAAGAGCAACAGAGCAGTCAATCTTCCATTGTCGGCAACAAGGTGGATCAGAACAAGTTGAACCCATGAGAAGGGGTTATGGGGATCTGTGGTCCCAAGGAAATAAAAGCCTCCTGGGGGATGACTCAAGGGGGATCAAATAGGTTGCCTAGGCCATTGAGGACATTGGGGAGTGGAGTAGGCCCTTGATTTTTTTACTCACATCGGAGTCCAGATCGATGATGTAGCTGAAGGGCGGTAGGCATTGTTGCCCTTCATCCGCTGGCAATGGTGGTAGGTCCAGGTTTTTGAGGAAGGAATCTCCTTCTTGCAGATCTTGAAGTGTATGTTGGGCTCCATCTTTTGTTGGACTGCGGCAAAACGGGAAGCCCCAGAAGTAAGGGATCTTATGAAGGTTAGAGGAGATGCCTTTTGGCCAGGGTGATTGAGGAAAGATCGCTGAATATTTGAATTCTGTCCCCTTTATAGTCAATATGGGATCGGTTGTGGGGTCAGCACCTCTTTACTTTCATAATAGTGGAACTGCAGCACTATGTCTCGTAGCCTGGCACATGCAGGAGGTTTCCCCTCTAATTTCCCTGGAAATCTTCCCCACCTCCTGGGCTATTCCCTTTGTAAGCTGGTGTGCAAGGGCCTGTAGTTTGACATTGAGCAGATCAGGGGTTAAAATGGACTGGGAGGGTGGGGGGAGATGTGAAGGAAGGGCTTGCTGGGAGTTGTTGTCCACCATCAGGGTGCTAACGTACTCCTCCGGGTCGCCTTGTATAATTGAGACCGGGGAATGAGGTTTAGTCTGGTAGCGGTCCATCGTGACTAGAGGCCGCACACTAGCAGGGTCCAGTAGTAAAGGCATTGGTCCACAATCTTTACCATGGGGTGCTGGTAGGCTTTAAGGGTCTTGGTCTTTTACCCCCGTGGTGGATGGAAGCCGATGTAGCTGTACAGGGGTGGCGGAGAGCCGAGCCTCCATCAAAACAATCACCATAACTGTGTTACTCTGTTAAAATTATCTCTGTGAACCACAATTTCAATTCCATATTTCTCAGATCTATACCATGTTCCAGTGGACCTGAAAACTGGAGCATTGTGGGAATTTCTGGGTTGTGTTTACTCATGTAGGGGGAAGGGTATTTTCAGGATTTGAGCAGTTTAATGTTCTGTATATAATGCTGCGTACACACGACCGGACTTTGAGGGACTAGGTCCGACAGACTTTCGACGGAGTTCTGACAGAGTTATGACGGACTTTCCGAATGAACGGACTTGGCCACACACAATCACACCAAAGTCCGACGGATTCTAACGTGATGACGTACGACCGGACTAGAATAAGGAAGTTCATAGCCAGTAGCCAATAGCTGCCCTCGCGTCGGTTTTTGTCCGTCGGACTAGCATACACACGAGCGGATTTCTCGGTAGGAACTGGGTCCGGCGGAGTTCCGGCGGAAAAATTTGAAACATGTTCCATTTCTAAAGTCTGTCGGATTTTTGCAAATCAAAAGTCCGCTGCAGCCCACACACGATCGAATGGTCTGCCGGAATTGTTCCGTCGGACCTTTGATGTTGAAAAGTCCGGTCGTGCGTACGCTGCATTAGTCTACATGCCTACCAAGCCCACATTAAAGCAACCCAGATAATATATTAAATGTGTCAAATCAAGCTATATATGTTAAAGATGAGAGTAAATATTTACCTCTCCATGCAGCTAACACAGCTCTGATCCTCAAAAATGATTCCCAGAATTTCCAGAATTGTCAATCTCTGTGGTCTCCCCGCAGCTCTCACTGGTTCTGCTTTCAGACCTCCACATTACTGTTGTATCCTGTAATGTGAGACAGTCCACAGAATGAAATATTGAAACTTGTTGGAGACCACGAAGATTAATACTCCTGGAATGGTCGATTTCCAAGCAGGCCTTGGGGTGCCAATTCACAGGCTTGGAGCAGTGTTTAATTGCACTGGTAGAAGGATAAGTAAGTATTACGCTCCTCTTTTACGGGTATAGCTTGCTTTTGCATATATAATATAGTAGCTGGGTCACTTTAAAATGATACGCAACGTCTGAAAAAGATTGTAATGAATCCATCAGAAACATTATTGTCAGTTAAAACAGTAAGGCCCATGTGCTCTGCTAAAGCACTGCTATTAATGGCAGACATTCATCTTCAGGATATAACTGTGATTGTGTATATCATACAATGATGAATTAACCTTGCTCTAATTGCATGTAAAGGCCTACTTAGAAATCCCAGAATGATATATTCTGCATGCAGGAATGTATTACTGTTGTTATTGCAAAGTTTATTTAATTTGGAGAGACTGTCCAGTTACTGGTTACAGTAATGATTATGAACTTGGTAAAAGCCTTTTTTATTACTGTGCAAAAGTGCTCTTGCCCAAGATGAATTATTAGACACTTTACTGCCAGATTTACTGAAGTGCAATGAAGTAAAGCTGTATTCATTTTAAACATCTGATCATGGGCAAGAGAAGCACTTTTTTTTTTTAAATCCTCCTGCACATAACTGGATGTTTGTGTTTACTTCAATTAAAGCCCAACTCCAGTTAAAAAAAAAAAAAAAATGAATGGACTAAACCTAGTTCAAATAAAAAGGTAGGTTTCCAAGTTCCATTTTGTGAAGACCAGAACCTGTTTCTACACAACATTTATATTGGCCCTCATTTACTAAAGTGTGAAGTTTGGTGAAGATAAGTAGGCCAATCATTTAAGAGTAAAAGGGAACAAAATAGCTATAATATGTAGCACCCTCTACCCGTAGGTAGGGGCTAGTAAGGGTTATATTACTAGGGCTTGTTCAGCACAGGCAAATTTAGGCAGGCTTATGCTGTAAGATAGGCCTGTCTGTTTTGATCTGGGGGCAGGGAGTGGTCAGAGTAGCAGTGGGTGTGACCACCTGCACATCAGTTCTGAGGTGCCTTCCTTGTTTCGGAGGAGAATGTTCTAGAAAAGGGTCTGGGTCTGGAACTAGAGTGGCAGGCAGCTTGTGTGTGATTTCTGACCAATCCCCATCGGTATTGGCAGGGGGCGAGCCTCATATATAAGCTGAGGTCACATGTCACTGGGGAGGAGAAGTCGACTGGGTGAAGTGAGGAATGGAGTGCTAGACAGCCGCAGGAGGATGCCCACATCTGGGGGGGGGGGGGGTGTACCGATTGCAGGAGGAGGCTCGGGGAGATCTGTGAAGGAACATTGGGGGTTATTTACAAAAGGCAAATCTACTTTGTACTCGCTCTAAATCTAAGGGGTAGATCTGAAATAAGTGGAAGCTCTGCTGATTTTATCATCCAATCATGTGCAAGCTAAAATGCTATTTTTTATTTTCTTTGCATGCCCCCCTTGGATCTATATCAACTTTATTTCCAAGTGCACTTGCAGTGCAAAGTGGATTTTCCTTTAGTAAATAACCTCCATTGCCTCTACATGGTCATTGGCAATGTCTCTGTCACCACACGGTTGGTGGCAGGGAACTCTTGGAGCAGTTCCTCATCAAGTTCCTCATCAAGGACTCAGGGTTGGAAGGTCAGTGAGTGTTAGCACAGTGGATGGCTGGAGGTGCCAGGGAATCTGTGAGGGAACTCTGCTTCTACATGATCATTAGCAGAGTCTTTATCATGCACACTGTGGATGGTGAGGAGTCCTGGATCAGAGAAGAGACTGTGGGGATGTGTGTCAAATCTTGTTTGCAAGTTGGGCTGGCTGGGAGCAGTAGTCCATTTCCTAGAAGACAAACTTTTACCTACTAGGCCTCCGGGGAGAGGTTCTGCAGGTCTCAGGCCTAGTAGCAGAGAGCCAAAAGAGCCAGTAGAGGGGCTTATTCAGAGTGAGTTTATACTACCCAATAGAAGAGGATATATCATACTTCAATTAGCAACTACAAGTTTGTGCAGGAGGAATCAGGTATGTACAGGAAGAAGCAAGTTTTGGCAAAAGAGGCGAAGAGATGTAAGACCATTGCTTTTACACGGTCAAAAGTGATGTTTTTGTCCATCACACAGTGATGGATGGAAAACTCTTAGAAACAACAGTCTGCATGGAGATGCAGGAGGAGTAACAGTCTGCATGGAGATGCAGGGGAAAATTTATATCTAGTCTATTATACACATTCAATCTTCAGGCTCTAATTTTATTCAAAGTGTATTGGAATCTTTAAATATAATGGCAATGATGAATTCTATGGGCATCCAAGTTGTACCCCCCAATAAAACAACAAAAACAAAGCTTGCAAAAGACTGTTCATTGTCTCTGGAAAGGATGCATGAAATCTGGTAGTGGGGTGATTTGGCGGATTGTTTGTCAGTAGTGCCAACACCGTGGCTACAAATACATTTATACATTTAAACACAATATTTTTCTAAATACGTAATTAGCACAACCTCAGATATTTATCCCAAAATATAACTGCCAAATAACTCTGAATACAACAATAAATGTATAAAAATGATTTTTATGTAATGTCGTGGAAACTCTTAACCTCATTTTGTAGAGCTGTTATCTCTTTCAGTTTTACGTTGGGAGAGAAAATATGCAGTTTCCATAAATACACATGCTGTTTTCGCAAGTCTATCATCGTATAAATGCTGAATGACATCCAGCCCGCTTGCCTGATGTCATCCAGGGCACCCAGCATGTTATTTGGGTATTAGCTACGATATCTAATTTATTATAATATATATGTTAAATTTCTTTTGTTTACTCTCGCTAGGATCAAAGGATTACGGAGCACTGTAAGGGCTTGTGTGCATAAGCATTTTGGCTACATTGTGCATACAACCTTGTCCAGCTGCCTTTGCACCTTGTGGGGTCAGTAAAACACTACTCAAGAGCCTGTTTTTAGCATTACCCCCCCACAATAGCATACCTGCTGGATCCACGTACAGCCATCTAAAGAATAACTGTACTTTTAAGACATATAGGGGGTTATTTACAAAAGGCAAATCCACTTTGCACTGCAAGTGCACTTTCAAGTGCAGTCGCTCTAAATCTAAGGGGTAGATCTGAAATGAGTGGAAACTCTGCTGATTTTATCATCCAATCATGTGCAAGCTAAAATGCTGTTTTTTATTTTCCTTGCATGTCCCCCTCGGATCTACAGCGACTTTACTTCCAAGTGCACTTTCAGTACAATTTCAAGTGCACTTGCAGTGCAAAGTGGATTTTCCGTTAGTAAATAACCCCCATAGTTTTATTTGTATTATTTTAATCAAGGATATCAAGCAACCATTGTCCCTTACTGCAGACAAAGACTCAGAACAACAAGGAAGGCAACTACTCCATATTTTTTTGGTAATGACTTCAGTACTAATAGCCATAAATTATGATTTTTATGCTGCAAAGCATTCATGCAGTCAATGAAGATCACAACCTGCTAGGGGCAGGCAGCTTGTATATGTATTTAGCTATAGTACATACAAAACATTTCTCAAGGGCTGAGAACAGGGGAGGCATCAGGGACCCTGGTGCATTACTCTTTCCACAATTGGCTAGTTGGTTAATCACCTGGTAACTCAATTTCCAGAAATCTTCCAGGACAGCAAATGAGAGATAGATAGGCTTCACCCATCCACAAACATAAAACACAGGGCTCTTAGATAATTTGAGCATATATCCAGAGGCTCTTCTCAGCAATAGCTAGTACTAAAAGGCAAACAAAACACTATGGGGGTTATTTACGAAAGGCAACTGCACTTTGCACTGAAAGTGCACTTGGAAGTGCAGTCGCTGTAGATCTGAGGGGAAGATCTGAAATGAGGGGAAGCTCTGCTGATTTTACAAGTTGTACAAGCTACAATGCTGTTTTTATTTTCCTTGCATGTCCCCCTCAGATCAACAGCGACTGCACTTCCAAGTGCACTTTTAGTGCAAAGGGGATTTGCCTTTTGTAAATAACCCTTTTATATTCTCTACACCCTAAATGCTCATATAAGGGAATTCTCTTCTGTCCTGGAAGATGCTTGGTTAGCAGATAAACAACTCTGTTTTCACTAGTCATTTTTCAAGTGGCTGTAAAGGAATGGACAAACATGATTTAATCTAGATTGAGCTCATGTAAGTATAAGGGGGGGGAGCCGAGAATTGAAGGTTTTTTTACCTCAATGTAGAGAATGCATTACAGTACAAAACCTTCTGCCTTTACAACCACTTTAACCACTTTCAGACCGGACCATTTTGCTGGTAAATGACCAGAGGTCTTTTTACACTTTGGCACTGCGCTGCTTTAACTGGTAATTGCGCGGTCATGCAATGTTGTACCCAAACAAAATTTGCGTCCTTTTCTTCCCACAAATAGAGCTTTCTTTTGATGGTATTTGATTGCCTCTGCGATTTTTATTTTTTGCGATATAAACGTAAAAAGACCGCAAATTTTGAAAAAAAATGATATTTTCTACTTTTTGTTATTAGAAAAATCCAATAAACTCAATTTTAGTCATACATTTAGGCCAAAATGTATTCAGCCACATGTCTTTGGTAAAAAAAAAGTCAATAATTGTATATTTATTGGTTTGCGCAAAAGTTGTCACATCTACAAACTAAGGTACGTTTTCTGGAATTTACGCAGCTTTTAGTTTACGACTGTCTATCTCATTTCTTGAGGTGCTAAAATGACAGGGCAGTACAAAACCCCCCCAAATGACCCCATTTTGGAAAGTAGACCCCCTAAGGAAATTGATAAGAGGCATGTTGAGCCCATTGAATATTTTATTTTTTTGCCTCAAGCGATTGAATAATGACAAAAAAAAAATTTTTTTTTTTTTTTTACACAAAGTTGTCACTAAATGATATATTGCTCACACATGCTATGGGCGTATGTGAAATGACACCCCAAAATAAATTCTGCTGCTTCTCCTGAGTACGGGGATACCACATATGTGGGACTTTTTGGGAGCCTAGCCGCGTACAGGGCCCCGAAAACCAAGCACCGCCTTCAGGCTTTCTAAGGGCGTAAATTTTTGATTTCACGCCTCACTACCTATTACAGTTTTGAAGGCCATAAAATGCCAAGATGGCACAAAACCCCCACAAATGACCCCATTTTAGAAAGTAGACACCCCAAGCTATTTGCTGAGAGGCATGTTGAGTCCATGGAATATTTTATATTTTGCCACAAGTTGCGGGAAAATTACAAACTTTTTTTTTTTTTTTTTTTTTTTCACAAAGTTGTCACTAAATGATATATTGCTCATGCATGCCATGGGCATATGTGAAATGACACCCCAAAATAAATTCTGCTGCTTCTCCTGAGTACGGGGATACCACATATGTGGGACTTTTTGGGAGCCTAGCCGCGTACGGGGCCCCGAAAACCAAGCACCGCCTTCAGGCTTTCTAAGGGCGTAATTTTTTGAGTTCACTTCTCACTACCTATTACAGTTTTGAAGGCCATAAAATGCCAAGATGGCACAAAACCCCCACAAATGACCCCATTTTAGAAAGTAGACACCCCAAGCTATTTGCTGAGAGGCATGTTGAGTCCATGGAATATTTTATATTTTGCCACAAGTTGCGGGAAAATTACAAACTTTTTTTTTTTTTCACAAAGTTGTCACTAAATGATATATTGCTCACGCATGCCATGGGCATATGTGAAATGACACCCCAAAATAAATTCTGCTGCTTCTCCTGAGTACGGGGATACCACATATGTGGGACTTTTTGGGAGCCTAGCCGCGTACGGGGCCCCAAAAACCAAGCACCGCCTTCAGGCTTTCTAAGGGCGTTACAGTTTTGAAGGCCATAAAATGCCAAGATGGCACAAACCCCCCCCCCCCAAATGACCCCATTTTAGAAAGTAGACACCCCTAAATTTAGGGGTACACTAGTGAGACTAGGTAATAAATGGCGGGTGCCCTGAAACTATAAAAAAATAACTAACCAACCAGCGTCACCTGTAACAGTTATATGGTGATCACTGGTGAAAGGGTTAACTAGGGGGCAATCAGGGGGCTTTATGCGGTAGTATATGGGGGTCCCTGGCGCTATAAAAAGCTGCGGCGAACCTAAATACCTACCTGCCTAACTAGCGTCACCTGTGACACTAATACAGCGATCAGAAAAACGATCGCTTATTAGGCTGGGTTCACACTGGAGCGATGCGGGAACGCCACGAATGCGCGGCGGGTTCCCGCATCGCATGCCTCCCGGCGGCAGTTCACACTGCCCTATGCGAACTGCTGGGAGTGTCAGTGAAATGTTAATGACACCCCCAGATCAGTTCGCATATCGCAGTGCGATCTGCAAACTTGGATCGCATGGTGTGAACACCCATGCGATCCGATTCTGCTGCGGACCAAAAAAAGGGTCCCGTGCGAGTTTGCGGCGGGTGCGGCGGGTGCGACACGAATTCAGCCATACTATCTGTATAGCTGAACTCGAATCGCACAGAGATCGGATGTGATTTGCACTGCAGTGCGGTGCGAATCACATCCGTTCTCATAAACCGCTGCAATGTGAACCCAGCCTTAGTGACACTGGCGACGGGGGGTGATCACGGGGTTAAACCTTTATTGGGGGGGTTAGGGGGGTACCTTAGAACTAAAGGGGGCTAACCCTAACTGCCCTAACAGTTATTAGTCACAAATGACACCTGCCGGGTGATCAGGGGGTTAAACCTTTATTAGGTAATAAATGGCGGGTGCCCTGAAACTATAAAAAAATAACTAACCAACCAGCGTCACCTGTAACAGTTATATGGTGATCACTGGTGAAAGGGTTAACTAGGGGGCAATCAGGGGGCTTTATGCGGTAGTATATGGGGGTCCCTAGCGCTATAAAAAGCTGCGGCGAACCTAAATACCTACCTGCCTAACTAGCGTCACCTGTGACACTAATACGGCGATCAGAAAAATGATCGCTTATTAGGCTGGGTTCACACTGGAGCGATGCGGAAACGCCGCGAATCCGCGGCGGGTTCCCGCATCGCATGCCTCCCGGCGGCAGTTCACACTGCCCTATGCGAACTGCTGGGAGTGTCAGTGAAATGTTACTGACACCCCCAGATCAGTTCGCATATCGCAGTGCGATCTGCAAACTCGGATCGCATGGTGTGAACACCCATGCGATCCGATTCTGCTGCGGGCCAAAAAAAGGGTCCCGTGCGAATTTGCGGCGGGTGCGGCGGGTGTGGCGGGTGCGGCGGGTGCGGCGAATGGCTGAACTCGAATCGCACAGAGATCGGATGTGATTTGCACTGCAGTGCGGTGCGAATCACATTCGTTCTCATAAACCGCTGCAATGTGAACCCAGCCTTAGTGACACTGGCGACGGGGGGTGATCACGGGGTTAAACCTTTATTGGGGGGGTTAGGGGGGTACATTAGAACTAAAGGGGGCTAACCCTAACTGCCCTAACAGTTATTACAGTCACAAATGACACCAATGCAAAAAAAAAAAAAAAAAAAAAAAAAATGACATTGGTGTCACTGTGACTGGGGGGCAGGGGTAATTGGGGGGGTGATCGGGGGGTAAAGGGGGGGTGTGAGTGTGCCTGGCATGTTCTACTGTGTGTGGGATGTGTTGGTGCAACTCACTGATCCGCTCTCCTCCGTGTCGGAACGAAAAATACCGACACGGAGGAGAGAATACATCACTTCCTCTCCTGTGTTTACATTACAGGAGAGGAAGTGATGTCACCGGGGATTTCCATTCGTCGGGAGCGATCGCGAGGGGGTGGCCATGAATGAATGGCCGTCCCCTCGTCCGGGATCGCTCCCGAACGAAAACCGACCGCCGCAGGCACCGGGCGGGGGCCCGATCGGGCCCCCGACCCGCGGGAGGCAAAGCACGTACATGTACGTGCTTATGCCTGCCCGTGCCATTCTGATGACGTACATCGGCGTGAGGCGGTCGGCAAGTGGTTAAAGTGTACAGTATATAAAGGCAAAACTTTTTTTTTTCAGTTTTGAACAGGGTAGGGAAGGGTTAGAACCTTTCTCCCGGTGATCATTGTCACCAACAGAAAGTAAGACCCCTGATGGAATACATTGGGGTTGATTTACTAAAACTAGAAAGTGCAGATTCCATTTTTTTTTTCAAAGCTTAATTGAACAAGCTGCTGACTACCATGTACAGCTGCACCAGATTTTGCAATCTCTGATTTTAGTAAATCAACCCCATTGCATGAATTTGGTAAAATACTAAAAGGAGTCTTGATTTGCATAGGAACCCAAACCATCTAAGCAGGAATGCTGTCTTGGGAATCATAATCTGTGTTACCTTGCTGATAATTAAGAGTAAGGGATTATGCCAGAAGAAATGTTCACTGGTGCGCAAAAACATCCATTCTCCAGCAAAGAAAAGATTTTCGGCACCTTGGCATTGATCTGTATGAGTAAAAAGTCTACCTCTGGAAGGTCACACTTTTCTCCGACCTTGCCAGGGGAACTCTAAAGCCTAGTGAACACTATTAATTTTTTTTTCTATTCAACCCAGTGGGCTGAACGACAAAAACTGAAGAGCTTGGGAGGAACCGCTGTACTAACTACGCAATCTCCCCTGCTGAGCTATTGTGTTCTCACATGGAAACGCCCCCTCTGCCAGAACACACTGGTCAGTGCTCTTAGCCATTGGCTGAGAGCGCTTATTGGATGCAGACCTTTTTTGGTCATGCTCTTTCAACGGAATGGCTGTCTTCTGTTGGACTGGCTGCCGTACACGCGCCGAATGTCTGATAGTTGTTATTGAACTGGCCAATGCTCCCCGATATTCGGCCTGTGTGTATGGCCTTTAAGAGTCCAATGATGTCACATATTGCTATCCTGGAACAATGACTAAGAACAGACATAGTCAGGCTAAATGTAAACACTGCAGTTTTTAAAATTGTCTCACCCCATGATGGCAGCTTTTTAAGCACAGAAAGAGAAGAGGTAAAAGTGCATATTTGCGAAGTCGATTGGTATCCCTGGATCCAAGAACTAACTTCCTTTAAGAAAATCAGACCCAGAATATTACACCTGGCACTTTAGCAAACTAGGACCAATTTGTAGACAAAAACGTTGGTGACCAGTAAACTGTAAACAGTGAATACTTTCAAAACTTGCACAGGCATAATGTTAAAAGATCTGAACCCCTATCCTTCATGTAATTGAAGTCAATGACTTTACAGATAGTGAAATCCTAATTGTGCAGAAGCCTACACAATTACAGACAAGTCAGCAGTGGCAGCTAAAATCATGCTATCCTCATAGGTCCCCATTAGATCTCAGTTATTTCCTGATTGCACCTTAATACCTGCCAAATATGCCAACATCAATTGGTGTTTAGCCAAACAGTAATGACAAAACGATAGACCATTAGGAAAGCATAACCAAGAAAAAGTATGTGAATGAATACAAATCTAAATTGTACTACATAATTCTAATCACTTTAAACGGAAAAACAAAATATCCTATTCATATGAACATCTGCATTATTAGTGTTTACCTCTTCCATGCCTGTGGCTGTTATTAATGACTATCTGCACAATAGTTCCTGAGGCTTGCTGAGGGTCAGCAACGACACCACGGTTAGTTCTTGAGTTGGAATATTTTGGAAAGCTTCCAGCCTGTCTCACTGAACCAAAACCTGAAGAATGGTCATAAGAGCGCTGATAGGAATGTCTCTGTAAAAATAAATAAAGGAAAACATTTCAGCCAGATTTTCTTGTTTAGAAAATCACCTTGCATATTAACCGGCATTTAAAGTTATTGCTATGATTAAAGCTGAACCCCAACCTTCCCTTCAGTCTTGTACAGTTGTGCAGGCTCTTTTCTTGTATAAAGTTGTTTACTCTGATTTCACTACACACTCTGAGCTTCTAAGCCCTTGTACACACGGTCGGAGATTCAGACGGAATGTCTCCGATCGGACCGTTTTGTCGGATATTCCGACTGTGTGTGGTCTCCATCGGACTGTTTCCGTCCGAGTATCCGAAGGACCATGTTTTCCAACTTGCCGGTAACATTTTCCGACAAAATGCTCCGATCGGACATACTCCGATCATGTGTAGAGAATTCCGATCGGACAAAGTGCCACGCATGCTCAGATCAAATTCCTACATCAAAGCTATTGGCTACTAGCCTGAACGTAGTTCCGTTGTAACGAAATAACGTCATCACGTTCTGACCGATCGGACATTCCGACAACTTTGTCCGACCGTGTGTATGCAACAGTTTCGGGCAAAATCCGTCTGACAAAATCCGACGGACAAAATCTGATGGATTTGGTTGTCGGAATGTCCGACCCTGTGTACAAGGGCTTACAGTGTGAAACTCAAACAAGTCAGACAGAACCTGCTGGATTTCCTGGGTGGAGGACATTAAGCATCATATAGTGCTTTTCTCTCTAGCCTTACTTTTCCTGGCCCACCCCAGTTGTTTCAATCGTGGAGGCTCAGCATGCCATGTGGCATTAACTAGGGTGATCTGCTTGCAAATATGCATTGGAACACCGACTCCTCATAACTGACATCCATTTATCAAGGAACTTTGATATTTGCATAACTCCCCCAAATGCCTCCACCCTCTCACAACTTTCTGTTTGTCACTGAGGCTTCCCATCAAAGCGATGAGCCAACAGAAAGGCGAGAAAGGAGATGGTCCAGCCTCCAACAATAACAGGAAGTTAAAACATGCTGATTGGACAGTCTTGTGATTTGGGGGGCACAGTACCCTTAGGTGAAAATTGTTTTTTGGGCAGCTTTTTTCCTATATTGAATAAACTTTTAAACTACTTTGAAGTAAGTATGAGCAAAACACAACATTTCTAGGCATGTCCACAATTCACCACAGTTTATGTGACACCACTTTTTATCACCATTGTTATTTCCCAGCGCCCAGATTTAGAGAGTAATTTCTACATTCCCTGTGCCTGTACCCTGGCACCATAACATATTGTGCTTAGGAGGAAGCAAATACGTTTTTGTGCAATGCTTGAATGTATGCATAAAGCCATTGTGTCTGGTTTCTAAACCTGAGGAAAGGTCACATTGCTTCTCCAAAACATGTCTCATTTTGTTTTTTACTCTGACAAAAAAATAAGATAGACTCAACTGCACTTTCCATTCAGTGCATCCTCTGCTGGATGAACATAAGTGGGCTAACATCTGCAGCTTTCTGTAGGGTTATCAGCTTTAAATTGCACATAATTCACAGAACACCTGTCTGACACATACAAGGCTTAGCAGTGAAATGATGCATTATTTAAGTAGTGTTTACTACCGATTTTGTGCAGTTTGTTTGAATCATTTTTGAAGTCTCCGTTGTTGAATGAACTTGTTGCTATCTGGCTGCATTTAGAGCTATATATGATAATAAAGGGTCATTAGCAACAAGCAAAGCAAACCCTTAAAATAAACAGAGATACCCCTGATACCCCTGTACCAATGTAAATTAAATAACTAAAACTGAGCTGCTGCCAAAATCTAATAAGTGAAGCTCACACTTTCAAAATTCAAATATAACCAAATGATTCAGCACTACATTATAAATAATAGTCCACTGTGAATTTCTAGTGCAAAATCCAAATATGAAAATAAAGCTTAAAGAAAAGAGTTGTGTTGTGTTTTGTTCAGTGAATATCCTCTAAAATTCTGGAATATATTATTTCTTCCATGAATATAATACATCTCATGCTCCAAACACTGCCATCAATAGCTCCACACACTTAGGATTCCTGGGCAGCAAAATCTGTATCAGCAGTCAACTCAATGGTGTGCGCAGCCTATTGCATTAGGGTGTGCACCCCAGGGCACAACACTCATGCATGTACTGTATATCAGTAGAGCAGAGATTGGTGTTTTTATTTTTATTATTTTTTACTATTTAATTTTTTTAATAATTAAAAAAAAAAATGTATTATTTATTTTTATTATTTTTTAGCTGCCCCTTTGGAGGGTGGGGGGCTTTGATGAAATATCAAGGGTCTAAACACACCCCTGATGTCTCACTTTTGAGACAGAGAAAGCGACTGAGGACAGAGCTTCCCCAGACCCTTTCTCTGCAGCCTCAGCTTTAATGGACAGTGAACTAATGGGAAGTGCTCTGTGCTGAGTGGCTTCCTGCTCATTCACAAATGTAAACATAGTATACATAGTTTACTATGCTTCAGTTAAGAATGAACACAGGGTCGACTTGTACAGATCACTCGCTGTGTCTACTCAGAAAAGAAAGTGGCCAGTAAATGAAATATTTACCTGGCCCCTTCTCCCACTCTCCATCCTGAAGCATCCCCCACAGGAGCTGGCAGGAGAGGAGGGAAGCTGGCACCACTGCAGGGGGGAGGCAGAGGATGCCAGGAAGCAGGGAAAATCAACACTGCAAAGGGGGTGTGCACATACCTATGCGTCAACAGCTGATGCAGATACTGCTGGCCAGGAATCCTAATCCAGCTTTTAGTTTTCCTTAACATTAACAGAGGGAAACAAATTTCTTTCTCCCATTATCTGCTTCGGATCCTTGGGAGATGTCCATCCAATCTGAGCGTGTGGAAAGGAGAAGTTGCAAGATTTGATGTACAGGTGCATCTCATAAAATCACAATATCGTCAAAATGTTAACCTATTTTAGTAATTAAATTCAAAAAGTGAAAATCATATATTATATAGATTCATTACATATATTCCAAGCATTTCTTTCCTTTAATTTTGATGATTATAGCTTACAGCTAGTGAAAACCCAAAATTCTGTATCTCAGAAAATTTGAATATTACATAAGACCAATAAAAAGGGATTTTTAATACAGAAATGTTGGCTTACTGAAAAGTATGTCCATGTACAGTATAGTATGCACACAATACTCGGTCTGGGTTATTTTTTGCATGAATTACTGCATCAATGCGGTGTGGCATGAAGGCGATCAGCCTGTGGCACTGCTGATGTGGTATGGAAACCCAGGTTTCGTTGATAGTGGCTTTCAGCTCATCTGCATTGTTGGGTCTGGTGTCTCTCATCTTCCTCTTGACAATACCCCACAGATTCTCTATGGGGTTTTTTAGGCCAGGAGAGTTTTCTGGCCAATCAGGCACAGTAATACCACAATCATTAAACCAGGAATTGGTACTTTTGGCATTGTGTGCAGGTGCCAAGTCCTGCAGGAAAATGAAATCAGAATCACCCCCAGCAGAGGAAAGCATGAAGTGCTCTAAAAATTCTTGGTAGAGGGCTGCGCTGACTTTGGACTTGATAAAACACAGTGATCAACACCAGAAGATGACATGTCTCCCCGAATCATCACTGACTGTGAAAACTTCACACTGGATCTCATGCAACTTGAATTCTGTTCCTATCCACTTTTCCTCCAGACTCTGGGACATTGATTTCCAAATGAAATGCAACATTTTCCATAGTCTGTCATGATTTGGGGAGCCATGTCATCTATTGGTGTTGGTCCATTGTGTTTTATCAAGTAGCCTGAGCTTCCATAACACCTCAGTAGTGCCACAGGCTGATCGCCTCCATGCCATGCCGCACTGATGCAGTAATTCATTGCAAAAGGAGTCCCAACCAAGTATAGAGTGCATACTATACTGTAAATGGATATACTTTTCAGTAAGCCAACACTTCAGTATTAAAAATCCTTTTTGGTCTTATATAAAATTCTAATTTTCAGAGATACTGAATTTTGGGTTTTCACTAGCTGCAAGCCATAATCATCAAAACTAAAAGGAAAAAATACTTGAAATATATAACTCTGTGTGTAACGCATCTATATAAAATATATGAGTTTCACTATTTGAATTTAATTACTGAAATAAACATTTTGATGATATTCTAATTTTACGAGATGCACCTGTATATGGTGGCATCCCTTAAAGGAGCAAGCGCAATTGACCTATTAATTTTAGGTCAGTTTAGGAGAGCTGCTATTGGTGGCGGTGTGTGGAGCACAAGGTGTATTATAGTCATGGAAGAAATAATATATTCAAGAATTTTACAGGATATTCACTGAACAAAACACAACACGTGGACTTTTCTCTTTAAGTTTTATTTTCATATTTGGATTTTGCATTTGAAATTCACAGTGGACTATTATCTATAGTGCAGTGCTGAATATTTTGCTTACCGTATATTTGAACAAGCAAAGACTTTACCATATCTTATAAAAAACAAAAAGATACCTCAAAATCCCATGCAAACATTAAAAAATAGAATGAACAATATTACCAAAGTATATTATTTCTGTCCTTTGCTTTACAATATATTTCTCATAAAGATACAGAAGGTGGAGTTACAGTTGTCCAGAGAGATTACGGCTCTAGTTGATTATCGAGTGTTCACACCATCCTTTAGGAAATGAAGGGTGTCGGCTCAGCAAAGTCAATTAGCAGAAAAAATTGAATTGAATGACCGCACTCCAATATAATACCTTTATTGATATAAACGGATCCACACACCAACAGAGGCACAGGTACAATTGATAACCGGCACGTTTCACACCGTTAGTGGTGCTTAGTCATAGTTGTAGCACCACCGACCCCAATCTGTTTTTTATATGTATAAACCATTGGTCACCTGACCAAACATATCTAATCCAGATTGCCATTGGGTGCAATCCTCTAAAGCTTTCACACACATGAAAAAGGGGAGATGGGTGTAGAGGCGATCAGAGCAAACAATATGTTTAGAAAATTAACCCATAAAGAGAAGAACAGAAATTAAAAGTACTTATATACCAGAATATGACACACCATGCCTATGTATCTAATAAACACCTAATAAAAACATTTAGTGAAAAATAAATATAAATTTGTGCACATGAACATAAATGTACCATTAAAAACCTGTGGAAATCTAAAAAAGATATATACATATATGTGTATGTGGTTAACGTTTGCCAAATGGCGTCAAAAGAAGAACTCTGCCCAGATGGCAAAACTATGAAAGACACACACATATATGCATAGAGACCCTTACATGTAATCAGAAGAACTATACACTGACTGTATCCAATTAAAGTGCATTTTCCTCAACAAAATGTGTACAATAACTGACCATGCCATCCATCTATTTTACTGTGAATGTATGTAGCTTAATTTTCTCAATATAATTCCGATATGAACAATGGAAAATTAAAAATGATAAAAAAATGGCTAAACGGAAAATGAGAACTAATATCGGCAGGATGCACAGGATATATGGAACATGCCTAGGGCTAGTAAATTGGCACAAGGAGAGTACCTAAACCCACTGATGTTTCAGTTATTCATTCCATCAATCGTAAAAATGGGATACATCCCTCTGTGTGTTTTGAATCTGTCACCCCCTCTAAGCCCTTGTACACACGGTCGGACATTCCGACAACCAAATCCGTCGGATTTTGTCCGTCGGATTTTGTCTGACGGATTTTGTCCGAAACTGTTACATACACACGGTCGGACAAAGTTGTCGGAAACAGAACGTGATGACGTTATTTTGTTACGACGGGACTACGTTCACGCTAGTAGCCAATAGCTTTGGTGTAGGAATTTGATCTGAGCATGCGTGGCACTTTGTCCGATCGCAATTCTCTACACATGATCGGAGTATGTCCGATCGGAGCATTTTGTCGGAAAATTTTACCAACAAGTTGAAAAACTTGGTCCGTCGGATACTCCAACGGAAACAGTACAATGGGACCACACACAGTCGGAATATCCAACAAAACGGTCCGATCGGACAGATTCCGTCGGAATCTCCGACCGTGTGTAAGAGGGGTAATAGGTGTGGTAATCCTTTCCATTCCCTGTATAGCTAGACATGAGATATCCTTGTCATGCATATCAATCCAATGTCTAGCGACATTGATTGAATGGTTCTTTTCAATGTTGTACAGTACATGTGGTCGTGGAGATGGTCTCTCAGCCATTGAGTAGTCCGTCCCACATATTGAATATTATATGACCTACAAGTGATGACATAATCTAGAAATCTCATGTTGCAATTAATGAATGAAGGAGTCTTGAATATTTTACCGGTGGTGGCTGAACAGACAACATCACTTTTATTTAATAAAGAACATTAGGCACACGTTTTACTCGCACATTTAAAAGTGCCTTTGAATTGCAGCCAATGAGAGCTTGCTGGTACTAGTGTATAAACTGGGGGATAAATACCCCTGTTTTGATGCCGCCTGTCAATTTTGAGCATATGTGGGGTCATTAAACAACACAGGGAGGTATCTAGTAACAGTGTTCCTAATTCTGTTGAATTCCACACTGTAGGGGGTTGAAAATACAGGGAGGCTGATATTCAAAGGGAACCTTCTTCTATTTGTTCTTCTATTCAGATCCATGTCCATGATCAACTGACAGCATGGAGTGCTCTCAGCAATCTTAAAGGCTCTAGAGATCGTTAATTTAGAGTTACCCCAATCTTCAAACCTATGTGTCATGCTTACAACCTCTTTCATAAAATCAAAGTCCTTGCTACAAATGTGCCTCAACCTTAAAAATTGGCCGACTGGAATCCCTCTTATTTAATGTTTTGGGTGACCTGAATCAGCCTTCAACAGAACATTATGCGCAGTGGATCTCCTAAATAAATTGGAAGTCACTTCATTATTGTTGCCCAGCAACTCAACAACCAGAAACTCAATGGACTAGAAATCATGATGACCTGTAAATCACAAGTTTATATGTTTTCGTTCAAGTAGTGCAGCCAAGCATTCATGCTGAATTACTCAATAGTAACAATGAATAACAGGTCGTCTATAAAATGACAGTGAAAAAAAGTGTCTATACGATGAGGGCTATCTAGGCTATCCAAATATGACTTTGCTGAGCTGGCACTCTTCATCTTCTAAATACAAGGATGGTGTGAACACAGGATAATCACCTACAGCGGTAACCTCTCTGGATTTTGTGTTTTGGATTGTGCATATATTGGTCGGTGCAAATCCCCTTTCTCACCTTTTGTGAAACTGCCACTACTGCTACATTCCTTGCATGGAGACACCTATCATGGATACATCTACATCAGGACCCATCACCTCAGAGGACGGGTTCAGCAGGACCCTTACAGCCCCATCAGATAATCCTCTTCGACTGAATTAACACACATTCACTTTACAACCTGTGGATAAAGACAATGTTACCTTGAAATTATCTTTTTGAAGGTAGGAGCATCTGATGGCGAAGGAGATTAAATCCTATTGGGATGTTAGTTCATTGACGGAATATCTTGCCTTAGAACAGATTCCGTGGGGACTAAGGATCAAAAAGTTTGCAACATTCGCTCTATTCAATGAAAATCTCAAAAAGGAATGGACAGATACTTTGTCATCATGCTCTGCTAAATTGATGGAAATTATTATAATTTCAAAGAATAAAGAGCTCGAACAGCTGCAAAGTGAAATGTCCGTTATTCAGAAGGACCTTACCGTTTTACAGCGATATAATCGTTTTTTGGAATTGGATAATTGCCTCAACACAAGGTTGGATAAATTGGAAAAAAATGTCATCGCTAATAAAAAGGAAAAAAATTACAAGAGACCGCATTGACAACGTTTATACTTGAAGAAAGCCTTCCTTTTTTTCTGGGCGAAAACAGAAACCATCTATTAAGAAGTGTGTTAGCTTCTCTGACCCAGAGAATGATACTTTGGCTATCACAGCTTCTGATTCATCTCCAGAACCATTGATTCCCCGACTGGCAGGGATTGTCCAGTGTATGGCCAGAATCTGAACACCCACAAAAACCCTCGAAGGTCAAATAAAAAGAAGAAGGAAAAATCAGGAAACAAGGCGAGGAGGAAAGAAACACAAGCGGTATAAACAACACCCGTTATTTTCTACTAGGTCAAGTGCAACGTTAGAGACTAATGTTCTAAATCTATCACACGGATCTTTAAATGATTCAGAAATATCTCTTTTATGCAAAGGACTTTAACTAAACACTTTGATTTATTCAGAACTTTATTAGATGTGAATAAATTTGCACGTATATTGACCTTAAAGAAACATTATTTCAATGGGTCGGGGGGCACTGTGGAAGATTCATCAGACGTTTCTTTGATGGGTGAGTCCCCTCCCTCTCCTCAATTGTTTTCTGATGTGTGTGGGCTACAAGATCTGATTGATTTGGTGAATGAATCTAGCCCTTTCACTGTAGACCCCCTAGATAGCAGTACAAAAATCTCCTTCAAATTAAGGTCAGATTTTTATGCTAATGCTTCACGGGGCAAGGATTTAGACCTATTCTAGAAACTTGAGGAGAGGGATTTAACTTGCTTAGCCCATAAAATGTTGGTAGTTCCATGACAGACAATCTTACTGCCTCTGAAAGAGTTGCTCTTAAGAGCCCAGGTGATAATGAAAGCATAATTATTCGAAATGCAGATAAAGGGGGTACAGTGGTGGCCCTTGATGCTAATGTTTACAAGAATGAAGATCTTGAGGCAATTGTCTGACACAGGGACCTACCCTAAGCTTAGGGGGGAATCCCACACAATCATTTAGGAAGGAACTTTCCATTCTTCTAGGTAGTTCTTCTCTGTCTCTTCAGGCATTTTCACACAGAAAGAAAGGGATATGTTCATTCTAGATTGTCTGATCATGCCAGTTTTCAACTTCCCAAAATTCATAAGGGGTTAGATCCCCTCTGTGGCAGACCCATCATTGCTGGCATCGGATCACTGAGCGAACGTCTAGGCCAATGGGTGGATGATCAATTACAGCCCCTGGTGAGTGATCTAACAGGATTCCTTAGCCCCTGTACACACGGTCGGAGATTTTCACAACCAAATCCGTCGGATTTTGCCCGTCGGATCTTGTCCGAAACTGTTGCATACACACGATCTTTCAGAACGAGATGACGTAATTTCGTTACGATGGGACTACATTCAGGCTAGTAGCCAATAGCTTTGATGTAGGAATTTGATCTGAGCATGCGTGGCACTTGGTCCGATCAAAATTCTCTACACATGATCGGAGTATGTCCGATCGGCCCAGTTGGTCAGGAAATATTTCCAACATGTTGGAAAATTGGGTCTGACGGATATTCCGACGGAATCAGTCCGATGCATACCACACACAGTCGGATTATCCGACGACACGGTCCGACAGGACACATTCCGACGGATTCTCCGACCGTGTGTACAAGGGCTTAGAGATACTAAACAGCTTCTAATGAAATTGAAAGACTTCACATGGAAATCCAATTACAAGTGGGTTACATGTGATGTCTCTAGCCTTTAATCATCCATCCCTCACTCCTTAGGTATACAAGCGATATCGTTTTTTCTTAAACGATCAGGTCGGTTTTCCCCTCACACTACAGGATTTTGTTGAGTCTTGAGTTCTTGCTTACACATAATTGTTTTATATTTGATGGAGACTACTATCTCCAAAATGTGGTGTCTCAATGGTGGCAAAAAATTCCCCATCACTAGCCAACCTCTATATGGGATGGTGGGAGAGGATCTGCATCTTTGGACCAGATAGACCAGACACCATATTTTTTACTGTCGTTTTATAGACGACCTATTATTCATTGTTGCTGATGAGCAATTCAGCATGGATGCTTGGTTGGACTACTTATTACTACTGAACGATAACGATCTAAACTTGCAAATTACAGGGCATCGGGATTTCAAGTTCATTGAGTTTCTGGATGTTGAGTTTCTGGGCAGCAATAATGATGTCTCTTCCAATTTATTTAGGAAACCCACTGCAGGTAATGTTCTGTTGAGGGCTGATTCAGGTCACCCAAAACATACAATAAGAGGGATTCCAGTCAGCCAATTTTTAAGGTTGAGGCACATTTGTAGCAAGGACTCTGATTTTATGAAAGAGTCTGAAAGCATGACACATAGGTTCAAAGATCTGGGTTACTCTAAGGCCGCGTACACACGGGCGGACTGTCCGCCCAACTAGGTTCGTCAAACAGTTTGACAAACAGTCCGTTCAAAATTAGCATGAACGGACTTGACCACACACGACGAACGAACAGTCCGCTGAAAACTTGCGCGATGACCTGAACGGCACGTACGACGGGATGAGAAATTCGAAGTCCAATACACTGCAATGCAACCTTCGCCGTGTAAATTCTTTCTGAGCATGCGCGAGACTTAGTTTATCGAACAAGCCTACACACGAGCGGACTGTCCGCTCAAACCAAGTTTCAGCGGACAGTCTTACGGAAATTCCGAAAAACTTTGTTCGTCAGACTGTCCGCTGAAACTGTCCGCTGAAGCCCACACACGAGCGGA
Source organism: Lithobates pipiens (assembly GCF_037356315.1). Lineage (NCBI taxonomy): Eukaryota > Metazoa > Chordata > Amphibia > Anura > Ranidae > Lithobates > Lithobates pipiens. The sequence continues at coordinate 17,287,873 of NW_027507685.1, forward strand.
CTGTCCGCTGAAACACTGTTCAGCGGACAAAGTTGGGCGAACAGTCCGCCCGTGTGTACGCGGCCTTAATCAACGATCTCCAGAGCCTTTAAGATTGCTGAGAGCACTGCACGCTGTCAGTTGATCATGGACATGGATCTGAAAAGGGGTTGTATAGTCAAATTGTTGACGTTAAACTACAGGTAAGCCTATAAAAAAGGCTTACCTGTAGGTAAAAAGAATATCTCCTAAACCTGTACGGTTCAGGAGATATTCCCCTCGCAATGCGCGGCTGACTTCAGCCACGCATGCACACAGGGAATTCTCGGCTGAAAGTCCGGCAGACACCAGACCTTGCCGGGAAGAAAATTCCCGCGTGCATGCGCAGAAGACACACCGAGGGAACATGTCAGCTCCCTCGGCGTGGACCGAGTAAGATGCCGGCACCTCGTTCTAAGGTAAGTATTTCATAATGAGCTAGTATGCGGTGCATACTAGCTCATTATGGCTTTTTCCTTGCAGGTGTAAAAAAAAAAGGTTTACTCCTGCTTTAATGACCCCCACATACGTTCAGATTTTGACAGGCAGCATCAAACGGTGTCTCGTTGGGCCCCCACACTGGGGGGATATTTATCCCGCAGTTTATACACTAGTACCAGTTCAAGCTCTCATTGGCTGCAATTCAAAAGCACTTTTAAATGTGCGTGTAAAACGTGTGCCTAATGCCCTTTTATAAAGAAAGGTGATGTCGTCTGTTCAGCCACCACCGGTAGTATATTCAAGATTCCTTCATTCATTAATTGCAACATGAGATTTCTTTTATGTCTTCACTTGTAGGTCACGTAATATTCGTAGGACAGACTACAGCTGAGAGACCACCTGTACGACATTAAAAAGAACCATTCAACCAATGTCGATAGACAATGGATTGATATTACATAGTTACATAATTAGTAAGGTTGAATAAAGACACCAGTCCATCCAGTTCAACCTGAGTGAGTGTCTACAATTGTCCCTATCCCTGTATATTGCACACTCACATCAGTCCCTACCCTCAAGGAGCCCACAATCCAAGGTCCCCATTCATATACTAGGGCCAATTTTGTACAGAAGCCAATTAACCTACCTGCATGTCTTTGGAGTGTGGGAGGAAACCAGAGTACCCGGAGGAAACCCACGCAGGCACAGGGAGAACATGCAAACTCCAGGCAGGTAGAGTCAGGGTTGGGATTTGAACCAGTGACCCTTTTTACTGCTAGGTGAGAGTGCTAACCACTACACCACTGTGCTGCCTTGCATGACAAGGATGTCTCGTGTCTAGCTACACAGGGAATGGAAAGGATTACCACACCTATTAGAGGGTGTGACGGATTCAGAACACTCCATAAAAGTGGTCTGGCTATTTCACCTGCTAGAAAGCCGGTGGGACTCAATTTTGAGTGGCATGTATCCCATTTTTTCGATTGGTGGAATCCATAACTGAAACATCCCTGAGTTTCGGTACTCTCCTTGTGCCAATTTACTAGCCCTAGGCATGTTCCATATATCCTGTGTATCCTGCCCATATTAGTCCTCATTTTCCGTTTAATCATTTTTTTTTATAATTTTTCATTTTCCATTGTTCTATTGTATCATATCAGGATTACATTGAGAAAATTACATACATTCACATTAAAATAGATGGATGGTATGGTCAGTTACTATACACATTTTGTTGAGGCAAATACGCTTTAATTGTATACAGTCGGTTGTATTCCTGTACAGTTCTTCTGATTACATGTAAGAAGATGCATATATGTGTGTGTGTCTTTCATCATTTTGCCATCTGGGCAGAGTTCTTCTTTTGACACCATTTGGCGAGCGTTAACCACATACACATATGTGTATATATTTTTTTAGATTTCCACATGTTTTTAATGATGCATTTACATTATGCCAAGAAACACATTGAGATATACCCACATGCTGTTACCTTACAGCGGTAAGGTAAGGGTACATCTATACATTACTCTGCACAGGAACCAGGAAGTCACCTATCATCAGCACTTTATGCCAGAGGATTGTCACCAGCACCTTGTCATTTTATGTTGACACTGCTAATATACAGCCACTTATCTACCTTGCACCTTATATGGACACTACTTATCTTTTTTGCTTTCACCTATAAGAACATTTGCAGCATATATGGAGGAAACTTTTTTGTATGCTTTTATATGCCTTTTGGGATTGTACCTATTCCTTCAGGATTTATTGCAATAGTAGTGGTCCTTGTTTTTGAGCACCGTTTTTTCACTTCATGTGCACATCATATGGATATATTTCCTATCACTGTTCTATGAAGAATCTTTTGAGTGTTTGATATACTTTTATTGTCTTATTGATACACCTTTATTGTTTTTACCGAAGATGGCATGTGATTTCCTATGGATATATTTCCTATCACTCTTCTACGAAGAATCATTTGAGTGTTTGATATATTTTTATTGCTTTATTAGAAGAAAGTGCAGGGCATGCGACACGTTTTTATACTGCCTAGGACTGGATATATGTTGACCTTTGAACATTGCCTCTTTCAACTATATCTTTCATTGAGAACCTTTACACTTTATTACGCACAGTATTTAGGTTCATAGCGCAGCACTACCTTCACTTTATATATTTTTCATTTCTGTTCTTCTCTTTATGGGTTAATTTTCTAAACATATTGTTTTCTCTGATCACCTCCACACCAGTCTCCCCTTTTTCATGTGTGTGAAAGCTTTAGAGGATTGCACCCAATTGCAATCTGCATTAGATACGATTGGTCAGGCCACCAATAGTTTATATGTATAAAAAACAGATGGGGGTCGTGGTTCCACAACTATGACTAAGCACCACTAACAGTGCGAAACGCGTCAGTTTCACCTGCACCTGTGCCTCTGTTGGTGTATGGATCCATTTATATCAATAAAGGTATTATATTGGAGTGCTGCCATCCAATTTCATTTTTTATGGAGTTACTGTATATTTTAAAGTACATCTGTCACATTGAAAATTATGTTGGTTGCCATTGTTGAGCTCTCATTTTGAAAGTGTTACAATGTAGCTCCATGGCTGTCATGATGGTGCTTTCAGGTCAGTGTCTTTGAATCAAGGCTACGGAATATGTGTAAAGATAAAGAATTCTGATACTCCACTCTCACTGATTTACAGCATGCTTGTTCCAGATGTATGATGAAATGTGTTAAAGAATGGGACAGCAAGGCAACTAGCATTTTCATGAAGCCAGAAATAGCAGCTACAAGACTTCTCTTATTAGAAGTGTACTTTAAAGTATATCTGTTCCCAAACTGTGGACATCGAACCTTTACAAATTTTACGAATCCTTAAGGCCTTGTTCACACTTGCTCAAAATAGTGACACTGAACATATATGTGTTGTTTGGCACGTTTGATGCTCATGAAAGGGGTATTAAAAACACTCCCCAAATGCCCTATGTGTGTTAGATGCATGTTAAAGGTGTGTTAAAAACAGACCACAGATGTCTATTTTTTTATGTGGGGGAGTGTCTATGGTATGCTACCATGAACTGGAATGGAAGGAGTTGAGATGCTTCAACTCCTTCCAAAATCGAAATGTAGCTTAATTTTTTAAGTGCACGACAGGGCACAAAGAATTCATGATTTGATAATGTGAACAGAGGTGTGCGCTGTCCATGTTATCAATTGCAGACTGCTTTACTAGGCATTTGAGAGTGTTAAAAATGTCCCTCAAATGCCTGCTTTTGATGCCAGTGTGAACAGGGTCTCAATAAGCTTTAACCTCCCTGACGGTATTCCCGAGTCTGGCTCGGGGTGGAGATTTTATACCAAAAGCGGTAACCCCGAGCCAGACTTGGGACCGCATCGCTGAATGCAGGGAGAGGTTACTTACCTTGTCCCCTGGATCCAGCGATGTCCCCCCGCTGTACGAGCGAGCCATGCTCCGCTCGATCTATTACATTGCCGGGCTCCGTTCCCTGCCAGCGTTGCGGCGCACGGGGATGGAGAACAGCGCCAAATTCAAAAAATTAAAACACACACATTACATACAGTATAATGTAATCTTACAGATTACATTGCTGTATGTAATTATTTCACATCCCCTTTGTCCCTAGTGGTCTGCCCAGTGTCCTGCATGCAGTTTTATAATATAAAAACTGTTCTTTAAGCCTGGAAACTGGAGATTGTCCATAGCAACCAAAACTGTCCCTTTACATCAAAAATGGTTTTAGACCAGCTAGAAAACAGCGATAATAAATTGGAATCACTCACAGAATTGAGCGATAGCGATTTGTGAGGAGATCCGTCATCAAATACTGAAAAGTAATGACAGTGACAATTCTGCAACTGAGCAAATTTCTGTGTTTTTGATGACATTATTGAATAATTTTTATTATTGTTATATTATTATTTGGTATAATTATTTATAGTTATTTATTATATTATAATTTATGATTTCATCTTTCAAACTTTATCATACCCGGGATGTCTGCTAGACTCTGGTTCTGACAGATTTAAGTGAGTTATTCCTAAGAATTACAGGACTACAATATAAAACGCCAAATTTTCATGCAAAATAATTGTACCGCTTTCAGCACCTAAAATCTGAAATAATCGTACCGCCAGGGAGGTTAAAACAAGAATGCTAGCTGCTTTTAATATGAAGTTAGTGGCCAAAGATGGCCAAAGGTCACAATGACTTTAGAGTGTGGTTTTTGGGGCTCAATCACACCAGCAGTCAAGATATATGTGATCTGTGAAGGGAGAATTGCAGATGTGTCTTAAAGTGGAGTTCTGCCTGAAAAAAAATTAACTAAAAGTCAGCAGCTACAAATACTGCAGCTGCTGACTAAAATAAGGACACTTACCTGTTCTGGGTGCCCACGATGTCCTCACCTGAAGCCGGCCCATCCCTCGGCTCCAGGTGGAGGTGTCTGTATCTTCAGTAAGGGAATCAGGAAGTAAAGTCTTGCGGCTTCACAGTCTGGTTCCTTACTATGCATGCGTGAGTCGTGCTGCGTGTTCTGACTGGTCCCTGCTGTCTTCTGAGACCTGTGTGTCTCCCAGAAGACAGCATGGGGATGGAGGAAGGGCGGATTCTGCGGCGATCTTTTGCCGGTAATGGGAGCAAACACCTGAATTAGACAGGTATCTGCTCCCCCTTAAAATGTGCCAAATGCGACACCAAAGGGGGAGGAACCGGGGAGGAACCGGATCAGTGGAAGTTCCATTTCTGGGTGGAACCCCGCTTTAACATCGCATCGTGCTGTTTACTTTTTTCTCTGTAATGTAGCACAGTGATGTGAACTGAACTCATGGGACCTAAAGTAAATTGCCTTGTCTATGCGTCAGGAGCTCATTTAGCAGGGTTGCCCAGCACATCCGAATGCATATGGTGTAAACAGGTCCTATGTTGGTTTTTAATAGCTTAGACATTAGAGGACTGGCAACCTGGCAAGATGGCTGGTGCAACAAAAGTAATAGCGAAAGAGCTAAATTTCAATGCCTGTATTGTAAACTGACTTTTCACAATACTTTTAGATACAGAAATCAATTAAAGCTTGTTTTAATCACATGTTCAAATAATATAAACACTTTAGTGTGCTTGACCTAGGCACAGGTTCACTTGCAGTGTCTATTTTACCAAAGCATAACATGAGATAATGTGAGATAGTCCTGTGCCTGATCTACTACCTGTAGGGAAACTCAAAAACAAAATAGGCCATAGTTCACTTCTCCTCACTCAAACTTTAGTAAATTAGGCCCTAAATGTTTTATTATCCAGTAGATGTTCAAGAAGCAGTGGTACACATAATATTGTAAGCAAATGACTGCACTTACTGCTTCTCTGTTAGCAGGTTGCCGAAAGGTGTCTGGCTCATGGTGTTCCCAAGATAACATTCCATCTCCTGAAAAAAAAAACAAAAAAAAAAAACGAGAACAAGAGGAGGGTTAATAACTCATATATCAAATTATACAGTTATGTTGAAAATTTTAGATTAGTGCTGCAATACACACACATAATGCATATAAGTAGATTTAAAAAGTCAGTATAATTTTATTTTTTTAAACAGAAGAAATGTTTATTGAAATAGCTGCACAATACACTTGGAAACAAAGACACAAATATAATACTTACAATCATATGTGAGCGAACGCATCATATCAGGTTGGCACACATATGCAAATTAAATGGACAGTCTAGTACAGTGATGGCAAACCTTGGCACCCCAGATGTCTTGAAACTACATTTCCCATGAAGCTCATGTACTCTGCGGTGTACTTGAGCATCATGGGAAATGTAGTTTCAAAACATCTGGAGTGCCAAGGTTCGCCATCACTGGTACTAGTATATTGATTAGTCTCAGATGATTGCTCATATCTTGTCACCCTACCAGTGTAAAACAATATTATATCCATAGAACATCTATACGATTAGGCAGGGTGAGCTAACATTACTACTCAGAACTCCTCTTAGAGCAGCTAGAACTAGAAACTCAGGAGGTAAAGGGGGGGGGGGGGGGCAGCAGGTACGTATCAGAGAAACCACAAGGGGGGAGGGGGGAGGGAGTCAGTATAATTTAGATGCAGAGAGCATAGTTTCCACTGATAACCACAACACCATCAAAATGGAGATCACCGCCACCATAGTCAAATAAACAGCATTTATTTTCTTCTGATACATTGCGGGTGTGATACTGTAAAATAATTTTGGCTCTCTACTAGTTTATTTTGCACTCACTAGCATGGCGGCGTATAGTAATGCATCTAAAATGCACCGCAATACAACACTAAAATTGCACTACAAGTAAAATACAGAGGTACAAATGTAACCTAAAGCCAGGTACACACAATCAGACTTTCCGACAACAAAACCGTGGACTTTTGTTCAAGGGGTGTTGGCTCCAACTTGTCTTGCATACACACGGTCACACAAATGTTGGCCAACAAATACACGTGGTGACATACAAGAGGTACAACGAGCCAATAAAAAGGACGTTCAATAATCGTTTGCCACCCTTTGGGCTCATTCTGCTAATCTTGTGTTTATCTCGTGTTAGTAGAAGTTTGGTGAGTGAGGATTTTCCTTTTCAGCCTTGTGCTTTTCAGTTCGTTACTGCTTTTCAGGTTGAGCTTTTCAGTTCGTATCTGTTCTTCAGTGCGTGCTTGTCAGTTTGTTTCTGTCTTTCAGAGCGTTCTATTTATAGTTTGCTTCTGATTTTTAGTGCATGCTTGTCTGGTTGTTTCTGATTTTCAGGTCATGCTTGTCAGGTTCTTTCTGATTTTCAGTGTGTTCTGTCAGTTTGTTCTGAGCAGCCTTTCATTAACTAGGCATGTTGCATTCTCGTTGGAGAGATTGTACTGTTATTGAGCTTGGTGTTATTGGTTTGACCCAAGTCCACTCCATTAAAAGGGGGAGGAGGAGTTCTTGGACCAAGAATTGGTTGCTTAATCGTGATCAATTCTTTCATATGCCTTTGCTGCAGGAGCTCCAGGAGAATAATCCTGATGATTTTAGGAATTATCTCTGGATGACGGACCCCGTCTTTCACCATCTATTGGCTTTGCTGACCCCTTAAATTACGAAGCAGGACACCTGCATGCAGCAAGTCATCTCCCCCGAGGCAAAGGCTCGTAGTCACCTTGTGGTACTTGGCAACAGGGAGAAGTTTCCAGGACCTGAAGTTCACAACTGGGATCTCCCCCCCCCAGGCTCTGGGAATCATTATTCCAGAGACCTGTTCTTCCACCCTTCATGTCCTGCAGAAGGACTATATTAGGGTAAGTTTTATCCTTTAACATCACATTATATGTATTTAATGTTTGTTAATGCATTGTATTAATTTCATCATTCCATAATTACCATGATTGTAATATGCTGTTTAATATTTTAGCTTTTAATGCTCCTTTTTTGTCCTTCATGCATATTTACCTTCACTAACCTCCCCAGCATGCACTTAACAGTGTATTTTGTAAGCTCCATTGTAGTGCTTATCCTAAACACCCCCTAAAATGTGTGCAAATGTTATTGTTGTATTGTCCTTAAATTCAGGCAGAGTGCGAGAGGCTTTATTTTGGGGACCAAAACTCATTTTGAACCCTCTTTCCCCCCCAACCGCTAGTCAACCAATACCAATACTTTCTCTGCTGACTTTGCCAAACCCATACACACTATACCTACCTCTTTTGTGATCATATTTATGGATGAATTCACCAAAGCAATGTAGTGCAAGTGCCTGCCTGAATACTTTCAAATGGTACTGTTTAAAGTTTTGTTCTCCTATTATCTTGATAGGTAATTGCAGAATGTAAACATGTGCTTCAGTTTGGACAGTGTGTATTCATATTTTTGGATTATGACACTTCTTACCTGTCCAGTGGGCTGCCAATAGTGTAAGTATTGAGGGGCTGGCCAAAGTAGAAGGTTACCTGTCCAAACATCTACCCAACCCCCCACCCCCACCATAAATTTTTTCCAGTGGGCCACCAAAGGGGGTGAGGAATCTGATACGTTGAACTTATACTTTTGCCTTTAAACACTCATTTCAATAAATGTTATACTTAGGTTGGCCAAGAATGTTTGTGTCTAACCTGCTTGCAATGTTATGTGCAAAAATAGTAATTTTTTTTCTAGTTTGACTCCACATTTTCCTTCCAACCCACAGGAAAGGCAGACTGTGGCTTCCCAGTTTCTCCACCAGTGGGACTTTCCCAATTGTGGTGGTGCTATCGATGGGAAGCATGTCAGGATTGTCCCACCACCCAACTCAGGGTCGTACTACTTTAATTATAAGGGGTTCAGTAGTATCATGATGTTGGCGGTGGTGACAGCCAATTATGAATTAATCTACCTGGACATAGGGAAGAACGGCAATAACTCGGATGGAGGAGTGATTGCTCAGATGGAGTTTTACCGGCGTCTCCAAAATGGCACCATGGGGTTGCCACCTCCGGAGGATAATGTTGCGGGCCTCAATTTTGTGTCTGTGGCAGATGAGGCCTTTGCTCTGGGGGAACATCTGATGAGGCAGTTCCCTATGAGGAACATGACCCCAGAGCAGAGGGTTTTTAATTATCGGCTGGCCTGTGCCAGAAGAGTGGCTGAGAATGCCTTTGGCATAATGGCCAGCTGGTTCAGGCTTTTCCTTACATTAATCAACGTGACCGAATACAAACTTAATCACATTGTGTTGAGCTCCTGCATTCTGTACAAAAACCTTCACAAGAATGCAGCCAGCTATCTGGCCTAAGTTGCGACTGAGGATGACTTTTCAGGAAATCCTACCTCATTGACGGCAGTTGAAAGTTACCGTCCTGACTTGCCCCCCAAAAGCGCCGGTGAAGTCTGGCAAAACTATGTCAATTACTTCATGGTTAGTGGGGCAATGGATTTACAAGAAAATCTTGCAGATGTGGAATAGTGATGGCCGAACAGTGGCGAATTTCAAAAGTTCTTTTCAGGACTGGTATAGGTGTTAGGTGTAGTTCAGGATATAGGTTTGAGGCAGTGCTGTGCTAGTGATTGTTGCAGCAGCCTGAGTGTCTTTTGTCAGTTTAGAGAAAGGGACAGGACGGTGTGTGCTGCAGGGAGAGTCAGTTTAATCATTAGCTGTTACTATCAGGTCCACAAAAGTGCTATTCCAGTAACCAGTTATTGTTCCAGCAGCCTCTGTTTTGTCAGTTTATATAGGGACAGGCAGGAAGCTGTGTGTGAGGCAGTGAGGGTCAGTTTAATCAGTAGCTGTTACTATATTAGGTCCACAAAGGTTATTTTCAGGACTGGTATCAGTGGTATGGTAATAGGCTTGTACACGTATAATATTCTTTCTTCCAAATATAGAAAGAATATTATACTTGACTGCTGCCCTTCTGCTGCAGTCTGCTAATTAGTCACAACCTACTTGTTCCACAAAGGTCCTTATAAGGACTGGTAAGGTCTAGGGTGCTACAGTACATAGGGTTGAGTGAGGTACAGTCTGCTATTCTATAAGGACTGGTATATACATAGGGTTGAGGTGCACTACTGCTGACCGCTGTCCTATACTGCAGCAGTCCTTCATCAGTATAGGGACTGACGTACAGTCTGCTAATCAGTCACACACAACCTACTTGTTCCACAAAGGTCCTTATAAGGACTGGTAAGGTATAGGGTACTACAGTACATAGGGTTGAGTGAGGTACAGTCTGCTATTCTGTAAGGACTGGTATAGGTCCACAATACATAGGGTTGAGGTGCACTACTGCTGACCGCTGCCCTATACTGCAGCAGTCCTTCATCAGTATAGGGACTGACGTACAGTCTGCTAATCAGTCACACACAACCTACTTGTTCCACAAAGGTCCTTATAAGGACTGGTAAGGTATAGTGTACTACAGTACATAGGGTTGAGTGAGGTACAATCTGCTATTCTGTAAAGGACTGGTATAGGTCCACAATACATAGGGTTGAGGTGCACTACTGCTGACCGCTGCCCTATACTGCAGCAGTCCTTCATCAGTATAGGGACTGACGTACAGTCTGCTAATCAGTCACACACAACCTACTTGTTCCACAAAGGTCCTTATAAGGACTGGTAACCTGGTGTAGGGTGCTACAGTACATAGGGTTGAGTGAGGTACAGTCTGCTATTCTGTAAAGACTGGTATAGGTCCACAATACATAGGGTTGAGGTGCACTACTGCTGACCGCTGCCCTATACTGCAGCAGTCCTTTATCAGTATAGGGACTGACGTACAGTCTGCTAATCAGTCACACACAACCTACTTGTTCCACAAAGGTCCTTATAAGGACTGGTAAGGTATAGGGTACTACAGTACATAAGGTTGAGTGAGGTACAGTCTGCTATTCTATAAGGACTGGTATAGGTCCACAATACATAGGGTTGAGGTGCACTACTGCTGACCGCTGCCCTATACTGCAGCAGTCCTTCATCAGTATAGGGACTGACGTACAGTCTGCTAATCAGTCACACACAACCTACTTGTTCCACAAAGGTCCTTATAAGGACTGGTAAGGTAAAGTGTACTACAGTACATAGGGTTGAGTGAGGTACAGTCTGCTATTCTATAAGGACTGGTATAGGTCCACAATACATAGGGTTGAGGTGCACTACTGCTGACCGCTGCCCTATACTGCAGCAGTCCTTTATCAGTATAGGGACTGACGTACAGTCTGCTAATCAGTCACACACAACCTACTTGTTCCACAAAGGTCCTTTTAAGGACTGGTAAGGTATAGGGTACTACAGTACATAGGGTTGAGTGAGGTACAGTCTGCTATTCTATAACGACTGGTATAGGTCCACAGTACATAGGGTTAAGGTGCACTACTGCTGAACGCTGCCCTATACTGCAGCAGTCCTTAATCAGTATAGGGACTGAGAGTTTTGTCACAGGGTCATTTAAAAAATGACAGGCAGAGGAAGAGGCAGGCCCTTCCGCAGGGGTGGTAGGGGTAGGGCAGGAGCAACAGGCTTGAGCCAAAGTGGGAAGTTGCAGAAGGTGCGTTCAATTACTTTAAAGGACGCACCAGACTTGGTTGAGTGGCTCACTCAGCCTTACTCTTCTGCACCCTCCTCATCCTCTCGATCTGCACCCTCTTCTTCACTCTCTGCTATGTGCACCCCCAAAAGACACTACCACCAACAACACCACCACTACCACATACCTTCCGCTTGAGTCACAGGAATTATTTTCCGATCCATATCAAGACATTTCTGATGCGCAGCCACTCTTGGTATTGGATCAGGAAGAGGAGGTAGCAACAACCGCTACTCAGCAGTCTGACGACAGTACCCAGATCAGCCCAAGGAGGAGGTTGGTCCCCTGTGTTGCTGCCTGCTCCGAGGTCTCTACTTATAGCGGTGGGAAAGGTGACGTCGATGATGACATGTCTAGTGATGTCACGTGGGTGCCCATAAGAGAGGAAGAGGAGGGGAGTTCAGAGGGAGATATGGACCAGCAGATAGGGAGGAGAAGCAGGAATAACTTACATTGCACAGGAGGGACAAAGCAGACTGCAAATGTACCAGGAGCGAGTCATCGACCATGTATGGTCCCATCTGGCGCTCCCAGGACACCGGCACATGGCTCCGCAGTGTGGGCTTTTTTTAACGTGTCCGCTGCTGACAATAGCGTTGCCATCTGCAATCTTTGCAGTCAACGCATTAGTCGCGGTAAGCCCAACACTCACCTAGGGACGACCGCCTTAAGAAGGCACATGAGCAGCCATCACCGAGCCCAGTGGGAGCAACGGAACACACAAAGCCACACTCCAGGCTCTCACCGTCCAGCCTCGTCTTCTACTTCTCCTTCTCCTCTCTCCTCACAATTGTCCTCCACTCCATCTTCCATCACGCCAAGCTCACGTTTTTCTGCAAAAAGGCAGGCTTCCGTGGGCCTAATGTTCGAGCGTAAAAAAATGATGACGCCGGATAACCCTCTTGCCCAACGGTTGACGGCTGGCTTGTCAGAACTTATAGCCCGCCAACTACTGCCATATAAACTGGTGGACTCTGAGGCCTTTCGTAAATTTGTGGCCATTGGAACACCACAATGGAAGGTCCCAGGAAGGAAGTATTTCTCACAGAAGGGCATCCCAGAGCTATATGGCCATGTTCAGCGGCAAGTGAATGTATCTCTGGCACACAGTGTCGGTGCCAAGATACATCTGACCACAGACACGTGGTCTAGCAAACACGGGCAGGGAAGGTATATCACTTTTACTGCCCACTGGGTGAACCTTCTGACGCCCGTCAAGCATGTAACCCATGGCACCCGTGGAGATTTGGTTTTACCGCCACGGATTGCATGCAGCCCTGGCTCTTCTTCTCCTCCTCCTCCTCCTACTCCATCCTTCTCCCTCTCCTCCTCGGCTGACTCCTCCTTTTTCGCTGCTAGCGTCTCTTCCGCTGCGCCGCCCAAGCTCCCCAGAACCTATTCGACATGCCAGGTGAGACGTTGCCATGCCATGCTGCGTCTGTTGTGCCTGGAAGCCAAGAGCCACACTGGCCCGGCACTCCTTTCAGCTTTGCGTTCACAGGCAGATCAGTGGCTAACACCGCTCAATTTGACAGTTGGTAAAGTGGTGTGTGACAACGGTGCCAATCTGCTTAGCGCATTGAAACAAGGCAAAATCACGCACGTGCCATGCATGGCTCATGTCTTAAACTTGGTCGTGCAGCGATTCGTTGTCAAATACCCTGGGGTCCAGGACATCTTGCGGCAGGCAAGGAAAATCTCGGCCCATTTCAGAAGATCTTACACGGGCATGGCTCGCCTTGCTGACATTCAGCGGCAACACAATCTGCTGGTCAGACGTCTTATTTGCAATTGCCCGACGCGATTGAACTCAACCTTCTATATGTTTGATAGGCTGCTCCAGCAGAAACGTGCAGTTAACGTCTACCTGTATGAACTCTGCAGCAGAACAGGTTCTGGGGAGCTGGGTTTTTTTTCACCGCGCCAGTGGCTGCTCATGCGCGACGCATGCAGACTTCTGCGGCCATTTGAGGAGATCACCAAACTGCTCAGTTGCAGCCATGGCGCCATCAGTGACATGGTACCTTATGCCTTCTTTATGGAGTGTGCATTGCGTCGTGTCATTGATCAAGCTGTGGAGGAGCAGGAGCGGGAAGATGAGGAAGTCGCAATGCTGGATGAATTCCCATGGGGGGCTACTCTATCTGAGACAAGTCAACAACAGGAGTCTGAAGAGGAGTCAGAGGAGGATGGTGCCGGGGCGGATGAGGAGGAGCAAGAAGAGCATGCTTTAAACTTTTCTGGGACCCCTATTGTTGTGCGTGGATGGGGAGAGGAGAATGAAGAGGACGACATTATCCTGGATGATGAGCAGGAGCCAGGCCACCACACTGCTTCCAGTTTAGTGCAAATGGGGGCCTTCATGCTCCAGTGTTTTAATAGGGACCCCCGTATAAAAAGCATAAGGGTCAAGGACCAGTACTGGGTGGCAACGTACTTAGACCCCCGGTACAAACACAAAATGGCGGAAATGCTACCGCCGTCACAGAGGGCTGTCAGAATGCAGCACTTCCAGGCCTTGCTTCGAGAAATGCTGCATTCTGCTTTTGCGTGCGCTGGCAGAGGAGCAATTCCCACTCCCAGAGAAGGAGTTGCGGGTACCAATCCAACAGCGCCTGCAAGAAGAGGCCGGTTTGAAGATGTGTGACTTCGGATATGAGGTCATTCTTTCAGCCGACCCATCGACAGGTGTCATCCGGATCCAGCATCAGGGAACGCCTAGACCGTCAGGTGTCCGACTACATCGGGTTAACGGCCGATGTGGACGCTTTGAGGAGTGATGAACCCCTGGACTACTGGGTGGGCAGGCTTGACCTCTGGCCAGAGCTTGCCCAATTCGCAATCGAACTGTTGGCTTGCCCCTCGTCCAGTGTCCTGTCTGAAAGGACGTTCAGCGCAGCAGGGGGGATCGTGACCGATAAGCGTACTCGCCTAGCTCACGACAGTGTTAACTACCTCACATTTCTAAAAATGAATGAGGCATGGATCTCGGAGGAATTCAACACATGTGACCAGTAGACAATGTATATGTCTATAAACTATTTTTTTAATCGAGCACACAGACCTTCTTTCTTCATTTGGCTCACTTCCTTGTCCAAAAAAAGCACACCGTACTATATGCCCGTACCCTCCTCTTTGAAGAGGTTGAGCGGTGTCATATTTCTACTGGGGCTGCTTATTATGAGGGGCTCCCACCATCCCTGTGCTGTGTTGACTTCCTCCTGGGGCTGCTTATTATGAGGGGCTCCCACCATCCCTGTGCTGACTTCCTCCTGGGGCTGTACCTCTGCTGTGCATATTATGAGGGGCTCCCACCATCCCTGTGCTATACTTATTATGAGGGGCTCCCACCATCCCTGTGCTGTGCTGACCTCCTCCTGGGGCTGCTTATTATGAGGGGCTCCCACCATCCCTGTGCTGTGCTGACTTCCTCCTGGGGCTCCCTTTGTTCCCTTTGTTCATTTGGTGCGGGGTTACTGGTGTCCTCGGATATCCCTATTCGTTTCTCCCTTATGTGAATACAAAAACAGGTATACTTAGCAGACAGATATGTTAGGCTAGAAATAATAATATGAAACATTGCTTGGAAGTGTTGTGCAGTTGTCTGTTTTGGCAGACTTCCAAGCTGAAGACATGATTTTTTCACTTTCAAAAGCTTGAATACTTACCTGTTTTGTGCAAGTTTCATACATGGAGAGACCCCTAGTATCCACTGGAGCACCTGTGTGGGACACCATAACAAGGTTGTTATGGTGTCCCACACTAGTGCTCCTGCGTCCAGATGTGTAAACAGCTGCTGAGTGTTCTCTCCTGACACTGAATAAAGTTGTCATTTCACTATAGTTTCTAACCCATCTAGGCAACAATGTAATAAACTTTTTTTTATCAAAATAGGCCTGAACAAATGTAGTTAACCTGCATCTGCCAAAAACTACGTATTAGTGGTTGAACAAACAATGTTTAACCACTAGAGATCCGCGCTATAGCCGAATGACGGCTACAGTGCGGACCTGCTTTGCCGGGACTACGTCTATTGACGTCGTCCCGTGCACGAGGGGAGCACGGCGCACTCTGTGATCAGCGAGTCTATGAGACTCGCCTGATCATGGATCGGAGCAAGGGGTCAATCCCGACCCCTTACCACGTGATCAGCTGTCAGCCAATGACAGCTGATCATGTGACACAACAGAGCTGACAGCGCGAGGAGAAAAAAAAAAAGACGATCCCCGGCGGCCGTGATCGGACATCAGTCCCGATCACAGCCAGCTTATCAGTGCCCACCTGCCCCCTGCCAATGCCACCCAAATAATAAAAAGTGCCCCCATCAGTGCCACCCATCAGTGCCCATAGTGCCACCCATCAGTGCCCACAGTGCCACCTATCAGTGCCCACAATCTGCCTCAACAACAGTGCTGCACCCCAGTGCCACATATCCGTGCCCATCAGTGTTATCTACCAGTGCCCATGAGTGCCCACCAATGCAGCCCACCAGTGCCCAGCAGTGCCACCTATCAGAGCCACCTATCAGTGCCACCTATCAGTGCCCATCAGTCCCATCTATCAGTGGTACCTATCAGTGCCACTTAGTGCCACCCATCCGTGCCACCCATCAGTGCCATCTTATCTGTGCCCATCTTTGCCCATCAGTGCCGCCTTATCTGTGCCCATCAGTACTGCCTTATCTGTGGCTATCTGTGCCACCTTATCTGTGCCTATTAGTGCCGCCTTAACTGTGCCTATCAGTGCCCACCAGTGCAGCCTATCAGTGCCCACCAGTGCAGCCTATCAGTGCCCACCAGTGCCGCCTCATCAGCGCATTTCAATGAAGGAGAAAAATGACCTGTTTGCAAAATTTTATAACAAACTAATTTTGCATCTTTTTTTGTTTGTTTAGCAAAAAATAAAACTCCCAGCTGTAATTAAATACCACCAAAAGAAAGCTCTATTTGTGGGGAAAAAATGATAAAAATTTCATTTGGGTACAGTGTTGTATGGCCGCGCAATTGTCATTCAAAGTGCATCAGCCCTGAAAACTGAAAATTGGTCTGGGCAGGAGGGGGGTTTAAGTGCCCAGTAAGCAAGTGGTTAATATGAATGATTCCTGTGTCCATGAACCTCAAACTTGGCATTTTAAACTGTACAACAGTAAAGAAAAACACATGGACAAGCATGAGAGTACTAATAATAATAGGAACACATGACGAATACTTACCTTTTTGCAGAACTTTGGTGATCTTTCTATACTGATCTTGCTCCCTCAATTTCAGGTTTGACCAGTGTTTCCTCAGTTGCTCCTTAGATCGTCGTACCCCAAAATTCCTGTGCAGACTTCTGACAACTTTAGCCATGATCTTGGCCTTTCTCACATTAGGGTTTCTGTACGGTCTATGATTCCCATCATAGTCTGTCCTCTTTAAGATGTCCACCATCTCTACCATCTCCACCATCTTGTCAAAGGACATATTTGAGGCCTTATATCACCTCGTGGATCTGGAACTGCCTTGCTCCAGGCTTTCTCCTTGCTGCTCTCTGCACACACCTGCTGTGTCTCCACCATATGCTCTCCCACTGCCCCAAAAGAGAAGAGGCAGGGAATACACTAGAAAGAAGGACAGGGTCATGCATGCGCAGTGTATATAAAGCATAACACACGCGGGCAATGTAACGGATGTACGTACGATCTGTGAGTGGAGGACAGAGGATCGTTATCGCCGATCATTCAAACAAAGGTACAATTGTAACTTGGGGCATCAGTGGTTAGTGGCCTATACATATATATTGGGGCCTATATTGGGACAAGATTAGGAGAGTTTAGCCTGACATTAGGGCTTATCTTGTGTTGTGTCTTGCAGATAAAATGGTTGATAAATTTACAGCCCCAGATTTTCTGCCAGATTTATTGAAAAATACAGGGAGCTGCCATGTCTCTGGCAAGTACAATGCAAAGACTATTCTAACAAGCTAAAGAGGAAGGCAGCACTGGAGAAACTTTTGGAATTAGTGAAGCCTGTGTATCCCACAGCAGACATCACTTATTTGAAGGCCAGCCTGAGGAGCACATACAAAAGGGAATGCAAGAAAGTCCAGGATTCCCTGAGATCTGGAGCAGCAGCAGATGACGTATATGTCCCCAGGCTGTTATACTACCACAGCTTGCATTTTTTGTCCGACCAGACGGAACCCGGGCCATCGCTCTCAACACTTCCTTCAACATCAGCTGAGGCTCCTGAGGTCCAACCTGGGCCTTCCACCCAGGAAGAAGATGTGGAGGAGCCCAGCTTGACCCAGGTATAGCATAGTTATGTTAGTTTTATACGACTGAGCACTTCTGTCTCCTCCTTGCTTCCGAGCATGCATGTTTGTACTTTAGAGTTTTATCTCACGGACTTGTGTACACACGATCGGAAAGTCCGACAACAAACATTTGTTAGCGGAAAATTTGAGAACATGCTAGCCAACATTTGTTGGCGGAAAGTCCAACAACAAATGTCCGATGGAGCATACACACGGTCGGACTTTCCGCCAACAAGCTCATATCCAACATTTCCCATCAGGAAAATATGATCGTGTGTACGCGGCATAAGACTTTAACACTATTACCATTTCCAAGCTGCTTGTTCCAGTTCTGGAAAATGTCTTGGACGTAAAACATGCAGTGTTTTCAACAATACGTATTCACATTAATCATTATGAAAAGCAGGACTGCAAAAAAAAATAAAAAATAACACGCATACAGCATTTCCAAAGTGATTTCATCTTTTATTATATAGTCTATGGCAACACTTGAAAAACACTCTCAAAATGCTTTAAAAATGCGCGAATGCAATTTCACAGATAATTACATACAAAAAGAACGTAACACTCAAAAGTCAACCCAACACTTTGAAAACACTTGTCAGCATTTGTTAAGGTCAAGAAATAAATAAATAAAGCATGATATTGCCAGGAATTTTCAAGCACTGCTAGTGTGAAGTTTGAAGCTTTCCACACCTCATTGTTTGTTCTATTCTGTCAAAATTGCGATATAGAAAAAGGACATTTTAACAAATCATGCTAATTTAGTTAAATTGCTACTTACATTTTAGAAATGTCTTCCAGAAAAAAATGAAAATAAATTGGTTTCTTGCAGATATTTTGTAGATTAAACTAAATATTTGAATTTTTCGTTTTTCGTAATGAACCTTTCTTATTCCCTCAAAGCCCAGTTGAAGACACAAAAAAAGAAATTCTGTTGTACTAAATACAGTATCTTTTCATAACCTTACCTTTCATTTCCTGTTACTGCAGCACCACAGTCTAAATATGACTGTGCTGTCCTATGGTCACCAGAGTTAGGCTTAAGCCAGCCATACACGGAACATAATTCAGCCATTTTTGGCAGGGACTGGCCAAGATTCCATCCATGTGTAGCGCTGGCTCCTGACAAGCATGTGATATATGTTTTTGAAAATTTATATTCCTGAAACCACAGTTGGGTTTTAGGTCTAATTTTGTTAAATTATGGTTTCAGTACCAGTCTGGCTGGATTGCACTGAGTTCTCCTTAACCTCAGGTGTCGCTGTCACCGCCGGTAAGTGCTTAGAACGCAGTCTAGTTGGGTGTATTAAGTGCCACATTTTCTCAGAACCAGCCCAGTGGGAGTGTTCTCCCCCTGTGCACTCTGGGAGGTGGTATTTAAGGTACTGAGATCACATGCTTCGGGGGTTCCGGTCCAGAACATATTTTCTGTCTGCTTGGTCCTGGGCCTCCTGACCAGCCCCCATGGACCTCCTGGCCTGGGGTGTGGATCCATGCAATTCCGAGTCTCTGGGCTGGATAGCCCGAGGCGAAGAAACTGCAGGGACAGGCCTGAAAGGAATTTGAGGCCTGAGGATTCTAGGGTGGTCCGGTGTCGTCTCATCTAAGGAGAGGCCCGGCAACTGGAGAAGCATCCAGGGGAGGACTCTTGAGGAGGAGGCCATGCACAAGGCTGGTTTCTCTGAAGGGGCCTGGAGGCTCAGTTGAAGGACACTTCATGGACTTATAATCTTATGGTATCGCCGGACCGGCTGAGAGATACTGGTACGTATGATAGTTCTCTAAATGTGCCTATGACTTGCGGTTACATTCAAGTATTTCACATCCAAGTCTGTGGCAGAGACTTTTCTCAAGTAATTCATATTCAAGTCTGTGGCAGAGACTTTGCTTTACTTAACACCCTACCGGCTGCTAGGCCTGGTGAGAGGAGGTCTATCCGAAGGTTGTGAGAATCCAGCTGTGAAACGGTTAATCTCTGGATTTCTTCTATAAGAGACTTTCTATTTTTGCAGTTCCAAAAGTTCCTGAACTTTCTCCTAACCCTCTACCCTTCATTGAGAGACTGTTTTATCTTCTAAATAAATAACTCAAAAGAAGATCCAGTGTCAGTTTCTGCATTTCTTTGGGCCATCTACCTCGGGAAACCCTAGACAGAGACGAGGTCAAGAAGGTAACGGTAAGCCCAATTAAATCAGCAGCCCCTTCGGGGGTCAGTGCTACACATGTATGGGCAGGCTGATTGTACACAAGTTGATCCATCAATCAACTTGGGTACGACCAGCCTGTCGGATTGTTTACATTAGATTAGCAGTATTCATGTTTTTTTGCCCAGGGCCGGATTTACCTCTCAGGAATATATTGGCAGAAAATTCTGAAGCGCCCCCCCCTCCCAAAAAAATAAACCAGCACTACCCAACATGCTCACCCCTAAGCATGAATTCTTTCTGCAAGCTAAAATTCTCAAAAAATTCCCTATCCTCACAGTCCAAATCTCCCTCTCTACTCGATTCCCCCCCAATTCCCCACAAAAAACCCCTCCCATCACACATTCTCTTTTCTTCTAAATCTCCTCTCCTAGTATAAATTCCCCCCCCCCATACCCACTCCTAACACAAATCCTCTCCCCCAAATCCCCACTCGTAGAGTAAATCCTCCCCCTAAATAACCCCTTTTAGTGTAAGTTCTTGCCCCAAATCCCCTCTCCAAACACAACTTTCCTCAAATATATCCTTTTAGCACAACCTCTTCTAAATTATCCTTCCCAGCACAAATGTTTGCCCCCCCAATTCTCTGCCCCCTAACACATACGCTTTCCCGCCCATTCCTCCTAGCTCAAATTAACCCATCCTTCCCCCATGAACCTTCCCTTCTCAGCACAAGCAGCCCCAACCTTGTATCTACAATCACCCAACAACAGTAGTAAGGCTCTCTATGCCCCCCCCCCCAGGCCACCCCTCCCACATGAACATTGTACCCATGCCTGCTGCAAGTCCAGGACTAGTTAGATCAGCTGATACATGGCTTGACTACCCATCCCCTACCTCCTCCAAGGATTGCTCATATCCTGGAAAAAGTGGATAGGGGGTGAGTAATCAAGCCCTGTACCGTTCGATCCCAAACAAAGGCCCTTAAAAAATATGCTGGACTCAGTGCATTATGGGAAGCATGACGCCAATGCAATCACGTGATTGCAGACGAGACGCTTCCATTGTGTGGTTTTGTGCTGCATTGTGGCCCAATGCAATGTGCTGCAACACTCCCAAAAGTGTCATTCTTGTTGATGTCTTTGTTTTGATTGGCACCTCTGTAGGACATGGGTGGTACATTCCCTCAGAGCTGTGGCATCACTTCCTGTTTCTCTGTGCCAGTGATAAACCGGAAGTGATGCTGCCGCTCCATGGATGGAACGCAGATTGCAGATCATTTTGTTAATACCTGTCGCTGTTTTAGATGCTAGTACTCAGATACCCCAAATAATTCTCTACCTGGTACTTCCAGATCTAAGCCAAGTATGTGTGCCTAAACTTTGTTATTGTGTGCTGACACCCTCATATGCACAGCAGCGGCTGGTAGTGGTCCTGCTCTGCACTTAGCTCTTTCAGCATTCCACTGGTGATCAGGAGGGGGAATCTGAATGAAGACTGCACAGAAAGAGCAGGCAGGGAGATATGAGACATAAGATATTTGGGGCTTCTAAATACATACAATTGGCCGATCTCATAGAAGCTGAGCAGACAGACTGACATTCAGGAGGGAGGTGAGTGGAGCTGATCTTGTAAAACTTTGTTTGGGGAGGGAAGCTGGTAGTCTGTATGGAGTAGGACTGTGTGCAGGGCATAAGTAAGGTGACAAAAAGGGTCAGAAGAAACAGTGTATGGGAGAATCAGCCAAGTCCCCCACAGATTACAGACATCCCTCAAGGCATCATATCACATCCCACATAGGTATCCCCAAGGCATTCAGTATATCCAGATAATCTGAAGTTAATTTATGGCCATGCCAATTAAATCTATGTTGTCTAGGCTCTGTACAATGAAAAGTGCAAACTGAGCTCATAAGCTAAACACTCTGACTAGTTACAGAATAACAATCCTCAGTTAAACAGAGCAGAGCTATTTGCATGGATGTACAATTAATGATGGTGGGGGCACAGTCCTTCTGTGCTTGTAGAAGGGATGGGAGAGACTGACATATATGTGTTCATCATCCCCTATGAGTGCTGGGTGGGTGTGCTCTGGTAGGCAATCTTGCTGTGGTGGTTTCTAGTGGCTGTCAAGTGTATTGATGATGGGCTTCTGTAGTTCAGATTCAGGTCCTCAGTTGGACAACAGTACATTCTGAGTCTGACTCAATCTGGGTATCTGAATGCTCCATGATCTGTCAGCACTGGAAAACACATTGCATCATGGCTTACCACACGTCATTGCTGAGTGCTGGTGTGGCGGTTTGCCTCTATAGCCACCCAGATACCCTCCATGGTGGCGAGTGTAAGCTCCTTGGGTAAGGTCACTTTTTCCTGTATATGTGTGGAGGTTGTAATTTCCATCCGTCTAATACCTGGCTGCCTAATAGGTTGCTTTCTTTTAAAAAAGGGTAATGTTCATGTTGGCATTATGATGGCCCCCAGAGTGTTTATCATTTTGTTGTGTATGTATATCCCCTTAAGGTGTCTCTCTGTATATTCCATAATAGGGCCACTAACCTCCTATTATGGGATATATATTGAGAGACACCATAATATGGGATATACTGAGAGTGAGAGACCCCCTATTATGGAATATATACTGAGATCCCCTATTATGGATATATTATTTTATCCATAATATCCATTATCTAATTTTATTATAGGGGTTCTCTCACTATATCCCATGATAGGGGTCTCAGTATATATCCCATATAAGGTGGGGGTTCTCTCTTACTCTCAGTCAGTATATCACATAACAAGAGGTGTCTCGGTATATCCCTTAGGGTGTCTTTCACAGTATATCCTATAATATGCCCTTATTATGGGATATACTGGGAGAATGTGTTAAAGCACGTGGGATACAGGAGATGGGGTGGGTGGAGTCTAGGCTTCTGATAAGTGGGAGTGGTCAATAAGGAAGGGCAGGGTCTTCCGCCCCACCATCTTAAAACTTCACCAGCCACCACTGCTTCAAATGCAATTATAAATGAAGATCCGCTGTGAAAAAAAAACTCTGGGTTGTTTGAATGATCATTTCTCTGCTTTGAATTTTCATAGTCTTCTTGATCAGGGGTGTGACTAGGGTGTGTTTTGCCTAAATACACTTAGATTTTCCATCTCAGAAGTTTAAAAGGTATTATAATGACTAAATATTACTGCATAGGCATATATTATTACAGTGAATACTAAAAAAAAAATAATAATGATTATTAACTCTTAGATTGTTAGCTCTAAGGAGCAGGGCCCTCTGATTCCTACTGTATTAAAGTTTATTGTCTACCCTCAAGTTGTAAAGCACTATGTAAACTGTGGGCGCTATATAAATCCTGTATAATAATATTATTATTATTATTATTAATAATAATAATAATAATAATAATAATAATAATAATAAAAATTCCCATATACATGACCTTTCAAGCTTTAAAAATGATCTCATGCTGCCTGATGGAGAAGGTTACACACTCACTAGTACAGTCCTTTCTCCATCAACTGAGTGATTAGATTCTTGTTTTCTTTATAGGAACTATTTATTTGGCCAGTGTCCCAGACATCCAACAGCACGGTCAGGTTCTAATTGTTCATTGTGACTTAGCATGATTTCTATTTCATACTCTCCATATAAAGTAAAAGTGTTTGCTGACATTTGGGAAAGGTTACAGGGAGAAACTAAATTTAGAAAGAGCAGGGAAGGATAAAAAGCACGTTAAATTAAAATATAACTAAAATGACCAAGCTACTGGCAAGCAAACTGGTGGCTTTAAGGCTTGTAACAATAGCTGTATCAGCTGATGATCTGAGTTTTTTTTAACCCTTTTTATTCCCAGAGTTTACTGAAACCTAGATACCCAGTGTGCATTAAGCTGGTCATACATGGCTCGAAATTTGACCAGTTCAGCAGGGCCTGGTTAAATTTTGATCCAGGTATGGCCACTAGGGATGGGCTTTATGTTCGAGTTGAACATGAGTTGAACTCGAACATTGGTTGTTTGCCAGCTCGCTGAACAGTGAATAATTTTGGGTGTTCGCGGCAAATTCGAAAGTCGTGGAACACCCTTTAAAAGTTTATTGGAGAAATCAAAAGTGCTAATTTTTAAATGACGCGGGGTTCCCCTTAAAATCCATACCCAGGTCTGGTATGGAATTAAGGGGGACCCCCACACATTTATTTATTTTTTTTCGCTCGGGGTTCCCCTGTGGGGAAATTCCATGCAGTTTTTATCAGATCAGTTTTATCGGACCGACAATTCATTATAGCCACGAGTAGTTTTAAATGACTTTTTTTCCTTTAGAAATGTAATTTTGCTGTCAGACTGTTCTAAACACGGGAAACATGTTCCCCTTTACAGGAATACTATAGACACCCCCCAGGTACGAAATTTAAAAAAATATTACACTTTTATTGTTTCACTTCTCCTGAAAAAATTTCAGTTTTTAAAACTTTTTTTGCATTGATACACGTCCCCTGGGGCAGGACCCAGGTCCCCAAACATTTTTTATGACAATACCATGCATATAAGCCTTTAAAATTATGACTTTTGATTATTAATGTTTGTATCCCATAGACTTTAACGGTGTTCGTGTGTTCGAACAAATTTTTTGCCTGTTCGCATGTTCTGGATACGAACCGAACAGGGGGGTGTTCGGCTCATCCCTAATGGCCACTGTGGTTGAACAGAAGTTGTACTGATCGACTTATGTTTAACCACTCTATCTATATTTTTCCGCTTGATCAGAACTGTTTATTCTGATGACGGGGAAGTCAGAATACAAAGACACAGTGGGGAGAATTTCCCCATCTACCTCAAATGTATGTCCATCCTAAATAACTTGACTGTAATTCTATTCGCTAATCTAGCCACCTATATAATTTTTATACTTTTTAAAAGGACATATCCAAGTCAGAAAGTCTAAAACCCCTGTCATCTTTTTATATCTAGATTTGAATCTGAAAGCTAATGTGTTTTGGGGGCCAGATATTGCCTTCATCAGGGCTTATAGAGATGTGGGATCAGATTGTGGGGACTCAGGCAGTGATTTGTAATCCTTTGTGGTTATCATTCAGAGGGAGTACATGGAGTTGATGCTATCAGAAGATTTACCCTCTTTAAACTAGTCAAGCATCTGGGTTGTCTATCTGATATGACCTTAGAACTGCAATCCCTAAGATTTGTTAGCACAGAAATATGATGATCTTTATCTTCAAGGGTACCATATAGCCCCTCTAATATCCATGGAATCCTGTGGGTTACCATCCTGCTTTTGGCTGCATGCAAAGGATTAAGATGTTAGCTGCATTCTACTTCTTTTTAAAACTACTTAGGTATTCTACACAAGACATGCTTAGGGTCATGGTAACTGCCAGCTTCCTAACTACCAGACAGAGAGAAAGCTGTCATAATGTCAAATGTATTATTTACCACTGCCACCAGACATTGGCGTCCGCAGGTAGGGGCAAGGGGGGTCAAGTGCCCCCCCCTGAATCAAGGATCAGATCTTAAATTCAGCACAGTTCCATCACTATTGGGGTGACACCATCAAGGTTCTGTCAAGCCTCCCTATCAGTGTAGTTTGACTTCGGGCTCTTTTCCCTGCTCAGTCCAGCAGAGAACTCGGCGGTGCTGTGACAGGAGAAAGGCGAGCTGTGGGCTATCGGGTTTCCCCCGGTCACCCCCCCTTTCTCCTGTCAGGGAGAAGAGACAGCGGCTCTCACCAGGTTCCCCATCCAGCTTCCTGCCCGCTCTGTTCCTTCCTTATTGGCCATAACTGAGGGCCAATCAAAGGAGACTAGGAGAGGAGAGCATCATGAGACATGTAGTCCCAAAGATTGGCGGCCCCATTTTACACAGGGAAGGGGCTACAGCTCGATCAAGAGAGAGATTGAGAGACTGCAGCCTGGAAAAAAGCTGAGGGAGAGAGTGCTACAGGAAAAAGAATCAGGAGTGTTCTGGGCAGAAGCCAGAGAGAGCCAAGCTGCCCAGCGCCACCAGAGAGAGAGCTACACTGCCCCATGCCACCAGAGAGGCACGCTGCCCAGCACCTCCAGAGAGAGAAAAACTGAGCCACTGCCAGGGTACAGACATGCTACACTTCTGTCCAGAGTCCCCCCGGGGAATCCAGAGTAAGCAATTGTACAGCCGGAGGGATCACTGCTGTAGTTTCGCTATGTCTGGTAAGAGGGCCTGTTGGCCATTATTCATTACTTATCCTAGGGATTGAACAACGTCTGCAGTCTCTGACCATGATAATGTGATAATGACATTGTCGAAAATTGGTGGTGCGTGGGTGACCCTAACATTATGCCCCCCCCACAAAAAGTTCTGCGGACGCCCATGCCAGAGGTTTGACTTGGCTAAACACCAATTTAGTTTGGCCATTTGCCGAACCTCAGAAGAATAAAAATTGGATCTGAAACTAGGTTCAGACCAAATAGGCAGCTCATCCCAAGTCAGTAGGAGTAATAAATGTCTTTGCCAAAGGTCAGAATAGTGTGTGTCTGTGCTAGGGAAGGTGTCCTGTGTCATAAGGTAGAAAGGTGCTCCTGTGTCCTTGGTAGGAATGGTGCCCCTATGTCAGTGGTAGGAAAGGGACCCCTGTGTCAGGGCAAGAAATGTCTGTGGCACAAATGGTCCATCTGTGTCTGTGGGAAGCCTGGTAATGCTTTGTCAGTGAGAGGAATAGGGCTCCTGTGCCAGGGGTAGGAATGGGGCCACTGTGTCAATAAGAGGAATGGTACCCTATGTCTCAGTGAAAGAAATGGTACCACTGTGTCAGCGGAAAGAAATGTAGCAT
This sequence comes from Lithobates pipiens, assembly GCF_037356315.1. NCBI lineage: Eukaryota > Metazoa > Chordata > Amphibia > Anura > Ranidae > Lithobates > Lithobates pipiens. The sequence continues at coordinate 17,314,687 of NW_027507685.1, forward strand.
TATGCCAGTGGGAGAAATAAAACCCTTGTGTTATTGGTAGGAATAGTGAAAAAGGAAAAAGGGAACATTGGGATTTTAAGTGAGGTGGTGACCTGGTAAAGTCAATTCCCTCCATCCCTATCTAAAAGAAAAAAAGGGGACAGAGAATTGAGACTGTAGATGAAAAACGGTTTAAGGCCTCATTCATACGAGGTGGATCCGATTCCATGGAGTCCGCCTCTGCCCACCAGCTCAGCAGGAGATCTCTCTGTTGATCTCTGCTGAGCCGGCGGATAACTGGTCCCTCTCTGCTCACTCTGCGCTAGTTTCTATGGCGAGATCAGATGAAAACAGACAGCATGTCCGTTTTCATCAGATCTCACCCGATCCGATCCTCCACGATGGATCAGAACGTAGGGCCATCCGTCTGCTTTTGGCTGATCAGACCGGGTCAGATGTCAGCGGACATAGACTAGCATGGAGCGCCCATATAGGTCCGCCGTCAAAACTGACAGGCGGAGCTGAATGGTCCGACAGTGTGAAAGGGGCCTAAAACTTCAAATTGATTGGAAATTGGTTATATGTTACATGATGGTAATCATGATGAGTAGGCTAAATATCCAATACATTGCACATAATTGCTGACAGTAAATATTTTATAATACATATGGTAAAATTCATCAAGTAAAACATGTAATGAGCAAAAGCACGGCACATAGTAGCTCTATGCATTTTGTGGATTCATCCACTCTTCAGGAGCATGAACGTGGATTCAATGAGTATTGTAGTATGATGGAAAGATTATCTATATGGTCTGACCCTGTCAAGGAGGAGGAATTAAAATTAAGTAAATGGCAGGTAGAATTAACTGGAAAAACCCCCCACTCTCTAAAGTACTTACATAATGTATAACTACATGATGGAAGTTTGGCACTATGAATCAGAAATCCCCTAGGGGTATCACTAGCAGGAACTGAGGTGGTGTGGACGGCCCAGGACCCAAAAAAGATGATATCCAAAGAAAAGGATTTTCCAAGTGCTAAAAATAGTCATAAATTACCGTGAATGCGGAAACCAAAATAGAAAAAATAGTGAGAACTCGTATATTATGATATTATGTGCAATATTTCCTATACTCGATAAAGGATAGGGCAGTGAGATGCGAGTGAATGTATAGGTAAAATAAGTGAACGTGGAAAGTGATAAATTAATAAAGATAAGAAACATAATCATCAGAGAAATTAGATAGAATTAAAACCTTTACGTGCCAGTAAAAATTGATAATAAAAAGATCAGGTTACCTGAAGCTGATAGATGCAAACTTAAATTCAGAGTGATGCAGAAAATATAACCCAAGTGAACAGATGGAGCCACCAATGTGAATCAGCCTCCCTAGAATTAAACCTATAAGGGCATAGCCACCATGCCCACCAACAGCACGCTAGCGTGCACTGTGGAAGAGAGACACCTACAACCGAGCGGGCAAGCCACCCAGAAGCGGCGCCAAAATCATCCCTCCACCTGGCCGCTCTATGTAGAATGGGGTGTGGCACCGCAACTCCATCGCGAGAAGCGTGGCATTGATGCGTGGCGCAGGGAGGTCCACCCTATGAGAAGGGGAAAAGGAAAACCCCCGGCACGCATCGCAGCACCCAGAAGTGATGGAGCCAAAGGCTCCCATCTAGATCATGTATCACACTAGAACAACAAGGATGATTAAATATCTAATAAAGGGGTGGGGAATAACAGCCCCATCCTATGGGGGTTAGCCCGGTAGTAAGAGGGGGGGGGGAATTCTCAAAAGAGTATAGGTAAATAATACATGATATGTTTGATATTAATCAGACCTAGCTAGATATAAACTGACATGCTTTTGTTGCCAGTGATTAATGGCTGTGTGTTGAGTTATTTTGAGGGGACAGCAAATTTACACTGTTATACAAGCTGTACACTCACTACTTTACAGTGTAATTTCTTCAGTTTTGTCACACGAAAAGATATAATAAAATATTTGAAAAAAATGTGAGGGGTGTACTCACTTTTGTGAGATATTGTATATGGTCTGACCCTATCAAGGAGGAGGAAATAATTATAAATTTTTACTGGAACGAAAAGGTTTTGATCCTATATAATTTCTCTGATGATTCTGTTTCTTATCTTTATTATATCATCACTTTCCACTTTTGCTTATATATCACCTATACATTCACTTGGATCTCACTGTATAGGTGTAGGTGTAGGTATAGTATAGGACATATTATGGACATATTATATCATAATTTACGAGTTCTCAGTATTTTTTCTATTTTGGTTTCAGCATTCACGGTCATTTATGACTATTTTTACCTCTTGGAAATTCCTTTCCTTGGATATCATCTTTGTTGGGTCCTAGGCCGTCCACACCACCTCAGCTCCTGCTAGTGATACACCTAGGGGATCTCTGTTTTACAGTGCCACACTCCCATCATGCTGGTATACATTATGTAAGTACTTTAGAGATTGGGGGGTTTTTCCAGTTAATTCTACCTCCTATTAACCTAATTGTAATGCCTCCTCCTTAACAGGGTCAGACCATATAGATAATATGTTTTCCATCATACTACAATACTCATTGAATCCACGTGCATGCTCCCGAAGAGTGGATGAATCCACAAAATGCATAGAGCTACTATATGGCATGTTTTTGCTCATTACAAGTTTTACTTGATCAATTTTACTATAATAACTGTATTGGACATTTATGCCTATTCATGATTACCATCATGTAACATGTAACCGATTTCCAATAAATTTGAACTTCACAAAGCCATTTACACCTGCGTGCCTAAACCCAATTCTCTCTCCCCTTTTTCTCATTGGTAGGAATAGCGATCCTTTGTCAGTGGAAGGAAGCAAACCCTGTGACTTTGCTAGAAATGGTGCCCTTGTCTTAGTGGGAGGAATGGTACCAATGTATCAGTAGTAAGAATAGTGCTATTGTGTCAGTGGACGGAATGGTGTTCATGTTTTAGTAGTAGAAAAGGTGTTTCAAGTGTAGGAATGATGTCCCTCTGTCAATAGGAAAAATGCTTATCCTGTGTAAGTAGGACGAATGGTGTCCCTAAGTTAGTAGTAAGAATGGTGTCCCTAAGTTAGTAGTAAGAATGGTGTCCCTGTATCAATGGTAGGTTTGGTGCCTCTTTGTGAGAAGGATGAATGGTGCCACTATGTCAGTAGTGAGAAAAAATAAACAATACAATGCATTTTGTGGGGACATGGAGGAAGTGTCCCTTTATGCACTTCAAATAAATGAAAAAATAGTAAACACTGTAGTGTACTGAAAGATGCATTACACCACTCTTTCACTGCAGCTCACTGCAGGGTAAAAGCGACAGCTGCCTGCATGCTAAAATAATGTGTTTAAATACAGCCAGTGTGAATGAGTCCACAAACGTCTTCTTATCCTGCAGTTTCCAGTCTTTGTACCTCTGCTGCTGTGCTTTGCTTTACCCCAGGAATTGAAGGTCCAGATCATCTGTGAAAGCTGCAGCTGGTACAGATTCTCAGGTACAAAGGGAAAGGGGGGGGGGGGGGGAGCTGTGTTCAGCTCTTGGGAGCCTTAGGAATGTGGTTTTGCATTGTCAATACCAATAAAAAGTGTTTTTTTTTGTTTGTTTTTTCAAAATGTTGCCTATTTTGTCCGATGTTTGTATGATTCTTTAAAATCTATCATTTATAGAAGGCTTACTCAACCGTTTTACTCGAAAATATTGTTTAGATGTCAGAAAACCCCCCAGTGCCAAAAATGCCCTCTTTACAATGATGGTCAGAATGATTGTCAACCTTACAGATGGCTAAAAAATGATTGGTATCGCGGTGTTGTTGCCAAGTGACATTGGAACTGTGCAGGCACTATCAAATGGGAGGTCAAGCAGCCATTGCTCAAGAAACCCATATCAACCTCTGGGGGAACTCTAGGGTTCCACAGAAACATAATTGAGAAAGACTGATCTAAAGTTTTGTACAAAAAGAAACTCTATCTGTCCCTAAGAAATGATTATGTAAAATCAGAGAGGTAGGCCAACATGCAGTAACTGGACCACAGGCTATTATATGCATTCAAAAAAGTTTACTCTGTTCCTAAAAGTGTTATTAAATGCACAAATGCAAAAATCATATAGTGTTATGGACCTCAGCATTTACCAGAATTGCAGTGTACTTTTTGCTTACAGATTGTGGCTGCCTGGCATTGGATCTCTCCACAACTACCCTTCCAGCTTCCTGTTTTTGACTTGTAAATGCATGCTCCCAGCTGGAACTATGGACAGGTCTTCTTGTGTCCTATGGGGCAAGCTACTCCCCTTTCCCCTCTTCTCCCTGTGAGCGATTGCTATAGCTGGAGCCTCCACTGTCCTATAAGTGAACCAATTAGAGCATGCTCCTCTACCCAGAAGGTTGGGCAGTGATTCTGTGGGCCTTGAGATGGCGTAGCTGCATTATTAAGAAGGTAAGTGCATTTTGGACACATACAAATGGAGAATGTTTAATAGGTTGCTAAGAATGCATGCTTACATTTTTTTTAATGAGTAGTACTTTATGGAAGTATGGTCAAATTGATGTTCAGACTCCACCCAAAACATTTTTATTAATTTATCTGCCCCTGGTAGGGGGATTTTTTTTCACTTACTGTCTCTATGTTCACACAGTAAGCGATGGAAAATCTTTCCACTGGCTAAAGTAAAGGCAATAGAAACCTGACAGGTTCTAACTTTTCACCCCTATGTGTAAAAATGAACAACAATTTTGGTTTGAGTGGTTTGGCTTGGTTGTAGTTCTGTTTAATGGCATTGAGCTGGAATGTAAATATTTGGTGCATTTAAAATCTCTCCCTACAAAAAGTACTTATGTGAAAAGCCCTAAAATACTTATAGATATTAGATATACTGTACTATTCACTAAAAGAAAGATTTTATTCTACAGTGGCATTCAGAATCATGGGCGTTACAGGGACACAAAATATGGATAGATAGCATCTATGACTATGACTATGACATTTTGCAGTATGGTTTTAATAGCAAAGATTCTGGAAAATTGGATCACACAGCAAGGCAGTGTGGCACACAGCATTTCCTAAACTTCGTGGTGGACTTAAAAGTGTCATAAAATTTTTTGTCTATTGGCAGTAAACACATGGATTTATTCCAGAAACAGAGCTCAGCATTTTACCACTTCACACCTAAATATCCATGGAAATTCACTGATTGACTGTAATACTTATTTTACATGAACTTTTTTAAGTGCTGTTTGCTCTAGTTTTTTTTTTCTTTTCTTGAGGGCAGCTTGGCACTTACCTATGATTCCCATTAGTAAATATAACCCTGGTCAGGATAGGAAATTCGTCATTCCTGTTTGTGTTATTTTCCCCACATGCTGAGAAGACATAAAAGCCTAACAATTCTTTATGAAGAAAGGATATCCAAGTATCATAACTTCCCTTAGCCTTGGCTAATTTAAGCTTGCCTGAGTGCCTTTTTAAAGGTACCCTATTCTCCAAAAGCATAAAATGTACCATATACAATACAGTATCTAAACTTATTACAATGTAATAAGTATCTAATACCTAATATCTAATATCTAATACAAGTATCTAATACCTATTTGGAACCACCCTTGTGATAGAGCAGGCATGTCCAAAGTCCGGCCCACGGGCCAATCGCAGCCCGCGGCCAGGTTTTGAACGGCCCGCCTGGTTATCTAAACATATATATCTTTTGTGGCCCCCGATGATCTCCCAGCGCCGGGGCCACAAAAGATATATAGTCTCAGTCTGGCTGAGATGGGAGGAGGTACGAGCGCCGTGCACACAGGAGTATTTCCTGTTTACACTGTAGCCTCTGTAATAGGAAGTCCCGTCTCCGCCATTGGACGACTGTTCTGTCCATCAAAGGAGGCGGGACTTTCTCTTAAAGAGGCTGCTGTCTAAACAGAAGATTCTCCTGTTCTTTGGCGCTTGTCCTGCCCCCTCCATGTCCCCTCCAAGGCTGCACTGATGGCAATGGTGAGTACATTCCTGGCTAATGGTGGGTGCATTCCTGGCTAATAGTGAGTGAAATCCTGGCTAATGGTGGGTGGATTCCTGGCTAATGTTGGCTGCATTCCTGGCAATGGTGGGTGCATTCCTGGCAATAGTGAGTGAAATCCTGGCAATGGTGGGTGCATTTCTAGCTAATAGTGAGTGAAATCCTGGCTAATGGTAGCTGCATTCCTGGCTAATAGTGAGTGAAATCCTGGCTAATGGTGGCTGTGTTCCTGGCTAATAGTGAGTGAAATCCTGGCTAATGGTGGCTGAAATCTTGGCTAATGGTGGCTGAAATCCTGGCTAATGGTGGCTGCATTCCTGGCTAATGGTGGCTGCATTCCTGGCTAATGGTGGCTGCATTCCTGGCAATAGTGGCTGCATTCCTGGCAATGGTGAGTGAAATCCTGGCAATGGTGGGGGCTGCATTCCCAGCAATGGTGGGCGCGCAGATGGGCACTGACCCTTATTTTGCTTCACAGTTTTTTTATTTAAAATGTTAAGTTTTTTTTCCTGAAACTTCCCTCTTAAAGTGAAGGTGCGTGCTATTCGCCAAAAAATACGGTATATCCAAATAACACGCCCGAGCTCATCTGTTCAACACACACAGCCACAAAGGCAAAAGAATTCTTGTTTGGCCATGTATTAGTGTTCGAACGAACACAGTTAGACCGAATTTTAATGGTTCAAAGAATGTCAGGCAAAATGGTCGGCCCTAGCGCATGTTCACTTTATGAAATCTGGCCCTCTTTGAAAAAAGTTTGGACACCCCTGTGATAGAGTCTCTTGCATTGATACAAAATTAAACACTAAAGCATGAAGTAAAAGAGGAATATTCAGATAATTTATTTCCATGTCAGACTAGAGATTTTGTGGCAGTGATTAATTTCTGCAACAAATCACTAATGCCAACAATCAACAGCAATTTGTCGCTAGAAATGTAATCACTGCAGTTGCTAGCTATTTGTCACAAATAATCGATTTATTGCAGTTACAGGTCAAACTCATACTACATTTTTTTTTTATATAAATTGCTTTCCTTCAGAGATCCGTAATTAAGCCATAATGAATGTAGAGCAATTGTTCCTAGTGAACTTCTCACTGAAATGAAACACTGCACAACCTGATTGGCCAGGACTGTGAAATCCTCCAACCAAACTTAAAGGAGAACCTCCTTTGTCCTCAGATTGGCAGGGCTGAGCTCAAGTGATTCAATTATATTCTATCCAAAACAAAAAAACAAAAAAAAAGTTTTGTCTTACTTGAACCCTTACACTAGCCTATTTCAATGGATTGCTTGGGTAGTATCCAGGGTCTGCATCTGCTGGCTCAGAGATGACACAACCATGTAAATCTGGTTCTTTTTGCAGTTTCCAGTACATGCTTAAAGGGTATTTCCACTTTTGCCACCAAATTGGGATTTGTATTTGTTGTTACATGTGCCCATTCACATGACAAAACCTTAAAAGATATTTAAAAATTGTAGCTTACCTATATTAGATGGTAATTTCTTGTACTTCCTTCAAGAAAAATTCAGTGTATGTATTCTAAACCCTGTGTGTATGCCTTGTAATTGCCTTGTAATTTCTGTGAGGATACAATATGGTTGTCAGTGCACGACCCATAACTGTACAAGTATTTCCTTTGAACCAAATGCTTCATGGTTATTACACAGAGTTGTGAATTATTTTGTTTTACAATTTATTTTTATTTTTGTATTTCCATGGTTATTAAATTGTATACATAGGGATTTGTGTTGATCAAGGCCACAGGGAATGCCCAATAAAAGTGGCCTAGCACTGCAACCCTGTGAGAACTGGCTAATTAACCCTAATCTTTGCTGCTAAAAGATTTAACCATTTGTTAATAATCATCTCATTAGTCGCATTTTGATTTCAGTGTGCTGCAAATGTGGTGACTGCCAAACTGTCAGAGATTTAACAGCCCTAGGTTTAAGAAACAATTGTGTTGGCTCAAACATGTTTATTCTGTTTTCCATGAAACTTATCACACCTCGCATTTCCATAGACATCTGCATTGAATTGTAATTACAGGAACCTGGCAGGAATTCATTAAAGAGCTTGTCAGTGTTGACATATTCTGGAAAGTATATGCTACAGGGCTGTCATCTTTGCCCCTACCTTACCATCTACTGAATCACTGTCCTTTATGTATGTGAATGTAATTTTTCCTGGCACACAGCACACAAATGCATATTCCAAGTCAGGGACTGACTAGTGAAGAAAGAGTACATAGGCAAAGCCAAATAGCCAAAACTACTTATTGGCTGTGGTCATATCACACAACTGAGCTCTATTGCATCTGGTGATTTCAAGGTGGGGAAGGGGGACTGTAATGAAGGGGAGCAGTGTTGCCAACCTACCAGACTGAAATTTACTGACATGACACCCAAACTTTGCTGGCACAACCACATTTTTACTGGCATTTCCAAAAGTTACAAGTGCAAATCTCAGTATTTAGGCCACAAACAAGTACAATATGTAATAAACAAGGTGATTTAAGGTAGATATTAAGGCAAAAAACATGTTTCTTATTTATTTTCCGATATATTAAGTAGTTCACGGACAGGACTCACACAAGAAACTGACTTTCACAGAGACACTGACAGTGTGCAGCAGCCCAGATCACCGACACGACACGTCCCCTCCTGAGTCATAGTGACAATTTATTTCAATGCCAGGTGGTCCTTTCAGTCTACTCCAGTCCAAACAGCATGGACAATCTCGCTCCTGATCCCGCAGACCCAAACAAGAGGCTCCGCCTGCGCCACTCGGCTTCCTTGCACCATGACATCACATGACATGCTAGGGCACCGCCTCCGCCAGTCCAAGCCCCCACCAGTGCCGCCTGAACACATTGTAGCAAGCCGAGCGTCACAGCTTTTACTGCCAAACTTCTCCTGCCACTGGCATTTGCTAGCAGGGGAAAAGTGCCCATTTGTTACTGGCTACCAGGGCCGCCATCAGGGGGGTACAGCCCATACACTGGTAAGGGGCCCCAGCGTCTGGATGGGTAGACTGGCAGGGTTGTGAGAAGGCAGGGGGGGCGGGTGCAAAGGAGCTCTGTGGATGCTCCTGTATGTGTGTCAGTCGGCAGGCTGCTGCTCTGAGCTGAGCTGACATTGGGCTCTTTGCTGTCACCTCTGGCCATTTCCTGCATGTGCACCGCTCTGCATGTGGAAATAAGAGCTGGGACTAGGACCACCTTACAAGTAAGGGCTGCTGTGCAGGGGTGTTGACTGTGTGTGTGACACTGTACATGCCTGTGTGCAGACATCTCAAGTCTCCTGTGAATCGTGGGAGACTCCTGCATTTGGCTGCGGGCTCAGGGACACCCGCAAGCGCCACACGATCTCCCGGCTAGGAGTGCCCACGAGGTGTGCCGAGTGTGACTCATCTTCCCGTGTTGATTTTGTCCCAGCCTGTGTCCCAATTTTCCAGCAGTATGAACATCTGCAGAATGCCTGCCCATAACATTCAATATGTGTTGAGTCCTGAAGCTCCTCCACCTCGCCTCCATCTCCCCCACAGCAGTCAGCAGTGTTCTGCATTACAAGTAAAAAGTGCTCTGTTGCTCCGCCTCATCATCTACCTCTGTCCAACCCCCAGCTCCGCCCCCTCCATACTAAGTGAACTGTAAAGTCCTGTGGTTGCTGCAGAAGGGGGAGGGGTGAGTGTGAGGGGTGGGGGCATGGTGGAATGAACTTGCAGAATGTTTAGGAGAGGGGATGAATGTGTGGGGAGCAAGCCTGGAGCCCTGCTGTGTGCCATTGCAGCCAGCTGCAGCAATTACTGCCATTGTATATGTCACAGCATTGCTAGAGCTGAGGGGCCAGATTAGACTACCTCTACCGTCACTTGACATTTTAAACTGTACCCTCTACCTCTAAGGGTTCTTTCACAAGCCAATAGTGGAGCGGCTGACCTGTGCTTTTTACAGCTCCCTGCTTATGCACCCGAATCTTACCCATCCAGCCACAGCTGTGGCATTTTTACCGAAGTCAGCTGAGTTTGATTGTCAGAACTGCCTGTCAAACTCACCCATTGAGTTTAATGGGTCCACTCTGCAACTGCAAGCCAAACACCTGGCTCACCATTGTGGTGCGGCCTAACAATGTCAAATTGCTTTTCAGCAATTTAAACAGAAAATGAAAACACGCAGCAGGAGGCAGCAGTTGCACTTCCTAATAGCCTGTCAGCTGCTGCTATACCACAGAGGGGTACATATCGCTGCAAATGTGAAAGAGACCTAAACGCTGACACTTCACTTCGCTGTCAATTTCACACTCACCATTACCCAGAACATTACTTCCCATACACCCCCCCGCCCCCCCCCCCCCACACCCAACTTATATCAATAGCCAACTATTTACCAACCCACAGATGACATATTTCATTCATCAAACAATTCCCACCCCCGGCTTACATACCCACTACAGGCCTTCCTACCTTCTGCTGACAGGCTTCACTCCCAGCTTCTTCCTGCCCCCTAATTGACAGACGTTATTCCATAGTCACGTTTTATGCCCCACCTCCCCAGCATCCCTCCCTGGTAATTCCACAGACACCACCACTGAACATCATCATTCCCCAACGGACTCACCTCCACCCACAGACATTATCCACACTGTAATACCCTCCACACTCCTCTCCTGTACATACTGCCCACTGTAATACCCTCCACACTCCTCTCCTGTACATACTGCCCACTGTAATACCCTCCACACTCCTCTCCATACTACCAACTGTAATACCCTCCACACTCCTCTCCTGTACATACTACCCACTGTAATACCCTCCACACTCCTCTTCTGTACACACTACCCACTATAATACACTCTTCTTCTCCTGCATACACATGTGTTTGAACTTCTGGGTGCACACCCTAATGTAATAGGCTGCGCACACCTATGCCACAGACAGAAGAAAGAGCAGCCCGAGTGGCCAAAAAGAGTACGGCCGAATCGGCCACTCAGGCTGCTCTGTCTTCTGTCTGTGGCTGAGTGACAGGCGGATGTGATGATGTCCTCGCCAGGGAATGCCAGTCTGAGCAAGGTGGAGGACTGTAACAAAGTCCTGCCTCCTAGATAGATGGAACACTGATCCAATAATACATTAAATCAGTGTGACATGTATCATAGGAGGCAGGAATTTGTTACAGTTGCTGCCAGGATATTCAAAGCAAATTTCATGGGCACTGGTAAGGCTTTATCCCATGGGCACTGGTAAGGCTGCATTTAATTGCCAATGGTAAGGTTGCATTGGGGGGGGGGGGGGGGGGAGCGGTGCCGGCATGAAGCGTCCCTCCCTGAAATGAGTTTGCCAACTCCCTGAAATTCGTTTTTGCAGGTTGGGATGTCTGCTGTGTGTGTACATGTCTCTGTGTGTGTATATGCCTGTGTGTGTACATGCCTGTGAGTGTCTACATGTCTCTGTGTGTACACATGCCTGTTTGTGTACATGCCGATGTGTGTACATGTCTTGTGTGTGTATGTGCATGTCATATATACACACATGTGAGTTGGGAGCATACAGGTGTGAGGGGGATGAGAGGGTACAGGTGTGAGGGGGGCTGAAAGCGTACAGGTGTGAGGGGGGCTGAGAGCATACAGGTGTGAGGGGGGCTGAGAGCGTACAGGTGTGAGGGGGGCTGAAAACGTACAGGTGTGAGGGGGGCTGAGAGCGTACAGGTGTGAGGGGGGCTGAGAGCGTACAGGTGTGAGGGGGGCTGAGAGCGTACAGGTGTGAGGGGGGCTGAGGCACTAAAGGACTTGGTGGGGTGGCTAGTGGGCATATTTGGTGGGACGGCCAGTGGGCGGGACCCTTGGGAATGTTGGTGGTCAGGCTCTGGGGGCTGCCCAGGCCTAAGGCTGTATAAGGCTCCCCACAATTTCTGATGGCTGCCCTGCCGGTGGCCATGGGGACATGCTGCTGTACAGGAAATTAGCTAGGCTGTATGTGTTGGTGTCTCACAGACACCCATGTGTGTACATGTCTTGTGTGTGTATGTGCATGTCATATATACACATGAGTTGGGAGCATACAGGTGTGAGGGGGCTGAGAGGGTACAGGTGTGAGGGGGGCTGAAAGCGTACAGGTGTGAGGGGGGCTGAGAGCGTACAGGTGTGAGGGGGGCTGAGAGCGTACAGGTGTGAGGGGGGCTGAGAGCGTACAGGTGTGAGGGGGGCTGAGAGCGTACAGGTGTGAGGGGGGCTGAGAGCGTACAGGTGTGAGGGGGGCTGAGGCACTAAAGGACTTTGTGGGGTGGCTAGTGGGCAGATTTGGTGGGACGGCCAGTGGGCGGGACCATTGGGAATGTTGGTGGTCAGGCTCTGGGGGGGGCCCAGGCCTAAAGCTGTATAAGGCTCCCCACAATTTCTGATGGCTGCCCTGCCGGTGGCCATGGGGACATGCTGCTGTACAGGAAATTAGCTAGGCTGTATGTTGGTGTCTCACAGACACCCAAAAAATGTGAGCAGTTTTTTATTATTTTGGATTTTAAACACTTGTTTTATTAAACCTGTTGTGCAATGATCCTTCTCTGGGATTGTCTTATTTCATGCACTGAGGCATAAGAAACATAGGATCCATAGTGGAAATATCGGAGGAGGAGAGTGAAGAGAACGAAACACCACAGAGGGATCACCACTATAACTGTGTGTAGGCTGCCTGATAAGAGCACACTGCACCTGGCGTGTGGAGCAGACACTTACCACTGATTGTAATTTGTAATAAAAAATATATATATATTTTTTTTTTCATTTATTCATTTCTATACGGCATAGTGTTTTATCGTGAAGACATTCATTCCATAATAACGTTAGTTGCATTAGGCACACTGTTGTATTTCATCTAACATCAGTAGAGGTGGAATTCCTTATTATTGGGTATTATACAATATATTAGGAATACCTTTAATTTGGGTATTATACGATTCATATCTTTGTACTTCCTTATATGCTCATATCTTACATTTGTGAAAAGTTACCATTACGCATCAAGTTACGTACATATAATAATTATTAGTATTAATGGTACACAACAATTTTATTAACACAAAGCATACTCACATTTTTTCTGAAGGGTAATAATGGTGCTTCTGAGAATTTCTTTTAAGCCTGGTTCACACTATTGTGGGTGGCTGCGGGTGTGGGAATCGCTGTGATTCCAGCATCCAAAACCACCCGTAGTCAAAACGCGCTGTTAAAAAACGTGCAGGGCTGACATTCATTCTTAATTGCACCACCAAGTATCTAAAAACTCAGCACATTTGCAGGACAGAACTGCAGGGAAATCGCATGGTGCACAAGCACCATGCAATTTCCCTGCGGCTGCATTTTGAAAACGGTGCATGCACCTTTTTTCTGCAGGAAAATGAATAGGCTGCTGTGCCCAGGCAAACACAGACCACAAACATAAAATATGTGAACCAGGCCTAACAGAATCCTGATGGATCTGATTGATTATGTGCAAGTCAGGGAAGCAGCTTTTGCCAAGGCATACTGCTGTTTAAAAACAAACAACACATTTACAAAAGCGCTGTTATCAGCACTTCTCTTCTCAATAAAAAAATGTGGAAAAGTATAAAAAAGCTAGGAGGACAGCTCAGTCACCTGTTGAATTCACATGACCAGAGTGAACTCACTGAGGCAACACAGGCTCCACACTGCAGCCTGCATTTTGTGAATGGGACGTAAAATGTAGGGTGCAGTGTGCATACCCCAGCAGAGTATAATGAAGAACAGATAGCGATATCCGCTCTAGGCTAAAGTCCTAAAAAATAATAAATCCTGAAATCGCAAACATATAGGAACAGCTTTGTAATTAATTTGACTTGACTTATAATGTCTATACTATTTCTAGGAAAGTTTTTATTTTTTTCACAATTGGTCCAGTAGGAATAAATATAACGCTATACTTTAGCATGTCATAGACAGATCAGCATCTTGAGATATGCAATAAATTACCTGGGCATCGTGGGCAGCACAGCTGTGGAACATAAACTGGACTGGCACAGTGCAGACTTGGGCATCTCACTCTACTGCACAAAACATTTCCACCCTGTAACAAAATGATGTGAGTCACTAACATAGTATGCATCATTAGAGGCTTTACTTGGTTTGCCTGCATCAAAGTGCTAAAGAAGCAGTCCTCTGTGACAAATATATGAGCTTTTTTCTGACTATTTCAAAAGTCATTCAAATACTTCTAAAATATATCAACTTAACATAAGCCTGTGCTCTAACAATGTTCAACGTCACATGTTCCTCCAATCCCTGAAGTACAGGGTATATTTATTTAGCGACTGAACAGGTTGTATTACTAAAGGAAACATTCTCCATGTTTATCCCCTTCCCATGGAGCATAAGCAGGCAACATCCGTACCGTTTTTTAGAGTGGGTGGTCGGCTTTCCAGGGATAACAACCGATGCAGCTAAAAGCCGATCGGTTGTTAACCCAGAAGAGCGGGAGGGGGCAACCCTCCCGCCACCTTCCGCCGCTCTTACTGGCCCTCCCGTCCTACCGGGAGACCCTATCCTCGATCTGCCACTTCCGGCGGCTAGAGACAGACTGGCACGAAACCAGAAACAGCTTTGTTCCAGTCTTCTCTCTGTAAACACGGGAGTGACGATACAACGACACTTCCAGTTTACTCGGCTGCCAATGGCGCCGTATTTTAAAAAACATACAATATTCAGAATCGCCGTTTCCGGTGATATGAATACTTTGAAGTGCAAAGGAGGGATTTGGGGTCTTTTAGATCCCCGATCCCTCCATAAAGAGTACCTGTCACCACCTATTACTGTGACAAGGGATGTTTACATTCCTTGTGACAGCAATAAAAGTGATCAAAAAAAAAAAACACAGTGTAAAAAAATAAAAATAATTGAAAAAAAAGAAACTAATTTTAACGCGCCCCCATCCCCGCGCGCTTGCGCAGCAAAGAAAATGCATACGGAAGTCGTGCCCGCATATGTACACAGTGTTCAAATCCCACATGTGAGGTATAGCCGCGATCGTCAGAGCAAGAGAAAAAATTCTAGCACTAGACCTCCTCTGTAACTCTAACCTGGTAACCATTATTTGTTTTAAAAACGTTGCCTATGGAGATTTTTAGGTACCGTAGTTTGTCACCATTCCACGAGTGTGTGCAATTTTAAAATGTAACATGTTTGCCATCTATTTACTCAGTGTGACAACATCTTTCACATTAACTTTACTGTTTCATTTCTTTAAAATTCATGAAAGTCTCTTTTTCCCCAAAAAGTTGCGTTTAAATGACCGCTGCACAAATACCATGTGACATAAAATATTGCAACAATCGCCATTTTATTTGTGAGTTTTTTTTTTCAAATGGGTGTTGGGAAAGGGAAGAAAAAGGAAATACATTTAAAGCATTTAACATTTTCACAACAACATATTCAAATGCTGTACATGTACCACCCAGCTAAACTGACTAACCCACCCAATCTCCGATGAGCTTGACAGTCGACCTTGGTGCATCCTGAAAGAGAGAACACAATATACAAGACAACACTGTACACTATACATTTTTTTTCTTGAAGAGCGAGATTCCACTGCTGCTTCAATGGAACTTCCTTCTTCAAAGACATGTAAAAAAACATTTCTAACATTTTCTAACGACTGTGAAAAGGAAGTTCTTGCTTATTACTGTTTCTTTCCTGCCGACTCATGCCACCTAGTGGTCAGAGCAACTGTAACTACAAGTCTCTCAGTCAGAGCGCTGTGGGCTAAAAGCCTGTAGAACTTGACGTGTATTTCCCTATAGTAACCACCTGCCTAACTACCCCACAGTCCTTGTAACTTGCAGAAAAAACTAAACTGAAGACACAGAGAAGTTCATTTCCTTTTCTGCTAAAAATTCAAAGACTTGACTCCAGGAACAGTTTACCAATAAAACCTCGGATCAGGTAAAGTTAGGTCTTTTTCTTGTGCATCTATGGTAGTGATGAAGTATATGGCACTTTCTTCATCTGGTCTGCATATCACAACTTTGTCACAATAGATATGCCGACCATGGCTCCAATGCAATGGATATCCCAAGGATCATTCAAACATTTCTCGGGTGAAAGATACCTTCCGCAGTATCGTTGTGACACCCTGGGCAGTTTTGGGTGTACGGTGACTCTATGTAGAAAGATTTTAGCAAATTTAACAATTTAGCTTTTTTGTCACAGAAGGAGGGAGGAAAGGTAATGCCCTGTACACACGATCGGACATTCCAACGACAAAATCCATCGGATTGTTTCCGACAGATTTTGGCCCAAACTTCTCTTGCATACACACGGTCGCACAAAGTTGTCGGAAAATCCGATTGTTCAGAACGAGGTGACGTAAACCATGTACAACGGGACTATAAAGAGATCAGTAGCCAATAGCTTGTGTCTCATAATTTATTCTGAGCATGCGTGGCACTTTGTCTGTCGGAATTGTCTACACACGATCGTAATTTAACGATCGGATTTTGTTGTCGGGAAATTTTAGATCCAGCTCTCAAATTTTGTGTGTCGGAAATTCCGCCGGAAAAAGTCCAATGGAGCCCACACTAAATCGGGTTTTCTGACAACACGATCCAATCGCACATTTTCCATTGGAAAGTCTGACCGTTTGTACAGGGCATAAGAGATGAGGGAAGCATGCATGACAATGTGCAGGGGATGATCATCAGATGCATGTCCTCATAAATTTGTATGCTTTCAAATAAACTTGATAAACCTAAATCTCTAATTCAATCACAGGACACATCTGAAAACAACACTTACACATGGATACATAATCTGCCACCACTTCGCTGTCCAAGGACCACGGCTATGGAATGCACTACCAATCAACATCTGCCTGGAAGAAAACCACCAGGCCTTTAGGAAAAAACTCAAGACCTCCCTCTTCTAGAAGTTGGACAACTAAGCTCTTCACAGCGCCTTGAGACGATTCAGTTCGCGCTGTACGCTATACAAATATTTCACTCACTCACTCACTTACAAATTACAGCTCGTGAGAAAGCTCACTCCTGACACTTCTTGTCAGAAAACACTGCTCTTCTGCAGAATGGCACATAGGCTATCACAGATCATGCACCTAACAGGAGCGTGTCCTGATCCATCTTAGCTGCTAGTTCCTGCACCCTGGTTTTGTCTGTGGCATTCTCCTTGTCTGTCTGTCCACCTGCAAGACGATTGATTGTGACCAGTCTCTGAGTGAAGGCTAAACCTGATTTAAGCTAGCCAAGCCTGCAGTCTCATGCTTGTGATATTGTGTTTGTAACATGTTTTCCAAGCTACCTGTTTGTCTGCTCTGCTGTTTAGATTTCCCTGTGTATGACCTTGGATCAGATATCGAGTATTCTCTGAACTCTGCCTGCCTTGTACCTGGACTGTCATTGAACCACTCTGCCTGTCTGTCAACCGCAAGTACTTGTTTGCTTTGCTCAGGTCGCCCCTGCCTCCGTGTGGTAGCCAGGCACTATAGCATTGTGTATACCAGTAGGCCTGCTTGTCTTATGGAAAGGGGGCTGCTATAGGTGAACACAGAACACAGAAGCTAGCTATAGTGTCTGACCTTCTGCATTAGAGGTAAGCATGACAGCACCCTGCTCTCTCTAGCAGTTAAAAGGATAGCAAACACCAATTTCAGTTAAAGTGGAAGTAAAGGCTATGCATCACTTACCACCCCCCGCAGGAGCTGCTTGGTATGTTGAATCCTCTGTTCTGCCACAACTCTTTAAACAGCTCTATCCTCACTGAAACACCTGGTTATAAAAGTTTAAGGCTGCTCACACCTGTATAACTTAAAGTAAATGTAAACCTGATTCATGAAATTTGACCTATCTCTGTAGTGTTGCTGAATATTGGGCAGTCTCTATGAGAAATAACTGCTGATGGTGTTGGGATAAGCACAGTCGATTTCATTTACCAATCCTTGAACACAGCGGGTCTTGTCCAGAGTATTTGGGGCAGTCTGCTGTTCCCAAGAATCTGCTCCCTGGTAGCTCGGTCCTAATGATCAGCTATTCTCAAGGCTTAGTCCCCAGTGTTTAGACTCTAACCGGTTCTCTCTGGCTGAAGCACACAAGGTAATGGGTCCCTAAGTCTCTTGTTCCATCACAGAAAATAACCTTACAATGGCTGAGTCCTCTGGCTCTCTGGGCATGCAGAGCACAACAATGGCAACCAATCTCCACAAAGGCCCTGCTTTCTCTGGTGTAGTGCACAGACCCGAGCAATGGGTCAGCACTCTCTGGCTCTCTGGACTGCACTCCCTCTGTAGCTCAGTCCTCTGTCTCTGGTGTAGGCACAGAACACAGGAGCATGTCCGTACTCCCTCTGGGTCTCTGCAGATAAGACACCAAATGCTCCCAGTAGATTCACAGACGGTTCCCAGTTGCCAAAGACCCAGCTACATCTTAGAATTCCTGGGAAAAGTCTGTGCTCTCCTTCTTCTGTTTGTAGGGAGCACAGAGCCTTATCCATGTCAGGGGATAAGCTGGAGAAGTTTGGTGTGTTTCTCAATACCCATCATGGTCACATTTGTTTGCGGCGCACGAATATTAGTTTATGGAGCATGAATGTTCAATCACTGATGCATGCCACATGCAAAATAACTTGTCACGTTCTGGCCTTTATAAGGATGACAATTGCTCACAGACTTTTCTGACTGGTCTTCAGCTCCCTGATAATCATGTTCCTGTGCGCTTGTTACTTCTGGATTTCCTTTTATTGACCTGGCTTGCTTCTGGACTTCCCCTTTCTTTTCTCCTGGCTCTGACTTTGGCTTGTTCCATGGACCTGTTCCCAATTACCTCTTGTGTATGACCCTGGCCTGCCTCCTACCACGTTCTTGTCTGCCCCTCTGCTTGACCACTGTTCTGACCTTGGCTTAAGTTCCTGATAATGTCTCCTGCCTCATCTTACCTTCTGTGAACTATCTGCACCTCCCAGTGCTTCATCCTAGATAAGCTGCTTTCAGTGCCCAGGGGGCGATAAGCCCCCTGCCCGCAGACCCCGACAACCAACGGCCAGGGTTGTCAGGAAGAGGCCCTTGTCCTCATCAACATGGGGACCAGGTGCACGGCCCCCCATTCCCCAAAGCACCTCCCCATGTTGAGGGCACGTGGCCTGGTACGGCTCAGGAGGGGGGGCTTGCTCGTCCCACCCTTTCCTGACCGGCCGGATAGAGTGCTCGGATAATTGTCTGATATGGACCTAGAGGGGGACCCCCACGCCGTTTTTTCAGCGTAGGGCTTTCCCTTTAACTCCATACCAGGTGACGGGGCCAGCGACGCCTCCTTCGCTGGTCCCGGCTACCTGGAGCCACGCTCAAAATAAGCGGACTTTTCTCCAGCGGGAAAAATCCGTTCATTTCAAAAGTAGTGTTCGATCTATGGAGGTACCAAAGGCCAAATCCACTGGCAGGTGACCTTCCCTTTTGAACATGTGTCTATAAGCGGAACAGCGAGTTGTATCATTCTCTGTACTATTGTAAGCATGTGGACATAAACCAATTCATTTTGTTTCTGACCGAAGTGGAGTTTGGAGTAGAAGACCACTATGCTTTTGCCAATATTTGCTTAGCAGCAGTGAATAAAAATGTCAAAAGACGGTAAAGTTCTTCGGTTTGAGATTTAATAAGGCTTCTAGAGGGTTTTTGGAATGTTTTTTTCCAAATATGGTAAAAATCATTATGTATATATCAGACCAAAATTGTTTTAATTTAGGACACTCCCACTATATATGTGAAAAGGTTCCTTTGGTTGTTCACCTTCTGGACTTTCTCAGTCAGACCGCCACTGTTATTACATGCACTTGTGACTTTGTAAACTGCATGCAACTTTTTTCTCCTGTGTATTATTGTGAAAATTCAATAAACTGTTTATGCAACAACAACAACAACAACAACAAAAGGTTCCAATATCCAAGCAAACTCTAAAGCATTTATTTGAGATAGTTGGTTTAAATTTGGCTAAACGTTGGGGAACCAAATACCATCTCATAAGCAATTTGTAGTTGGATTCTATCACGGCAGTATTAGTAGAATAGTGGGAAGTAGTGTACCAAATTTGTTTTCAATCATCTTTTGTTAGGCTGGATTCACACCTATGCATTTTAGTGCTTTTTGCATTTTGCAGATTTGTACTACAATCCATTCACCATGGTTTCCTATGGAACACGTTCTGTTGTGCAAATCTGCAAAATGCAAAAAGCACTAAAACTGTATAGGTGTGAATCCAGCCTTATAGATTTACCAAGATCTTCTTCCCATTTTGTCATATATGAATGAGGTTTATTTTTT
This sequence comes from Lithobates pipiens, assembly GCF_037356315.1. Taxonomy (NCBI): domain Eukaryota; kingdom Metazoa; phylum Chordata; class Amphibia; order Anura; family Ranidae; genus Lithobates; species Lithobates pipiens. The sequence goes on from NW_027507685.1 coordinate 17,335,051, forward strand.
ATCAAGTATGGATGAATAAATCATGGAGGGAAGACCTTTAGAAGTAGGATCATGTTGTGAGGTCCTGACAGTTCTCAACTTTGGCCCACATGACCAGTAGAACAGATTACTGACTAACTTAAGTGTTCTGCCTGGCCCTACATGCCCATAATCATCATACAATTTCTTAATAACTGTTCCTCTATGCTTCTCTGGGAGGAACAATTGTCACAATATTTTCAGCTTGTTCGAAAGGCATCTTCAGTAAACTACACTGTCACACAGCTGTAAACGATCCCATGTTTTATGGACTAACTGGGCTTCTGCAGCTACTCAAAACTATGGGAAGCCTCATTCTAAAGCTTTCACAGTTAACCTGCATAGGGGATCTTCTGCTTGTTCTTTCCTCAAGTCTTTCTCTTACTTGAGATAAGTTGCAGTAGAACTTTGGGACTCCAGCAGTGGTGACTTGAATGGCTTCAGCCCCAGTTGTCCATTTAGCTCTGTACTTTATCCTTTTGCACAAAGCATGAGCTCTGTCTGGTTTCAAATTAGTTTACTCCTCCTTGGGAGCCTCTGGGTCATAGAGTCTTCCTCACAAAGCATTAGCATCCCCATTGTTGACTCCAGAACAATGTTAGGCTGAAACAGAACCCAAACAGTGCCATCAACCATCAATGTCCAGTAGCATCCAACTTGGCCATGCTAAGGACATACGTGAGTTGATTGCTGTCAGTTCTAACTTTGAAGTCTGTCCCATACGGGTATTCTTTCAGCTTGTCTACAACTACCCATTTCAGGGCCAAGAATTCTAACTTATGTGTAGGGTAGTTTCTTTCAGATGGGGTAAAACTTTAGTTCATGACAGGCATCAGACTTCCATCATGTTCTTTATATAGTACACCACCTAACCCTTCTCTGCTGGCAACAACTTGCAGTTTATATGGCTTGGCTGGGTCAGCATAGGCCAATACTGGAGCAATGGTTAAACTCCACATCAACTGAATATAAGCCTGTTTACTTTGGTCAGACTGCAGACAGCAATGACACCCCAATCTTTACATAGGCTTTGCTCTCTCTGGTGTAGTGCACAGACCCCAGCAACAGGTCTGCACTCTCTGGCTCTCTGGACTGCACTCCCTCTGTGGCTCAGTCCTCTGTCTCTAGTGTGGGCACCGAGCACACAAGCATGCCTGTGGCCCCATTGGGTCCCTACAGATAATAAACAGATCTGAGTGCTCTGGTTCAAATGCCGGGAAAAGTCAGTCCTCTCCTCCTTCTCTTTTCAGGGAATCCTGGCTATTTAGGTTCACAGCCCCATCCATTTGCATTCTACAGTGTTCCTCTGGGACTACATGTCCCATGAAACCCCTGCCTGTAGTATTATCATCTCCTCTTTACAAGTTCACTACTGCTTCCAGAAGAAAGGGGGATGAAGTGGGTATTCACACGCAGTCCACTCTGCTCACAGACACCAGTGCACAGTGGGCAGAAAGAAAGTCCACAGCACACCTGGCAGGGGGTTTGTGGGGAAGGAGAGGCACAGGAACTCAAAGTAAAATGAGAACTATAGGCAAAACTTTTTTTTTCTCATTTTGGATAGAACAAGGGAAGGTTATGACCCCTGTCAGATTTTTTTTCCCGCCATCTGTGTCCCATTGCAGAGATTTCCCTTCACTTCCTGTCCCGTAGCCAAACAGGAAGTGAAAGGAAATCACTGCAAATTAAGGGAATTCCTTGGGGACTCCCAAGTCACTAGAACTAGTGTTCCCATTGGAAGATTTCCCCTCTATTACTTTTCTGGGGACAGCCCAAAAATTTGGGGTTTTCTTTTACTTTCACTTTTAATGATAATTGTAAACAGTACAAATAGAGAGGGTGAATCTCCTTAATGGTGGCACAGACAGCAATAAAAACCTGAAAGGGGTTCTAATCACTCTCTCCACTATATCCAAAACGAAAAAAAAATGTTTGCCTGTAGTTATACTATAATGATGGATCTACGTTACTTAACTAAATTATGGAGGTTAGATTTAAATTGTGGGACGTGTTTTTTATTAAAAAAAGGTCTTTTTCAAAAGGGGTGTATGTTATTTACAATTACATTTTTTTGGACCTCCTGTTTGTGTAGCAATGTCTCTGATCTGTTTAACACTGTTCTACATTGAATGCATTCTAATTGCATATCTGAATCTGTTTGTATTGTTATCCCTAGTCAGCACTTGTTTAGTAAAGTTCAACTGCGCATTTAGCCAATTCTCCTACCTGTTACGGTCAATGCCTTCCTACTAAACATGTGAGGTGGTCTGCAGGTGCCATTACTGTAGGGAGCTCAGAATATAGGAAATTGAGAGACATTTCTAATTTTGGCAAAGCTACTGAGTGCTAGAATGCATTACTAGCTCGGTCACTGAATGGTAACGCATATTGTTTAAAATTGCTCTAAAAATGGTTCTAAAGTCTAATTGTTTTTTTTTTTTATCTTAATGCATTCTCTTCATTAAGGTTAAAAACTTCCCATTAACTGTTTTCACAACCCCTAAACACTTACCTGAGTCCTCTCTCAATCCAATGCTGTCTCATCTGCAGCTGCACTCCTCTCTCTCCCTGCTCTCACAGGACACACTGATAGCAGCGTGAGCCATTTGCTCCTGCTGCTGTCAGTCAATTCCTGTGAGGAGGGAGCAGCTGGCATGGTGAGCCATGCTGTGTGTGTCCAAAGAGACACTGGCCTAGGAGCATGCCCACAGAGCTGCCTCCTCAGCACACAGCTTGTTGAAGGGGCACTCAGAGAAGAGTCATAGAGGAGAGCACTGGGGATGGGGGAGAGAGAAGATAAGGGGCTGCTATGTGCAATTCTATTGTAAAAAGCACGTAAAAGCACGTAAGCACGTAAGATAAGGGGCTGCTATGTGCAATTCTATTGCAAAAAGCATGTAAGTATGCCCTCTTTTTTATTTTAAGAAAAAAAAAAATGAATAGAATAGGTTTAAGTGATTAACAATAGTGAATCCTTTTTGTTGGGTTAAAAAAGTTACTCAAAAGTTCTGTTGTGGAGGATGTATTAAATAAAAAATATAGGGCTAGTGAAGTGATTTATTTTATGTTCTGTCTGCAATATTTCCTCTTTCCTAGCATTGCCTCTTAACCTGCATTGAGAGAGATGTAAATTCTCAATCCTTGGGCCTAAATGCTGATAAATAGGGATGAGATCAGGCATGTTTGGATCCTACTGCAAACTCACCTGAGCTATCCTGCCAAGAATCTGTCTCTGCACTAGGGTTGAGCCGAACACCCCCCTGTTCGGTTTGCATCCAGAATATGCGAACAGGCAAAAAATTTGTTTGAACACGCAAACACCGTTAAAGTCTAAGGGACACGAACATGAATAATCAAAAGTGCTAATTTTAAAGGCTTATATGCATGGTATTGTCATAAAAAGTGTTTGGGGGCCTGGGTCCTGCCCCAGGGGACATGTATCAATGCAAAAAAAATTTTTTTTAAAAAGGGCAGTTTTTTCAGGAGCAGTGATTTTAATAATGCTTAAAGTAAAACAAAAAAAGTGTAATAGTCCTTTAAATTTCGTACCTGGGGGTGTCTATAATATGCCTGTAAAGGGGCACATGTTTCCCGTGTTTAGAACAGTCTGACAGCAAAATTACATTTCTAAAAAGTAATTTAAAACTACTCGTGGCTATAATGAATTGTCGGTCCAGCAATACATATAAAAGTTCATTGATAAAAACGGCATGGAGTTTCCCCAAACCCCGAACCAAAAATAAAAAAAAAATGTGTGGGGGTCCCCCTAAATTCCATACCAGGCCCTTCAGGTCTGGTATGGTTATTAAGGGGAACCCTTTGCCAAAATGTAAAAAAAAAAAAAAATGGCGTGGGGTCCCCCCAAGAATCCATACCAGACCCTTATCCGAGCACACAATCTGGCAGGCTGCAGGAACAGAGGGGGGACGAGAGAGCGCCAACTCCCTCCTGAACAGTATCAGGCCACATGCCCTCAACATTGGCAGGGTGCTTTAGGGTAGTGGCCCCTCCAAAGCACCTTGTCCCTATGTTGATGGGGAGAAGGGCCTCATCCCCACAACCCTTGCCCGGTGGTTGTGGGGGTCTGCGGGCAGAGGGCTTATTGGAATCTGGAGCCCCCTTTAACAAGGGGATCCCCAGATCCCGTCCCCCCCTGTGAATTGGTAATGGGGTACAAATGTACCCTTACCATTTCACAAAAAAAGTGTCAAAAGGGTTAAAAAACACAAAAGACCCTTCTTCTTTCTGCTTCTTCTTCCATCTTCTTTCTTCTGGTCTTTCTTCTGTGTTCTTCTTCTTCCTCCATCTTCTTCTTCTCCATCTTCTTCTTCATCTCCTTCTTCCTCTGCTCTTCTTGTCTCGCATCTTGCTCCGGCTTCTTCTCCACTCCGACCGCACGATCCGCCTCAGTGGGAGTCTTCCACCGCGTGACGCTTCTGTTCTTCGTATCTTGTTTGTCTATTGTATGGATTCTGACCAAATCCTTTTGGGTGGAGCACCCCCCTCCATCAGTAAGTACCTCTCATTAGTGACCACGTGTGTCATGGTGGAGACCTCATGTTCTCCCATATAGAGGAGTATAGCTCCCATGGTTCAGAGAAGCAGGATCTCCCAATCTATGGATAGCGTAGGACCCACTAATCATGGGGTACTTTGTCGCAGTAAGTTGGCTTAAGCACCATATAGCAATATGGTGTGACCAAATCCCCATATTTTTTTTATAATGTTTTTTGAAAATGTCTAGGTGTTTTTAATATGCCTTGCTGGAGGTAAATGTTAGTTTTGCATGTGTGTGCTGTAATATTTTTGTTGTGTTGTGCTTCTGTTCTTCTGACACTTCTTATATAATGGAGGGTGGGGCTACCCGGTGACCCCGCCCCCTCTGACGCACGGGGACTTCCCTATGGCTTTCCCCATGAGGTCAGAGGGGGGCAGGGTCTCCCTGTTTACGTAAACGAGTGACCCCGCCCCCCTCTGACAACACGGGGAAAGCCATAGGAAAGTCCCTGTGCGTCAGAGGATGGCCCCGCCCTCCGTTATATAAGAAGTGTCAGAAGAACAGAAGCATCACATGGCGGAAGACTCCCACTGAGGCGGATTGGGCGGATGGAGTGGAGAAGAAGCCAGAGCAAGATGCGTGACAAGAAAAGCGGAGGAAGAAGAAGATGAAGAAGAAGATGGAGGAAGAAGAAGAACACCAAAGGAAGACCAGAAGAAAGAAGATGGAAGAAGAAGCGGAAAGAAGAAGGAATTAATAAAGGACTTGTCAAAAAACGTCTCTTGTGTTTTTTAACCCTTTTGACACTTTTTTGTGAAATGGTAGGGGTACATTTGTACCCCATTACCAATTTACATGGGGGGCCAGGATCTGGGGGTCCCCTTGTTAAAGGGGGCTTCCAGATTCCGATAAGCAAGGTGCTTTGGGGGGGCTCTACCCCAAAGCACTCTCCCAATGTTGAGGGCATGTGGCCTGGTATGGTTCAGGGGGGGGCGCTCTCTCGCCCCCCCTCTTTTCCTGTTGCCTGCCAGGTTGTGTGCTCAGATAAGGGTCTAGTATGGATTTTGAGGGGGACCCCAACGCAATTTTTTTTTTAAATTGGCGCGGAGTACCCCTTACTATCCATACCAGACCTGAAGGGCCCAGTATAGAGTTTAGGGGGACCCCCATGTATTTTTTTTTTCAATTTTGGTTCAGGGTTCCCCTGTGGGGAAATTCCATGCCGTTTTTATCAATGAACTTTTATGTGTATTGTCGGAACGACAATTCATTATAGCCATGATGTGAGTACTTTTAAATGACTTTTTTTCCTTTAGAAATGTAATTTTGCTGTCAGACTGTTCTAAACACAGGAAACATGTGCCCCTTTACAGGTATACTATAAACACCCTCTAGGAAAAAAAATTAAAGGAATATTATATTGATTGGGCGGCACAGTGGTGTAGTGGTTAGCACTCTCACCTAGAAGTAAGGTCACTGGTTCAAATCCCAACCACGACACTACCTGCCTGGAGTTTGCATGTTCTCCCTGTGCCTGCGTGGGTTTCCTCCAGGTACTCTGGTTTCCTCCCACACTCCAAAGACATGCAGGTAGGTTAATTGGCTTCTGTCCAAAAAAATGTGCCTTAGTATATGAATGGGGACCTTAGATTGTGGGCTCCTTGAGGGTAGGCACCAATGTGAGTGTGCAATGTACAGGTTTACCTTACCTTACTAACTATGAAACTATTACACTTTTATTGTTTCACTTTAAGCATTATTAAAATCACTGCTCCTGAAAAAACTGCCGCTTTTAAAACTTTTTTTTGCATTGATACATGTCCCCTGGGGTAGGACCCAGGTCCCCAAACACTTTTTTATGACAATGCCATGCATATAAGCCTTTAAAATTAGCACTTTTGATTCCTCCCATAGACTTTAAAGGGTGTTCCGTGGCTTTCGAATTTGCCGCAAACACCCAAAATTGTTTGCTGTTCGGTGAACTGGCGTACAGTATAATTTTCATCCCTACTGTGCACACCTTCAACCATAAGGGGCTGGGGTATTCTCTGTCCTGCAACCACACGTAAACAAGGAACGTATAAACATGCAGCTGAGGGTGCGGTGAAAATGCCTCAGCCGCAAATGATTGGTGCAAGCAAATTCATACCAAAGGACACTTTATGGACTGATGCATTGTTTGTTTTGCTTTGTTAATGCTATATATGGATTGCTATGATATGCTGAGTTTGAAAATTCCTATGCAAACAGATTTAAAGTGACACTAGCACAATAGCATTTGGGAGCGCGGCAGCACACTTTTGAATACAATTTTGCACTTTGATACAACTTTAGAGAGTATGTATAGGTGTGAGTGATCCGCTTAGTAAGTTTTGGAGTCTTATAGCACTCAATAGCACAACATAGCAGCACATTTTTAAATGTTTATTTTTTGATTTTGCCTTGGAAGATGCTTTAGTAATGTATTGACCATTACAGTGATTGCAAAAGTCTGAGATCTTCAAAACTACAGTGGGATGCCATACTGCCCAAGCAATATTCCCATCACACTCATAGATGAGTACTTTGAATGTCTCTAGCACTTTCAATTTTTATACAACCTGTTTGACCATTGCTTTTTTCACAACCGTTTCTATGTGCAAATGTCAACATTTATGTCACTTATAATTAGACAATATAATGAATTTGGATAGTCTAATGTTGCCATTGCCATGATCTGAAAAATATATTGTTTTTTGTTAACAAATCCTGCTAGAAAACCTCATTATGACACTCTGCATTCTCCTTTTCTATTTAGTCAACTATCATCAGATATAGCAGCTGTTTCAGAATTTAAAAACTACTAAAACAATTACAAAACTAAAGCAAGGAAAAAAAACATTACCTCCCGACATAAACAGTTCACACAATATACAAGTCCATAAGGTTCCAGGTAGGGGTGCCATCTTTCTCCAAAACGATATTTTCTGTCTTGGAACACACAGTATGTGTCTGAATCTGCAGGGATGACAGAGGCAGCTTTCAGTTACATCCTTAAAGTTTGGTGCATATCAGTGGTTAAGAGGTGATTTGGCCAGAGTCAAGATTCAAATGCTTGTGACTGGTTTTAACTAGTAAAAGCAATGTACAAGAAGTTAATGAAATATTCGTGTGGGTTATTTGTTCTGTGTCTCTTGGCATTCCAAGAAGAGACTTTAATATTCTAAGTCTCTGGAGTCTGAGCAAGTCTAAAGGGAGCAGTGTTGGTATCAGCGACTATTGGGAATTCCATATAAACCAGACCACAGAAGAATTACCCAACTAGATCTTGAAGTTGGAGGTAACCCCAAAGCTGTCAGCACCTCTGACTGTGAAGTCCACCAATACGCCAAACACTTGGGCTGAAAGAAAACCTTTCATGGTTTGGCAGCTTCTGCTCTAGTCTCATGCCAGGGAAGAAGAGAAAGCAGCTGAAAAGCACAGACTTACACTTGCTACAGCTTAGACTGAGGAATGATATGTTGGTTTACAAACATTAAAGGAAAAGATTACAAGGAAAAAAATAAACATTCAATCCATGAACCCGGTAGATTCTAAGGCTGCAATGCTTTTTTGCATTAGTATATAGAAAATGTTCAAGGCATTCTAAAGATCAGGATATAAAGAAAAGTAAAATTGTTCCATATAAATGTATTTTTTATAGTTGCCCAGTCTGCAAGATGTTACCATTAAAAACAACTATGTAAAGAAAAGTATTTACCGATGACGTCTAGACATAGTATATTTTTACATAGTGACATTGAACCAGCTTGGAACAATATAACTTTCTATATACCATACCTGGCCAATGTCCCTGGATGCTGGAAATCACTGAAATACAACACTGCTTCTTCAGTGATCTCTACTTGCTTCTGGGTCCCATGCGGAGCAGCCAGACTGATGTATTGTACACTAATGTACACAGGAGGTCAGCTGCTCCACAGGGGCACTACTCAGAGAATGCTTTGCATTTTATGAATGAATGGTAAGCATTCTCTGATTGGAGAAGGCGGAGAGCTTAACACACAGACTGCAGGGGTCAGGATAGTGTAACATACAGAGTGCAGTGGTCAGGGGTGTGTAACACATAGATCACAGGCGGCAGGAGTGCATAATGTACAGAGTGCAGGGGTTAGAGTATGCTATGCACAGAGTGCAGGGAGCAGGAGTGCGCTGTACATAGTGTGCAGGAGTCAGGAGTATGTAACACACAGAGTACAGGTGTTAGACGTATGTAGTGCACAGACCAGTGTATGGAGGACAACCAAAATGACCCCTTCCTCACAATATAACCCCCCCCCCCCTACGATGCCCATATGCGATTCTGAGACCACACCATGAGTACAGATCACCCCTTCCCAGCCCACTTGCTGAGTACAAACCCTCTACCCAGCTCCTTCTCATCACAGACTGCACCCTAAGTATAGACCCCTTAGCCATCTTATACTAACTGTTGGATTCAGTATAAACTCGTTGGTGTCAGTCTCAATGATGCGATATCATGGAGAACTGGACACCATCCCCGGTTGGAATGCAACCAGTTAAAACCTCTATTGTGACTTCAGATTAGAGGCTCCCATCTCTCTATGTGGGCTACTCTACATGACAATGATGACTCCGATCTGTCTGTGAGGACAAAAGATGGGCCTAATGAGCAGGAAGGGCGCCGGAGATTGAATCACAAGATGTGACCCCAGTCGGAGCAGTTGCAATTCATGGACAAACACTGCCCCCCAGAGGCCAATTATGGCAGGATGGTCAGAAATATTTAGCCTGGGGGAGGAGACGCCCCAGAGACACTGATTCCTCCACAGGCAAAGGGGGTGGGCAATGGGATGTGGTGTGGATGAGGTGTGTTTATCAAAAAGGGAATGATTGAAGAGAGCTTCCTCTTTTCTCCATCATGAGGACAGCCACGAGGATCTGCTAAGTATACTGCTTGTATTGTATCCTGATTGTATGCTATGTACTCTTGTAATTTCTATTGATACCTTATGTAAGCTTTCTTATTTCCTTGGGAAATAAATGAGATTTGATTGATTTTAGAACGTGTGGTTGGTTTCATAGCTAATTGTTGTAGTATTGTGATATTAACAGTAGCATGCGCTCAGACTGTTAATAGACTATCTAATCTATAGGGACTAGACAAATTAATACATAGCTGATAATAATAATAGTTTGGATTTATCAGTTACTTCACTCACTCACTAGATGAAAAAGAGTCTTCAGATGTAGAGGCAGTTCAGAGTGAGAGGAAGTCCTCTCTTTGACTGTGCCCAGAAACAAGAAAAATCCTCCCTTGGCTATAAACTTCAGCTGTCAGGCAGGCACTGCAGTATAAAATACCATGGGCAATGCAGCTCTGTGAAGCACAAAAAATATTTGGCAGTTGCAGCCTTAGGACCTGGGGCACACCACAAAAGATGTGGGGCACATGCCCTGGGTAGCCGACGCTAGTGATGCCCATGAATGCCTCTTCCTGCTGACCACTGAGTGGTGAAGACTTTAGCTGTGCTGTGTACTGATTGGTTATTTGATCCTGCATGTCTATAGGAATGCCAGCAACATGTTCTTTCATATAAAATCTCAAAATATAATGGCATAGAAAAGCTAATAGCTGTGAGAGAGGGGCCAACAACAGTACGGATCAGCGAGAAAAGGCAACGGATCAGCGAGAAAAGTACACATCTTCACTGCCTGTCAAATACACTCTAAAGAGCAACTCAAACACGGACCAATATTCAGGAGTGTAAAATAGGTGTAAGCAAGCCCTCAAAGTGTCATGGAGTAAAATTTCAGCCTCAGCATGTGTACACCCCTGGCTGCTGCCTCTGCAGCAAAAGGGGGAGCAGTTGAGGGGTGGTAAAAATGCATATTTTTAAATACCACAACTCTGTAAGTTTCTCTGTACCAGAGTACTGCTATCCCCAATACATCAAAAATTTAGACTGGGGAGAGAAATGGAAGCATTGTAAGGCCTTGTTCACACAGGCTTCAGCTTGTATATGAACAATGTGTGCAGCAAGATTTTACAAAGCTTTTGCAAAGCAAAAGTGTGAACAAGGTTGCATTGCTATCGATATGTTTGGGTGAGTTTATAGCATGGATGTTTAATTGTTTGATTTTAAGACCATGTGCTGTTGTATAAGCTAAGCCTCCCCTATTGATATATAAATTAACCCGTCAGGGTAATTTAGTTAGATTTTAAGACCATGTGATGTTTTAGAAGCTAAGCCTCCCCTTTGGATATACAAATTAACCAGTCAGACTAGGAATCTCTTTACAGGATATGATGTATAGGAAGTTAGGGGGAGGGTTTTGAACAGGCATGTGGTCAGACAAAGAACAGAGTTGTTCTTAAAGCCAAAGAGGCAAGACCTCTTCTGGAGAGTTCAGAGGAAACAGTTGTTTGGTGTTGGACTCCAGGAGATTACTCCATCATAAAGAAGTTGCGTAGCTGTTTAGTATATTTATTGCATACATATTATACATCCTTGCCTGGAAGATAGTTAGCCTGTTGTAGGAATATTTTGTTATACTTTGCATGCTATAAAGTGTGTATCCTGTTGTTGCATGTGCAGCTTTTCTGTTTAGTAAAAGTATCAATACACTACAGAGGTCAAAGCTTCCTTGGCTTTATTGCAATGTGACCTTACTAGACACAAGCAAAACAAAGGTCTAAGCCAATAGGAATTTTGGGAGATTAGGGGATTGGGAATGAAAATAAAAAATAATAGGAGAACCTTCACATAAAAGACCTCAAAGAAAAGTGTGGGTTCAATTGGACTTTTTAGGCATAAAGGACAGTTGTGGAGACAACCGACATGTTCAAGAAAGTATCTCTGTTTATTTTAAAAACAATATATATATATATATATATATATTGTGAACAATCAAAATTTAATTTAAAAGAAAAACAAGAAATTTTTCTCCTTATAAATACACATTAAGTCTCATTTGATATCCTATCGAGGTTCATACAGTCCAGACAGAGTTTACAGCTAAAAACTAACAGTTATACATATATAAAATAGAGGGAATCAAATATATAGCCGAAACTTAAGTATGTTCTGGTGCTCTACATGTTTCGCGTTTATTAGATAACGCTTCTTCAGGAGCTTATAGCAATGTTATTTCTTCGTGGGTGTGTCCCAGGAGGGGAACAAGGCCACAGAAGGAAACAGGAAGGTTGAAAAAATTAGAAAAAGGCAATTTTTCCAAAAAGGTTACAAATAAAAATGTAGATTTGAGTTGGTGAGACCACTTCCCATTACGTTGAGCCCTAAGGTTTCACATGTAAGATTTAGGTGGATATTTGTGATATATTGTAGCCAAAAAGCGTGTAGTGGTAGATAATCTGGTATCCCGTGCACTTTAAGTGAAGTGGTTCCTTCCAACAATTGTAGCAGACCGATTTCCCGCAAAGTAAAAAACGAGGGGGAACATACAAGGCAGGCTATTCAGCCTGTTCGCCCCTATGATACTTATTGTTTATGTTTTTTATGGCCGCTGTGTTAAAAAAAAAAAAAAAAACATAAACAATAAGTCTGCGGAGCACAGACAAAAATTTATCTCATGAATTACACTGAATAAATCTATACATTTACATCTTCATACCAAACTTGCATAACTGACAATCAGAACAATCTGAACAAACATGTTTAGATAATAAACCTCCCTTGGATGCCATTCTCCAATCTTAAGCCAAATGGAACATTGATGTAGTAAAAAATAAATATTTGAGTTTGGACAAAAGAATGAGTTTCTTACTAGCTACATTTGCAAAACCACACAAATATGACTACCATATTTAAAAGTAATGTCCAATAAAGGCAACTATTTATATATACTTTACAAGAAGACATTCAGAAAAACTTCAAAATCTGATTTACCCAACTATATCATGACCATGAAAGGAACAGATTTGTTCTCAATTAGACTTCTCTCCCACAATTTTTTTGGAACAACAAAGTGGTTAATTTGTTCTTTAGCAAACAGTAAAACCTCACAGCTTGATGGCATTGCAAATGAATACTATAACATTCTAAAACAAGTGATTATCCCCAATCTTACTAGTAAGGTTATGCCTAAGCCCTTGTACACACGGTCGGACTTTCTGACAACCAAATCTGTTGGATTTTGTCCGACGGATTTTGTCTGACGGATTTTGTCCGAAACTGTTGCATACACACGGTCAGACAAAGTTGTCGGAAAATCCGATCGTTCAGAACGTGATGACGTAATTTCCTTACAATGGGACTACGTTCAGGCTAGTAGCCAATAGCTTTGGTCTAGGAATTTGATCTGAGCATGCGTGGCACTTTGTCCGATCGGAATTCTCTACACACAATCGGACAAAGTCCGATCAGATCATGTTGTCAGAACATTTTATAGCCCAGCTGGAAAACTTGGTCCATCAGATACTCCGACAGAAACAGTCCGATGGAGCCCACACACGGTCGGATTATCCGACAACGCGGTCCTATCGGACATTGTCCATCGGAATATCACAAGGGCTAAAAGGTTTTCTTCCTTTGCTCCCATGGCACTCTGGCTTCTGAGAGTAGGAGAAGCTTGAGCTTACACAGTAAAATATATTCCAAAGTGCAGCTCTTATCAAAGTTCAATCATTGAAGAGTATGCTGAAAACACTCTGTGATAGTGAGAGAATTTCCACCATTTCCAATGAGTGCAGAGAAAGGCACGCAATACCCAGGTTTATCAAATCTGCTTACCAGATATCAAATAAGGATGAGCATCAAATATAAATCACAGGGATTATACAGCTTTCACTCTCCAACAAACGAAAAGATAATCTCCAGGAATTGGCCACTCTTAGCCCTTGTACACACGGTCGGAGAATCCGTCGGAATGCGTCCTATCGGACCGTGTTGTCGGATAATCCGACTGTGTGTGGTATGCATCGGACTGATTCTGTCGGAATATCTGTCGGACCCAATTTTTCAACTTGTTGGAAATATTTTCCGACCAACTGGTTCGATCGGACATACTCCGATCATGTGTAGAGAATTTTGATCGGACCAAATACCACGCATGCTCAGATCAAATTCCTACATTAAAGCAATTGGCTACTAGCCAGAACGTAATCCCATCGTAACGAAATTACGTCATCACGTTCTGAATGATCGCATTTTTCGACAAAAAAGTCCGACCGTGTGTATGCAACAGTTTCGGACAAGATCCAACGGACAAAATCCAACGGATTTGGTTGTCGAAATCTCCGACCATGTGTACAGGGGCTTAGCCCTTGTACACACGATCGGAGATTCCGACGGAATGTGTCCGATCGGAGCGTTTTGTCGGATATTTCGACTGTGTGTGGTCTGCATCGGACTGTTTCCGTCGGAATATCCGGCGGACCAAATTTTCCAACTTGCCGGAAATATTTTCCGACAAAATGCTCCGATCGGACATACTCCGATCATGTGTAGAGAATTCCGATCAGACAAAGTGCCACGCATGCTCAGATCAAATTCTTACATTAAAGCTATTGGCTACTAGCCTGAACGTAGTCCCGTCGTAACGAAATAACATCATCACGTTCTGAACAATCGGATTTTCCGGCAACTTCGTCCGACCATGTGTATACAACAGTTTCGGACAAAATCCGTTGGACAAAATCCGACGGATTTGGTTGTCGGAATCTCCGACCGTGTGTACAAGGGCTTAGCAGGTGTCAATCTCTCACAACAAGTGTAGGTGTATCCAAGAAGCAATCAGGATAACCCATAAAAAGGTTAAATAGGATGAGTTCAGTATGTGGTGAAAATCGCCAGTCCTGGAGTCTCATAAATGTCTTCCCTTTGCAGCCTGGGGCACTGGTGTGATCTTACAGGGATCCAGAGAATGCTGGGAACCAGGAGGCAGGAAGCAAGAAGCAGCTAGTCATGACTTCACAGGAACAGGAAATGTGATTATTCACAGTGGCAGGGAATGGTAATTCATTTCGAAGCTACAGCTTCTTCATCAGACCACACCACACAGACATCAGGTGACCTTGTTTACCCTTCAGCTCTTTCTCCTTGTAACATGCACTCTCTATCACTCCTTTTTACAGCTCTCTCCTCTATCCTTAAACTCTCTCTCCTTCACCACTCTTCTCCCTCCACAGCATATATATATCACCCTCACTTCTGTCCTCTCCTTATTACTGTACCCACCAACTCCTGCTAATTCTGAATCCACACACACACAAAAAACCTTCGGACATGTCCCTTCATATAAATCCCACTCCCATATTACCTCCCTTGCCTGCCTGCTTCTCCTAACCTCTGGAGATATATCCCCAAACCCCGGGCCTCCATCATTTAACTGTACCCCAATGCACCCATCACCCTGCATCATCTGGCAGCAGCCGCAATACACACAATTTGGTTCCCATTTCTATTCTTTCCAAGACCAGACATCCTTTCTCTTTTGCCCTTTGGAATTCCCGCTCTGTCTGTAACAAATTCACCTCTCTCCATGACCTCTTTATCGCTAACTCATTTAATCTACTCGCCATTACCGAAACCTGGCTTCATGAATCCGACCCTGCGTCTTCTGCTGTCCTGTCCCATGGTGGTCCTCTCTGGACTCATTTCCCAGATTTTGTGAATTATTATTATTTTTTTGTGAATTAAATAACTTGTAGAGTGCACAACGCGAACTGAATCGCCTCAAGGCGCTGGAATCCATACATCTATAATACATTTCAATCTAAGAACCGTCCGCCGACCTTCCCTCAGAATCCCAGCGGGTGAGACGCCACCACCCCGCCGTTCTCTACCAGAGCGGAGGAGACTGAACGCAAGTTTCTGAAGAGAGCGGATCCCCCTCCTCCACCACGCAGGCTCTTCAGGTTTCCCCGGACGCGCTCCGCTGCCTCCGCACACCAAATGTCACACAGGATCTTCTCATGGACGGCGGTGGGAAGACCCTCCGAGAGAGCGCGAGATGACCTGGAGAGCACTACGATCATGGCGTACAGATCAATGGCGGCATCAGCGATTCTGTGCAGTATGAACTGTTCATCCATAATCTTCTTCCCGTATTTCACCAGAACTTCCTCCACCACCAATCCGAACTCTTCCAGAGCGCCAACAGCCAGTCCTGCACTCTTCTCCATCTCTGGGTGGACGTGTCCTTTAAGGGTGAGTCCCGTTCCCAGACCGGCCTTCCTTCTGGCTCTCCGCACCCCCTCGCTCAGCAGTAGTTGGGGGTCCCTCAGTGGATTGGAGAGGGCCTTCTGGAGAGATTTCAGCTCCTTTCCAGCGCTCTGCAATCCATTGAGGGCAACAAACAGCCTGAGGATGTCATTGGCTCCTTCAAAGATTCGGAAAATGCGCAAATCGCGGAGAACGCGTTCCACTCCACAGTCCTTCATGAATCCGGTTCCTCCCAGAACTTGGATACATTCATCGGTCACCGCCCACGCCGCTTCCGAGCCGAAGACTTTACTGATGGCGGCTTCTATCTGGAAGTCCTTCGCCCCGGAATCCATGTTTGCGCTGATCATGTACGCCATCGACTCGGTGACGTACTGCAAGACCGCCATCCGCGCCAACTTCTCCTGAATGACGCCAAACGTGTGCAGCTTACTTCCAAAATTCCAAACTGCGTGCGATTGGTGGCGTGATCCACCGCTCTCTGGATCATTGCCTTCATGGTTCCGGCCATCCCGAAGCGGCCATTGTTGAGGATATTCATCGCCACCTTGAACCCGTTTCCCTCGCCTCCGAGTACATTCTCCGCCGGGACTCGGACGTCATCGAAGTGCAGAGCGGCGGTGTTACTGGCCCGGATACCCAACTTCTTATCCGGGGGGCCATGTGACACGCCTTCTCCCCTCTCCACGATGAACGCCGTGATCTTCTCCTTCATCTCTCCACTGGACGGGTCAGGGATTTGAGTTTTGGCAAAAACCGTGAACAGGTCAGCGATTCCTCCGTTACTGATCCAGAGTTTGCCTCCATTTATGGTATAGAAGCTTCCGCAGGGGCTCTTCTTTGCTGTGGTTCGGATGGATGCGGCGTCAGATCCGCTGGACGGTTCCGTCAGACAATAAGCTGCAATCGTTTCACCTGAGGCCAGTCGGGGCAGATACTTCTTCTTCTGCTCTTCTGTCCCATATAGGAGGATTCCCTTGAAGCCGATGGACTGGTGAGCACCGAGAGTGATGCCAACACCGAGATCGTGGGACCCGACAACCTCCACCAGGCGGGCGTACTGGGTGTTATTCAGTCCCATCCCCCCCAAATCCACCGGGACCTGCAGACCAAATGCTCCGAGTTCCTTCAGGCCTTCCATTGTCTTCTCCTCCACCATCTCCAGCTCATCGTTCTGCATCGGGTTATTCACCTCCTGGAAGAAACGCGAAACCGGACCGACCAATTTGCCGAGGAACTGAGACTGATCTTCACTCAGCACGGAGGGGAATGGGAAGACTTGCTCTGCGTGGATGAGGCCATTGAACATCCCAACCGCAAACGACCGCGACTCCACCTCAGTCTTGTGGGACACGCGGATAGTTTGTGATGCGGCTTCTGACGGCGACACTCCATCCTTCTCCACAACCGTCTCTACAGTTTGGGCGTAACATCTTACACTGGCGGCCGGCAACCTGAGGACGGATCGGGATAATCGGATCATGTCGGGCGATGTGTCTCCAGAAGGTCAGGATCAAGTGGATGAAAAGGGGGAGGTGTCAGAATCCTTCTAGCCCTACATAGCACCTTTCAGGTACTTCAAAAAACTCCCTCTCTGTCACTCTCTTCTTTCCAAGCACACTGCATTTGTCTCTTCACTCCAGTTTCTCTAAGGATAGCTGTGATCTACAGGCCCCCTGGACCAGTATCAACCTTTCTTGATGACTTATTTGCCTGGCTACCCTATTTTCTTTCTTCTGAAATCCCCACAATCATTCTGGGTCACTTCAACATCCCCCATTAATACTGACACTCCTGCCGCTTCAAACTTCTCAGCCTAACCTCCTCCTTTGACCTGAAGCAGGACCTGAGCACTCCTACTCACTCTGAAGGCAGTACCCTTGACCTTGTTTTCTCTCACATTTGCACTCCATGCAACCTCTCTCACTACCCATTACCTCTCTCTGATCACTACCTTATTAGTGCCTGCAGATGAAGACCAGATGAAGACCAGAAGACTTGCAGCATGAAGTAGCAGCCATTTGCAGGACTGTAGTCACAGAGCAGGTCACAGCTGGTCGCAGGACTGTGGTGGCAGACACTCGTATGGTAGCGCCGAGCCGAGCAGGGCACAGAAGCAGGGATGTCAGGAAAGCCGGGTTCGTCAACAGGAGGGCAGTAGGCGAGAATTTCCGAGGTTGGCAGGTTTAGACGTTCTGGCCGACCCTCTGTGGCCACGCCGGATTCCCGGAATACGCTGGTGGTGGAGGGCGGCTAGCTGGCGGCTGTTAGGCCCCCCCCTCTACCCCAGCGACGGGATGGCGTCCACTCTTCAGATAATTTTTATACCAGAGTAGTCCCAACGCCTACAAGCCTGTTTCCTTTTTTTTTTTTACCCTTGCAACTATAAGGTTTCACCAGCCTACCCACTATATGTATGCCCGTGACATTCTTCCATTTTCTACGACTCTGTGACCTCTTTCTTTATGAATGCCTATTTGTTCAACTTACCTGCTGTTAAACTGACCCTAAGGCGGCTTTTATGCAGCCGATAGGTATTGCACTTAAATGTGATGTTGAGCTTGTCTTGTATTTCATGTTTCTGTTTCTGTTATATTGCAATAAATACTGATTATACAACAGGCGGGCAGTAGGGTACAGGCACATCAGGCTGAAGCAGGTCAGGGAGGAAGCCGGAGTCATCAACAGGCAGGCAGCAGGGTACTTGAGCATCAGGCAGAGACAGGTCAGGTGGGGAGACGGGATCAGGAGCCAGGAATCAGACAGGTAGAGTCCAGAAGCCAGGTCAACGGGAGCCAGGGTCAGCAATGGGATCAAACAGAACAGCACAGGTTTTGGGGTAGCAGGATACAGCTGAAGACCAATCAGCACAGACTGGTGGCCGGGACCCCTTTAAATAGGCTGCCTGGCGCATAAGCGCATACGGGTATTACTTCCCTCTTTCAACCCCATCACTATAGACGAGGTTGCTAAACTACTTGCTAACGCCCACCTTACCACCTGCCCTCTGGATCCTGTTCCCTCGCAAATGTTACGTTCACCCTCTGGCTCTATGCTACACTCTCTAACCCACGTCTTCAATCTCTCCCTCTCTGCCATCTTCCCCAATTCTCTTAAACATGCACTTGTCAGACCCATACTTAAAAAGCCCTCACTGGACCTATTCAATCTTAACAATCTACGCCCCATCTCCTTGCTCTCCTTCTTATCCAAACTCTCTGAATGTCTGGTCTACAACTGACTGAGCATCCACCTTGCTGATAATAGCCTTCTTGATCCCCTTCAGTCTGGATTTCGTCCTCAACACTCCACAGAAACTGCTCTCCTAAAACTAACAAACGGCCAAAACCAATTGACACTATTCTGTACTCCTACTCCTGGACCTCTCTGCTGCCTGTGATACGGTTGTCCACCCCCTCTTCCTCAAAAAACTCCACACCTTTGGTCTCTGTGACTGTACTCTTTGCTGGTTCTCTTCCTACTTATCCAACCACACCTTTAGCGTTTATTACAACTCTACTTCCTCCTCTCCTCTTCCTTCCTCTGTTGGAGTCCCTGAAGGTTCTGTTCTTGGACCTCTCCTATTTTCAATCTACACCTCCTCCCTGGGTCAGCTGATAGCCTCCCATGGCTTCCAATACCACCTCTACGCTAACGAAACCCAAATCTAGTTCCTTAACCCTCAGCTCACTCCCTCTGTCTCCTCACGTATTATTAATTTACTATCAGATATATCAGTCTGAATGCCACACCACTTCCTCAAACTAGATCTATCCAAAACTGAACTTATAATTTTTACCTCCCTCATATGCCCTTCCTTACCCCTGATCTCGCTGTCAAAATCGATGGCAACTATAAGCCCATCCCCGCATGCCAAGGTTCTAGGTGTAGTCCTGAACTCTCCTTTAAGCACCACGTCCAATCACTGTCCAAATCTTGCCGCCTCTTGCCGCCTCAACCTCTGCAACATCTCCAAAATACGCCCCTTTCTAACCAATGACACAACAAAGCTCTTATTTCACTCGCTTGTCATCTCTTGCCTTGACTACTGCAACTGCCTTCTCATTGGCTTACCTCTACGTAGTATATCACCTCTTCAATCCATCATGAATGCTGCTGCCAGACTCATCCACCTTACCAATCGCTCTGTGTCTGCTACTCCTCTCTGTCAATTCCTCCACTGACTTCCTCTCATCAAACAAATTAAATTCAAAACACTAACAACTATTTACAAAGCCATCCACAATTTAGCCCCCAGCTACATCACTAGCCTAGTCTCTAAATACCAACCTACTCATTCTTTTCGTTCCTCTCAAGACCTTCTGCTCTCTAGCTCCCTCGTCACCTCCTCCCATGCTCGCCTCCAGGACTTTTCTAAAGCCTCTCCATTCCTATGGAATTCCTTACCCAAATCTGTCCGCTTATCTCCTACTCTATTAGCTTTTAGATGATCCCTGATTTTCTTCATTAGCTCACCCCCCACAGTTATTACCGTTTGTTCCACTTGACCCTCCCTTCTAGACTGTAAGCTCTAATGAGCAGGGCCCTCTGATCCCACCTGTATTGATTTGTATTGTAAGTGTACTGTCTGCCTCATGTTGTAAAGCGCTGCTCAAACTGTTGGCGCTATATAAATCCTGTATTATAATAATAATAATAATAATAATTTAAGGGCAAAAATGGCATGTTACTACTTGTAAGGTTATGATAGTGGGATTGTCGTCACATCCTCCCTGTTTCCCTCCTCATTGGGCGCCAAGCAAGGGTCACATGAAAGATCTACCCTTGGGTGGGTTTTCTGAACTACATAAGGCACTTTGTACAGGGTCACTGCCATACACATGGGGTACCTTTACTTGAGCCACGCTCACAACCCAGTAGATAACAAACATGAATTAAATCTAGTAAACTCTCTTGATGTCATTTGAATTAACATGATCATTTGAGCATTTAGGAGAGACACGCAGAGCCAATGCCCTCTCCACCCGTCCAGCGTATCATTGCTACCTCACTCCCAGTAACACTCCCATGGGATCCCGCCGTGCACCTAGTGCGGATTCCATGCATGCACCTCTCTAAACTCTTCTGTACCTGTGTACAGGATGAGGGACCCGGCAGGGCAGATCTACTTCCGTCGCTATGTGAGATGGATCGCAGACGAAGGAGTGCCGACATCTCCCTTGCTGCAAGAGGCTATCTCACCTGCCACATATACACGCTTAAGGACAGGCGAGTTTCTGTTACCTTAGGTAACCACTTGCTTGTACTCCACATTGTGTTAACTCTTATGGAGCTGTCTTCATACCCTAATGGGGGATTTTAACTATCCAGACTGGGCGGAGGGAACCGCGCATTCATCTAAGACATGCCAGTTCCTAAATATATTGCAGGACAATTTTATGGGTCAGATGGTAGATGCACCAACTAGAAATAAAGCATTACTGGATCTACTGATTACCAACAATACAGACCTGATCACGGATGTGGAAATACAGGGCAATTTAGGTAACAGCGATCACAGGTCAATTGGCTTCAGTATAAACCACACAAATAGGAAAAATAAGTGGATTACAAAGACCCTAAATTTCAAAAGCCAACTTCCCTAAGCTACGAACCTTGCTAGAAGGCATAAATTGGAATAAAATCTTAGGAACAAAGAACACGGAGCAGAGATGGGTTTACTTTAAGAGCATATTAAATCAGGGCATTACCCAATGCATCCCATTGGTTAATACATTTAAAAGAGCGAATAAAAGTCCTGGATGGCTTAACTCCAATGCAAAAATGCAGATAAAAGCAAAGGAGAAGGCCTTCAAAAAATACAAGGTTGAGGGATCATCATCAGCATTCAGACTTTATAAAGAATTCAACAAGAAATGTAAGGGAGCAATGCAGGAAAGCACAAAAAATCCCAAGAAATTCTTTAAGTATGTAAACAGTAAAAAAGGGAGGACAGACCATATTGGCATCATAAAGAATGAGGAAGGACATCTGGTTACAAAGGATGGGGAGATGGCGAAGGTATTGAATTTATTTTTATCCTCAGTCTTCTCAAGGGAATTGGGAAGCTTCAGTAACCAAAACTGCAGTGTTTATCCTCAAGACACATCACAGGAAGCACCTCCATGGTTAACAGAGGACAGAATTACAATTAGAATTGGGAAACTTAACATGAATAAATCACCGGAGGGTACTTAGGGAACTCAGTTAAGTAATTGCCAGACCGTTGTTCCTAATTTTTTACTGACAGTCTACTGACTGGAATGGTACCAGCTGATTGGAGAAAAGCCAATCTAGCATCAATATTTAAAAAGGGCCCAAAATACATCCCTGGGAATTACAGACCAGTTAGCCTAACATCAATAGTATGTAAACTCTTGGAGGGGGTGATAAGGGACTATATACAAGATTTTAGTAATGAGAATGGTATAATTAGTTGTAATCAGCATGGATTCATGAAGAATCGTTCTTGCCAAACCAATCTATTAACTTTCTATGAGGAGGTGAGTTACCATCTAGATAAAGGAAGGCCCGTAGATATGGTGTATCTGGATTTTGCAAAAGCATTTGACATGGTTCCCCATAAACGTTTACTGTACAAAATAAGGTCCGTTGGCATGGACCATAGGGTGAGTACATGGATTGAAAACTGGCTACTAGGGCGAGTTACTCGGAATGGTCAGGGGTGGGTAATGGGGTCCCCCAGGGTTCTGTGCTGGGACCAATCCTGTTTAATTTGTTCATAAATTACCTGGAGGATGGGGTAAACAGTTCAATCTCTGTATTTGCGGACGATACTAAGCTAAGCAGGGCAATAACTTCTCCGCAGGATGTAGAAACCTTTCAAAAAGATCTGAACAAATTAATGGGGTGGAAAATGAGGTTCAATGTAGAAAAATGTAAAATAATGCATTTGGGTGGCAAAAATATGAATGCAATCTATACAATGGAGGGAGAAACTCTGGGGGAATCTAGGATGGAAAAAGGACCTGGGGGTCCAAGTAGATGATAGGCTCAGCAATGGCAGGCAATGCCAAGCTGCTGCTAACAAAGCAAACAGAATATTGACATGCATTAAAAAGTCGATTAATTCCAGAGATAAAACGATAATTCTCCGGCTTTACAAGACTCTGGTCCGGCTGCACCTAGAGCATGCACTGGAAATGGAGTGAGTACAAAGAAGGGCAATAAAGCTAATAAAGGGTCTGAAGGATATTAGTTATGAGGAAGGTTGCAAACACTGAACTTATTCTCTCTGGAGAAGAGACGTTTGAGAGGGGATATGATTTCAATATAAGAATACCATACCGGTGACCGAACAATAGGGATAAAACTTTTTTGCAGAAGGAAAGTTTAACAAGACTTCTGGCCACTCATTAAAATTAGAAGAAAAGAGGTGTATCCTTAAATTATGTAGAGGGTTCTTTACTGTAAGAGCGGCAAGGATGTGGAATTCCCTTCCGCAGGCGGTGGTCTCATCGGGGGGCATTGATAGTTTCAAGAAACTATTAGATAAGCACCTGAAACGACCACAACATACAGGGACATACAATGTAATACTGACATATAATCACACACATAGGTTGGACTTGATGGACTTGTGTCTTTTTTCAACTTCACCTACTATGTAACTATGTAATGTGCTTAACCACTTCAGCCCCGGAAGGTTTTACCCCCTTAATGACCAGTCCATTTTTTGCGATTTGGCACTGCGTTAATTTAGCTGACATTTGCGTGGTTGTGGGATGCTGTACCCAAAAAAAATTGATGCCTTTTTTTTCCACAAACAGAGCTTTCTTTTGGTGGTATTTGATCAACTCTGTGGTTTTTATTTTTTGCGCTATAAACAAAAAGACTGTCAATTTTGAAAAAAAAACTATATTTTTTATTTTCTGCTATAAAACCTAACCAATTAAAGAAAAATTAAAAATGTAATTTCTTCATCAATTTAGCCCAATATATATTCTGCTACCTATTTTTGGTAAAAAAAACAAACAATAAGTGTATATTGATTGGCTTGCACAAAAGTTAAAGCATCTACAAAATAAGGGATAGATTTATGGGATATTTTTTTTTTTTTTACTAGTGTTGGCAGTGATCAGTGATTTTTAGTGGGACTGTGATATTGCGGCAGACAAATCAGATACCTAACTGACATTTCTGACACATTTTATTACTAATAATACTGGCAGGGAAGGGGTTAACATTAGGGGTCATCAAAGGTTTTTATGTGTTTTATGGTCAGGCAAGGCACTGACACCTTTGCAGCCATTGTGCTATATGCTGGGTGTTCAGTGTGCCCCTGTATATTTAGGAAGGGGTGGCTCCCCTTCAATCCACCTGCTCTCACCTATCCATCAGAATGCATGTGCCTCCACTGTGGGGACTCTTATAAGTTAGTGTTAGGTACCACAGATACCAGGGTGCCTTAACGAGGCTCTGTTTCTTACGCATGCATTTGCAAATGTGTGCAGACTAAACCCCTGCTTTTAATGTACACTGCTAGACAGGTTTACTTGTTTGTCTGCGGGCTGGTCGGCGAGTTAAGTTTTTTTTTCCTTGGATTTATCCTTGGCCTTGTTTATAAGTGATCAAAGGGTTAACTGTGTTCTCTGTGTGTTTTACTAACTGTATGGGGGTGGGCAGTCTGGGATAACACAGAGATACATCTTCCTGTATAGCAGAAAGACAAAATCTCAATGAAATCCCCTGTCAGAATGGAGATCTGCTCTGTTTACTTTGGCAGATTCCCATTCTATCTCTGCAGGAATTGATCAGGGCGGCTATTGAGTGCGTCGGACCTGGTGATTGGCTCCACCATTGGCCAATCTGCGAGCGTGCGCTGACAGAAGCTAGTGCACAAATCGCTGTACCAGAATGGCAATTCGAGCAGCCAAGCCACCTTGCCACATTATAACTGCGGCGGGTGGTCGGCAAGTGATTAATGACCCAAGACAGACTATATGTGTTGGTGCCTTACACCCTTTGAGTAACTTCAGACCAGACGTGAACAAAGTTTCAAAGCTTTACTTGAAAAAGTGCAAGAACATCACAATGTCCAACATGCAAGAACAGTATTTCTCCCACATCACTAATTCTAACTCAAGCTATGTTCTGCTCCAGCATACCTGCAAAGGTATAGTCCATGTATGAACAGGGACTCCCTTAGTGGCTCCTTCTAGTATTGGAATTTTTGGGGATGAGCCTTAGGCCGCGTACACACGCGGGGACTGTTCGCCCAACTTTGTTCGTCAAACAGTTTGAGCGGACAGTCCGCTCAAAATTAGCATGGACGGACTTGGCCACACACGACAAACGAACAGTCCGCTGAAACTTGCGCGATGACGTGAACGGCACGTACGACGGGACTAGAAATACGACGTCCTATACACTGCAATGCAACCTTCGGCGTGTAAATCCTTTCTGAGCATGCGCGGAACTTAGTTTGACGAACAAGCCTACACACGGGCGGACTGTCTGCTCAAACCAAGTTTCAGCGGACAGTTTTACGGAATTTCCGAAAAACTTTGTTCGTCAGACTGTCCGCTGAAACTGTCCGCTGAAGCCCACACACGAGCGGACTGTCCGCTGAAACACTGTTCAGCGGACAAAGTTGAGCGAACAGTCCCCGCGTGTGTACGCAGCCTTAGGTATGAACCCGTTTGCATACTGTCCTATAGACTGATCTCACTTCTAATCCAGGACTGTAAGATGTTAACACAAATATAAGCTAGCAGGGAATAACAGCCTTTATCTCCCTGTGCTTTCAATAGACACTTTACCAAGTGAGGAGCCATGCTCTAGGCTGTGCACTGTAAAACCCACCACTCTGCACCACTCTATGCTACGTAGACTTGGTGCAGATATATACTTTTACAGGATACACTAGTTTTCTACAACTGGTTACTCCATTACCAAAACCTATTTTTTGTTGTTGGTTTTATTTACAATTACACCGCATACTTCCAAAATCGTACTTGCTGTGCTTTATTCTATTTCATTATAATGAGAACCCATCATGAGAAGCTTCTTTTTTCTATAACCTTTGAGAATTGTCAAATGCAAGAAAAAGATACAACATCTTTTGTCTGCAGGTGACCTATTACTAATCAGCAATCCTAAAAATGCCTCACTAGCAGGGCAGGACTTAGGGTGGTGGGGGCCCCTGGGCTTGAGTCACTTTCGGACTCTACCTTCTATACATTACAGTGTTTATCGGCGTATAACACGCACCCCAAGTTTAGGAGGACATTTTAAGGAAAAAAACTTTTAGGATGGAAGTTTATTTAAATGCCCATCAATGCAGCCTTATCAGTGTCCATCTGCTGCCTGGTCTAGTGTCATCTGCAGCCTTGTCATTGCAGTCTTGAAGTTTAAAAATGGCGCCACCGAGATACAGTGTCCTGTGTATCTCGGTGGCTCTCGGCTCCTCTTGCAGTCCCGAGCGGAGCCGAGAGTAGCCAAGTGTACTCTGCTGGGCTCACATTCACGCCCAGCCCTGTGTTATGTCCATCATAGGGCAGGACTGGGCGTGACTATGAGCGAAGCCGAGCACACGGCGGGGAACACGTGGCCCCCTATTGGGTGGGGCCCATGGGCTTGAGCCCAGTCAAGCCCAATGGTAAGTCCAGCCCTGCTCACTAGTATTCTTGCAAGCTACTAACTGCGTAAAAAAAAAGAAAAAAAAAGATTTATTTCTTCTTCAAGCTACTCAGTTTTGTTTGGAACACAATTATTTTTCATTCGATGGCGACTTTTATCTACAAAAACAGGGGACTGCCATGGGGGCAAATTTTTCCCTGAGTTACACTAACCTAACCATGGAGCTGTGGGAGACCAGGTGGTTGGTTATAGATAACCCTTACTCGGCGCACCTAGTCTTCTACGGCAGATTTATAGATGATATTATTATTATTTGGGATGGAGCAGAGAATTTAGTTCAAAACTTTGTAGCGTATTGTAACACCAACCCCTTTGGCTTAAAGTTCACTTCAGACATGGATCCCGATTCCATATTTTTTTTTGATTTGGAACTTTCTCATTCAGATAGCACCATCCAGGCGAAGAACTATTTCAAGCCGACAGCTGGAAATTCATTTCTACATTATTCTAGCTGCCATCACCCCAGGTGGGTAAATAATGTCCCTAAAAGCCAGTTCCATCGACTTAGGTGTAACTGTACCAAGTTGGATGATTATAATTCCCAGTGCTTAATACTTAAAAAGAAGTTTGTGGACAAACATTACCCCCCCCAATTTTATAGATGAAGCCTGTGCGTCGGTCCAAACTGAAAATATGCCAACCCCTTCTACTAAACATGCCTCTGATCCGTCTATACGGTATATCACACAGTACATGGCGATTATAAGAAAATGGAGTGTATTTTTAAAAAACATTGGTCCATCTTGACTCAAGATCCCCATTTATCTACAATTATTCCTGATAATCACAAATTTGCCTATAGAAGGGCTCCTAGCATCAAGAGCAAAATTGCCACAAGTAAAATGAGGCCTCAGACTAAACACCACCAATTAAGACAACTCACGCTCATTCCCCTTGTAGGGATGTTTCGTTGTAACAAAGCATTATGCCTTACCTGCTCGTTTGTTCCTCATGGCAAAAAATCTTTTACCATCAATGGCAAAACTTTCACTCTCAGTTCATTTTACAACTGTTCTACCTCATACGTAGTGTACTGTATCTCTTGCCCCTGTGGCCTTCTCTACGTTGGGAGAACTATAAGGGCATTGAGAGACAGATTTGGTGATCATCGCAGAGCTGTACAGACCAACAACCCCAAATACAGTGTCGCACGTCACTTTACTACCCATCATCATAGTAAGACCTCGGATATGGGCAATTGAATCCATACCTGACAAATATTCTCGTGCTGAGAGATTTTCTCTTCTTTGTAGGCTAGAAATGTTTTGGATTTATACTTTAAATAGCTTATCGCCTCATGGATTAAATGAAGAAATTGAAATCAACACCATCATTTAGTTATGTGCATTTTTCTGTACGCATGTCTTTTTTATTTAACAACACCCGTTTTTATGAATTAGATGTTTTGAGGTCCTCTGAAGGCCGTACTTATAGTGGATCCAGTTTTTTAGCTTGTGCTTCTCTACAAATGCACACTAATTTTAAATCCTCTTATGTGTATGTGTGCATGCATGTATGTGCGTATATATATATATATATATATATATATATATATACATGAATCTCTTTTTTATATATATATTGTGTGTGTTTTTACACGCATATGTGGTTTACGTGTGTGCGCATGTATGTGCACATCCATTGGTATTCACGTGATGTACGTGTACACACACACACACACACACATATATATATATATAGGAATTTTTTAATTATTATTAAATTATTTTTAGATACATATTCTTAATAATAATTTGTTTATTTACATTTGGCTTACATTAAGAGAGGCAAATATATATATATATATATATATATATATATATATATATATATATATATATATAAATATATATATGTATGGCCGTATGCATGTATATATAAATCCGTTTAAATGTTGTTGTTTTTTTTAATTAAGTTTGACTTTTCAAAATAATTATTTTTGCTCATTTATTATTCACGTGTCCAGCTTTCATGTATTCTTCCATCTGTATGTATTTATTGTTTATTTTTATTTTTTATTTTATTAATCTATTATTTATTTGATGCCTCCCACAGTCTATATTAACAAGTTCTAATTGAATTACTATTTGGGTCCGCCCCCGTATCCTGCCCTCCTAGTGTTTTTAAGACACGTCTTTCTCTCCCGGTTGCCAGATCTGAAAAAGTAGCGGAGCTGTGAAATGCGTTATTCTATTGGCTACCTGTATCACATGGCTTCTGGTGACTTACGGTTTCCGATGTTTGCATTCCAAGCTGGAGCGCACCTCGGGGTCCGACTTCGGTTCACGTCTGACGGGCGGCACACTCGCCTGCCCTCTCTATTGGGTATTCCGGATTTACCCTGAGACTCTACGGCCACACCACCAGCCATCCTACAGGCGAACGCTGTATATTACATCTAGCCAGCCCCTAACGTTGGAAAGTAACCTGGACCGCCGAAGCACCTTGTCCTTCGAATGACATCTGACGCACCTGATACATCTGTATTAATCCTATGTTTGTGAGTAGCCTTTTGGCTCAGCTTTTTAATTTGATTAAATTGTGAATTTTAATGCTGCACTTAGTTCGGCGCACCTGGTCTTTTCTTTTTCTTATCAAGATACTAAATGCATCATATCAGTTTCTTTGTTCTTATCAAACCTAAACAAATCTGAATGGTCCCTCAAACCTTCACTGGACAGGAGTTTCCTCTGTGAGTTGCTAAGAGATCTGTCCGAACTACAGGGAATAAATATAATTTGATACCTTGATTAAAGGAGAAGTGTGGGATTACAAAAAAAAACATACATACTAATGTATGTGGATGTAGGATTAGTCCGATGCTGCAGCTGTTGCCCACCTGGCTCTAAGACCAAGAACTGAATCAATCACATGACCGTTGATCGCTCAGTGTTCCATCTCCATTGAGCAGAGCATGGTGACTGTCAGTCACTGGCTCTATGTTCTGCCACTTCAGCGCTCACTGGAGCACTGGGGTATGCAGGGGGCCAGAGGAGCTGGCTCAAGCTGCCAATCAGGCATCTGGGTGGATCCCAACATTATTGTTGGGATGCCTGCAAAGCCTTGACCGGCTCTGTGATGTCAGCTGACATATAGCTCACAGGAGTACAGAACTAATTGCACTCTTTTGACCCAGAAGAGAAGTATGGCCAATAGGGTTTTGGCCATACTTCTCTTTAAAGTTCTTGCATTATGAAGACTCTTTATTCTCTCCTTTGCAGTCAGCACAAAATGGCTATACATACTCGTCAATCCATGGCAGGTTATGCTCAAGATATAAGAAGAGGGATGCTCTATGACAGCCTTTCTCAACCTCTTTACATCAGGGAAACCCTTAAAATAGTTTGAGGGAAACCCCTCCTAACATTATACAATTAAGGTCAGTGGAAAAAATGCTCCCCTTACAGTGTGTGTCAAAACGTCACCCTAAAAAAAGCTAAAAAAAATAATAAACGCTTGAAAACCCTATTGCAAAAATGTTAAAGAAACTCACTGCAAAGCTACTGCCATTTTTATAACATTATCTTAACGTCCAATGTGCATGAGGCCTAAAATTAACCATGCTGGGCAAAGGAAAAGTTCAGTTCGCCCCTCCCCAGAAACATATAGTTGGCTTTATTGCTCTTCCATCTTTCTGTTCAACTGCCGAGTCTGAATTTGAGGAAAGAAAGGCCTATGTAAGTACCAACTGACTAGTCTGATTTCACACAGAACTATGTGACAGAGCTGGGCAAATCACAAGGCATAAGTGCTGTTTAATCAAAGTAGGGAAGTGTGCCTCTCACCTGTGCATCATAAAGTGTGGTCTCTATGAGCAACTAAGGGAAGGGAGTAGATAAATGTATTGTCCCTGGACATGTCAAGGAACCCTGTGAGTTGTGAGAAAAATAATGAAAGGGCATCCTGAACATGGTGAGTAAATCCACTACACTCCACCTGTCAGGGAAATAGGCGCAACCTCGTGAGGTACGTTTGTGTTAACGCGCGTCAGCGCACATGGAGGCGCAATGTAGTTCCAAGACGAACGCCCGACGCTACGTCTGATCAAGCGTGCGTGCGTACGTGGTGGTGATACGAACGCATAACGTACTCGACGTAGGCGTACGAACGCCTTGGCGCGCTCAGGACGTGACCTAGGCACCTTGCCTATTTAAACGTTCGCCTGACAGTGCTGCATCGCTGGATTATTGTCAGCTCTCCTGTGTACCTGTGTCCGTGATTCCTGCTGTCTGATCTCCTGTGTACTGACCCGGCTTGTTTTGACCTGCTCCTGTTGTTCTCCTGGCTCTTACCTCTGGCTTGTACCCGACGTCCCTTGTCTGCTCCCTGCACCCAATCCCGGCTTGGCTTAGACTCCTGCTCTCCGGTCTTCAGCTCAGGACCCGTTGCTCTGATCCTAGGACTGATCTTCTGTGCTTGACCCTCGGCTTGGCCTTGACTCTGCTACTGGACTTCTGTTATCCCTCTCTTGGACTTCCTAGCACGGTTGCCCCCGGAGACTTGTTTACTCAGCTCTTGTCATCTGCTGCTGCTACCTGGCAACCTGTGCTACTGTGGGCACTGCATCCCTGTGTCATCTTCAGGGTTGTGCTGCACTCGGCCGCAAGGGGAGCCCTCTCAGCATCTCGGCCTCGCTCCCAGATTGTGACAGTATAATCCAGCCATGTCAGAGGCCGACAGAGGTGACTCCCCAATGGAGGCCATTCTACAAGAAGTCATGGCCCTTACCCCAGCTATTCAGGAACTCCAAGAAAGATACCTCTGGCTGAAGGAACATCTGCAGCACTCTCCTGAGCCACCCATCTCCTCCGGCCAAGTTTCTGCTCCCGTAATTTCGACCTCTCGAGAACCACGAGTTCCAGCCCCAGAGCGCTTTTATGGGGACTGAAGAAAATTCAGATCCTTCAAGAACTCGTGTTATCTATACTTCTCCCTGCAACCTCAGACTTTTTCTTCTGAAGCGACCAAAGTGGGTTTCACTATTTCACTATTAAGGGACGATCCCCAGACGTGGGCCCATGGCCTGCTGGAGCAATGCAGCCCTTCTGTGAATACTTTGGATCAGTTCTTCAAAGCTATGGCACGCCTATATGATGACCCCTTATGGACAACAACAGCTGAAGCAACTTAGTACGCCCTTCGCCAGGGTGAGCGGCCGGCAGAGGACTATACAGTGGAATTCCGCACATGGTGTACCGATTCCGGCTGGAATGAAGCAGCACTAAGATATCAATATCGGGTGGGGTTGTCTGAAGTCCTCAAGGACGAGCTAGCCAGATTAGAGGTTCCCTCTACTCTTGAGGATCTTATCCAACTCACTATCCAGCTCGACAGGCGTCTACGGGAACGCCAGTCTGAACGCGCTCGGACTCCTTGTTCTATCCAGGCTCCACCTTCGGTTTGCCCAGCGGCAACTTCTGTTCTGGATGGCATGTTCCGTCCCGCCTTAACCTCTGAAGAGAGACTTCATCGCCGACACTCACACCTTTGTTTCTATTGTGGGGAATCAGGACATTTCATAAACAACTGCCCCACAAGACCAAGTAAACCAATCCTCCGTACTCCATTTCACCTTCAAGTAACGAAGTCGGCTTCAGCCCATATCACCCTTCCTGTCACGTTGATGGTGGCAGGCAAAGGAGTTCTTCTACAGGCAATACTTGACTCCGGGGCCTGTAGCTGTTTTCTGGATTTAACCCTGGCTAAGAGTCTGGCTCTTCCACTCAATCTCAAGAAACAGAGATTGACTGTCCATCTGGCCGATGGCTCCTTACCTAGCTCTGGCCATGTCACCAGGGAAACAATACCCATCCTGACGATCACCGATTCAGGTCATCGGGAATTCCTTAAGTTCGATGTTCTGAGTTCTCTGATGTTCCCCGTCATCCTAGGAATTCCATGGCTGCAGGCACACAACCCTCGGATTGATTGGCTCAAGAAGGAGATATCCTTCACATCTGCCTATTGCCAGCAACATTGTCTGGATTCCGAATCAAGAGACTTGTCCAGTTGTCTGACCGTACAACCCGTACCCAGTCCAGTTCCTCACATACCAGCAGTTTACCAGGAATTTAAAGATGTGTTCGACAAGAAGAAAGCTGATACCCTACCTCCACACCGCCCCTATGATTGCCCCATCGAGTTATTACCAGGGGCTCCCATTCCCTTTGGCCGGATATTTCCCCTTTCTGAGACTGAACTTGAGGCCCTGAGACAATATATAGTTGAGAACCTGGCCAAGGGATTCATTCGTCCCTCTTCATCCCCTGCCGGTGCAGGCATCTTTTTCGTGGAAAAAAAGGACAAGACTTTAAAGAGGAAGTAAACCCTTCCAAACAACTTGGACCTATAGGTAAGCCTAGATTAAGGCTTACCTGTAGGTCCAAGCAATATCTCCTAAACCTATATGGTTTAGGAGATATTTGCCCGAAAATGGGCACCGCTGTCTATGGCGCATGCGCCGTAGACAGCGGCGCGCAGGCGCACTAAATGCGGCAAATCCAAGAATGGATTTGCCTAATTTGTCGACTCCCGTGCGCATGCGCGGGAGTGACGTCATCGCGGCTTCGCCGTATGGCAGCGGCAGAGCTGCGAGACGCGACTCCCGTGCGCATGCGCGGGAGTGACGTCATCGCGGCTGCGCCGCTGTGATTCGTCGGAGCTGCGAGACGCCACCAGCAACATGGATGCCGCGGACTACAGGGGACAGCGGCGACTTCGCTGGCTCCTGTGTCAGGTAAGTGACACATAATGAGCTACTATGCGATGCATAGTAGTCCATTATGCTTTACCTTTGCAGGGAAAAAAAGAGGAAGTAAACCCATCAGGGTTTACTTCCTCTTTAAGACCATGTGTGGACTACAGGGAATTAAATAATATCACCCTTAAAAACCGCTACCCACTTCCGCTCATCCCCGAACTCTTCCAAAGATTCCACACCTCACGTATCTTCACCAAACTTGATCTACGTGGAGCTTACAACCTTGTCCGTATCCGGGAGGGGGACGAGTGGAAGACGGCATTCAGAACAAGATTTGGGCATTTCGAATATCTAGTCATGCCATTCGGACTATGTAATGCCCCGGCAACCTTTCAGCATTTCATTAATGACATCTTCCGGGAGCATTTAGACCACTTTGTTGTTGCCTATCTTGACGACATTCTTATCTTTTCTACCACTCTGGAACTTCACAGAGTGCACGTTAAGAAAGTACTATGTATTCTTAGAACACATGGATTATATGTTAAGGCCGAGAAGTGTGATTTCGAAAAGGAATCCATTCAATTCTTGTGACTCATCATCACCACAAGTGGAATTGCCATGGACCCCCAAAAGGTGAAGTCTATCCTGGACTGGCCTGCTCCTTCTGACAAAAAGGGTGTTCAGAGATTCATTGGGTTTGCAAACTTTTACCGAAGATTCATAAGGAACTTCTCCACCATTGTAGCACCCATTACTCAGACCACTCGTCAACACACCAAGTTCCATTGGTCCCCAGCAGCGCAGTCCGCCTTTGACCAGCTCAAGACCCTCTTCACCACTGCGCCAATCCTGCAGCATCCAGATCCCGCCTTGCCCTACGTGCTGGAAGTTGACGCCTCAGAGGTGGCCACAGGGGCGATTCTATCCCAACGTCAAGGTTCCAAGGCATTACTGCATCCCGTAGCCTTTTTCTCACGAAAAATAAGTTCCCCAGAGAGAAACTACGATGTGGGGGATCGGGAACTTCTAGCGATTAAAACCGCTCTCGAAGAATGGAGGTATCTCTTGGAAGGTGCCGCTCACCCCATCCTAATTTTTATCGATCATAAGAACTTAGAATACCTCCGCACGGCCAAATGTCTGAGACCCCGACAGGCTCGATGGGCTTTATTCTTTTCAAGGTTTAATTTCCACATAACCTATCACCCAGGATCAAAGAATAGCAAAGCAGATGCTTTGTCCCGAATGTTCCCAGATACCCCGGAAGGAGTCCCACCCAGTACAATTTTGTCCCCCCAAAATTTCCTACTGATTCAACCGGATCTAAGATCTTCAATCGAGCAGGCCTCTAGCCAGTGTACGGAAACTGAAGTTTCTTCCCTGAGAAGCCAAGGAGGGCTTCTATGGCATCGGGATAAGATTTTTGTTCCCCAGCAAGCCAGGTTACTTGTATTAAGAACTTTTCATGACCATCAACTAGCTGGCCACTTTGGAGTCCGGAAGACGATTGACCTTGTGCAGCGGTCCTTATGGTGGCCTACCCTAAGAGCAGACTGTAAAGAATACGTTGACTCCTGTACTACCTGCCAACGTAACAAGGGATCTAACGCCAGACCCTGGGGCCTGTTAAGGCCGCTTCCAGTCCCGGAGAAACCTTGGAAAGAAATTTCCATGGATTTTATTGTAGAATTACCTCTCTCAGAAGGGTTTACGACCATCTTGGTGGTGGTAGACCGTCTATCCAAGATGGCGCATTTTTTGGATACAGCAAAAACTTTTATAAAAGAAATTGTTCGATTACACGGGGTACCTGACAGCATTGTATCAGATAGAGGGGTACAATTTACCTCCAGGTTTTGGAAAGAGCTCTGTAAATTACTTTCAATTGGAATATGTTTATCCTCGGCCTATCACCCACAGAGTAACGGTCAAACTGAAAGAACCAACCAGACGTTGGAACAATACCTGCGATGCTTCTGTTCTTTTTCCCAGGATGATTGGGATTGGGTTTCCTTGCTACCTTGTGCAGAATTTGCATATAACAACTCAGTGCACGCCTCTACCAACCAATCACCTTTCTGGGCAAATTACGGATTCCATCCCTCGTTTCTGCCTAATACCATTCCTGAATCCTCTGTCCCGGCAGTTCAAGATAGAGTAAACCTCATTCAAGCAAACTACCAAATGCTTCAGGACACCATGAAGAAGGCTCAGGAAGAGTACAAGAGACATTACGACAAAAGGAAGAGAGTTAACCCTACCTTTAAGACAGGGGACAAGGTGTGGCTCTCAGCAGCAAATCTTAAACTGCCATGTCCATCCCGGAAATTGGGACCTAAATTCCTGGGCCCTTTCGAGATTAAACAGGAGATTAACCCCGTAGCATTTGAACTTGTTCTGCCTGAATCTTTCAGAATCCATCCAGTGTTTCATGTTTCTCTTCTTAAACGTGTTATCTTCAGTCCTTTTTCAGGGAGAGAAGAAGTGCCCCCACCTCCGGTTCAGGTTGGTGATGAAACTGAATTCGAAGTTGAGTCTATCCTTGACTGTCGTCGGAGAGGTAGGACAATCCAGTTTCTAATTAAGTGGAAGGGGTATTCTGCTGAAGAGAATTCTTGGGAACCTGCAAGTTATGTACATGCTCCTAGGCTTATACACAGGTTTCGCAGCCGTTATCCTGAAAAATGGGCTCGTTTAGGCATCCGGAGGCTGCCCCTTGGGGGGAGGCACTGTCAGGGAAATAGGCGCAACCTCGCGAGGTACGTTCGTGTTAACGCGTGTCAGCGCACACGGAGGCGCAATGTAGTTCCAAGACGAACGCCCGACGCTACGTCTGATCAAGCGTGCGTATGCGGTGGTGATACGAACGCATAACGTACTCGACGTAGGCGTACGAACGCCTTGGCGCACTCACGACGTGACCTAGGCACCTTGCCTATTTAAACGTTCGCCTGACAGTGCTGCATCGCTGGATTATCGTCAGCTCTCCTGTGTACCTGTGTCCGTGATTCCTGCTGTCTGATCTCCTGTGTACCGACCCGGCTTGTTTTGACCTGCTCCTGTTGTTCTCCTGGCTCTTACCTCTGGCTTGTACCCGACGTCCCTTGTCTGCTCCCTGCACCCGATCCCGGCTTGGCTTAGACTCCTGCTCTCCGGTCTTCAGCTCAGGACCCGTTGCTCTGATCCTAGGACTGATCTTCTGTGCTTGACCCTCGGCTTGGCCTTGACTCTGCTACTGGACTTCTGTTATCCCTCTCTTGGACTTCCTAGCACGGTTGCCCCCGGAGACTTGTTTACTCAGCTCTTGTCATCTGCTGCTGCTACCTGGCAACCTGTGCTACTGTGGGCACTGCATCCCTGTGTCATCTTCAGGGTTGTGCTGCACTCGGCCGCAAGGGGAGCCCTCTCAGCATCTCGGCCTCGCTCCCAGATTGTGACACCACCTGACTAGACCTTGCTATCCATGGCTTGTTTGCAGACCATGTAAATTCATCTTGTGCAAAGTGGTCTCAAAAAGTGTCAGGGAACACCTCAGGGGTTGAGTCTCAATACCATCTTCCAGGAGAAGAGGCATTATATCCATACCTTCACGTGCATCAATGCGTGATGGTTCAGTGGGTATCCATGGCTTCTCTTATGGGTCTTATCGTGGCTTCTCTTATGGGCCTTGGAGGTAATGGTGAAAGCCACAGCTAAACGAGAAGTTTACAGTGCAGGCATCTAAGTTTTTCTTGGGTTCCTTCTCTCTGGATATTGTAGACTGGAACATCTGGAATAGGTGGTTGTATGACAACTCCTGGGACCTCTTCCCACAGGATTTGCAATTTTTCTCGATGGTTTGCGCTTTTACATCAGACTGACACTCTGTTCCCAGGTTGAAGGTCTGATGCTTCCAAATTTTCCTACTCTGTGAACACTGTGGCCCATAGGTCTGTGGTTTTCCCCCACCCTTTCCGAGTACAGTCAAACATAACATGGGTTAGGGGCTTATCGAGTAATGTACTGTATGGCTGTATCTCCAGACCACTTTAGTAATGGAACCATTTCCTTGATTATTTTTAAGCCAAGTCTCTCAGCAGTTGTATCAAAGCACGACTGAACCTCTCACATGCCCCACTGTCATGATATATGTAAACTTAATTTTTGTTAAAGTTTACAATGTGTATGTGTGCAATCACTAGCATTGAGACAAAAAGCTTATACTTAACTGGCATACGTTGCATATCAAATTGTTTTGATGTGGTCCAGTTTTAACCCCTTCCCTGCACTGTGAATTCTGACATTAAATAGTAAGTTGCTTAGGGGATAAGGAATGATGTGATTGATTGTATGTACTCTGTAAAATGGCAATGTATATGCTGGGAAAAATGTCTTATGTTCATATTTGTTGCAATGAAACACACAACATTTTCAAATGATCACATTTTGCAGAAGTTATAATTATTGCTTTGTTGCATAAAAGTAGTTACATTGCATTTTTATACTGTTATACTGCAAAGTCTACATTTTGTTCTTTTCATCTCTTAACTTAATGCCTGTACTGAGTCATTCGCTTTATTTCCCAGGAAAAAAAAAAAATCAGATGTGAATACTGTAATTCACGACGAAGACTGCTAGGAAGAGGAAGCATAATCCTTCCGGAGCCTCTTGTAATCCTACTGTTAATGATGCTGACCTTTACAAGTGTCATGCTTTGGTCTTTGGAGCTGTAAATGAAACCTTCTTCCTTCAATATATTAAGCAGGTGCTTTAGCCAGGTCAACTCCTTACACAATCTAAATGTGTTTTATTGCCGCAGTACCTTATATTAGCCTACATGATACTCTGAAGAGAGGAAGCAATGTGCAGGAGGAGAAATGGAGTGATGTATATACAGGATGTATATAAAGTCCCAATGGTTGATGTTTTGATTCCATCGGCATATCATAAGTTCCCATCCCTGTCCAAGTTCAATCTCCCTCAAACATAAAAACAAAGTGCAAGGACTGCTTCATGTCTCTGGATGAATGACAAGTGTGTGCCTGGCTGGGGCAGGGTGACAGACGAACCACAATATTCAGCAGCTCCTATGGGGGGTACCGCTACATTTGAGTGGCTGTTTCGGGCCCTTCTGTTCAAAGGGAACCTGCCAACCGTTGCACCTAGCAAATGAAGTTGACCAAACCGGGGAACTGCCCATTGTTCCACCAATTGAGGAATTGATCTCTGGGAAGGACTGATGTGCTCTGCCTGCATTCAGTGGTATAGTACCAAGATCTGATTGACAATTATTGCTGCCTGCTTACCCAGTTGCCCCAACCGTGGCTGGGACAGACACTTGTGCCAATCTTTTACCATGTGCTGTCACCCATGGAAACCACGAGTGGGCGACCATGCCCATGGATTAGAAATATGTCCAGTGCTCTGCTATTGTTGGACGTGCAAACTTGGATTACAATTATGCCCAGCGTTCTGCCAATGCTGGACATTCTAAACGATTTCTTCAAACTCATGCATTAAACAGTAAAGTGTATAAAGGGAAAACACCGCGCTAATGTAAAAATAGTAAATAGTGAATTCACAAACAAGCGAAATGTATAATACTCCTGTGGAAAACACAGCCAAGCTGCTCACACACAAACAAACCAAGTTAAGAACAAAGATACATAAATAAGAGCAGCGCTTCAAAGCACCTATGTAAATAAGTATAATGAAAGTGAAAAAAAATTCTGTAACAATGACCAAGAGTCCACTAAAGTCCAAAGGGGGTAAAGACAATCTCAAAGTCAGTCTCCATGGACTTCAAAGTGGTGTGTTTAGGACTTCTGAAGTAGTCAGATGGCATTCCTGGAAAAATGACTTCTCAACCTTCTCAGACCTCAGACCTCTTGAGAACGGATTATAAGACAATTAAAGAAGGTGGATACTCTTACCAGATGAGTTGGACACATCCACCATATAGTAGTGTGTCGTAAGGGCTTGTAGGGGGCTCCGATGCCACCCAAGATGCAACACGCCAGATGGTGGTATCCCTCGGAATTCCTCGTAGTCTCCAATTGGAAGAAGCAGATGAACCTTCCGAGCCGTGGATAGCTGTGGAACTTGGCACCAGGTATCTCGTAAGGATTCACCATAGGGAGAACAAAGCATAAAAAACACCTCGCATGGTGAAATACAACCAGTAACGGTTTATTGAAAATAATCAAATTTAAAATTGGAATTAATAATCCATAAAAATCACGTGATGAATAAAAACAAACAAAAATAGCAATGTGGGGAGCAGAAAAATGCAGGCCCAAGCTGGGCTGGAGATGCTCACAGGCCATTAAAAGAGGGCAAGCAGCCTGTGTGTCTACAGTCAACAGTGGTGGTCGTGGACATGGTGCATCCTCTGCAGGTGGCCGTGGAGAATAATTGTCCTTTTTTGCTGCTGCTGGCCATGTTAATGAGACACAACATGCAGAAGAGTTGGTGGAGTGGATAAGGAAGCCGTCCTCATCCTCCTCATCCTCTATCACCCAGGCTCAGAGTACGGTAGTTTGCCTTCCAACGTAGCTGCCAAAGCAGCCTATTCCACCAACTCCTTGTCCACGGTCACTCCTTCCATAGCCCCACCATCATGCTTGGAGGAGTCCCCAGAATTATTCGACCACAGTGTCAGTTATATGCTGTTGGAGGATGTTCTGCAATGTAAAGGCTCCAATGTTGGTTCCCAGGTGCCACAGAAGGACAAGAAACTGGCAGTTATGTTTCACAGCAGGGCCCGTTCCTGCGCCCAACAAGAGTATCTGTGAGGGGTTACAGTGTTGTGGCACCACTACCACCACCACCCAAGGTCCAATTTTTCTGCCCCTGTTGAACAGGGGCATGTAATTACCAATTCTTGATATGATATTTCACAGCAGGGCATGTTCCATACACTTTTTTTATGACAATAACTTACATTTAACCCTTTCGCTGCCAGGTCCTGTGCTCATTTTGTACATTGGTGGCCAGACCATTTTTACAATTTTTCCTTTGTTTTTTATTTTTCACTTATAGCTTTCAGAATTTGTGAAAGACCTTCCCAAATCATATATTTTCTGAAAGCACATGATAAGTAAAATAAAAAGAAGGTGCTACAAATTTCTTAGACCCTGCGGTATTTGCGCAAATGTTTATTGGATCAATATATTTGCAAAAAATACAGTAAAACCATTATTAGCAAATAAAAACACAGCTAATGTTACAAAATTCTTGCTAAATCCCTACTAAATATAAAAGCTTAACCTGTGTGGAGTTAATAAATAGCAAAACGTCTTAATTTTTACATTGCACCCTTTTGCAAAATGATGAAAATCGAACGTACGCAAAAATGTCAATATCCAAATTTCTCAAAAAATCTGAAGGTTTTCATTTTTCCCTTACAGCTTTCAGAATTTGTGAAAGATCCCTAAAACCATATATTTTCTGAAAGCATATGACCTCTAGAATAAAAAGAAGGTGCTACAGATTTTTTAGACCCTGCGGTATTTGCGCAACTTTTTATCAAACCAATATATTATGTGTCTAGAGGCAACTATGCAGTTCACAGAAGCACAGAGTAGCGCTATAAACAAAGGTATTTGCCCCAATTGTATTACGGAAACACACACATTGTACATTATACAGTGGTGTGAAAAAGTGTTTGCCCCCTTCCTCATTTCCTGTTCCTTTGCATGTTTGTCACACTTAAGTGTTTCGGAACATCAAACCAATTTAAACAATAGTCAAGGACAACACAAGTAAACACAAAATGCAATTTGTAAATGAAGGTGTTTATTATTAAAGGTGAAAAAAAATCCAAACCATCATGGCCCTGTGTGAAAAAGTGATTGCCCCCCTTGTTAAAACATACTATAACTGTGGTTGTCCACACCTGAGTTAAATTTCTCTAGCCACACCCAGGCCTGATTATTGCCACACCTGTTCACAATCAAGGCATCACTTAAATAGGAGCTGCTTGACACAGTAAGGTCCACCAGAAGATCCTTAAAAGCTACACATCATGCCGAGACCCAAAGAAATTCAGGAACAATTGAGAAAGAAAGTAATTGAGATCTATCAGTCTGGAAAGGGTTATAAAGCCATTTCCAAAGCTTTGGGAATCCAGCGAACCACAGTGAGAGCCATTATCCACAAATGGCGAAGACATGGAACAGTGGTGAACCTTCCCAGGAGTGGCCGGCCGCCCAAAATTACCCCAAGAGCGCAGCGACGACTCATCCAAGAGGTCACAAAAGACCCCACAACAACGTCCAAGGAACTGCAGGCCTCACTTGCCTCAGTTAAGGTCAGCGTTCATGCCTCCACCATCAGGAAAAGACTGGGCAAAAATGGCCTGCATGGCAGAGTTCCAAGGAGAAAACCACTGCTGAGCAAAAAGAACATCAAAGCTCGTCTCAATTTCTCCACAACACATCTTGATGATCCCCAAGACTTTTGGGACAACATTCTGTGGACCGATGAGACAAAAGTGGAACTCTTTGGAAGGTGTGTGTCCAAGTATATCTGGCGTAGAAGGAACACTGCATTTCATAAAAAGAACATTATACCAACAGTAAAATATGGTGGTGGTAGTGTGATGGTCTGGGGCTGTTTTGCTGTTTCAGGACCTGGAAGACTTGCCCTGATAAAAGGATCTATGAATTCTGCTGTCTACCAAGAGATCCTGAAGGAGAATGTCCGACCATCTGTTCGTGTACTCAAGCTGAAACGAACTTGGGTTCTGCAGCAGGACAATGATCCTAAACACACCAGCAAGTCCACCACCGAATGGCTGAAGAAAAACAAAATTAAGACTTTGGAGTGGCCTAGCCAAAGTCCTGACCTGAATCCTATTGAGATGTTGTGGTATGACCTTAAAAAGGCCGTTCATGCTCGAAAACCCTCTAATGTAACTGAATTAGGACAATTCTGCAAAGATGAGTGGGCCAAAATTCCTCCAGGACGCTGTAAAAGCCTCATTGCACGTTATCGCAAACGCTTGGTTGCAGTTGTTGCTGCTAAGCATGGTCCAACCAGTTATTAGGTTTAGGGGGCAATCACTTTTTCACACAGGGCCATGATGGTTTGGATTTTTTTTCACCTTTAATAATAAACACCTTCATTTACAAATTGCATTTTGTATTTACTTGTGTTGTTCTTGACTATTGTTTAAATTGGTTTGATGTTCCGAAACACTTAAGTGTGACAAACATGCAAAGGAACAGGAAATGAGGAAGGGGGCAAACACTTTTTCACACCACTGTATACTATTGTAATAGAGGGGATTATAGAATTTTACAAGCATTTTAACTCCGTTCACACTGGGGATTCCTGTCAAGCAAGGAGAGGGGGAGAGAAGACAGCACATTGCATGGTAAAACCTACCCCGAATATAAGCACTGCTGTGTCTTTTGTTGCCAAAATTAATTAAACACCCGGGCTTATTTTCAGGGAAACACCGTAGTCCACAAAATAATTAGTAGAGCCCTGAATTTCAGCTTTGAAACAGAGTTTTTTTTTTTTGGTGCTTTTCTTCCCCCTCCCTCCCATTACACTTTCTACTCAAGGACTTGCACAATCAAACACTTTTGTATGCAACTAGATTTAATACAGATTTGGAGGGGTATGCATTGTTTGCACTTATAAGATATGTATTTTGAGTCTGCAAAAGTCAAACAAAGCAAAAACAATCAACTTTTTATTTCAACATTAGTATAAACATTTGTTATATTAATGTACTTGTGCCAAACAAAAAAAAAGGCATGGAAATGATGCTGCTTGAGCATTTGACAAATCAAGCTAATAAAAAGCATGACTAACCCTTTTTTGTGATCAAACTTCCTTGCCCCAAACCCCCAAAAAGGTACACGGCAGAATTATAAGAAAAAAAAGACAAAATGCAAAAGGCAGAGCACAAACTACATTGACACACGCAGCAGGAATGAATTAGCAGGAACATTCCTTTTTATCTCAAACATTACATAGCAGTTGTAAGTCTAACATGTCAGATTTAGAGGCAATAATCAAAACAACCTTAGTGGGGTGCGTATGGTTAGGAATTATGCAAAACCTACATCTATTTGTAACCCAATATACACACTGCAAAGAAAAATTCCTAACACACTCTTTACAAATGAAAAAAATGCCTCATTCATCATAAGCATACAACATTAAAATATGTGTGCATCATCGCACCAGACATATACATCCTTATCTGGGTCAAAACACCCCAGTTATAGTTTTGGTGCAAACCCACACTCGCTTGATTTATAATGTGATTTCTTGGGGTTCCATTATGTGAAACCCATCAAACATGTTAGCACTGGTGAAAAAGAAAGTTTAACACCACAATATATAAACCTGTTGCCAGCTAGCAGGATTGAGAATTGAACCCAGAAACTCAGTGCTGCAAGGCTGAAGCTCTAGGCTGTGAGCTACCATGCTGTGCCATGTTTATAGGATGCATCTCTGTAATGTAAAACTGTCCTAGGGGTGCAAGAAGTTAATCAATACAGATGTACTGTGGAAGGCCAGAGAGCCTGTGAACAACCTATTTCTGGCATATGCCATCTGTTTTAAAGGATGGTTATGCCAGATTACTGTCAGAATGAGAGATAAACAGCTGTCATTTTGTGGGTTTTGGCTTTCTAAGAGGCTGCAATTAGTGGGGGGAGGGGGGGGCGGGGTGGAATCTTAAGGCTAATTATAGTCCTTGCCCATTGAAAACGTATGACAATTTGCAATGGTGGTAGAACCCTCCTACACATAAATACTATATTTAGACATAATTTAGGGAAGTCCCTGACTCAGGAGTTATATTTAACAACATAGGAAGAACAGAACTTCTCTACAAGAAGTGGCATGTTTGGGATGCAAACCCAGAAACTCAGTGCTGGTAGACTGAAACGCTAACCTCTAAGTCACTGAGTTGCCACATGTGGAACCCTCATACACATAAATACACTTAAATACTGCATTACTTTGGACATATAGGTGGTGCAATTACATTAGCCAGGCGTTATTCTTCATGATTTATTCTGTGATATTTGGTGGTTCTCGGTGTGTGAGTGTAGAATAGTGATGTTACCCTCTGAATTTTGGGAATGTAATTTTTATTTCTGATGTTGGTACATATATACAATTTTTGTGAGATGGAGAGCAACAAGTGAAAGTGACAGAGAAAAATATATTTTACCAAAACTTCAATACATTACACATTCTAGCTTTTCGTAAAAACAAAATAGATGAAAAAGAAGCAACATTGTTGCAAAGACAATTTCTTTGAGAGAAAGAAACATTTCATCTCAACATGAAAAGTATTTACTTGGGGAAGTTACAATTGTACCATTAGAATCAATGGCTGAAACTTGCATTGGGCTACATAACTCTAACTTTCACTCCCACAAAAAATGTTTTTTAATACAGCGCTCGTTTTGGTATTTACTATAAAACTCTTGGTAAAAAAGCCATGGGAATTAAAATGAGTGTTGTTTGCAGGTCTGAGCATGCTCAGTTGTGTTGGCACCTAGTTGTAAAGAGACGGGGAATTTATCTTTTCTTTTAAAGATATTTCAGTGTAGAAATCACTTTTTCAC
Organism: Lithobates pipiens; assembly: GCF_037356315.1. Lineage (NCBI taxonomy): Eukaryota > Metazoa > Chordata > Amphibia > Anura > Ranidae > Lithobates > Lithobates pipiens. The sequence continues at coordinate 17,379,697 of NW_027507685.1, forward strand.
ACAGTTTAACCACCTTCAGACCGGACCATTTTGCTGGTAAATGACCAGAGGTCTTTTTACAATTTGGCACTGCGCTGCTTTAACTGGTAATTGCGCGGTCATGCAATGTTGTACCCAAACAAAATTTGCGTCCTTTTCTTCCCACAAATAGAGCTTTCTTTTGATGGTATTTGATTGCCTCTGCGATTTTTATTTTTTGCGATATAAACGTAAAAAGACCGCAAATTTTGAAAAAAAATGATATTTTCTACATTTTGTTATTAGAAAAATCCAATAAACTCAATTTTAGTCATACATTTAGGCCAAAATGTATTCAGCCACATGTCTTTGGTAAAAAAAATAATTGTATATTTATTGGTTTGCGCAAAAGTTGTCACATCTACAAACTAAGGTACGTTTTCTGGAATTTACGCAGCTTTTAGTTTACGACTGCCTATCTCATTTCTTGAGGTGCTAAAATGGCAGGGCAGTACAAAACCCCCCCAAATGACCCCATTTTGGAAAGTAGACACCCTAAGGAAATTGATAAGTGGCATGTTGAGCCCATTGAATATTTAATTTTTTTGCCTGAAGCGATTGAATAATGACAAAAAAAAATTTTTTATTTTTTTTTTTACACAAAGTTGTCACTAAATGATATATTGCTCACACATGCTATGGGCATATGTGAAATGACACCCCAAAATAAATTCTGCTGCTTCTCCTGAGTACGGGGATACCACATATGTGGGACTTTTTGGGAGCCTAGCCGCGTACGGGGCCCCGAAAACCAAGCACCGCCTTCAGGCTTTCTAAGGGCGTAAATTTTTGATTTCACTTCTCACTACCTATTACAGTTTTGAAGGCCATAACATGCCAAGATGGCACAAAACCCCCACAAATGACCCCATTTTAGAAAGTAGACACCCCAAGCTATTTGCTGAGAGGCATTTTGAGTCCATGGAATATTTTATATTTTGCCACAAGTTGCGGGAAAATTACAAACTTTAATTTATTTTATTTTTTTTCACAAAGTTGTCACTAAATGATATATTGCTCACACATGCTATGGGCATATGTGAAATGACACCCCAAAATAAATTCTGCTGCTTCTCCTGAGTACGGGGATACCACATATGTGGGACTTTTTGGGAGCCTAGCCGCGTACGGGGCCCCGAAAACCAAGAACCGCCTTCAGGTTTTCTAAGGGCGTAAATATTTGACTTCACTCCTCACTACCTATTACAGTTTTGAAGGCCATAAAATGCCAAGATGGCACAAAACCCCCACAAATGACCCAATTTTAGAAAGTAGACACCCCAAGCTATTTGCTGAGAGGCATGTTGAGTCCATGGAATATTTTATATTTTGCCACAAGTTGCGGGAAAATTACAAACTTTTTTTTTTTTTTCACAAAGTTGTCACTAAATGATATATTGCTCACGCATGCCATGGGCATATGTGAAATGACACCCCAAAATAAATTCTGCTGCTTCTCCTGAGTACGGGGATACCACATATGTGGGACTTTTTGGGAGCCTAGCCGCGTACGGGGCCCCGAAAACCAAGCACCGCCTTCAGGCTTTCTAAGGGCGTTACAGTTTTGAAGGCCATAAAATGCCAAGATGCCACAAACCCCCCCCAAATGACCCCATTTTGGAAAGTAGACACCCTAAATTTAGGGGTACACTAGTGAGACTAGGTAATAAATGGCGGGTGCCCTGAAACTATAAAAAAAATAACTAACCAACCAGCGTCACCTGTAAGGCCGCGTACACACGCGGGGACTGTTCGCTCAACTTTGTTCGTCAAACAGTTTCAGCGGACAGTCCGCTCAAAATTAGCATGGACGGACTTGCCCACACACGACGAACGAACAGTCCGCTGAAACCGTGCGCAATGACGTGAACGGCACGTACGACGGGACTAGAAAACGACGTCCTATACACTGCAATGCAACCTTCGGCGTGTAAATTCTTTCTGAGCATGCGCGAGACTTAGTTTGACGAACAAGCCTACACACGGGCGGACTGTCCGCTCAAACCAAGTTTCAGCGGACAGTTTTTCGGAATTTCCGAAAAACTTTGTTCGTCAGACTGTCCGCTGAAACTGTCCGCTGAAAGCCCACACACGAGCGGACTGTCCGCCGAAACACTGTTCAGCGGACAAAGTTGAGCGAACAGTCCCCGCGTGTGTACGCGGCCTTACAGTTATATGGTGATCACTGGTGAAAGGGTTAACTAGGGGGCAATCAGGGGGCTTTATGCGGTAGTATATGGGGGTCCCTGGCGCTATAAAAAGCTGCGGCGAACCTAAATACCTACCTGCCTAACTAGCGTCACCTGTGACACTAATACAGCGATCAGAAAAACTTATTAGGCTGGGTTCACACTGGAGCGATGCGGGAACGCCACGAATCCGCGGCGGGTTCCCGCATCGCATGCCTCCCGGCGGCAGTTCACACTGCCCTATGCGAACTGCTGGGAGTGTCAGTGAAATGTTAATTACACCCCCAGATCAGTTCGCATATCGCAGTGCGATCTGCAAACTCGGATCGCATGGTGTGAACACCCATGCGATCCGATTCTGCTGCGGGCCAAAAAAAGGGTCCCGTGCGAAATTGCGGCGGGTGCGGCGGGTGCGACACGAATTCAGCCATACTATCTGTATGGCTGAACTCGAATCGCACAGAGATCGGATGTGATTTGCACTGCAGTGCGGTGCGAATCACATTCATTCTCATAAACCGCTGCAATGTGAACCCAGCCTTAGTGACACTGGCGACGGGGGGTGATCACGGGGTTAAACCTTTATTGGGGGGGTTAGGGGGGCACATTAGAACTAAAGGGGGCTAACCCTAACTGCCCTAACAGTTATTACAGTCACAAATGACACCAATGCAAAAAAATAAAAATAAAAAAAAAGCAATTGGTGTCACTGTGACTGGGGGGGCAGGGGTAATTGGGGGGTGATCGGGGGGTAAAGGTGAGTGTGCCTGGCATGTTCTACTGTATGTGTGGTGTGTTGGTGCAACTCACCGAACCTCTCTCCTCGGTGCCGGAACGAAAAATACCGACACGGAGGAGAGAATACATCACTTCCTCTCCTGTGTTTACATTACAGGAGAGGAAATGATGTCACGGGACATTTTCATTCGTCGGGAGCGATCGCGAGGGGGTGGCCATGAATGAATGGCCGTCCCCTCGTCCGGGATCGCTCCCGAACGAATACCGACCGCCGCAGGCACCGGGCGGGGGCCCGATCGGGCCCCCGACCGGCGGGCAGGCAAGGACGTACATGTAAGCCCTTATGCCTGCCCGTGCCATTCTGTCGACGTACATCGTCGTGCGGCGGTCGGCAAGTGGTTAAAAGAACATTATCTTTAAACAATATACCGCATATTTTAGTACCATTTAGGCCAGGGGTAGGTGACCTTGGCTCTCCAGCTGTGTTGAAACTACAAATTCCATCATGTATCTGCCTCTAGGAGTCATGCCTGTGGTTGTTAGGGTCTTGCAATGTCTCATGGAACTTGTAGTTTCAAAACAGCTGGAGAGCCGAGGTTGCCTACCCCTGATTTAGACAATTATATCAAGCTCTAAACATTATTTCCATGTGCAATAGTCATGGTCCTAACAAGAGTCATGGCATTGGAGCACAAAGGAAAAAAAGAAAAGAGGGCGAGGATGAACACCCTCTTTAGGGAGATACAGGAGCTAGAACAACAGACGAGACCTAAAGGCATCCCAGAGAAGCAAGATCTAATGATAAAAAAAGAGGAGCGGGCAGCACTATTAAATCAGGAGAAAAAATGGGCATTCAATATGGTCAATAAAGAGAGGTATCAATGGGGCAATAAATCTGGGAAATGATTGGCAACAGGAGTAAGGGAAGAAAATACATCCTTTATCCCCAAAATCAAAAATGGCAAAGGGGAAATGTGCATTCTTCTCCTGAAATAGCTGATAATTCTTCTGAAATATAATATTTAATTCATATTATAGTTGGCTCTACAATGTGAGGCAAAAAAGGAAAGTAGAGGGGTTTAGGGAGAAGAATTTGGAAATTCAAGAGTACCTGCAGGGACTAGACCTTCCAACAGTGCCCAAGGAGGAATATATGGCCCTGGGAAAGAGCCTGGGCCCTGATGGTTACTCTATTTTATATTATAAAAGGTTTCAAAAGCTCCTGATCCCTAAAATGTGTGACTACTTGAATACGATAGCAGAAGGAGAAAATATACAGGATGAGTCACTGCTGGCTTATATAATTCTTATTTTGAAGGAGGGGAAGGATCCAGTAGGCTGTTTTGAAGCAAGACAAAGAGAAGAAAGAACAATGTCCTAGTTAAAGTGGAAAGAAGAAATCACCTTGAGGTAAAGGAGGCCCTAAGCCTCAGAACAGTATTATCCTTGTTTAACACTAGGATCGGCTCCCTTAAAGTGGTTCTAAAGGCTAAAGGCTTTTTACCTTTATGCCTTCTCTGCAATAAGGTAAAACATTTTCAGTATGTAGCTTCCCCCCCAGCCCCCTCTTATACTTACCTGAGTCAGATCTCCATCCAGCATTGTGCATGTGAGCAGAGGCTTACTTGGCTCCCTCCCTTCTCATTGGCTCAGACAAAGCAGCAGGAGCCATTGGCTCCCAATGATGTCAATCACAGCCAGTTAGGAAAGAGTGGGGGTGGGGCTAAGCCACACTCTGTGTGTCTTTCTGGACACAGAGAGTTGGCTTGGAAGCGAGCACACACGAGTGCCCCCATATCTAGCGGCTTGCTATGAGGGCAGTTGGTAGGGGGAAGGAGCCAGGAGGGCCAGTGGGGGATGGAGAAGAGGGGGATTGGGGCTGCTCTTTGCAAAATCATTGCACAAAGCAGGAAAGTATAACAAGTTTGCAGATGCTCGAATTTAAAAATAAAAATAAAATCACTTTAACGTCACTAACTCAGAGATCCGTCTCACAGACATGATAGCAAAGAGAAAAACCACCTTGTGAGTAAGATAAAAAAAAAGCAATCCCTGAAAACTGCTGTCTTTCTCGGACCTACAGACTAAACACGACCTCCCCCAACGGACGTTCTACAGTTATCTACAGATCAGACATTTTGCGCAAACAATAGCTCCGAGACTCCAATTTTCCCCGCCCACCCCCTTTGAACTGATCATACTCGAGGGACGGAACCGTAGGGGAATGATATCAGATATCTACCGCATTCTTAACTCGCACCACTTTTCCGCAAAGGGCAAGCACAAGTATATGCTGAGATGGGAAAGAGAGCTGGGTGAGGAATTTCCCCTCGAAGCTTGGCAGGGGGTGTGGAGGCAGGCGGCCAAATCCTCCATGTGTACCCTTTACAAGGAAAATTTTTATAAAATTCTCTACCACTGGTACCAGACCCCAGCCGTGCTCCACAAAATGTATCCCTCCGCCTCTGATCGATGCTGGCGCTGTCTACAGGACAGGGGTACCCTATTTCATATATATTGGACTTGCCCTTTGATAGCCCCGTTCTGGACATCAACCCAACAGCTCCTTGGCCGGGTATTTGAGGTGCCTATCCCGTTTGCGCCCAAGTTTTATCTCTTTGGCCTGTCCCAACCGCGGATGGCTAAGCCTTCCCGGCAGCTCCTGCGGCATATCCTTACTGCAGCCCGTTGTCTAATAGCCCTTAACTGGAAGAGTCGACTGGCCCCATCTATGGAGGCACTCTACTCCAGGATTAAGGATGTGGAATTAATGGAGAAGATGACGGCCAGAGTGAGGGACAGGCTGGAGGAATTTGACCGAATATGGGAGAGATGGCGGCTGCGGGAAGACTAGGGGCGAAATGGTTGAGGTATGACGACCTGGATTTCTGGCACTTTCTTCTCTTTCTTTTCTTTCTTTTCTTTCCCTTTTCTCTGTTTTTCTTTCTCACCTCTCCTGTTTTTATAGTGGTTCTCATCTGCTATGCATTTTGTGTCTGGTATAGGCCACATGGCAGCACGTACTGGGTCGTGGGGGTTATGGGGTGGTTGGCTGACTTTTGGTGTCTCCCGCCCCGTGACACTCCATCGCCCGAACTACTGGATTCTATTGCACATGCCTGTGCTCTGTTGCTGCCTGTCACATATCTATATTTACTTTTGCATAGCCCTATATATGTTAGTCTTTTATTGCACTTCTGTACTGTTTATTAGTGATGGACGAACTTCCGACGGGACGTTTCGCGAACGCGAAACGCGAACGGACACAAACGTTCGCGAAAACGACCGTTCGCCGCGGGCTCCATTGACTTCAATGGGAGGCGAATTTCGCAAACCTTTAGGTCGAATTTGCGGCCACGGGGTAATTATTAGGGGGTAGCACGTAGTCCCACCACCTGGACAATAGCATAATACATGTATGAGGTGAATTTGGGATCGATAACTACAAGCATTTTTTTTTTATTTGGGAAATTGTTCTGACAATTCAGGACTATGGAGCTAATGAAGGCAATGGAGGAGAGGGAAGGTCAGGGACCAGGGTAGGCAAACAAGAGGGTGCAGGAGATACAGAGCACTGACAGCAGCACCGTAATACAGAGCACTGACATCAGCACCGTGACATACAGCGCTGACAGCAGCTCCGTGACATACAGCGCTGACAGCAGCTCCGTGACATACAGCGCTGACAGCAGCTCCGTGACATACAGCGCTGACAGCAGCTCCGTGACATACAGCGCTGACAGCAGCTCCGTGACATACAGTGCTGACAGCAGCACCGTGACATACAGCGCTGACAGCAGCTCCGTGACATACAGCGCTGACAGCAGCTCCGTGACATACAGCGCTGACAGCAGCTCCGTGACATACAGCACTGACAGCAGCTCCGTGACATACAGCGCTGACAGCAGCTCCGTGACATACAGCGCTGACAGCAGCACCGTGACATACAGCGCTGACAGCAGCTCCGTGACATACAGCGCTGACAGCAGCTCCGTGACATACAGCGCTGACAGCAGCTCCGTGACATACAGCGCTGACAGCAGCTCCGTGACATACAGCGCTGACAGCAGCTCCGTGACATACAGCGCTGACAGCAGCTCCGTGACATACAGCGCTGACAGCAGCTCCGTGACATACAGCGCTGACAGCAGCTCCGTGACATACAGCGCTGACAGCAGCTCCGTGACATACAGCGCTGACAGCAGCTCCGTGACATACAGCGCTGACAGCAGCTCCGTGACATACAGCGCTGACAGCAGCTCCGTGACATACAGCACTGACAGCAGCTCCGTGACATACAGCGCTGACAGCAGCTCCGTGACATACAGCGCTGACAGCAGCACCGTGACATACAGCGCTGACAGCAGCTCCGTGACATACAGCGCTGACAGCAGCTCCGTGACATACAGCGCTGACAGCAGCTCCGTGACATACAGCGCTGACAGCAGCTCCGTGACATACAGCGCTGACAGCAGCTCCGTGACATACAGCGCTGACAGCAGCTCCGTGACATACAGCGCTGACAGCAGCTCCGTGACATACAGCGCTGACAGCAGCACCGTGACATACAGCGCTGACAGCAGCTCCGTGACATACAGCGCTGACAGCAGCTCCGTGACATACAGCGCTGACAGCAGCTCCGTGACATACAGCACTGACAGCAGCTCCGTGACATACAGCGCTGACAGCAGCTCCGTGACATACAGCGCTGACAGCAGCACCGTGACATACAGCGCTGACAGCAGCTCCGTGACATACAGCGCTGACAGCAGCTCCGTGACATACAGCGCTGACAGCAGCTCCGTGACATACAGCGCTGACAGCAGCTCCGTGACATACAGCGCTGACAGCAGCTCCGTGACATACAGCGCTGACAGCAGCTCCGTGACATACAGCGCTGACAGCAGCTCCGTGACATACAGCGCTGACAGCAGCTCCGTGACATACAGCGCTGACAGCAGCTCCGTGACATACAGCGCTGACAGCAGCTCCGTGACATACAGCGCTGACAGCAGCTCCGTGACATACAGCGCTGACAGCAGCTCCGTGACATACAGCGCTGACAGCAGCTCCGTGACATACAGCGCTGACAGCAGCTCCGTGACATACAGCGCTGACAGCAGCACCGTAAGCAGCCCCAGGAGGAAGTCAGCACAGCACAGGGATGGTGTGATCCCCTCATAATAAGAACCCCCAGGAGGAAGTCAGCACAGCACAGGGATGGTGGGAGCCCCTCATAATAAGAACACCCAGGAGGAAGTCAGCACAGCACAGGGATGGTGGGAACCCCTCATAATAAGCAGCCCCAGTAGAAATATGACACCGCTCAACCTCTTCAAAGAGGAGGGTAGGGGCATATAGTACGGTGTGCTTTTTTGGGTCAGGGAAGTGAGCCAAATGAATTAAGAAGGTCTGTGTGCTTGATTCCAAAAATTGTTTATAGACATATACATGGTCTACTGATCACATGTGTTGAATTCCTCCGAGATCCATGCCTCATTCATTTTTAGAAATGTGAGGTAGTTAACACTGTGGTGAGCTAGGCGAGTACGCTTATCGGTCACAATCCCCCCTGCTGCGCTGAACGTCCTTTCGGACAGGACACTGGATGAGGGGCAAGCCAACAGTTCGATTGCAAATTGGGCAAGCTCTGGCCAGAGGTCAAGCCTGCCCACCCAGTAGTCTAGGGGTTCATCACTCCTCAGAGCGTCCACATCGGCCGTTAACCCAATGTAGTCGGACACCTGACGGTCTAGGCGTTCCCTGATGCTGGATCCGGATGACACCTGTCGATGGGTCGGCTGAAAGAATGACCTCATATCCGAAGTCACCAACACATCTTCAAACCGGCCTCTTCTTGCAGGCGCTGTTGGATTGGTACCCGCAAATCCTTCTCTGGGAGTGGGAATTGCTCCTCTGCCAGCGCACGCAAAAGCAGAATGCAGCATTTCTCGAAGCAAGGCCTGGAAGTGCTGCATTCTGACAGCCCTCTGCGACGGCGGTAACATTTCCGCCATTTTGTGTTTGTACCGGGGGTCTAAGTACGTTGCCACCCAGTACTGGTCCTTGACCCTCATGCTTTTTATACGGGGGTCCCTATTAAAACACTGGAGCATGAAGGCCCCCATTTGCACTAAAGTGGAAGCGGTGTGGTGGCCTGGCTCCTGCTCATCATCCAGGATAATGTCGTCCTCTTCATTCTCCTCTCCCCATCCTCGCACAACAGGGATCCCAGAAAGGTTTAAAGCATGCTCTTCTTGCTCCTGCTCATCCGCCCCGGCACCATCCTCCTCTGACTCCTCATCAGACTCCTGTTGTTGACTTGTCTCAGATAGAGTAGCCCCCCCTGGGAATTCATCCAGCATTGCGACTTCCTCATCTTCCCGCTCCTGCTCCTCCACAGCCTGATCAATGACACGACGCAATGCACGCTCCAGAAAGAAGGCATAAGGTACCATGTCACTGATGGCGCCATGGCTGCGACTGACCAGTTTGGTGATCTCCTCAAATGGCCGCAGAAGTCTGCATGTGTCGCGCATGAGCAGCCACTGGCGCGGTGAAAAAAAACCCAGCTCCCCAGAACCGTTTCTTTCGCAGAGTTCATACAGGTAGACGTTAACTGCACGTTTCTGCTGGAGCAGCCTATCAAGCATATAGAAGGTTGAGTTCCATCGCGTCGGGCAATCGCAAATAAGACGTCTGACCGGCAGATGGTGTCGCCGCTGAATGTCAGCAAGGCGAGCCATGGCCGTGTAAGATCTTCTGAAATGGGCCGAGATTTTCCTTGCCTGCCGCAAGATGTCCTGGACCCCAGGGTATTTGACAAGGAATCGCTGCACGACCAAGTTTAAGACGTGTGCCATGCACGGCACGTGCGTGATTTTGCCCTGTTTCAATGCGCTAAGCAGATTGGCACCGTTGTCACACACCACTTTACCAACTGTCAAATTGAGCGGTGTTAGCCACTCATCTGCCTGTGAACGCAAAGCTGAAAGGAGTGCCGGGCCAGTGTGGCTCTTTGCTTCCAGGCACAACAGACGCAGCACGGCATGGCAACGTCTCACCTGGCATGTGGAATAGGTTCTGGGGAGCTTGGGCGGTGCAGTGGAAGAGACGCTAGCAGCGGAAAAGGAGGAGGCAGCTGAGGAGGAGAGGGAGGAGGATGGAGTAGGAGGAGGAGAAGAAGAGTCAGGCCTGCATGCAATCCGTGGCGGTAAAACCAAATCTACACGGGTGCCACGGGTTACATGCTTGACGGCCGTCAGAAGGTTCACCCAGTGGGCAGTAAAACTGATATACCTTCCCTGCCCGTGTTTGCTAGACCACGTGTCTGTGGTCAGATGTATCTTGGCACCGACACTGTGTGCCAGAGATACATTCACTTGCCGCTGAACATGGCCATATAGCTCTGGGATGCCCTTCTCTGAGAAATACTTCCTTCCTGGGACCTTCCATTGTGGTGTTCCAATGGCCACAAATTTGCGAAAGGCCTCCGAGTCCACCAGTTTATATGGCAGTAGTTGGCGGGCTATGAGTTCTGACAAGCCAGCCGCCAACCGTTGGGCAAGAGGGTTATCCGGCGTCATCATTTTTTTACGCTCAAACATTAGGCCCACGGAAGCCTGCCTTTTTGCAGAAAAATGTGAGCTTGGCGTGATGGAAGGTGGAGTGGAGGACAATTGTGAGGAGAGAGGAGAAGGAGAAGTAGAAGACGAGGCTGGACGGTGAGAGCCTGCAGTGTGGCTTTGTGTGTTCCGTTGCTCCCACTGGGCTCGGTGATGGCTGCTCATGTGCCTTCTTAAGGCGGTCGTCCCTAGGTGAGTATTGGGCTTACCGCGACTAACGCGTTGACTGCAAAGATTGCAGATGGCAACGCTATTGTCAGCAGCGGACACGTTAAAAAAAGCCCACACTGCGGAGCCATGTGCCGGTGTCCTGGGAGCGCCAGATGTGACCGTACATGGTCGATGACTCGCTCCTGATACATTTGCAGTCTGCTTTGTCCCTGCTGTGCAATGTAAGTCATTGCTGCTTCTCCTCCCTATCTGCTGGTCCATATCTCCCTCTGAACTCCCCTCCTCTTCCTCTCTTGTGGGCACCCACGTGACATCACTAGACACGTCATCATCAACGTCACCTTCCCCACCGCTATAAGTAGAGTAGGCAGCAACACCGGGGACCAACCTCCTCCTTGGGCTGATCTGGGTACTGGCGTCAGACTGCTGAGTAGCGCTTGTTGCTACCTCCTCTTCCTGATCCAATACCAAGAGTGGCTGCGCATCAGAAATGTCCTCTTGATATGGATCGGAAAATAATTCCAGTGACTCAAGCGGAAGGTATGTGGTGGTGGTGGTGGTGGTCGTGTTGTTGGTGGTAGTGTCTTTGGGGGTGCACATAGCAGAGAGTGAAGAAGAGGGTGCAGATCGAGAGGATGAGGAGGGTGCAGAAGAGTAAGGCTGAGCGAGCCACTCAACCAAGTCTGGTGCATCCTTTAAAGTAATTGAACGCACCTTCTGCAACTTCCCACTTTGGCTCAAGCCTGTTGCTCCTGCCCTACCCCTACCACCCCTGCGGAAGGGCCTGCCTCTTCCTCTGCATGTCATTTTTTAAATGACCCTGTGACAAAACTCTTAGTCCCTATACCGCTGAAGGACTGCTGCAGTATAGGTGAGCGGTCAGCAGTGGTGCACGTCAACCCTATCTATTGTGGACCTATAGCGGTCCTTACAGAACAGCAGACTGTACCGCACTCAAGCCTATGTACCGTAGCACCCTATACCAAGTTACCAGTCCTTATAAGAACTTTTGTGGACCAAGCAGGTTGTGTATTAGTGTTTAGCAGACTGTACGTCAGTCCCTATACCGCTGAAGGACTGCTGCAGTATAGGGCAGCGGTCAGCAGTGGTGCACGTCAACCCTATCTATTGTGGACCGATAGCGGTCCTTACAGAACAGCAGACTGTACCGCACTCAAGCCTATGTACCGTAGCACCCTATACCAAGTTACCAGTCCTTATAAGAACTTTTGTGGACCAAGCAGGTTGTGTATTAGTGTTTAGCAGACTGTACGTCAGTCCCTATACCGCTGAAGGACTGCTGCAGTATAGGGCAGCGGTCAGCAGTGGTGCACGTCAACCCTATCTATTGTGGACCGATAGCGGTCCTTACAGAACAGCAGACTGTACCGCACTCAAGCCTATGTACCGTAGCACCCTATACCAAGTTACCAGTCCTTATAAGAACTTTTGTGGAACAAGCAGGTTGTGTGTTAGTGATTAGCAGACTGTACGTCAGTCCCTATACCAATGAAGGACTGCTGCAGTATAGGGCAGCGGTCAGCAGTAGTGCACGGCAACCCTATGTATTGTGGACCGATAGCGGTCCTTACAGAACAGCAGACTGTACTGCACTCAGGCCTATGTACCGTAGCACCCTATACCAAGTTACCAGTCCTTATAAGAACTTTTGTGGACCAAGCAGGTTGTGTGTTAGTGTTTAGCAGACTGTGCGTCAGTCCCTATACCGCTGAAGGACTGCTGCAGTATAGGGCAGCGGTCAGCAGTAGTGCACGGCAACCCTATGTATTGTGGACCGATAGCGGTCCTTACAGAACAGCAGACTGTAACGCACTCAGGCCTATGTACCGTAGCACCCTATACCAAGTTACCAGTCCTTATAAGAACTTTTGTGGACCAAGCAGGTTGTGTGTTAGTGATTAGCAGACTGTACGTCAGTCCCTATACCAATGAAGGACTGCTGCAGTATAGGGCAGCGGTCAGCAGTAGTGCACGGCAACCCTATGTATTGTGGACCGATAGCGGTCCTTACAGAACAGCAGACTGTAACGCACTCAGGCCTATGTACCGTAGCACCCTATACCAAGTTACCAGTCCTTATAAAAACTTTTGTGGACCAAGCAGGTTGTGTGTTAGTGTTTAGCAGACTGTGCGTCAGTCCCTATACCGCTGAAGGACTGCTGCAGTATAGGGCAGCGGTCAGCAGTGGTGCACGTCAACCCTATCTATTGTGGACCGATAGCGGTCCTTACAGAACAGCAGACTGTACCGCACTCAAGCCTATGTACCGTAGCACCCTATACCAAGTTACCAGTCCTTATAAGAACTTTTGTGGACCAAGCAGGTTGTGTATTAGTGTTTAGCAGACTGTACGTCAGTCCCTATACCGCTGAAGGACTGCTGCAGTATAGGGCAGCGGTCAGCAGTGGTGCACGTCAACCCTATCTATTGTGGACCGATAGCGGTCCTTACAGAACAGCAGACTGTACCGCACTCAAGCCTATGTACCGTAGCACCCTATACCAAGTTACCAGTCCTTATAAGAACTTTTGTGGAACAAGCAGGTTGTGTGTTAGTGATTAGCAGACTGTACGTCAGTCCCTATACCAATGAAGGACTGCTGCAGTATAGGGCAGCGGTCAGCAGTAGTGCACGGCAACCCTATGTATTGTGGACCGATAGCGGTCCTTACAGAACAGCAGACTGTAACGCACTCAGGCCTATGTACCGTAGCACCCTATACCAAGTTACCAGTCCTTATAAGAACTTTTGTGGACCAAGCAGGTTGTGTGTTAGTGATTAGCAGACTGTACGTCAGTCCCTATACCAATGAAGGACTGCTGCAGTATAGGGCAGCGGTCAGCAGTAGTGCACGGCAACCCTATGTATTGTGGACCGATAGCGGTCCTTACAGAACAGCAGACTGTACTGCACTCAGGCCTATGTACCGTAGCACCCTATACCAAGTTACCAGTCCTTATAAAAACTTTTGTGGACCAAGCAGGTTGTGTGTTAGTGTTTAGCAGACTGTGCGTCAGTCCCTATACCGCTGAAGGACTGCTGCAGTATAGGGCAGCGGTCAGCAGTAGTGCACGGCAACCCTATGTATTGTGGACCGATAGCGGTCCTTACAGAACAGCAGACTGTAACGCACTCAGGCCTATGTACCGTAGCACCCTATACCAAGTTACCAGTCCTTATAAGAACTTTTGTGGACCAAGCAGGTTGTGTGTTAGTGATTAGCAGACTGTACGTCAGTCCCTATACCAATGAAGGACTGCTGCAGTATAGGGCAGCGGTCAGCAGTAGTGCACGGCAACCCTATGTATTGTGGACCGATAGCGGTCCTTACAGAACAGCAGACTGTACCGCACCCAAGCCTATGTACCGTAGCACCCTAGACAGACCAAGTTACCAGTCCTGATAAAGAGCTTTGTGGAACAAGTGAGTTGTGAATGATTAGCAGACTGCAGCAGAAGGGCAGCAGTCAAGTATAATATTCTTTCTATATTTGGAAGAAAGAATATTATACGTGTACAAGCCTATTACCGTACCACTGATACCAGTCCTGAAAAGAACCTTTGTGGAACTAATAGTAACAGCAAGTCTTTAAAATTATCCTCACTGCCTGACACACTGCTTCCTGCCTGTCCCTATACAAATTGGCAAAAAAGAGTAGGCTGGAACGATTAGCTGGAACAGCTCTTTTGTGGACCTGATAGTAACAGCTAATGATGATGATGATGATGATGATGAAGAAAGACTAATCTGGCTGAGCTGTCCCTAAAATAGCAGCATACAGCGCTCTGTCCCTTTATCTAAACTGACAAAAGAAACTCAGGCTGCTGACCTAACACCTATACCAGTCCTGAAAAGAACTTTTGTGTACCAAATAGCTAGCGTTTTCTCTGTCCCTACTCCACACAGGATCCTTTCCCTACAGTGACAGAAGAAAGAATGTAAAATGGCCACCGGATCGGGTGTATTTATAGGTTAGGGGGAATGTCCAAGTGTCCATGAGCTGTCATGTCTCAATTGGTTGTCCTGTAACACATGATAAACGTGTCACGAAAGGTTAAAGTTCTTGTATACATTAAACACGTAAGTCCGCCGGGGCGAACGACGGAAAAAGGCGTTCGAACCCGCGGACGGCGAAAGTCGGAAATTCGCCGCGAAACGACCGCCGGGCGAACCGTTCGGCCATCACTACTGTTTATATACCTCTGTTACCACTGATGGTGAATAAAACGTTATTTGGAAAAAAAAAAAAAGCAATCCCTAATAGATTTAAAGGGCAGCCTATAAAAGGACAAGGTAACCAGATTGAGGTCCCACAGTGAAGATCTCACAGGGGGAGCAATATGTGCTACACCCTGCAGAAAAGCTTTAACCAAGGAATGAGAGACTGACAGTTTATGAAACAGAATGGCTAGTACCAAGACTTATTCCTTAATGGTACTTAAGGCCAGATGGTGGTCCAGATCAGAGAGACGGAAGGGCAGGATACATCCCACAGAATATTTCTGCAAAGAAGGGATAAATTTCTGAGTGGGCAGATGAACCCCCAGAGGAGGGCAAAGAATCCTGTGGATAGAGACTATCACCCCAAGTCGTCAGCTGAGTCTTGCCAGGTTGGGTTCCCTGGACCCCATCTCTGCTCTAGTGATCTGCCATATGTGGTGTTCATTGTCTCCAAAAAGGGCCACTCACAACCTCCACAAGTTGAGAGTGGAGAGGGAAACTTGTCTGTGCTAGTCAATGTAGGCCATTGTTAACCATAGTGGCTTCTGATGATCACTGTGCTCTCTGCAGCAGATGGGAGTTAGCGGTGCCGACCAGAAGGAAAGTGCACTCAGAGGAAACCTTGGCATTGGCACATGCAGTATGCCCTGGAATATGAAGCCCCACAAAAAGCCACAATGCAAAGGATCAGCAACAAAGAGGGCCCCAAAATTGAATAGTTTTAAAGGGGCTAAACCCTACTTAATATTACAGATGTTCGACAGTCAAGGAGTAGGATTAAAGAGAGAGGACCCCATCCTGGCTTTGCCCTCCTGGATGGGCATACTACCTACATGGGATTCTACCTGCTCATAGACCATGGCCTTGGACCTGTATAGCTAACTCACGAGATGCATGCCAAGTTGAGTTACGCAGGATCCAGTGTCTGAAGTAGCATTACAGGCCAGCCCCACATATTCTTTCAAGTGAGGTCCAAGTGCAGTCTCCCAAGGTTTAGCCAAGAAGCAACCGATCTGGAAAACTGCACATTAAAACTGCAGTGGCTATTAAGTATTACATAACCTCAGTAAAAGAAAAAAGAAATTAAGGACAGAAAACATCAATTACTTAAAGCAGTCTCTCACTCTCCCAATCAACATTGACTATTTTTTATTCTTATGCTACCAGCATTAGTAAATAGATAGGAAAGTATACCATATTTACGTGTTTTACATTTTTGTTTACATTTATTTAGTTACTTCCTGGTTTCCATGCCTAGGCAAATGATGTCATACATCCCTACAGTCTTCAGGAAGGGAGAGAGCGTTATA
Organism: Lithobates pipiens; assembly: GCF_037356315.1. Lineage (NCBI taxonomy): Eukaryota > Metazoa > Chordata > Amphibia > Anura > Ranidae > Lithobates > Lithobates pipiens. Next base: position 17,395,990 of record NW_027507685.1, read on the forward strand.
AGCTCAGCCTATCCCTGCGCTAAGGGCAAATGGATTCCAGGAAGTAACTGATACATGAATCATCTACCCTTACTCAAGGTGGCCACTGCCAGAAATGCCAGGAGGTGTTTTTCAAAATGATTCCTCAGCAAAATAAAACATGGAGACATGGATGGATGGGCGAGATTGCTTTGAAAATTAAAAACAAATTAAATAGCATTTATGGTTTGTGGGGCTCAGATGGAAGTGGTAGGGGTTATAAAGTGGATATCCCTGTAGCTTTTTTTGCCAGTCTCTAATCATATGTTGTATATAACTGATGGTTTTGACTAGAGATCCTGTGTCGCATACTTTATGATTCAGAAAATAAATGTTTGCTTTTGTCTGTGTCCCACTTGGAGAAATTTGACATCACTTCCTATCCGAGCAAGCAGTCAGAGGAAATCTCCACATACTAACAGAGGCTCTAACTCTTGCCTGCTCTACCTGAAACTAAATATACATTTAAGGGAGTTGGGCTTTCATGCTACCTGAATATACATTTGTGTCTTCTATTCCTGCAAAACAGAAACATGTTTGACTTACTCTTTACATGCTCTAATCTGCATCCATCCATTAGGAGTAAGAATAGTAAGCAAGAAATGGCTCGCTTCTTTTCCATGTGTTTTGTGGAGTCAGGCTGAAATATATAAAAAAAGAAAAAAACACGTTTTATATAAAAAACATTCTGCATATAGGCACAACGTATACTTACAAATTTATAAATTGATATTCCCTTAACTACAATCCATATTCAGTGGTTGTGCACATAGCATGCTATATAAGACCATACTCATATGGACTATTTCATATCATAGAAGACTAGCTAAAGGATAGGTACTCTGCATCTTAGGCTAATGGTGGAAAAACAAAATAAATGTTGCCATTCCTCTTACCATATGTAGCGCCCACAACCTTTAGGTGGGTGCTAAATAGGTTTAGGTAGGGTAAGTGTTAGGTAAATTTAACCAGGGCCTTGTACTTTAAAGGCCTGGTTGTCTGTTTTGGGAGAGGGGAGTGACAGAATAGAGAGGAGAGGGTGTGGCCACCTGCATTCTGACCCTGAAAAATCTCCCTTACCTTCCATTGGAAATGTTCTGGAAGGAAGGCAGGCTGGGGACTGGGGTGCAGGCAGTTTGTATGGAGAGCCCTGGACCAATCAATAAATTGTATTGGAAGGGGCAGGACTCACATATAAGCTGGGGGTCAAATGCTCCGGAGGTGGATGGAAAGAGTCTGGAGTAGAGAAGGAGCAGAAATGTAACCCACAAGGAGCAGGCTTGAAGGCCTGGGGGTTCAGAGACCCCAGCGCTGGATAGCAGGAACAGCCTTTAAGGCCTGAGGATTCAGAGACCTCAGCGCTGGATAGTCATTACAACAGCCACAATGTAATCTGCAGGAGTGGACTGGGCATTCCAGCTTAGGATGTATCCGACCATGTGGAGTGGGAAGTAGCTACAATGAGGACGGAGTAAACTGGGAATCGACTTTTGGTGACAATCATGGACTGTTGATGGGAGAGAGCAAAGGGAGTGCAACCCAGCAGTGCTAAAGCGTCAAGGACTTTCCTGAACTGACGCCGGGAGGATTGCAGGAGTCAAGATAGGCAGGTGAGGCCTGGGGCTTCCAGCATCCATATACCACAATGTCTTTCAGAGTGGCATTGGTTAGTTCACTATAGGAAAGGACATGGGAACAGAAATGGGAACAAGAGTTTAGAGGCAACTAATATACTCTAACGGCAATGTAACATTCACCAAGCAAGAAATAAAAGTTTTAAAAGTTTAATAGACTGTCTACTGTTTGTGAAATTCGAGGAGGGGTGGAAGAATAGAAGCAGTTAACAGAAAGGTATGAACACACCCAGCAGCTCCCAAGGGAGTAGTGCGCTACAATACTTTCTAACAATATTGATGGATAGAAGCTGCTACTTGCTCTTTATTGCTTCCTCTTTTTGTACAAGGTATTAGTAATCCCTAGAGAGCAACTATAAAAAAAAACAATGTAAAAAATGTACTTATTTTGTCTTTGACTTCGGCGTCCTTCATACATTAAATACTCATTGGCAGGAGTAAGCTATTCTTGACCTCAGCCAATAGGAAGACCTCAGTTAGAGTCAACTTTACCATCAAGATTCTGATTTCCAGGTTAGTGAACTGTGACATTAAAGGCAGAAGGTTTTTCAACTTAATGCATTAAGTAAGATAAAAAACCTTCTGTGTGTAGCAGCCTCCCCAGCACCCCCCAATTACTTACCTGAGCCCCATCTCTCTCCAGCGATGTCCACAAGTCCAGGACTCTCCTCCTGATTGGCTGAGACACAGCAGCAGTGCCATTGGTTCCCATTGGCTGCCAATAAATGTTAGTTAGCCAATCAGGGGAGAGATGGGGTGGGGCTGGGTTGAGGCTCTGTGTCTGAATGGACACACAGAGCTATGACTCGGCTCAGATGCCCCCATAGTCAGCTGTTGGCTGTGGGGGCACAGAACAGGAGGGAGGGGGCAGGAACAGTGAAGAGAGGCCTGAGAAGAGGAGGATCCAGGCTGCTCTGTGCAAAACCAACTGCACAGCAGAGGTAAGTATAACATGTTTGTTTTTTTTGTTTTTTTAAACTAGACTTTACAATCACTTTAAAGCATAATGGTTTACTTTAAGGGTACAATACTTTTAAAATTAAAATAATGCCTGACATATTAGATAAACAGCATGTCTGAAAACATCAGAGGAGGCACACTCTTGATAGAGAAAAGTTAACCGATCATAAACTGTACAAATAATGAAATATTAAAAAAAGAAAAATACCACAGGGGAAAAGAAAAATCCTGCCAGTGAGAAACATTGCCTGAAAATAAATTGTACTCATAATAAATAATACAAGCAACTAAGAAAATTAGAAATAGAACACAACAGAAGGAAACATCAACTAACAATACACTGTGCTTATAATAAATGATAAACATCTTTTGTTCCACTATGAAAAATGAAGCCTTGGGACACAAGGGAGCACAACCTACCTGCTCAGTACTACAATTTTTCATTCAGTCATTGCTGTAGTACACTTATTTTTGTCAGGGATCTGGTGATCTAAGAACACTTGCGGGAGACACTTGCTGTCTTTCACATACAAAAAAAATATTTTTATTATAACCACTAATCAGAAATTTTGAATTGTCACAAAACGGGAATAGAGGAGAATTATTTCCATAGGGACACTTATTGGGGTGACATGGCCTGGTTCACATATATTCTATATGCACACACTTTTGATACATTGGAGTGTGTGGAACCAAAAACCAGAAAAAAGTCCCTGGTCTTTTCCATAAAATGCACAGATATGAACATGACCCATAGGAAACCACGTTAAATGTACTGTAGCGTGTTTCTGCAAAACTGAAAACTCACTAAAAAAGGCATAGGTGTGAACCAGGCCTAAGTGAAGATTTTCTTCACTTTGGAGAGATTTTCTTAAAGCGGTTCTTCACCCTAAAGGGGAAGTTCCACTAATCTGATCCCTCCCCCCCCCTCCGGTGCCACAATCGGCACCTTTCAGGGGGGAGGGGGGTGCAGTTACCTGGATAATATAGGTATCTGCACCCACTTCCGGGCAGACCGCCGCAGACCCCCGCAGACGCCCCGCCCCCCGTTGTGTTCTGGGAAACACACAGTTCCCAGGACACAGCGGGGGACCAGAAGAGAAGCACAGCGCGACTCGCGCATGCGCAGTAGGGAACCGGGCAGTGAAGCCGCGATGCTTCACTTCCCAATTCCCTGACAGAGGATGGCGGGGGGGCAGCAGCGAGACGAGCGATCGCTCGTCATCTGCCGCCGACATCGCTGGACCCTGGGACAGGTAAGTGTGATTTTAATAAAAGTCAGCAGCTGCAATATTAGTAGCTGCTGGCTTTTAATATTTTTTTTTTTTTAGGTGCAGAACCACTTTAAATAATTTTTGAAGGTAAGTTGAGTACATGTTATGATTTTAGCACAACCACTGAGTTTACTCCTTTCATTAGGGCCCCCAAAGTTCCCCCCATACATCAGGGTCCCTAGAGTCCCCCCTCCTTTTATCAGCATCTCCAGAGTAACCCCCCCACCCTTACATCAAGCTCCCAAGAGTCCCCTCTCCTTACATCAGGGTCCCCAGAGTTCCCCATCCTTAAATTGGTGTCTCCAGAGTTCACCCTTACATCAGAGATTCCACTTTTATTAGGGTCCCCATAGTCTCCCCCTACATTAGGATCCCAAAATCCCCATTTACATCAGGGTCCCCATAGCCCCCCTTACATCAGGGTCCCCCAGAGCCCCCTCCTAAAATCAAGGTCCCTAGAGCTCCCTCCCCTTACATCAGCATCCCCAGAGTCTCCCTCCTTAGATCAGGGACCCCAGAGTCCTCCTTTACATCAGGATACACAAATTCACCTCCCTTACATCAGAGTCCTCAGAGCAACCTTACATCAGGGTCCCCAGAGCACCCTTTACAGCAGGGTCCCTGTGGACAACTGTGGGACAACCTTATATACTCTGATGGACTCCTATCCCCACATTTGCCCCTAGTGTTTTTGCTTAAAAATCCTGCCTTCCCATCAAGACTGGAAGAATTGCACATTTTTAGACATTGTAGTGCTTCAGATCTCACCAACATGTATATCCTAATGATGCCAAAGGGCATTGAAACATTTCATACTCTCCAAGTGAGTCATAAACTACCCAAAGGAGAAACTTTCTTAGACCTACAAGTAAGACATTTGTTTCACATCTGTGATTCCTATCCCTACTAATAGAGAAACTTTGACCCCCATTAAACTCCATTTTTGCAACGACCCACATTCCCCAGGTCTCCTTGTTGTATATTATACTTCTCATGGGTTCTTCTATACCCTGACATACCTACTGTACATGTTCAGCTGCAAAACATACCTGAACATTGCGTTCAATTAAAGCAAATGTAGCATGCTACTAAATCATACTCCCAGAATGTCCTAGATCTCAAAACAAATTACAAGATACTATATTGTTGGTACCTAGTTCTGACTAGACTGAGCCATTTTTTCCTCTGGACAATCAGGATCCTGCTTCCATGGATGCTGGGAACTGGCAATCTATGTACACATATGGTGGACCTGCCCAGTTGTCCATATTTTATGGATCCAAGCTTACGATATGCTGTCAGCAATGTTTAAGGTTAACATACCAATAACTCTGGGCTCACAAAATCCCAAGCCAGACTAATGACACGTTTTTTACAGCAACCAAACAAAAGCTTGGCTAAACAAATACAGAGGACTGTTGAATCATTTAATTAGAGCCACAGAATGGAAATAGCATCCTACATGGTGCGATGCACTTCCGACCCCAATGAGATTTATGGGAACTCTTCTGTGACTGTTGCTTCAGGTACAGATTCCATTTTGGGATTCCAGTTATATACTGGGGCACCTGCTGTGTACGTGCTGTGGAACCACTGAGGAGTGGTATTACTATTTTGTGGATCTAACTAAATTATTCAATGGTCCTCGGTATTCGTTTCTTGCTCCTGAGGTTGTTGCTGTGGGTTGGGGGTGAGGCCTCTCCCTCCATGACTTGAGCCATTTTCCATATCTCCACACCTTCTAGCACATCTGATCGGGGCAGAGGAGTTTTGACTTGCATCTCGCCTGATATTGCTGATTTCTTCTTCCCTTATTTTTGTGCAAACCATATATCCCCTGAACCCCTGAAGAAGCCATCATAGGCGAAACGTGTTGAAATTAATTCCTTCCTGCTTTGATATGTAATGTTTAATGCACCATGTTAGTTGTTCAATGAATATTTATGTACATGCTAGACGTATAGGAAGGTAACTCTACCATCAGGGTTATATTCTTGGTTTGAATTAAATATGTGGGTTTGTGCATGTTCTTAAGGGGTATTACTCCTAATATGTCCTTTTTATCAGATTTGTAAAAAAAAAATAACTTTATCTTTATCTGTGTAGTAATATTCATTCTGAGAGGTGGCTTGTCGGCACTTATAAAGTCCCACCTCTATATTCTGTTGTTTTCTCCATTACTACAGGGATGTGGTGCTGATATTTCAGCCAATGCTCATTTCCTTTGAGCATGTTATCACTGTGTATTGATTTATGTTTATATATATATATATATATATATATATATATATATATATATATATATATATATATATATGTGAATATATACTCTGATCTTCTATGGAATAAAAACTACTAAAGGAGAAAATTTGATTGGCTGCTATTGTCAACAATTTCACATTCATTCTCATTTGGTTTACTTGTTTACTCAGAAAATATAAGACTGATTATTAAACTATATTTTTTTCTGCCAAAGCTGGAGAGTGCAAAATCAGGCTCACTTCTGCATAAAACCCAATCAACTTCTAACCTCAGCTTTGACAATAAAACCTGGAGACTTATTGGTTTCTATGCAGAAGTGAGCCTGATTTTGCAATCTCCAGCTTTAGTAAATAAACCCCAGTGTCACTGACAAAAATGCAATCATTATGGGCAGTCTTAAGTTGACCTGTCTAAAATATATATTTTTTTCTTTTGCGGATGTTTGTAAAATACAGCTTGTCCTAAGTGTTTGTGGGCTCAGAATTTGGGCTATACACAGCAATAACTGTAACAGCAAATATTTAGCTAGCAACTCAATATCTAGGATAAAATTAGAGACATTTGTTGAGCATTCTATGTGCTATAGATAGAACCTGTCATAACCGCTTAGCTTATTCAAAAATGCTTTATCTGCGTCTGTATCCTACTTGAACCAGGTGGTCATAGGCCAACTGAAGTGTGACAGTTGCCCCACTATCAACTACCCCATTTCATGTACTATAATCTGGAAAACAGTCCAGTCGTGACTGGTTCTCTTTAATGGAACCCTCCCAACCTCATTTTATTATGTTGATGTTGCTATGATACAAGAGATAGTTGTTGATTCTCAAACTTTAATGTTCTTACAGCATTACAAGCCTGACTGCCAAAACCATTCACTATTGCTAGTTAAAAAAGAAAATGCAAAGGGTTTATATCAAAGAATAATATTCTCAGTCCAAAAAGAAATCCCGTTAATGCTTTACAAAGGAACTATCAGGCATTTATCTATATACCTTAAGTAATGAGATAAGACACATCAAAAGGTGCACACTTTTCTACCATGTGACACCCTCCATAATATCTTTTTTCAGACGAAATCCTTTGCCAGGATCCATCTGATCTTTAGGATAAATATTGATCAAAGAAGATTAAATCAGCAGAACATAATTGTGGAAATATCAAACAACAGAATGGAAAGATGACTTTCTCTACATTTAAAGTCCTTGACAACCTTCACTATAATATAAAGGAGTGCAGTTACTTTTATGAAAATATCCAAGCCCAAAAACTTTATCATAAATTTACCATAAATGTGATTGGTAAATTCCCTAATCATTGTCCACATTAAATAGTAACTTCAACTGATAAATGGCACCAATCTAATTACACCAGTCAGTGTTATTGAGGAATTATTATTATTATTATTATACAGGATTTATATTGTGCCGACAGTTTATGCAACGCTTTAAAACATTGGGGCGGACAGTACAATTACAATACAATTAAATCAATTAAGAGGAATCAATGCAATTAAGCAAAAGTTAGAAAGCCCATTTATTTAAAATTTATTTAAACAAAACTCCAGATAAAAACATCAAGACAGGAAATAAGTTTATTAAAAAAAATGCTTTTGGTAAAATATTTACTTTCAATTTAAAGCTCTGCTCTATAGTACTTCTTTTCCACCACATTATGCTCCTAGCACTTCCCAGCATCATTCAACCCACTTCTTCTGTGTACGCAGAACAGTGTAAGCAGAAGCACAGTGATGAGCTCTCCGTCCCTCTGCTTTCTCCTTCTATCAATATGTTTGTTGTCAGCACAAGAACTGATTGCCTCTTTCTGCTGCTTTTTCCTCTCATACTCTAGCTCTGCTGGACAGGTACTTTAGGAAGCTAATAGCAAGTCAAATTCAGGCATATACTCTGCTTGCATTAAAAATTATGTATTAACCACTTCAGCCCGGACCATTTTGCTGGTCAAAGACCAGACCACTTTTTGCGATTCGGCACTGCGTCGCTTTAACTGACAATTGCGCGGTCGTGCGACGTGGCTCCCAAACAAAATTGACGTCCTTTTTTCCCACAAATAGAGCTTTCTTTTGGTGGTATTTGATCACCCCTGCGGTTTTAATTTTTTGCGCTATAAACAAAAATAGAGCGTTAATTTTGAAAAAATACGCATTATATTTAACTTTTTGTTATAATAAATATCCCCCAAAAATATCTAAGCGATTATTGTTTGGTTTGCGCAAAAGTTATAGCGTTTACAAAATAGGGGTTCGTTTTATGGCATTTTTATTAATATTTTTTTTTTACTAGTAATGGCAGCGATCAGCAATTTTATTGTGACTGCGACATTATGGTGGACACATCTGACATTTTTGACACATTTTTGGGACCATTGTCATTTATACAGCAATCACTGCTATATAAATGCAATGATTCCTGTGTAAATGACACTGGCAGTGAAGGGGTTAACCAGTGGGTGGCAGTGTAGGGGTTAAGTGTTCCTAGGGGTGTGTTACTAACTGTTGGGGGCTGGGCTTTAATTTAGTGAACACTGATCTCTGCTCCAATCACATTGAGCAGAGATCAGCGTCACTAGTTGCTAGGCAAAATGGGGAAATGCTGTTTACAACGGCATTTCCTCATTCAGCCACCCCGTGAGACGATCGCGGGTATGCCCGTGGTGATCAAGTCCGCGGGACACGCGACCAGACTCACGGGGGTCCCGACCAGCACGCGAGCGTGCCGCCGGCAGCTCGCTCGCGATGGTAGGGCGACATTAAAGATTGGATGTACCTGTACGCCAATATGCCTGCCCGTGTTGTTCTGCCGACGTACATCGGCGTGCGCTGGTCAGGAACAGGTTAATGATTAAACAGTTGCATTTGTTTGTGTCTTTTACATCTACCTAGAGTTGAAGTTTAAAGTACATTCATGTATACATTTTCCTCTGCTATAGGATTTGTAATTCTGTGCAGCTGGTCTTGTGAGTCACACATATCTAGCACATTGCACAGCCACAAAATCGCCCTGTAACTTCCTGGTTCAACTTAACTATTTTCTGGATCATGTGATTGCTGATACTGTGATTTCATTGTCCAGTGAGCAGACTAAAGGTGGAGAGGACAACAGGAAGCCATGTTTTGGAAGCAGATGTGTACTATCTGCTTGCCTGCCTGTGTAGTATAGTTTAAGAACTTAAATCATGAGACTGGCTGTACTGAATTACAAATCCTAAACATTCTAAAGACCATAAAGCGCTATTTGATGCACTTTAGAATATTTTTTGTGGTTATGTTACTTATGTTAGTCCAGAATATACAGTTCATGAATATTTATTTTCCCAAATGTTTTAGTTTCTGCCTCTCTAAACTAAGCACTGCAAGTGTGATCTCTATAAGTGATCTAGTCATGGTGAAAAAGATTTAACTTACAGTTTCAGTAACATTAGCAGACAATGACTAAATCTAAATGGCATCTTGTAGATCAGTGATTCTCAACCAGGGTTCCGTGCAACCCTAGGGTTCCTCCAGAGGTTGCTAGGGGTTCCTTCAGCATTGGGCAATTTCTGCCTCTCAGATAAGTTCCCACTGACACTATTGATCTTTTTAGCTATCTGTAAGGAGGTAATTCTTCCCAATGACCACAAGTGTAAGGACCATTCTTCCCACTGACCATCCTACTAATGTTACATGAGTTGTAGATTTCTCATTTTTAGCAGGGGTTCCCCGTGACTGGAGAACTATTTCAAGGGTTCCTCTGTGTTGAAAAGGTTGAGAAAGGCTTTTGTAGATGGTAGAAAACTTCAATGCAAAAACTTGCGCAGATCATAACAAATGAACATCAGGTAGGTCAAAAAATCATAGTGTGTCTAGCTCTAGCAGATTACAGTACATGTGGTGAATATAGGCTAAAGCATGAATAAGAAGGGTGGAACAAAGTGTATAGAGCATCCCCAATCTACAGAGTGAGGAAGGTAGGCAAACAGACAAGAAATGTGTAGTATGATAGATAATAAAAGAAACTGAATATAACTATGTAACACAACACACAACTTTGTTTTTGTTTTGTTTTAATTATGTTGACATTCCCATAACATTTTCACTGAATTTATTTTATATCTTCAGTTGCATCTGTTAATACACTTATGCTGCGTACACACGATCGAACGCGTTGGCTCAAACTTGTCTTGCATACACACGGGCACACAACGTTGTCGAAAATTCCGAACGTCAAGAACGCGGTGACATACGATGAGCCGAAATTGAAGTTCAATAGCCAGTGCGGCTTTTCTGCTTTATTCCGAGCATGCGTAGAACTTTGTGCTGCGGAATTGTGTACACACGATGGGAATTTCCGACAGCGGATTTTGTTGTCGGAAAATTTGAGATCCAGATCTCAAATTTTGTGTATCGGAAATTCCGATGGAAAATGTCCGATGGAGCCTACACAGAGTCAGAATTTCCAACAAAAAGCTCCTATCGAAGATTTTCTGTCTGAAAATCCGACCGCGTGTATGCAGCATTAGTGGTTAATATGACAGTCTAACAGCAGAGAGTCATATAAACTAGCTATTTAAAAAAGAATGTATTCTATATAAATAGCTAAAAACCAAACTAAAGGGTAAGCCATGCCATCAAAAGTCATATCTGTCTTACTGCACCACAAAGGGAGTAAAACAAGCTCTGGCATAGTGAACAAGGCAATACTCAGCCTATTTTGTGAACAAACTTTGCTTAGTCAAATGCATCTAATGTGTTTATGTAATGGAACCATTGACAGCTAGAGTATAGTAGTATGGTTTTGTGTGATGTCTAATTATAGGCTAAAGGAAATTCATCTATAGGTAGGAGGAACGGGGGGGGGGGGGGGGGAATCACTTTTGTCATAATTCCCAACCCCCAACCACAATCTCCACTTACAATATGTTGTTATTCTATTTTCAATGTCATAAGTGACAAAATTAGGAAAGTAATTGAGTTCAATGAAAAATGATACAATTTTTCAATGGAATTTTGATATTTTGTGTGTTATGAATTACCCGGTAATTTGCTGCAGCAAAGGTGCATAAAAATTATTTTTGGTCACCAGTTTTTGGTTGGTTATTCATAGCATGATTCCACACCCCTTTTTATCTTATCTTCAGGAATAATAGATATAATATACAGCAGTTTTAAAATGTAACCAGGCATACAGCAATCTAAAATCTATCTTTCTCTAATTAAAAGGAAGATTTATGCCGCGTACACACAACTGGACTTTACGACGGTCTTCCCGACGGACTTTCGGCGGCGTTCTGGCAGACTTTCCAAATGAACTGACTTGGACATACACAATCACACTAAAGTCCGATGGATTTGAATGTGATGACGTATAATAAAGAAGTTCATAGCCAGTAGCCAACAGCTGCCCTAGTGTCATTTTTTGTCCGTCGGACTAGCATACACACGAACGGATTTCTCGATAGGAACTGGGTCTGGCAGAGTTCCAGCAGGAAAATTTAAAACATGTTCTATTTCTAAAGTCCGCCGCATTTTTGGCAAGCAAAGGTCCGATGGAGCCCATGCACAATCAAATTGTCTGATGGACTCGTTTCGTTGGACCTTTGCTGTCAAAACGTCCGGTCGTGTGTACGCGGCATCGGTATATTTTCAATGTCCTCATCCTTTTAATTACTTATTTCAACGTTTACCTTAAAGTCATTTTTGCCTTGACTTTAACATTTTTACATACTTGCCTTTGCACATTTTTGGCCTAGTATTAAACATATATATTTGTACATTTGCTTTGTTTTCCTATAACCTCACTGCTATGTAACTGTCGAAATGCAATTCCAGCCACATGGGTAGGGAGGATTTTTAGTAGGTAAGTAGACATACAGATATACTTAGCGAGATTGAGCAGCAGGGCACAACAATTTTACAGTACTACAAAGCAGGACAGAGTATAAACATAAAACAATAACATATATTCATGAGAACCATACAACCCTGGCCAGCTTATCTCAGGGCAAGTAGCATATTTATCTATGTTGGATATTGTCACTTAAAATAAGTGTAGAAAATGTATCTGGTTGCGATGCACCCTCATTCTTGCGTTGACAAAAACTAAGCCAGTCTGAGCATACGTATATACTTATGTAAGGATATTAAGTGAAAACATTAAAAAAAAATGAAAGACAGTAATAAAATATTTTGTAATATTTCCGTCCTGTATACTTGTCTTTTGAAATGTTTGACGTTCCATGGGCACCACCAAGGCAAGTATATTCACCCCATCTTTAGAAATATACAGAGATGATGTTCCTATGACTGGCTTGCCTATTATATTGTATGTTTACAGTAGAACTCTCATTTTTTGGGTGATCTGATACAATAGCGCCACCTAGCAGCCCAGTAAGAAATAAAATGTCTTGATCTACACTATGACCCACTCTAGAAAGTATGTTTTTGTTTCACATAGTTTAGGCCTAAATTCAAAGATAATATTTCAACTATACATCATTTTATAGGTTTAACCATTTATTATTGTTATTTTCTAGCTACTATGAACTAATGACACAATCCTCTGGACTGTAAGCTTGTATAGACATACTTTATTTTCTATTGTATCTTGTTGCTGCTATGCATGTATTTGCTATGGAACTGTATATGTACTTGTCATTTTACGTATTTGCTATTATACACCTTTGTATGTATTCTTTACTTTGTACAGTGCCAGGTTGACAGGACTGTGTGAATCAAGAAACAGAATTAATTAGACAATGTGAATTTTATGTTCTATTTTATATCAAGGTAAACAAAGGCTATCCAGATAAATAAAGAATTACCAAAAATGTTCCTATCAAATAGTATATAACTGTTCTGAGTACAATTTTATTTATTATGAAAATACATTTATATAAATTATGGTATATGGAACTTATATTTCAGTATATCTCTTGTATCAATATCCTCAATCAACTATGTAACTGCGTACAAAGAGAAATAGGACCAGTATCAGTTGGTACTGTACCAGTAAGTTAGTGTCCGAAAAGTCCCATTTCTTTTTTTTACACAATTCTACAATATCATTTAACCACTGACTGGTTCGCTAGTAGCAGCTGTAAGGCTGGGGATTTTCGTTTTTTAGCAGCTACAGGAATTAATACTTACTACTCATCAGCCTCTCCAATCTAATTGCATGGTATTCTACGTATCATAATTATACAGTTAGGTTGAAAAAGACATCTAATTCAACCAATCGAAAGAAAAATATAATTGATTAAATAAAAAGAAAGTCCTCCATATACATAATTGGGGTTTATAATTCAGCTATTGTCACTTTTGCATTTATATTACATAAAAACTAGCCTTATATATCACTGAGTGCAAGAAATCCTCCTTGGTAGCAATCATGAAAATTAAATCTTCACTCTTTATTTGTTATTTTTCAGCACAGGATTAAAGCCTGATAGGTGGCTGAGGGACAATAGCCACAGCTAATATATGAGAGATACTTTAATAATTACCCATTGGTCGATTTTTCTTCTAGTGTAGATATTGACACTTAGGGAGTACTCACACTAGGCAAACTGTACTATGTCCAAGCATGTTTAACCTACAAAGTCTATTTTGTTTGAGTAGTTCAGCATACCATGCCTTGGCCTGCTTGGACTTGAGCATGCTGTGCATCTGTATGAGGCCAAGGTGATGATGTAAGCATGTTCTGGCCCAGCACATTGTAAGTGTAGGCTAGTGGGGACGTGAGGACAATTGTGCTCCATCACGTTACAAGGTGACCGTGTCCAGTGTGAGTAAGCCCTTAAACCACTGCATCTCCTGCTTTGGCCATTAATGTTGGTCTTTTGGCTAAGTTACATGAGGACATCGCTATATTTATTACATTATAGAGAATGGAACCAGAGAAGTGAGACTCTGACAGTTTGTTTTATAATCATTTGAGGAAATTGGGGGGAGAGCCAGGACCACTAGTATGGAGACAATGATGCTTAAGTTCTCAAGACATGTAGAAAGCCAGTTGATAGTACATTCCAGTTGGTCCACCCAAAACTAAAATGCTAGCATTGCAAATTTAAAGGGGCTTTCCACTTACATTCCACTTTAAAAAAAAAAGAAATTTTTATTGTGGCCTTAATTGTGACTGCTTGATGAGAGCTCATCGCTCAATTACAGCTCAATTACATATACATGGTAGAATCACCACGCAGATCCATGACTACCTCTCTAGAAGCTCCTCTGCATTTTCTACTGCAAAATATTCTAGCTTAGAAATCACAAATACATTCCCTTTAAATCCTGTACTAAAGTTTTTGAATAGGACAAAGTATTTATCACATGCATATTTTTTTCGTAATATTTTTAGGAAAGCACAATCTAGCTATGGAATATAATCCGATTTGTTGGCAAGATGTATAAAATATAAACATCATTCATCAAATAGTGCTATTATTGCACAATTATAGTCTGATGTTTAGATCTATCATAGAAAAATAGGTTTTCTCTAAATCAAAGAGAAGTATACAATGATATAGCAAAAGTAACACAATTGTAATACATTTTAAATAAGAAGGCTTCCAGTTTTTCATATACATCATCACTACATAAGCATTAGGTAATAATGTATTCCAATTAAAAGTTTACTCTCAATTCTACAACTGTTATTTAATAAACTGGGAGTTATTTACTGTATTCAACCAAAATCAGCAAATAATATTATAATTTATTTTACCTGGATATTTGCTGTATACTCATACTTGTATTTTTTTTTTCAGTAAATCAGTTACTATTAATTATTTTTACTATACAGAGTTCCCTGTATTTCCTCCAAAAAAAAACACTAGAGATGTGCCTAATACTCAGATAACTCACCTCCATGGGCTGCCCCAGTGTGTGGTCAGATGTGTCCCAGCAGACTGAATAATAATCCAATGTCTGTGGTACTATGCAGTCCTGCACTTCAGAATGGAGCTCTTTGGCTGTCCCTGGGGAAGTCAGTTGCAAGCAAAATGTGTAAAAGGAGAGGGCAGTGCTTGTATCTGACTGACTGATTGATTGCCAGAGCAGGGGTACCTGCCTCCCCCTTCTCCTCCCTCCGCACCCCCACCTCTCTCGTTTTTCTCTCTCGGTCTCTGGAGCTGCTGGACACCTGCCATTAGCCTGGACTGGAGGTGTAGATGTTCAGCCCCTCAGAGCATGGGGGTAGCACATTACTCAGGCAGACTGCGTAGTTCTTCCAGTAGTTAGAAGATAATCTACTGAATGTCTCTGCACCTTTCAGCTATCCTAAAAGAGGAGGAAAAAAAATGTGTGTAATTTATACAGTTTTTTCAAATGATGTAGAACATTCGAGCAGGGAAGAGAGTAAAACTATACACAGTATATCATTAAACTAGTAATAAACCCTCAGTGTTTTTTAGTTTAACACATTCAGCACAAAGAAAATATCCCCAGTACAATATTTGTTAAAATTCGTACCTCGGCACCAGTTTACAGCTTTCAATGCTGTTGGATCCTGCTGTGCTGTCTCAGTGCTGCTTCTCTGAACTTCCTGTTCTCACAGAAAAGAGTTAAAGAGGTTGTTAACCTCTTAGCCCTTGTACACACAGTCGGACATTCTGGCAACCAAATCCGTTGGATTTTGTCCGACGGATTTTGTGCGACAGATTTTGCCCGAAACTGTTGCATACACACGGTCCGACAAAGTTGTCGGAAAATCCGATCGTTCTGAGCGTGATGACGTTATTTCATTACGATGGGACAACGTTCAGGCTAGTAGCCAATCGCTTTGGTCTAGGAATTTGATCTGAGCATGCGTGGCACTTTGTCCGATCGGAATTCTCTACACATGATCGGACAAAGTCAGATCGGATCATGTTGTCGGAAACATTTTATAGCTCAGCTCTAAAACTTTGTTGGTCGGATATTCTAACGGAAACAGTCCGATGGAGCCCACACACGGTCGGATTATCCGACAACACGGTCCGATCGGACATTTTCCATCGGAATGTCCGACCGTGTGTTCAAGGGCTAAGATGAAAGATAAAGACGGCATACTGTGTGTACTTGCCTCAGTACATGTGTATCACATGAGTCTACTCAGTTTGGTGGGCTTATATAAGGGTTTATCCTGACTTTAAAAGTGGGCAGTGCAGTCTCTAGTCAAGATCTAATTTGGAGAAGGGAAGGAGCAGATGAAAGGGGCAGTGGAGTGCCTTGCTATTCTAGGCTACAGTAGTAGTGTATTTAGGTTTTGTGCTGCCATAGGCCTGACTAAACTCATGCACCCCCTAATTTAAATATGACCCACCTCTTCCTGTCAAGGCCACACCCGTTGCTGTTTAAGACCCACCCTGAAATTTTCAAATGGGGACACTATTTCTGAGGGCTGGGGGGGGCAATGAATTCCCTTAATTTGCATAGATTTCCTCTCACTTCCTGTTTGGCTATGGGGCAGGAAGTGAAGGGAAATCTCTGCAATGGGACAGGGATGATAAAAAATAAACTGACAGGGGTTATAACCCTCCCTTACTCTACCCAAAATGAAAAAAATAAATTGTTGTAATTGTTGTAGCATAAATTTCTGATAATTTTATGGAGAGGACTAAGAAGATATAACCATGCCAATGGTGCAGCAGGAAACATATAGTACAGTGAGGAAGGTTTGTGGTCCAGGATGAGAGGACAGTCAAAATTAGAAGCAGCGCCCCCCCCCCCCACAGTTGCGGAATGCCAGCCGCCCACATACCGGAAGCAGTGCGGCTGCTTTATGGGGGCGCTAGACTAATATGCCCCTCAGCCGGCAGGGATTCATTCTGTGCTGCCCCCCTGCAAAGTGCTGCCCTAGGCCTGGGCCTTGTCAGCCTAGGCCAGGATACAGCGTTGGGCTACAGGTTTGTGTGTTTCTGTTCATGCACACCATGTACAGTGCCCGTTTTATAAGGAGGCAAAAGGTACAATTGCCTCTGGCCACCCTGCCAGAGGGGGCTCAAACTTCCTTTATAAAAAAATGAAACTTATTTATCCTCTGAGACTGCAATAGTGTGTTCTACTTTGCTAAGCTTCTGTCATGTCTCACTCCATCTCAACGGGCAGTTTTATTACATGATGAACTCACTAATACCCGTCCATGTGTTACTGTAGCTGTTAGAATATATTTGAGCATGATGGTCACTAGTTTTGGAGAAAGTTTGTTCAACAAATTGGCACTGATAAAGGATTATATGGAACCACGATGACCCATGAAAGCCTATGTGCTCTGTGCCCACTGGCTGTCAAGAGCAGCATCCTGATGATAAAACAGTTTGATGAGTTAGTTAAAGATTTTGCAGATGCCAAGTGCAGGAAGAAAGACTTTTTGCAAATATTGTAGTGTGATGCATAACTGTGATGTATGACTCACTGGATGCAATTGCCTCTGTGTAATGTGTATGCTTACAGTCAATAAAATTTAGGGGAAAAAAAATCAGACGGGTGTCTTCTTTAGAACCTACTTATATTTATTTAGAACAAATGCAGTTTATCATTCACTTCAGTTCACATTTTTATTTGTCATGTAATTTAATTTCTATGTTGAGGGACTCCTGTACTTGAAGTGCTACTCTTGGCCCTGCATGCAAAGGTGACTCCATAAGATGCTGCGAGAAAGGAGCCACCATGAAACAGGAAACCTGGGGCAGTGGTCATGTCACCAGCTTAAACAGGTATGTAGGAAAGGGTTAAAAGTTAAAGAAGCTGCATACTCAGTAAATCATTAATAGCTGCTGAAAGTGCTTAAAAACTGAGGGCTTTATCACTTTAATGAAAGACATACCACAGCACTGCTTGTTGGAGCTTACAATCCAAAAGAAAGCAAGGAATTTTACTAAAGGCATAGAAAACATTTTAAGTACAGTATATCTTCACAGTAGTGGAGGCCCTGCTCCTAATCGTTGCCGGGGTGGGTTTCTTTCTGGAGATTATCTCAGACCAAGGGACTTAGTTTACTGCAGACCTAACCCAGCAGTTCTCACCAGGCTTGGAAAACATTTCTGCTGCACCTCCTGCTCGCTTACAGGGAAGTGCCGCAGGAATCAATGGGGTTCTCCCCATTTGAGTTATTGTAGGGGAGACGGGTGAGGGGCCACTAGAGTTACTTAGAGCCCATTGGGAAGGAGGTGTAGGGCCTGAAGAGACCTCTGCAGTAGGGTACGTACTAGAGCTCATGGACCGGCGACAGGAACGCATGGACACCATATGGGAGAACCTTCAGACTGCACAGGGACGGCAGAAGCAGTGGTATGATCGTACCGCCAGGAATCGCACCTTGGCTGTAGGGCAGAAAGTTCTTGCCCTCAAGCCTACCAAGTCAGACAAATTACAGGCCTCTTGGCAGGGACCCTACAAGGTAGTGTAGCAAATATGTGACACTACCTTCCTGGTAGCTAAATGCTCAGATGAAAGAGTCCAGCGGACCTTCCATGTGAACATGCTCAAAGTGTACCACAGAAACACAGAGCAGTGGCTCGGTTACCCCCATAGCAATCTGTTTGCTGTGGGGAAACGTGAAAGGAGGGAGGGGCCAGGAACGCCGATGAGGGACCTGAGAAGAGGAGGATCTGGGCTGCTCTGTGCAAACTACTACACAGAGAAGGTCAGTATAACATGTTTGTTATTTAAAAACAAAAACAATAATTTAGTATCACTTTCAGCTTCAATTTGTAAGTGTATCTACTGTATATCTGCTGGTGCATCTAACACTCACCCCCCCCCCCCCCCTCCGATTAACAATGCAGCTGTCCAAGGCATCCCTTCCTCCAGAGTGCAGGCACTCGAATACATGTGTGTTACTGGCCTCATCACCAGATGAATACAGATGGGAAAAAGCCTACAAAAGAATATGAATGCAGCCACCATATCTAATTATTTTTAGTTTATAGGCACTTTAATTAAAAATTGTACTAAGAATCCAATTATTCTTTCACCTCAAAAGCTGGAGGCTAAAAATCACATATTATTGTGACTGGTTATATAAAATTCAGGTCTAATGTTGACCGGATGTCCCAAAAAATGAATTGGAAAAATTAAGAACTCAAGATATTCTTAAATTAGTGGACTTTCTTTTGTATTTTCTTATGTAAGCAATATGCGGGTCAGTAATCTAAGAGAATTGAGAGAGGCATGCACTCCGACATAGTAACATAGTAACCTTGATGGGAGATTATAGACAGCAGCCTTTGAAGGGAGATCATTTTTATTTTTTTACTCCTGTAATAAAATTGGAATCTTACATTACAGTTCCCTTGGAATAACTGAGCCCCTTACAAGGGATGCAATAACGCAAAGAAGCTCAGCCATGACTAACCATGCTTTAGTGATAGTGATCAAGATATTTTTAAAACATACATTTTAAGTTGGTCATGTACATCATAATGGCCACCCAATAAATGAACTCTCCATGTCACACTGAACAGAATGTCAACGTTATGGCTGTGGAAAAAAAACGATTAAGCTGTAGCTACCCAGACAGTGGATTTAAACGTAAATGTAGCCAATGGATACATTGGTATTTTGACATTTACTTTTTCTGCATGCCATGTTTTAAGCACAGCAATGTCATTACAAAGTTTCCTAAGAGTGACAACACTGATAAACTCATATTTACCGATTAGCAGGGTGACCATAATGGCTGTGCAAAATATGCCCCTGCACAAAAGACAGAAATTATGAAGGAGGACACTAGGGTGTGGGGAGGAAGCCAAATGGAGGGCCATTTGATGAAGATGAGAAGGACTTCTTTCTGCTACTAACAGCTTGTCCTTTCTCTGGGGAGAATCAGACCTCATATAGGATTCCCAATATGGGCTGCATGATGTCAGTAAGTGTATTGGTGCTGGAAGTGATGCCCATAGTACAGGTGATGCCAGTGAGAACACAGTTGCAATGAATGTGCATTCTGAGATGTGTCAGGTAACAGAGACAAAATAGGTAACTTTGTTTGTGCACAAGCTTTGCTGTAGATATCCTATGAATTTCTATACTCTACCCCACCATTCTCAACTTGGGTTCCTCTAAATCAGTGGTCTCCAAACTGTGGCCCTGGGGCCGAATACGACCTTTTGCTTGCCTTTTATTCAGTCCCTCTGGGCACAATTTCATCCACCAACAGTGAGGCATAGAAACAAAAGTATGCTGGACAGCCGCACTCCAAAAATAACCTTTTATTGCATATAGACAAAAAGATAATAGCAATAGCCTGTTAAAGGTAGAAACCCAATGCCCCTTGGTTTTGTAGGGAAGTTCAGTGCCCAGCTTACAGTCCTCCAGTGGCTACTGATCCCAGCACCACCTCTTCAGGCACTGCCAACCCACCCAGCTGTAGCTGCCCCTTTCACTAGCCCTCCAGGCTAACTTCTTCCCACACGCTTCCAGACTGACACTCTCTCCACAGGCCTCCAGATTGACACTAACCTACCCACCTGGCTGACTCCCAGGAGATCTACCGGACTTACTGACCTGCTCCTGCTGTCCTTTCACTTGCTCCAGTGCATCCAGGAAGAGTTTCCTCCATGTGTTGTAGGGGGGATCTTCCAGCACCTGAGTCCTAGTCACCCACCCCCCCCCCCATACTAGGGGGCACCCTCAAGGACCACTGACAGCCTCCTCAGCACTCCATCTCCATCTTCCACCCGACTGTCCCTGCTGGCATGGCTCATGCCTATTTATGAGGAGTCCTTCCCTCTGCCAGCCCATTACTGGGGATTGGCTGAGGTCCTCATAAATATTCCTAACAGCCCCTCCTAGCTTCCACCAACTATGTCTAGAACATTCTCAAATGTTCCAGAGAACATGCAGATTCACCAGTAGAGCTGTCAGGATGCATCATCTAGCCCCTGAGTAACTAATCACTTATCCAGATTCACACCCAGACCTGGCTCTCAGCCAAGCCAATTTGCCTAATCAAACAACTATTTACATCTAGCACACTAGCTAGAGGGTGCTACATAAGTAAAAGAAAAAAATGTTTAGCAAATGAATGTAAGATGATTTCATATCTACAATGAGAGCTGCATGCTAATGTAATTTTTAGTGAAAGAGGGGAAAAGTCCACTTTGAAGACTATACATTACAAAATGTTTACAGGTTTGAACAAACTTTCAAACCCTGAAATAACAAATAGCTATAATAATATTATAAAAACAACAGTTATGTTATATGTCATAATGTAACCCATATTTTAAAATGATAGACCAACTTTTTTTCTTTCTGGTTTCTCCTTCTAACTCCCTTTTGCATTTTTAATAAATAATTGGGAAAACTGAGCCTTTTACCTGAACAGCTGAAGTGCAGAAAGCAAAAAAAATTATTATGTGAAAATAAATTGACTGTATGTGTACAGAATTATGAATTGGTTTTGTACTGAACAAGTTTATTGCAACTATACACTTGATCTAGCTATAGGCAAGTTAAACTTAGATGAACAAAGTATTGTAGAAAATCTCAGACCCAGAAGAGTTAACTGTTCCAGATATCAAAATACGCAAGACTGGGGACCCCACGCTCTCCCCTGACTATTCCAAGTCTGGTAGTGTGTGAACATCAAACTCAAGACTGTGAAATTATCAGACCTGGCATGGGGCCAGAAAAATAAAACAAATTATTAGGGGCTGACAATTAACTAAAACCTAGAAAGCTTGATTAATTGTGGCATAGCTCAGCAGGGAGCAGTAACAAACAGGCCCCAGCTGTGTGCAGTGTCCACATCCCTACATCCCAATTTACACAGTGCGTACCGAGACGTTTCCTCTTTAGCACCAAGTGTGAAATGTGGACAACACTTCATTATGTTTCTGAGGGGGCTGGGGAGTGGGCTCTAAGTGACTAGACCTTATGCAATCCTCTATCCCTCTGGCATATTTTAAACTGGAGATTTTTAGTTACACTTCCATTATAAAATAATAAATGAATAATAAAAAAAAGAGGTGTGAAGTCATTGTACATCCATTTACTACACCAGCAGTAAAGCATTGTCAGCTTCTAATGAATTTGAAATCCATAGTGAAACAACAGCCTTACAGACTCTGGTGACTCTGGTGTGGGGGGTTGTATAAGTTTCAAGCATGATTTGTTACTTTATCACACCACATCAACAGGGGCGTAACTATAGGGGGTGCAGCAGTCGCGACCGCAACCGGGCCCTGTGATGCAGGGGGCCCATGCAGCCCCCTCTACATATGGCCGGCAGCAGCATAGGCAGCTAGGGGTACCAGTGCACCATGCACACAGGTGGCTGGAGGTGGAGGGTGACTAGCAGAGCTCCATGCTCGACTATCGCACTGGCTGCTCTTTAGTTGTGCATTCCCCGCATGACCCGTGTCCTCGGCCGGCTCCTCAGAGTACCCCTCTCCTGCTCCATGCATTACCGCTCAGTCCGATGTCTGTTCTCCCCAGCCAGAGTACCACCCCCCCCCCCTCCCTGAGTCCGGCCCACACTGCACTGCATACTTCTCCTGGGTAAACAAACTTTAAGCACACAGATGCAGTGCAGCCCTATGAGAGCCGGCTCCCCAGAGGACACTGCAGGCTTGTCTGCCAGCCCCCCTCCTCCCCCGTCATACACAGATGATGAAAGGTCTTTCTGGGAGATATGCTGATCGCCTGTCCAGCACACTGGATGGAGCCCAGGCCAACATGGATGAGTGCGCAGCCTGCAGCTTGGTCATGGTGAGTGAGAGGACCCCATCCCCCACACACCATTACATACCCCCTCCATCTCCCCCTGGGGACAGGGACCCCTTCTCACGTGGGGACAGGGACCCCCACCTCCCCTGGGGACAGGGACCCCTTCTCACCTGGGGGCAGTAACTTCACCTGCCCTGGAGAAAATGACGTCATCTCTTCTGGGGACGGGGACCCCATCCTGCCTAGGGACAGTCCCCCAATGGGGCACCTAAAAAAAAAAAAAAATACTGATACCAGTGGTGGAACTACAGGGCTCATACCTGTGACCAAGCCCTGGAGTTCCACCGCCGGACTCGGAGGGAGGGCCCTGGCTGGGGTTCAGGGGGGCCCTTCATGGTTTCTTGCATCGGGGCCCTGAAGCTTCTAGTTACACCACTGCACATCAATATATGCTTACGAGATGAATCTGGTCAGCGGTGTAGTTCACCTTCTTTGACAAGGTAATAGTCTCTTTCAAGGGAGCTGTTGAATCCTATATATTTAAATATATCGGTTTCTCATGCTTTTTATAAAATAAAAAAATAAAATCTGTTTTATTATTAATCACTTCAGCACTGGAAGATTTGGCTGCTCAATGACCAGGCCATTTTTTGCACTGCGCTTTAACTGACAATTGCGGGGTTGTGCGATGCTGTACCCAAACAAAATCGATGTCCATTTTTTTCCCACAAGAAGAGCTTTCTTTCAGAGGTATTTGATCACCTCTGCGGTTTTTATTTTTTTCGCTATAAACAAAAGAAGAGCGAGAATTGTGAAAAAAAAAACACACTATCTTTTACTTTTTGCTGTAATAAATATTCCAAATTTAAAAAAAAAAAAACTTTTTTTAGTCCGTTTAGGCCGATATGTATTCTTCTACATATTTTTGGTAAAAAAAATTGCAATAAGCGTATATTGATTGGTTTGCGCAAAAGTCACAGCGTCTACAAAATAGTGGATAGATTTATGGCATTTTTTTTTGTTTACTTGTAATGGCGGTGATCTGCGATTCTTATCAGGACTGCGATATTGCCGCAGACAAATTGGACACTTTTGACACATTTTTGAGACCATTATACAGCGATCAGTGCTATAAAAATGCACTGATTACTGTATAAATGTCACTGGCAGAGAAGGGGTTACCACTAGGGGGCGATCAAGGGGTTAACTGTGTCCCCTAAGTGTGTTCTAACTGTAGGGGGGATGGGACTGACTAGGGGAGGAGAGAGATCGGTGTTCATACTTAATATGAACACACAATCTCTCTCCTCTCCCCTGAGAGAAGGATTAGCGTGTTTACACACACAGATCCCAGTTCTCGCTTTGTCATGAGTGATCGCGGGTGCCCGCATCAGCTCTGGGTACACGCCTCCTACAGCTTCTTAAAGGGCCGACGTACAGTTACAGCGGTTCACCCAGGGGAGCCAACCTGCCGCACTATAACTGTGGCGGCCGGTCGGGAACCGGTTAAAATAAAATAAATCTTAACATTTCAATCGAGGAGAGGAAAATGAGCCATGGCACTGGGTTGCCTTATATAATACAGGCTGAAGATCATCAGTAGATAGGAATGATTGGTGGTGAAGTAATGAAAAGGATGACCCCAGTCAAGAGCTGGTTGGTGGCAACCACTCTACTTATAATACTGTGTAGCAGTGGCAGCTGGTGGTATATTTTTGGGGGTAGGGCAGCAAACAATCTACCTGTGTCACTGCCCCCCCCGGTCAGGGTCACAGGCTCACCCAGTCGTTTGATCACTAGCCCCACACCTACCCCATCGAGGTCATGGTTGTGTTATCTGTTTATTTTATAGTCCTGCACTCATTTTCATGAAATGGTTTGAGTATCGACAAAACTTAAAAAATAGGGTGAATTTTCACCTGTGAGGAAATTTTAAACTGAAGGCCCCCCCCCCCGGTTGTTTGATCACTAGCCCCACACCTACCCCATCAAGGTCGTGGGCAGAGCTTCCTCTGGGCTTCACCCTGCATCTCCTCCTCCTGGTGCTTTACGGCGGCTTCCCCTGCATCTCCTCCCTCCTCCTCGGCAGCCAAAAGGATTACTTCTCCTCCCACCTATAGCAGTCCCTGTTCCTATAAGTCAAGCAAGCCTAGCCTACTGGTACATAGCTGCCTCCAGAAATGCCAATTTCACTGTCAGGGGTCAGGTGCAGAAACCTATAGTTATAGCAATAGAGAGGATCCTACCAACCAGCAGGATAAGTATAAAATCAAGTCATCCTGAAGCTCAATTGAGGTGCAGGGTCTAAGCACTAATCGGTATTCACCAGAGCTCCTGATGGTGGAGATGGGTTTTGCTTCATGTTTGTACCAGGTCACAGTCCTTTGTACCAACCCACACCAAAGAACAAAGCGGACCTCTCCTTGCTCCTCATCAGCTAGGATCTCCAACCCCACTAGACCTTCAGTCCTCTCTGAGACCTGCACTAAGAGGAATGAAGGTGTAGAATTAGGTGTGTCACAGCCAAGTACTTGCGGCCACTCTGCTAGCAGTACACCGACGTCCGATTGTAGCAGGCAAATTTCCCTGCCCCAGCTGCTGGACCGTCGAAAGAAATTCACTCCCAGCCATCCACATGCCCAGCGGTTGAATGCTAGCTTGGCTAAATTGCTAGCACTTTACTGCTGCCTTTTCAGTTGATAGACTTGTCCCCCTTCCTTGAGTTTATGCAATGTGCGGTTCCTCAGTGGTGGGTCCCCAAACACCACTTTTTCTCACGGAAGGCGATTCCGGCTCTCTAACGGCATGTGGAAGGCAATGTCCGTGCCTCGTTGGACAGGGGCAGTCAGGTGCATATGCATGCCCGCTGACTCATGGTCCAGCAGGCATGGACAGGGACGTTACCTATCTTTCATGGCCCATTGGGTCACTCTTCTGGCAGCTGGGAAGGATGCAGGACAAGGTGCAGTAGTGTTGGAGGTTGTTCCACCACCACGCCTCCAAAATGCTACTACTACTGGTTGTGACACACCTCTCTCCTCCACCCCCTCCTCTTCTTCTTCCTCCATGGCCTCTTCCAGTGCTTTGTCCTTGGAACCAGCGGTGTTCCGTAGGCGTTCAAAGGGCTACGCAAGTACGGAGGCAAAAAGATGCCATACCGTGCTTGGGTTGGTTTGTTTGGGGGACAGGAGCCACACTGGGGCAGATATTTTGTCAGCTCTGCAGGGGCAGGCCGAGTGGTGGTTGACGCCATGCCAGCTTAAGCCAGGAATGGTGGTTTGTGACAATGGCACCAACCTCCTCTCCGCCCTCCGACAGGGACAACTGACCCATGTGCCCTGTGTGGCTCACGTCCTTAACCTGGTGGTGCAGCGGTTCTTGGGCAGGTACCCGGGCATACAGGTTGTCCTGAGGCAGGCCAGGAAAGTCTGTGTGCATTTCGGTCGATCATTTAATGCTAGTGCTCGGCTGGCTGAGCTCCAAAAGGAGTCGAACCTGCCCAAGAACCGCCTTATATAGGACATGCCCACCAGGTGGAACTCAACGTTGGCCATGCTGCAGTGGCTGCACATGCAGCAGAGGGCCATCAATAAGTACCTGTGCGACTATGGCACCAGGACATGGTCAGGGGAGCTTGTTTTTTTTTCACCATGCCAGTGGGGCATGATCAGGGATGCATGCACTGTCCTGTCACCATTTTTGGAGGCCACGAGGATGGTGAGCGGTAACAGTGCATGCATCAGTGACACTGTACCTCTTGTCCACCTGTTGGAGCATACGCTGCGTGGAATAATGGACAGGGTACTTGAGGCAGAACAGAGGCAGGAAGAGGAGGACTTCCTTGCCTCTCAAGGCCCTCTTTATCCAGACAGTGTTCCTGCTGTCCCACCCAATCCACACAAGAAGTGGAGGAGGAGGCTTGTGTCAGCATGGAGGTGGAGCCTGGAACTCAGCATCAGCAGCAGCAGTCTTTTAGGGATTATTTACAGTCCCAAGAAACCCGTGGACTTGTATGTGGCTGGGAGGAGGTGGCTGTGGATCATGTTGTCCTTAGTGACCCAGAGGACTGAATGCCTCAGCTAACCTATGCTGCATGGCCTCCCTGATCCTGCAAAGCCTGCGGAAGGATCCTCGTTTTCTTCGGATCAAGGAGAGGGACCATTACTGGCTGGCCACTCTCCTTGATTCACGGTACAAGGGTAAGGTTGCGGACCTTATCTTGCCGTCACAGAGGGAGCAGAGGATGAGACATCTCCGGGAGGCCTTGCAGAAAGGTCTGTGCAACGCGTTCCCAGAGACTGTGAGGTTACAAACTCCTGGTCCTGGACAACGTGTTGCTGAGGCTTCGCGTTCAGACAATTTTTTAGTCCGCAGCCCCAAGGTATGATCAGTTCCAACAACCATCGCCAGCATCTGATTTACATGGTGCAGGAATACCTAGGGGTAAGGTCAGACTTGGACACCTTTCCCACCGAAAATCCTCTGGCTTACTGGGTCTTGAGGATGGATCACTGGCCAGAGCTTGCACAGTATGCAATTGAGCTACTGGCCTGTCCTGCATCCAGTGTTCTTTCGGAAAGCTCCTTCAGTGCTGCTGAAGGCTTTGTAACCGATCACAGGGTGTGCCTGTCAACCGACTCGGTTGATCGACTGACCTTCATAAAGATGAATCAGTCTTGGATCACCACCAGCTACCAAGCACCTGAAACTGATGTAACCGAATAATTTTTTTTGAAATGTCACATCCCTTCAAGACTGCCTATGCTGATGCTGAGTGACTCTCCTGTTATGTTGACTGACTATCCTTTTCCTCTTCAATGACCCTGCTGATAGATTGGAAGAACATTTTTGGTTCTGGGTGATGCCACCAGTGGCTAATGCCCAATTTTTCAGCCCCTGTTTAATAGGGGCATGTAATTACAATTTTTGATGCAATGCTTTGCAGCAGGGCTCATTCCTGCACTCCAACTAGAGTATCTGGGAGAGGTTGCAGTGTCGTGGCACCAGCACCAGTGCCTAAGGCCCAATTTTTCAGCCCCTCTTTTTTTTTTTACCATAAAAGATTTTATTGGAAGATACATAGCATACACACAAGCGAAACAGGTAAACATCAAGTACAAAAAGTGCTGCCACTACTCTTCCACATCACATGAAAGGCGACACATTTTCACTGTTGTGATGGTCATGGCTAATAGAACAGTGCTAAACAAAGATCGTCATAGCATATCAACACACGTATTCAATGTTTAATTGGATAGGCAGGAGAGGGTCAAGGAGAGGGGGGTAGGGGTGGAAGACTATCAGAAGTAGGGGTATAAGGGGGAAAAGAGAAGAGAGAGGAGGTGGGTGCCCTTCTTGGCCCCCTCCTCCCCCCTGCCGACACCGCATCTCTTAATTTCCTGAATTAATTAAGGTGTCCCTACGTAGTGGGGGAAAGAATGCTTTATATTTGTCTGTGGTTTGGAAGTGTTTCCAGCACGCCCAGATAGTCGAGAATTTCTGTAAGCGTTCTTGTGAGGTATATATCAGCTCCTCCATCTTTCAGCCCCTTTTTAACAGGGGCATGTAATTACAATTTTTGATGCAATGCTTTGCAGCAGGGCTCATTCCTGCACTCCAAATAGAGTATCTGGGAGAGGTTGCAGTGTCCTGACACCAGCACCAGTGCCTAAGGCCCAATTTTTCAGCCCCTCTTTTTTTTTACCATAAAAGATTTTATTGGAAGATGCATAGCATACACACAAGCGAAACAGGGGCATATAATTAAAATTCTTGATATAATATTTCACAGCAGGGCCTGTTACTGCGCCCACCGAGAGTAACTGTGAGGACTTATAGTGTTGTGGCACCAGCACCTCCACAACCACCAAAGGCCCAATTTTTCTACCACTGTTCAACAATGGCATGTGATTACAATTCTTGATATAATCGTTCACAGCAGGGCGCTCCAGCGCACACCAAGAGTCACTTTGAGGGCTTACGGTGTTGTGGCAACACCAACACCTTAGGCCCATATTTCTGAAGAGCATATACTTCAAACATCCAACTTACAAATGTCTCCTACTTGCAAACGGAAGGAGACAACAGGAAGTTAGATGAAAAAACGGACGGCCCAAAAAATGATACAGGGGTGATAACCCTTCCCTATGTTTTCCAAAAAGCTTAAAAATAGATTTTTTGACTGGAGCTACACTTTAAAAATGTACCAGTTCAAAATTACAAACATATTCTACTTAACACAACAAACCGACACAGTCCCTGTCTTGTTTGCACCGCCTGTATACTGCTGTTCTGAGTATATAACCGCAAGCAATTTTAAATGACTTTTTTTCCGTTAAATGTCATTTTGTGCAGGGACTGTTCTAAACACGGTAAACACGTGCCACTTCACAGGCATACTATAGACACCCCCCAGGCACGATATTTAAAGGAATATTTCACTTTTTTTTTCACTTTAATCGTCATTAAAATCAGTGCTCCCGAAAAAACTGCCGTTTTAAAAAAAAATGTTGTCATTGATCCATGTCCCCTGGGGCAGGAGCCGGGTCCCCAAACCCTTTTTAGGACAATATCTTCCATATTAGCCATTAAAATTAGCACTTTTTATTTTGAACGTTCGAGTCCCATAGACTTCTATGGGGTTCTAAAGTTTGTACGAATTTCCGGTCCGCTCGAAAAGTTCTGGTGCAAACCGAACCGGGGGGTGTTCGCTCATCCCTAGTGGTGTATAGGGATGAGCCCGATGTTCAAGTTTAACGCAAGTCCAACCAGCGAACAATATGTGGTGTTTGCGGCAAATTCGAAAGCTGCCAGAACACCGTTAAAGTCTATGGGACACTAACATGAAAAATCAAAAGTGCTCATTGTGAAGGCTTATATGCAAGTTATTGTCATAAAAAGTGTTTGGGGCCCTGGGTCCTGCCCCAGGGGACATCTATCAATGCAAATGTTTTTATTAAAAACTGATATTTTTTTCGGGAGCAGTGTTTTTTTTAATGCTTAAAGTGAAACAATAAAAATGTAATATTTCTTTAAATATTGTGCCTTCGGGGTGACTATAGTATGCCTGTAAAGTGGCACATTCCCCCCGTGTTTAGAACAGTTCCACAGAAAAATGACATTTCAAAAGGAAAAATTGTCATTTAAAACTTATCGCGGCTGTAATGAATTGTCGGGTCTCGGCAATATAGATAAAACTCATTGAAAAAAAGAGTATGTGTCCCCCCCCCCCAGTCCATAGTCCATTACCAGGCCCTTTGGGTCTGGTATGCATATTAAGGGGGACCCCGAACCAAAATGTAAAAAAAAAAAAAGTGTAGGGGTCCCCCCAAAATCCATACCAGACCCCTCAGGTCTGGTATGGATTTTAAGGGGAACCCTGTGCCAAAATAAAAAAAATGGTGTAGGGGTCCCCCGGGAATCCTTACTCCCTTATCTGAGCACGCGACCTGGCAGGCCACAGGAAAAGGGGGGCAAGAGAGCACCCCCTCCCTCCTGAACCGTACTAGGCCACATGCCCTCAACATGGAGAGGATGCTTTGGGGTCTGACCCCAAAGCACCTTGTCCCCATGTTGATAGGGACAAGGGACTCATCCCCACAACCCTTGCCCAGTGGTTTTGGGGGTATGCGGGTGGGGGGCTTATCGGAATCTGGAAGTCCCCTTTAACAAGGGGACCCCCAGATCCCGGCCTCCCACCCATTTGAATTGGTAATGGGGTACATTGTACCCCTACCATTTCCCCAAAAAAGTGTCAAAAATGGTAAAAAAAAAAAAAAAAAGACAAGAGACAGCTTGGGACAAGTGCTTTATTAAAGAAAAAAAAAAGCCACAACGGGGAAACCATGGGGAAGCCTCCGTGGCGTCAAAGGATGGAATGGAGGGAGGTCTGGGGAGGTTAATGGAAGGGGGAAGGGAGGTAAGTGGGGTAGAAGGAAGGATCGCTGATAAAGGTGAGCATGGTGAAGATTGGTGTGTGGGGGGGGGGGGATATACAGGCATTATAAATGAAATAGAGTGTTGAAAGGAGTAGTAGG
The DNA here is from genome assembly GCF_037356315.1 of Lithobates pipiens. Taxonomy (NCBI): domain Eukaryota; kingdom Metazoa; phylum Chordata; class Amphibia; order Anura; family Ranidae; genus Lithobates; species Lithobates pipiens. The sequence goes on from NW_027507685.1 coordinate 17,426,822, forward strand.
TTTTTTTGTTTTTGTTTTGTTTTTTGGGTGTGTATGACTGAATTGAAAATGGTTTTAGAATGATTTAATTTTTGAGGTGATTGCCTAGCTAGTATTTAGCTAGCGGAGTGTTACACATTATTTTTAGGGGATGAGTATAATTTTTTTTTTTTGGGGGGGGGGGGGGTTGGATCTGTGCAGACTGAACTGAAAAATGGTTTAGAATGACTTAACTTTAGGGGTGATTAACTTCCCTAACTAGTATCATTTTAGGGGAGTCCTACACATTATTTGTGGAGGTGGGAGTGGGGGGGGCGGTTCTAATGATAGTAGGAGGGATAGGGGATGGGGGGGGAGATAAGGATAATAATAAGTAAAATGTATACCAAAAATAAACAACGGCATTACAGATATTGTGGTAAAATTGGTATGAGGTGTATCTCAATTTATCTTACATCGTTGTATCTATGTTTTATATTACATCTGGATGTTGTATTCCGTGTTTCTGTGCCCTCCTATTAATAAATAAATAAAAATTGAAAAAATAAAAGATAAAATCCCTAGACTGGGAAACCATGGATTTCCGACAGTCTATCATGGTGCCTCGCAGACTTCCAAATCAAGTGGGGTTTCAATTCTCACCTCAAAACAGATTCAATGGATGGAACAAAAAGTACTCATTGTTAGGAGACTTTTGTGTGAGCAAAGAGTTACAATTATCAATTCGTATTTGCCAAATGAGGATCAGACTTCTACATTTGAGACAGATCTCCAGATGGTATATCAACATAAAGAGGGTCTATTGTTGATGGGAGGAGATTTGAACATTACATTAAATCCTACCCCGGATAGGGCTTACACATTTTTTTCACCTAAACACAAGACATATACTAGAATAGACTATATTTTTCTTTCACAAGAGGTCGTGGTGGCTCTACCAGAGGCTTCTATAGGCTCATTTACCTTATCGGACCACGCACCAACTAGCTGCATTTTAGAACTAGGAGATCCAGTACCCCGTGAGTGGCATTGGAAAATCAAAGAGACATTGTTGAATATGCAATATACAATATGAAATAAATGTAAATCTGAAAATGTAGATTTGAAAATCTTCACGAAAATACGCAACGGGTGTTCCCAAACCCATCACATACCCCTAGTGCTGATATCCGCAAATGTGGAGAAAGCTTTTGATAGGGTTGACTGGACATTCCTGAAAGCCATGGCGCAACATATAGGACTGGAGGTGGGGATGCAAAGTTGGCTTGCAAACCTATACTCAACTCCGACAGGTCGAGTTAAGATTTATGACATAAGGTCAGATTCTTTCCCCATAGGAAATGGGACACGCTAGGGCTGCCCGTTATCACCCATTATCTTTATTGTTACGCTGGAACCTCTCTTAAGAACTATCCGTGCCAATAGGGATATTAGAGGAATTCCAACTAAACGAGGGGAACACAAACTTTCCACCTATGCAGATGATTTGATATTGTTTATTACCTCTCCATTAATATCTCTCCCATCCCTGATGCATGAGTTGCGTGTATATGAAGCGCCATCAAAATTCAAGTGACTTATGATAAATCGGGAGCAATGGGGGTGGAACTGGGTACAGCCCTTCAGTAACAGATATCCTCATAATATGCATTTAAAATGGACAGAATCCCACATATGTTATCTAGGCACAAAGATACCAAACAAATTAGAGAGGGTATTCAAACTTAATTTTGCTCCAATGGCGTGGCAGTTCAAATTGGATTTCCAAAGGCAGTAGGATCAATATTATAAAAATGAATGTTATGCCAAGACTCTTGTATTTACTTCAGACACTGCCTATTAAAATCCCCACAGATTTCCTGAGAGACCTTAGATCAGAATTTCAGATATTTATCTGGGCTGGAAAGCCAGCGAGATTGCGTAGAACTATCCTGTCGCTTCCTAAGAAGAGAGGTGGAGTTGGAGTTCCGGATGCGGTTTAATATCATGTGGCCTTGCATCTGGCATGAGTGGTGGAGTGGTGCATGCCTCTAAAGCCCCATACACACTATCAGATTTTCTGCTGATTTTTGTCTTCAGATTTACCAAAACAATATAATATGAGGTCAAACCTTAGGAGTTTCAATTTGTATGCAATCAGGCAGGCCCTTGCACTACATGGTTTTGGTAAATCTGAAAAAAAAATCAGCAGGAAATCTGATGGTCTGACCATGGAAACCGTGGATCCATATGAAACAAGCAACGAGTGCCCTTCCCTTGGAGGGGCTGGCATGGCTTTCAGAGGTGGATATTCCAGGATCCGTGAAGTGACATCCAATGGTGGACACTACCCTATGATTTATTTAAAAAAAAATCAAAACCACAACCATTTCGCCAGATCCAAGCCCCATGATTCCAGTTTTGGGTACCCTGAATTTTCAGCTAGGATTGACAGATCCCTGCTTTAATGCCCTATTACGACAAGGATATAGTAGGCTTATGCACTTCATGGTGGAGGGACGGGTGACGTCTAAGCCCTTGTACACAACGATGGAAAATGTCCGATCGGAACGTGTTGTCGGATAATCCGACTGTGTGTGGGCTTCATATGACTTTTTCCTTCGGTATGTCCGACCAACAAAGTTTGAGAGATGTATATAAAAATTTTCCGACAACATGATCCGATCGGACTTTGTCTGATCGTTTGTAGAGAATTCCGATCGGACAAAGTGCCACGCATGCTCAGATCAAATTCCTAGACCAAAGCTATTGGCTACTAGCCTGAACGTAGTCCCGTCGTAACTAAATAACGTCATCACGTTACGAACGATCGGATTTTCCGACAACTTTGTCAGACCGTGTGTATGCAACACCAGTTTCGGACAAAATCCGTCTGAAAAAATCAGACGGATTTTGTTGTCGGAATGTCCGACCGTGTGTACAAGGACTAAGAGAGATTGAGTCCAATTTCTCAGCGGATTTAGATTTCATACATCAGATACAGCTTGGTGCATACATCCGATCAATTCTGTTTTTATTTTATTTTTTCTGTATATTTAGCTACTGCTAGAGGTAGAGCCAAGATTCCTTCTTGGAAAGAAAAAAGAGAAAGTGATGCTATGGTATAGTTTGTATTTAAGGATTGTTGAATAAGAAAATTAATATGGCGGTGGCTAAATTGTTTAGGTCGCTCTTTCCTGCGCCAGTGATGACCTGCCCTGTACCTGGACTCAAATGAACACTGACACACTTAGGCCGCGTACACACGCGGGGACTGTCTGCCGAAACTAAGTTCGTCAAACAGTCCGCTCAAACTTTTGAATGAACGAACACGCCCACACACGGCACTTTTTGAGCGGACAAATACGGCAAACTTTGTTCGTCGTACTAAGTCCGCGCAACTTTTGAAATGAACGGACTCGCTCCCACACACGAGGCAACAGTCCGCTCATTTCGAGCGCATGTGCAGGTAGTCGGGGCCCGCGACGGAGACCCGCTAGCGGGGCCCGCTAGCAAAAGAGCTACAAGAAGATAGCGGAGGAGTCCGGCGAGAAGACCCCCGAAGACGGAAGACCCCCGGAGCTGTGCAATAAAATATTTTATCTCGTGTGTTGTGTTTTTTTTTTGGGTACTTTTATTTTACAGGTGAATGGGTAGGGGTACATTGTACCCCATACTCATTCACATAGGGTGGGGGGCCGGTATCCGGGGGCCCCCTTATTAAAGGGGGCTCCCGGATTCCGATAAGCCCCCCGCCCGCAGACCCGGACAACCAACGGCCAGGGTTGTCGGGAAGAGGCCCTTGTCCTCATCAACATGGGGGCAAGGTGCTTTGGGGTGGGGGGGCCGCGCGGCCCCCCCTTCCCCAAGGCACCCCCCATGTTGAGGGCACGCGGCCTGGTACGGCTCGGGAGGGGGGGCGCGCTCGCCCGCCCCCCTTTCCTGGCCGGCCGGGTAGCGTGCTCGGACAAGGGTCTGTTGTGGACTTTGGGGGGACCCCCACGCCGATTTTTTTCGGCGTTGGGGTTCCCCTTTAAGTCCATAGCAGGCGGCGGGGCCCGCGACGTCTCCTTCGCGGGCCCCGCCTACCTGGAGACGCGCTCGAAATGAGCAGACTTTCCTCCGAGCGGGAACAGTTTGCTCATTTCGAAAGTGGCCTACACACGGGCGGACTGTCCGCTCAAACCAAGTTTCAGCGGACAGTTTTTCGGAATTTCCGAAAAACTTTGTTCGTCAAACTGTCCGCTGAAACTGTCCGCTGAAGCCCCACACACGAGCGGACTGTCCGCTGAAACACTGTTCAGTGGACAAAGTTGAGCGAACAGTCCGCCCGTGTGTACGCGGCCTTAGAAATATTTTAATTAGGTTTTTTTACAAGGTAGGCAAATAAATGCAACATTAAAGAATTTAAAGCACAACAACACACTTGACATAAAGAAGGCCATAAAATAAGCAAAAGACCCTGACTCCTTCACTGGCTAGTGAAATAAAATGTATAACCCAATCTTGTTGGTGTTAAATCAGGTCTCTTCATTCCAAGATCCTGTATCTCTGATAGAAGCTGTAGTATGGATTATATCAGGGTCGGGAACCTGTGGCTCTTTTGATGGCTACATCTGGCTCCCAATTCAATCCGTGGATCGCGTGGTGTGCCGATTCGCGGATTGAGCCCATAGGAAAGGCTGCGGCTTCAGCCTAGCTCTGGAGCCGCGGCCATCTTGGTACATCCGGCGGCGGCCTAGGCAAGCGGCGCGCTGACGTCATCATCACCGCCCGCCTCATTTGCTCCTGGATCTGCCTGCTAGTGGTAAGCAAGCAGAGTCAGAAATATTACAGTGGGGGAGATGTGCATATTACAGTGGGGGAGATGACATAGATATTACAGTGGGGGAGACATGGATATTACAGTGGGGGAGATGACGTAGATATTACAGTGGGGGAGATGACGTAGATATTACAGTGGGGGAGATGACATGGATATTACAGTGGGGGATATGACGTGGATATTACAGTGGGGGGGAGACGTGGATAATACAGTGGGGGAGATGTGGATATTACAGTGGGGGAGATGACGTGGATATTACAGTGGGGGAGATGACGTGGATATTACAGTGGGGGAGATGACGTGGATATTACAGTGGGGGAGATGACGTGGATATTACAGTGGGGGAGATGACAACATTACAGTTATAATTAGTCGAAATTAGTCGATTAATTGATTAAAAAAAAGAACATTAAGACCAACCTACGATCACGTTTAACGGATGGAAGTTTCAATGCCTGCATGAAGCTTAACCTCACCATGTATCAACCAGACTACAAAGCCATCAGCAAAACCATGCAGCACCAGAAGTCGCATTAACTGTAAGAAGTACTTTAATCATCATTGGTTAGCAACAGCATAACAACGTTATTAAAAAGAATTCAGAAGTCATGTCATCTTTGGCAACTTTGCCGTATTTCTTTGTTCTGTGATTTATCTCTTAATAAAGAACACCTGATTGTTTAATTCAGAGACTTATTGTACTTTAAAAGTGTTGGTCTTACATAAAATACACACATTTACTTGTATTTAGTTTTAAACATATTGTATGGCTCTCACAAAATTACATTTTAAAATATGTGGCATTCATGGCTCTCTCAGCCAAAAAGGTTCCCTACCCCTGGATTATATGAATGGCGCAGCATTGCAAAAAGGGCAAGCTAAGTTGAGTTCTCTTGATGAGAGCTCTTGACAGCCCCTTAGTTGTATTACCCCCATAGCATTGGAAGTGGCGGGGGTAGGAAAGATGAAAACTACTCCTAACCAAGAAGAATCAGCAAAGGGGACACATCATACTAAATTTAAGTTATGTCCCTTGTGCTGATTTAAATTCGTAATTTAAGCTAAAATTTGGCTTTAAAACATAAAATGTTTTAGCTTTAGATATACTTTAAACACATTAAATGAGATTTTAGTGATTGGGTTCATACATACTTTAATGTTTTAAGATTTTGATTATTCTATGCTGGAAAACCTGCTGAGGCACAAACCTGACCTATAGAAACACAGCTGACAGGAACCTTGGCTAGCACGTAGCTAATTGCTTTGTGTTGACCTTTTTATGGGTTCATGTCTTGCATACTGTTATGGTGCTGACAATACATCCCGTTACAATACATCCTGGAGGAATTATTAGCTCCACGTATCATTCTAGACTAGTTATTTTAACAAAACAGGAAAAAAAAACTGTCTTAACCATTTAAATGTGATTTCAAAGCCAAGTCGATGTTTGCATGGGGTATTGGGTTGTCCAAGGTCATCTTATTGCATCTAAATCCTGGCAAACCTTCACAAAAGCTGTGAGTGAGAGTTAGGTTGTAATTTCTAGCTGTGAAGAGCAGCAGGGGTCCTTCTCTCCTCTGAAGGCAGGCAAGTCTGTGTCCTGTCTAAATACTCAAGAATCAGCAGTGACTTCTTATGGGAAGCAGCCAAAGTTGCCAAAACAAAGCAGTGACCTTTACTACAGCAGGGGGACACAGTTTAAAAAACCCTGTTGATTATGCCAGCTTAGTTTACAGGTGCATGACAGTGTAATGGACTTTATTCAACCAAATGACAAATTGTAGACAGGAACCAGGTGGATAGTAGTTTTTGTCTTGAGATAAGTTATTTGACTATTTATGGCCAATATGTAAGGGGGGTTTCACTTTAGTGCATACACCTTGTCTCACGGGGTATGTATTCCTCTAGTGCCCCCACCCCTTTGCTATTTATGATCAGAGAAGGGCTGTAATGGGGTCCCTATCTGGAAAGAGAGCAGTCATGTAGAAGATGTAAGAGGGGAACTTTTCACCTTGGATGAAACACCCCGATGGCAAAGGCTGAGGATGTTACACCAAGAAACATTTCATTGTAAATAGTTGAGAACCACAGCAACCCCTCCTGCCTCCTGGGAAGTGTTTAGTGGAACTTTTATTCCTCAATGAGGACCATATACTGGGAGTTTTGCCATAATGTTAAACCGAATATTAAAACATTTTTGGAACTGTAATGTACACCATGCAGCAGAATGTTTGTAAAGGCATTTGTCTGAAAGTTTATGAAGTTCTTTGAAAGAGAGGGAAATGCAAGTATGTAATTACAGTGACATTACTGAGAAAGATGTCATGTACCTTTTAGAGGCAAGAAGCATAGCAATTCCTTCAAAAGTGAATTTTAGCAGCCAGTCCAAGTTGGGAGTGGGTGGTGTTCTGGAGACTACAGCTCTGATAAAAGGAGTGGTCTGCAGGTTCCATAAACACACTTGCTAGGATGCAGGAATGAGAGACCGCCACAAAAGAATGGCATCACCTTACTTCAAGTTTAATTCATAAAACAATCACAATCACTGCAGTGGCAGTCCCCACCATAAGACTGCCCGCACTGATGCGTTTCACCCAGTAGGGCTTACTCCTAGTATACGATTATTCCCCTATTTGGTGAAAAAAAATCAGCTCCCATGATGAACCCTTTCTTCTAAATTCTACAATCTTCTTCTTTACCTGGAGCAAAAGCAGTATTTTCAGGCTATAGTCACAAAAAAAGTGCAGCACTCTCCTTCAATATTGTGCATTCAAATTATAGTGCATAAATACAAATCTGAAAGCAGTGTAAAAATCATCTATATATAATAAATTTACGTGAGTCCATCTTTTCTTTTAAATATATACACAGTCCATTAATAAATAATTAAATGTCCATAAAAAAAGGTTGCAGTCCCATACACCAAAAAACTCTTCAATAATTGCCTCTGATCACCACAGTGCCCTTCACCCCACCTATGGGTGTCTTCTCACCTGCTTGAATGGACCTCACTAATTACAGGAGGTCTATATGCGCTTTGCAGTCTTAGCCCTTGTACACACGGTCGGAGATTCCGACAACCAAATCCGTCGAATTTTGTCCGACGGATTTTGTCCGAAACTATTGTATACACACGGTCGGACAAAGTTGTCGGAAAATCCGACGTGATGACGTTATTTCATTACGACGGGACTATGTTCAGGCTAGTAATCAATAGCTTTGATGTAGGAATTTGATCTGAGCATGCGTGGCACTTTGTCCGATCGGAATTCTCTACACATGATCGGAGTATGTCCAATCGGAGCATTTTGTCGGAAAATATTTCCGGCAAGTTGGAAAATTTGGTCCGACGGATATTCCGATAGAAAAAGTCCGATGCAGACCACACACAGTCGGAATATCCGACAAAACGCTCCGATCGGACACATTCTGATGGAATCTCTGACCGTGTGTACAAGGGCTTATAAGTGTCTCCCACTGGATGTACTCTCCAAATCCGTGGCTCTCAGCATGGTGTCAATCATATAGGAGGAACCATATTGCAAATCACTAATAAAAATATTTACATATAAAAATCCACTCACATTTCAGAAGTAAAAAAAATGGGCATTTCACAATACAATCCTCAGCATGCACAGCTCCACCTAGGCCCAGCATAAATACATCACTGCCCACCTCACACATAGTGCCTAATGGGTTCAGGCTCCTTTGCAATTATTAGAGATTTGCACTATGGTTCTTACCTCTTGCCTCCTATATGATTAACACCATGCAGAGAGCTGCTGAGAACTACGGATTTGGAGTGTACATCCAGTGAGAGTATTGCCACTTATAACATAAGCGAAGGGAAAGGAAAGACAAATTCTGGTGGTAGGGGACTCAATTCTTATGCCGCGTACATACGGGCGGACTGTGTGGCCTACTTAGTCCGCCGAAACACATTTCAGAGGACAGTCCGCTCGTGTGTGGGCTTCAGCGGACTTTTTCAGTGTGCAGTCCGGCGGACTAAGTATTTCGGAATTTCCGTAATACTGTCCGTCGTACTCGCATTTCGGCGGACAATCCGCCCGTGTGTATGCCAGTCCGCCGTACTTTTGAAATGAGCCCGCCCGGAGAAAAGTCCGCTCATTTCGAGCGGGTCTCCAGGTAGGCGGGGCCTGCGAAGGAGACGTCGCTGGCCCCGCCGCCTGGTATGGACTTAAAGGGGAACCCCAACGCCGAAAAAAATCGGCGTGGGGGTCCCCGCCAAGTCCACAACAGACCCTTGTCCGAGCACGCTACTCGGCCGGCCAGGAAAGGGGGGCGAGCGAGCGCCCCCCTCCTGAGCCGTACCAGGCCGCGTGCCCTCAACATGGGGGGGTGCCTTGGGGAAGGGGGGGCCGCGCGGCCCCCCCACCCCAAAGCACCTTGTCCCCATGTTGATGAGGACAAGGGCCTCTTCCCGACAACCCTGGCCATTGGTTGTCGGGGTCTGCGGGCGGGGGGGCTTATCGGAATCCGAGAGCCCCCTTTAATAAGGGGGCCCCCGGATACCGGCCCCCCACCCTATGTGAATGAGTATGAGGTACAATGTACCCCTACCCATTCACCTGTAAAATAAAAGTACAAAAAAAAACACAACACACAAGATAAAATACTTTATTGCACAGCTCCGGGGGTCTTCCGTCTTCGGGGGTCTTCTCGCCGGACTCCTCCGCTATCTTCTTGTAGCTCTTTTGCTAGCGGAGGAGTCCGGCTTTCTTCCTCGCCGCCGGCCTCTTCTCCCGACTTCAGGGGTCTTGTCCCCCTCTTCGGTTCTTCTGCCGGGCCACCGCGCCTTCTTATAGCTCTTTTACAGGCGGTGGCCCGGTCTTCTGTCGCCGCCGCCGCCTTCCGTTCTTCTTCTTCTTCTTCTTCTTCTTCTTCTTCTTCTCCAGGAGATGTTGCCTCGACGATCTCTCCGGCCGGAATGCCAGGGACGCACTGCACGGCCACTTATATAGGGACAAGGGGCGGTGTCACATGGCTTTATGTCACATGGGTTGGTGTCACATGGGGACCCCGTCCCCTTAGGATGTCATAGTCCCCATGTGACATCAACCCATGTGACCAACCCATGTGACATAAAGCCATGTGACACCGCCCCTTGTCCCTATATAAGTAGCCGCGCAGTGCGTCCCTGGCATTCCGGCCGGAGAGATCGTCGAGGCAACATCTCCTGGAGAAGAAGAAGAAGAAGAAGAAGAAGAAGAACGGAAGGCGGCGGCGGCGGCGACAGAAGACCGGGCCACCGCCTGTAAAAGAGCTATAAGAAGGCGCGGTGGCCCGGCAGAAGAACCGAAGAGGGGGACAAGACCCCCGAAGTCGGGAGAAGAGGCCGGTGGCGAGGAAGAAAGCCGGACTCCTCCGCTAGCAAAAGAGCTACAAGAAGATAGCGGAGGAGTCCGGCGAGAAGACCCCCGAAGACGGAAGACCCCCGGAGCTGTGCAATAAAGTATTTTATCTCGTGTGTTGTGTTTTTTTTGTACTTTTATTTTACAGGTGAATGGGTAGGGGTACATTGTACCCCATACTCATTCACATAGGGTGGGGGGCCGGTATCCGGGGGCCCCCTTATTAAAGGGGGCTCCCGGATTCCGATAAGCCCCCCGCCCGCAGACCCCGACAACCAACGGCCAGGGTTGTCGGGAAGAGGCCCTTGTCCTCATCAACATGGGGACAAGGTGCTTTGGGGTAGGGGGGCCGCGCGGCCCCCCCTTCCCCAAGGCACCCCCCATGTTGAGGGCACGCGCCCTGGTATGGCTCAGGAGGGGGGCGCTCGCTCGCCCCCCTTTCCTGGCCGGCCGGGTAGCGTGCTCGGACAAGGGTCTGTTGTGGACTTGGGGGGGGACCCCCACGCCGATTTTTTTCGGCGTTGGGGTTCCCCTTTAAGTCCATACCAGGCGGCGGGGTCAGCGACGTCTCCTTCGCGGGCCCCGCCTACCTGGAGACGCGCTCCAAATGAGCGGACTTTCCTCTGCGTGTGTGGGCGAGTCCGTTCATTTCAAAAGTAGGGCGGATAGTATGGCGGACTTAGTACGCCGTATTAGTCCGCTCAAAAAGTGCCGTGTGTGGTCAAGTCCGTTCATTCGAAAGTATGACGGACTGTCCGTCGGATTGTATGACGGACTAAGTAGGCCATACAGTCCGCCCGTGTGTACGCGGCTTTAGAAGGACAGACAGGCCAATCTGTAACAAAGACCTGAAGCACCAAACTGTATGTTGTCTACCGGGTGCTCGGGTTTGGCACATCACAGATCTGGTGGACAGATTACTGGGAGGGACTGGGGAAGACCCAGCTGTCATGGTGCACGTTGGCACCAATGACAAAGTCAGAGGCAGATGGAGTGTCCTAAGGAACGATTTTAGGGACTTAGGAGCTAAATTGAGGAAAAGGACCTCCAAGATAGTATTCTCAAAAATACTACCGGTACATCGAGCCACACCAGAAAGGGAGATTAGGGAAGTAAACAAGTGGCTGAAGAGTTGGTGTAGTAAGGAGGGGTTTGGGATCCTGGAGGACTGGGCTGACTTCTCAGTCGATAACCAGTACTATAGAAGGAATGGACTGCACCTAAATGAGGAGAGTGCAGATCAGCTGGAAATGAAGATGGCCAAAAAGTTAGAGGGGCGATGGGGGGAGGGTCCAGAGGTAGAGATAGTCAACGCAGAACATATTCCAGAGGGTAGTATTGGGGGCAGTATTAGTGGTAGGTTTACCAATGCACATAAATCCAAGGTAAGTATAGTAGCAAGTCCTAGTTGCAATCTTGGAACACCCAATAAGAGGATGATATATGATCAGTCTAAACTACGTGGCATGTTCACCAATGCCAGGAGCCCGGCGGACAAGATGGGTGAGCTAGGTTGTATGAGTAGGATTTGGATTTTGTGGGAATTTCAGAGACCTGGTTCAACAGCGCTCATGATTGGCTGACAACCATTCAAGGGTATACCCTTTATCGCAAGGATAGAGAGGGTAAAAAAGGGGGAGGGGTATACCTATAAATCAAGAATAATGTACAAGTGAATGTGATAGAAGACATCACTAAGGAAGCTAGGGAGGAGGTGGAATCCTTATGGGTAGAGTTCCAAAGGGATGAAGCTAAGGCGAAAATAATACTGTGGGTATGCTATATGCCCTCTAACCTGAGGGAGGAAGGAGAGACAGATCTTCTATCACAATTTGGATTAGCAGCAAGGATGGGAAGTGTTATCATAATGGGGGATTTTAACTATACAGACATAGACTGGGTGGAGGGAACCATGCATTCATCTAAGGCTCGCCAGTTTCTAAATGTCTTGCAGGACAATTTTATGGGTCGGATGGTAGAGGCACAAAATATATACGGACCTGATCATGGATGTGGAAATATGGGGCAATTAGGGAACAGCGATCACTGGTCAATTGGCTTCAGTATAAATCACACAAATAGGAAAAATAAGGGGAATACAAAGACACTGAATTTTAAAAGTGCCAACTTCCCTAAACTACGAACCTTGCTAGAAGGCATAAATTGGGATAAAATCTTAGGAACAAAAAACATATAGAAGAGATGGGTTTGCTTTAAGAGTATATTAAATAAGGGCATTAACCAATCCATCCCATTGGGTAATAAATTTAAAAAAGCAAACAAAAGTCCTAGATGGCTTAACTCCAATGTAAAAATACATATAAAAGCAAAGGAGAAGGCCTTCAAAAAATACAAGGTTGAGGGATCATCATCAGCATTCAGACTTTATAAAGAATGCTACAAGAAATGTAAGGGTGCAATAAGGATGGCTAAGATAGAATATGAAAGGCACATAGCGGATGAGAGCAAAAAAAAAATCCCAAGAAATTCTTTAAGTATGTAAACAGTAAAAAAGGGAAGACAGACCAAATTGGTCCCATGAAGAATGAGGAAGGACATCTGGCTACAAAGGATGGGGAGATGGCGAAGGTATTGAATTTGTTCTTCTCCTCAGTCTTCATGAGGGAATCGGGGGGCTTCAGTAACCAAAATTGCAGTGTTTATCCTCATGACACATCACAGGAAGCACCACCATGGTTAACAGAGGACAGAATTAAAATTAGACTTGGGAAACTTAACATCAGATGGCTTGCACCCAAGGGTACTCAATCAAGTAATTGCCAGACCATTGTTCCTAATTTTTACTGACTACTGACTGGAATGGTACCAGCTGATTGGAGACAAGCCAATGTAGCACCAATATTTAAAAAGGGCCCAAAATACATCCCTGAGAATTACAGACCAGTTAGCCGAACATCAATAGTATGTAAACTCTTGGAGGGGAAGATAAGGGACTATATACAAGATTTTAGTAATGAGAACGTTATCATTAGCAGTAATCAGCATTGCTTCATGAAGAATTGTTCTTGCCAAACCAATTTATTAACTATCTATGAGGAGGTGAGTAGCCATCCAGATAAACGAAGGACTATAGATGTGGTTTATCTGGATTTTGCAAAAGCATTTGACACAGTTCCCCATTAATGTTTACTGTACAAAATAAGGTCCATTGGCATGGACCATAGGGTGAGTACATGGATTGAAAACTGGCTACAAGGAGGAGTTCAGAGGGTGAGGATAAATGGGGAGTACTCAGAATGGTCAAGGGTGGGTAATGGGGTCCCCCAGGGTTCTGTGCTGGGACCAATCCTATTTAATTTGTTCATAAATGGCCTGGAGGATGGGGTAAACAGTTCAATCTCTGTATTTGTGGATGATACTAAGGTAAGCAGGGCAATAACTTCTCCGCGGGATGTGGAGACCTTTCAAAAAGATCTGACCAAATTAATGGGGTGGGCAACTACATGGCAAATGAAGTTCAATGTAGAAAAATGTAAAATAATGCATTTGGGTGGCAAAAATATGAATGCAATCTATACACTGGGGGGAGAACCTCTGGGGGGAGTTAGGATGGAAAAGGACCTGGGGGTCCTAATAGATGATAGGCTCAGCAATAGCATGCAATGCCAAGCTGCTGCTAACAAAGAAAACAGAATATTAGCATGCATTAAAAAGGGGATCAACTCCAGAGATAAAACGATAATTCTCCTGCTCTACAAGACTCTTGTCTGACCGCACCTAAAGTATGCTGTGCAGTTCTGGGCACCAGTCCTCAGGAATGATGTACTGGAAATGGAGTGAGTATGAAGAAGGGCAACAAAGCTAATAAAGGGTCTGGAGGATATTAGTTATGAGGAAAAGTTGTGAGCACTGAACTTATTCTGTTTGGAGAAGACACGCTTGAGAGGGGATATGATTTCAATATACAAATACCATACTGGTGACCCCACAATAGGGATAAAACTTTTTCGCAGTAGGGAGTTTAACAAGACTTGTGGCCACTTATTAAAATTAGAAGAAAAGAGGTTTAACCTTAAACTACGTAGAGTGTTCTTTACTGTAAGAGAGGCAAGGATGTGTTACTAACAGGCGGTGGTCTCAGCGGGGGGCATGGATAGTTTTAAAAAACGATTAGATAAGCACCTGAACGACCGCAACATACAGGGATATACAATGTAATACTGACATATAATCACACACAGGATGGACTTGTGTCTTTTTTCAACCTCACCTACTACTGTATTTATCGGCGGATAACACACACTTTTTCCCCTTAAAGCGGGAGTACGCCGGGAGTTCCGCCGTTTTTTTTTTTTTAAAGCCAGCAGCTACAAATACTGCAGCTGCTGACTTTTAAAATAAGGACACTTACCTGCCCAGCGCGCCCGCGATGTCGGCACTCGAAGCCGATCTCTTGATCGTCACTCGGGTGCTGCCGCCGCCATCTTGGGTATGGGAATCAGGAAGTGGAGCCTTTCGGCTTCATTTCCCGGTTCCCTACTGCGCATGCGCGAGTCGCGCTGCGCAATAAGGATGGTGCCCGCTGTCTCTGGGATCCGTGTGTTTCCCAGCAGGCAGCGGGGGACTTTCGGAAAGGGGCGTCGATTCTGCGGAAAGGGGCGTTCCTTTCTGGAGAATCTACGCCGGAAGTGGGTGCAGATACCTGTACTGTACAAGTACCTGCACCCCCCTTCCCCCTGAAATGTGCCAATTGTGGCGCCGGAGGGGGGGGGAGGATTCCAATGAGCGGAAGGTCCACTTTAGGGTGGACCTCCGCTTTAAAATCAGGGGAAAATCGTGGGTGCGTGTTATACGCCGATCCCCCGCTGATTGTGAGTGGAGGATCAAGCACCACTGATATCTATACATAGCCGAGTGTACTCGGCTATTCTCGGCTATTTCCTCTCAGTCACGCCCAGTCCCGCCCTATGATGGACATAACACAGGGACTGGGCGTGACTGTGAGCGGAGATATTCGAGCCTAGCTGAGTACACTCGGCTATGTATGAATATGGGTGGCGCTTGGCTCCGCTCACAGTCATGCCCAGTCCCTGTGTTATGTCCATCATAGGGTGGGACTGGGTGTAACTGAGCGGAACTAGCCGAGGATAGCCAAGCACACTCGGCTATGTATAGCTATCAGCGGCACTCTCTCCTCCACTCTGCTACGAGAGGAGCCGAGAAGAGCTGAGATACACAGGACCGGCTCTGTGTATCTTGGCGGTTCCATTTTCAAACTGCAGTGACACTGACATGTCACTGCAGTTTAACTGCAGCCTGAACAAGGCTGCAAATGACACTGAGAAGGATGCAAGGCTGCAAATGACACTGAGAAGGCTGCAAGGCTGCAAATGACATTGAGAAGGCTGCAAATGACACTGACAAGCATGCAGATGGACGCTGTGCAAGCCTGCAGATGGACACTGATAAGGATGCATTGATGGGCATTTAAATGTAAGTTTTTTTCCTTAAAAAGTCTTTCCTTAAAATTTCCTCCTAAACTTGGTTTGCGTGTTATATGCCGATAAATACAGTATGTAACTATAAGGAACAATGTAACCCTTGATAAACTTTATCTTATTTTCTGGATCAAAGCCCTGTAACTTGAAACAAATCCCATTCTTCCACAAGTATAGACAATTTTTTTTAGAGTAAGGATAGAGTAGGATAGAGTAGAGTAGGAAAGGGTTAAAACCTCACCTACTATATAACTATATGGAAATATGTAACCCTTGATGAACTTTATCGTATTCCCTGGATAAAATCCCTGTAACTTGAAACATATCCCATTCTTCCACAAGTATAGAGTACTAGTATTTTTAGAGTAAGGATAGAGTAGGAAAGGGTTAAAACCCATGTCAGGTTTAGATCCTGCTATCAGTGTGCCATTAATGTAAATTTCTCTGCTGTCCTGTCCCAGAGATGCAAGAGGATTTAGAGGAAGCCTCCTAAATTGAGGGAAATTCTCCTCTTAGAAAGTTGCCCTGGCAACAGGTGCCCCCATAGGAAGATCTTCTCTCACTTCTTGTTTAAAATTCTGGGTTTTGCCTCGCATTCTTTTTCAGTATCAGTGGTCACCAGTACAAATAGAGGACTGAATCTCCCCAACGGAGACAGACAGCAATAATAACTTAACAGAGGGTCTAATCTTTCCTCACTCTGTCTAAAAAAAAAAAAAAAAAAAAAAAAAAGATTTTGCCTAGATATACAAGTTAAAGTGTTACTAAACCTACAACAGTAAAAACAGTCTGTAGATACAGTAAAGCATGCTAAACTCACTATGGAATTGAAGGGGTTAACTCTGCACATTGTGTAAAAAGGCTGATTGACCCTGTCTTCGCTGATCCTCCCCTTTTTCCACAGTCCCCAATCCATCTGCTGATAGAACAGAGTCCTGAGGCCCTTTGCACATGCTCAGTTTGGGTTGTATTGATAGAGTTTTTTTTTTTTTTGGGAGCGTGCATGTGATCAGCACAGGGCCAATCAGCACTGTCTAGACAGAAAGTAAGGAGTTATGCAGCCTTATGGGACAGTCAGAGGAGAATGAAAACACCTTCTTCAAGCTTTAACCAGTGCTCGGCTAGACACTGATAGAAGTCACAAGACTGCTATATACTGCTGATGAGAAAAGGTATTTAGCAGTGTATGTTAACTAAAACAATTGCATTTTCATGTTTTTTGGGAAACCAGATATAATGAATGTAAGGTCCTGGGTTTAGTAACACTTTAAGTTGACTGTTACTCTGTGCTTACTAATAAATCAGCCCCCTTTATACATAATATGATATGTAGAGATTGTAAATATGACTTCTAACCATCCCTCCATCCTGTGGTGTACAATTCAATGTGCCACGACAAGCTTTTCAAAGTCATACTTGTCTATTCTATGTGCTTGGAATGGGTATCAGGCAGAAAATCCCCAGCAGCTGAAGAAGTTATTAGATTTTATAATCAGGTCTTTATGTGGTAAGGCCTAGTTCACATTCCATTAATGTTCACTGTTAGCCTAGTGCTACACAGCCTTTCATCTGGTTCCACGCAGGCTTTTTTTCCAGCAAGGCTGGAACATGGCCCCCCTACAGGTATGAACTGGGCCACGGTGCACATGTGCTTTAGAAAAGATAGGTAAGTATTTAATATGGTAGACTTAAAGATGATTGGGAGATTTCAGTGAAAAACATTGTAGTCAAGGAGGATAGCAAAAATTAAGGGGATACCAATATTTTTCTTCAGTTTTTTGGTTCTACAACCCGCCTCACTACAACTCTTTACCCCGGCTTCCTCCTTGGTCCAACGCCACTTCAGGGCAGAACAACGCACTTATTCTGCCCATTTCTTGTGTGCCCAACCTGTGTGCTGTGTGCTCTCAGGAGCTAGGTCACAAACCAGGCTGAGCTAGCTCACTGTACTCTATCTAGGACAATGTTTCTCAACTCCAGTCCTCAAGTACCCCCAACAGGTGATGTTTTCAGGATTTCACTCAGATGAAATGGATTTGGTAATTACTAAGGCAGTCAAACTGATAAAATCACCTGTGCAAAACAATGGAAAGCCCGAAGACATGACCTGGTGGGGGTACTTGAGGACTGGAGTTGAGAAACTTTGCTCTAGGACATATCATTACATTCCAGTCCTGGAAGAACGCCTGTTCAAGTCCACTATTGGAAGTAGAAGCTGTGGTGACCTCACCAGATCAGCAATAAGAACTGAATAAAAGGTATGTTTTTTTTTTAAGAACAGACAAAAAACAAGTTCTGGACTGCCGCACTCTTTAGAAAACCACTTTCTTTTATTGGAAAATCCCATCACAGCTCAACAAACACAGCGAACAAGGAAAAATTGCTGACGTTTCGCACTAACTGTAGTGCTTAATCATAGCAAGATTATGATTAAGCACTACAGTTAGTGCGAAACATCAGCAATTTTTCCTTGTTCGCTGTGTTTGTTGAGCTGTGATGTGATTTTCCAATAAAAGAAAGTGGTTTTCTGAAGAGTGCAGCAGTTCAGAGCTTGTTTTTCATCTGTTGCTAGTGGTAATAGCCAGCACCTGTGGCTTTCCAGCCGAAGAGACAGTTTACAGCAGGGGTAGGGAACCTTTTTGGCTGAGAGAGCCATGAACGCCACAAATATTTTAAAATGTAATTCCGCGAGAGCCATACAATATGTTTAAAACTATTTTTTTTTCTTTTAATCGGTTAATAGACTAATTTCAATTATAACTATAATATCCACGTCATCTCCCCTACAATTGTCTGCTTGCTTACCACTACACAGGCAGGCAGATCCAAAAGCAGTTGAGGCAGGTGATGATGATGTCAGCGCGCCGCTCACCTAGGCCGCCGCCGGGTGTACCAAGATGGACGCAGCTCCGGAGCTAGGCCGAAGCTGCAGCCTTTCCTATGGGCTCAATCCACGGATTGGCACACCACGCAATCCACGGATTGAGAGTTGTGAGCCAGATGCAGCCATCAAAAGAGCCACATCTGGCTCGAGAGCCACAGGTTCCCTACCCCTGGTTTACAGCCTGCATGTGTACTCCTGGAGCGGTAAGATCCCTTCTCCTTTATGTTTTTTAAGAAGAAATACATGGTGGAGGGGCTTCAGGAGAAAGCTGTGCTTGGAGTTCCACTTGAAGGTAGTTTTTATTGTTTTTTTAAGAGAGTGAATAAATCAACAATTGTTCCAGATGGGTACGCAAACTACTTTTAACTATTGTAGAACTATTCTTAAGCCATAAAGTCCCCTCATTAGACCCATTATTTTGGGGGTTTTCACAAAAAGAAGGACAGACAGGAAAAAAGTAAAATACAAATTTTAAAAGGTCAGTACCCAAATAATCATATACACATCAATAGAAGGGTAAACAAAAATAAAAAGATCACTAAATGTAACAAACCAAAACATCTTAAATAAAGTCCCCCAAAACAGCACCTCTAACTAAAGCAAAAAAAAATGTAGAACATTTTTATTTCAATCAAATTTTGCCTAAGTGATTAAATAAATAAAATTTTAAGATTGTGAGTTTCCGCTTTGTCATAATTTCAATTTGCTCCTATCACTGAGCATATTTTAGTTGATTTGACCATTAGGATGAGACAAATGTATCCTTTTCACCCAAATAAAGAAGTTCAATGTACATGATAATCAATAGCTGTTTTATACTATAAGGGCTCGAAACATGTGATGGTTAATAACTGTATGAGAGTGCCACCCAGTGGTCTTATATGAAATTGATGTCTAGTTTCAGTTAAAAACAACTTGTTAGTACATACACAGTAAGTGATATATTTATTTTAAGCAGTAAAATGTTACATTCACCAAAATAGTCATTGCAGGTGGTGCATTTTCCTGGTGTATGTATTTTATATTACAGTGACTAATGAACCTTCAGTGAATGTTTGGTGAATGTTACATTTTATGCTTCATAAATATGCCCCTAAATATTTAGACTAACCATTTCAGCCCTGGAAGGATCTACCCCCTCCCTGACCAAGCCCTTTTTTGCGATACAGCACTGCGTCGCTTTAACTGGCAACTGTACGGTCATGCGAAATAGAGCTTTCTTTTGGTGGTATTTGATCACCTTTGCATTTTTTATTTTTTGTGCTATAAATTAAAAAAGAGCGACAATTTTGAAAAAAAAGCAATATTTTTTACTTTTTGCTATAA
This sequence comes from Lithobates pipiens, assembly GCF_037356315.1. NCBI lineage: Eukaryota > Metazoa > Chordata > Amphibia > Anura > Ranidae > Lithobates > Lithobates pipiens. Next base: position 17,446,646 of record NW_027507685.1, read on the forward strand.
TAAATATCCCACCCAAAAAAAAAAAAAAAAAAAAAGTCTTCCACAGTTTAGGCCAATATGTATTCTTCTACATATTTTCAGTGAAAAAAAAAATCGCAATAAGCGTTTTTATCATTACTGCGGCATTGCGGCGGACAGATTGGACACTTTTGACACTATTTTGGGAACATTGGCATTTATACAGCGATCAGTGCTATAAAAATGCACTGATTACTGTGCAAATGTCACTGCCAGGGAAGGGGTTAAACACTAGGAGGAGATCAAGGGGTTAATAGTGTTCCCTCAGCATGTTGTGACTGTAGGGAGGTGGGCTCACTAGAACATGTCATGTTTCTTTACTTGTTTGCATCTCCCCGTTCTGTCACGATCGCGGGTCACCAGCGGACATCAAGTCCCCGGGACCCGTGGGCATGCTCCCACACCGCTGGATGACACAGCGACATACGGGTACATTGTTTTGTGCACCCTTGCCACTTTGCCGACGTATATCGGCGTGAGCCGGTTGGCAAGTGGTTAAATAAGTGCAGTGATATATATCCAACAGACTGTTAGATATAATAATTGTTAAATGTGAAAAATAAATGTATCTTTATTTTGATATTTTTGGAACAAAAAATCCTTTATCTATTAAATTTCACAAATTGTTCTTTTGTATGCTCTGCTTAAGCGGATCAATATAAGTTTTGCATAGATACTTATTCTGCTAATAAATGACAGGTCATTTTTATGTTACACTTCCTTAAATGCAATTGAATGATTATAACCTTTATACAAAGAGACAACCTGCAATCCTTGTTATCTTAGGGGACTGTAAAGAATGAAGGAATGGTACCTGAGTTGCAGACTCACTTGATACCTCTCAGCAAACTACTGTATAAGCCCCATTTGTTTCTGCAGTTATGCAATGGATATACAGTATATATATTGAACTAGATGGACTTGTGTCTTTTTTCAACCTGACAACTATATCCCTCCAGAGAAGGGTAATACAGAACCAAAAGAAAAGTAATACATTTAAGTTGAGGGATTTTTCTGTAAAATAGTACAAGGAGCAAAAATGTAAACTGCTATCCCCACAGTAAACAACATACATCCCAACATTTTGAGATGGGAATGAGGGACACCTACTAACAAATGTATGAAGGCATAGGACACGCCCCCCTGCCACACCCCCTTAAAGGAAAATTAACCAAAAAAAAGGTTAATTAAATCCACAAGAACTTTTTTATTACCACTATTATATACTTTATATTGGCTTTTGAAATGTACAAATGCAGCAATTTAGAAATTGGATGAAAGGTTCAGCACTGGGAAACACTTTTTGAAAGATAAAAAGTGCATTTTATATACAACTATATAGATCAGACTAAAATGAGGGACAAATGAGGAGGAATGAGGGGCAGAGGGACATTGCTCCAAATCTGGGACCGTCCCTCCAAATCAGGGACAGTTGGGAGCTATGAAACAATAATAATCTATCTTGTTCAGGTCTGCTTCTGTAAAGTGAATTCGGAATGGTTGTTACTGCTCCCCTCAGTTTTACTGTTTTACTGTTAAATGCATAACAGTACATGTTGTACTATGAGTGATTTACCTAGTATTTAAAGTGGTTGTAAACCCTTACAAACCACTTTGACCTACAGGTAAGCCTAGATTAAGGCTTACCTGTAGGTCCAAGAAATATCTCCTAAACCTATATGGTTTAGGAGATATTTGCCCAAAGACAGGCACCACTGTCTACGACGCATGCACCGTAGACAGTGGCGCGCAGGCGCACTGAGCGCGGCTTCGTCAATGACAAAGATGCCGTGTCGGCTCCCGAGCGCATGCGTGAGAGTGACGTCATCACGACTTCGCGGAATGACAGCGGCGGAGCTGCGAGAGCCCACCGAGAAGATGGATGCGCCGGACTACAGGGGACAGCGGTGACCTCGCTGGCTCCTGTGTCAGGTAAGTGACACATAATGGACTACTATGCAAAGCATAGTAGTCCATTATGCTTTGCTTTTGCAGGGAATGAAAGAGGAAGTAAACCCATCAGGGTTTACTTCCTCTTTAAGTAGTAATCCACAGTAATCCCCTGTGTTAAAGTTCCCTAATTTTTGGGACAGCTACAATTGTACATTTTCCACTAGTAGTAAAGTTTGACAGTGCAACCAAAACTTACTGCAGTTCTCTTAAGACTGTGCTGCCAAACCTTATTGTTGTTCATTTCTATGTTTTTTTTAGACTTGGTATAATTCACTTTTTCACTCCTCCTGTTGTGGTCTAGTTAGGGCAACTCTCCGTCCTCTATGCTTTTGCTTTTTTTTTTTTTTTTTGTCCTCATAAACAGCTTATCTCATAGTGTTAGAAGGCTTATTGTCTTGTGATGCTCTTTAATTTACAAGTCTAGAATAAACTACATTGGAGTCATTTATGTGAGTTGACACTGCCTGTGGATTTCTGCCAGGCCAACAAGTTGCTGTGCTGTCCTGTATAAGCAGCAGGTAAAAAAAAAAAACTGTTAAAGAGCAGAATGCAATACCCTTCTATACAGCCTGCATTATCTGCTATGCTGTATTTTTGTGCTTTGGAGATCACATGGTCTCAGTCCTAATTTTTTTAATTCAATTCTGTCATCCAGATTCCAGACTCTGAAATTCTCTTACAAATCACACTGTATCATGTGTCTCATCACACTCATTAGAACCAAATTGTTTTATAGTTTGGAAAGCTGTGTATGTATTTGTGACTCACTTTACATTGGTAGCAGAGGCGGGATGTTTCCTGCAGTCTGGGACATCAAAACCGGAAAGCAGGAGAGGTACAGATACTAGCCACCATGGAAGAGGAATTCGGAAAGAGATTGCGAGAGATGCGGATACAACACAGGGGACCAGTATCAGAGCAGGTCCTGCTGGGATGGTATGATTGTATCCGCTGAGAACTCTGGAAGGAAACGCTAACCCATGAGCAACGACACCAGGGAAAAATTCTCTCCTCCTTCCAGGAAAGGAGTGAAGTGCGAATGGTGTTTTTGGGGAACAACTGCATAAGGCCCCTTTCACACTGGGGTGGTTTTCAGGCGCTACAGCGCTAAAAATAGCGCCTGTGTAGCGCCTGAAAAAAATGGCTTTCACACTTTCAACGGTAAAAAAAGTCCTGCTAGCCGCATCTTTGGAGCGGTTTAGGAGCGGTGTATTCACCGCTCCTGCCCATTGAAATCAATGGGACAGCGCGGCTATACCTGCCGGCAAAGCGCTGCTCCAGCGGTGCTTTGCGGGCGGTTTTAAGCCTTTTTCGGGCGCTAGCGGGAGTTAAAACCACCCCGCTAGCGCCCGCAGACCGCCGCTAAATCGACGGTAAAGCGCCGCTAAAAATAGCGGCGCTTTACCGCGAGGGCCGCACCGCCCCAGTGTGAAAGGGGCCTTAGGAATGAAAAGCTGAGTTAAGCAGGCTGGTCCAGGTGGGGATGCGGTTGGACGAGAGCTACAGAGCCCTCTGCTGGTATGTAGCCCAAGTGTGGCCATGGACAGCGGATGACACCCAAATAGAAGGCTTTGGCTATGGTGGCCTGGGGCTGTTATTAGAGAGGCGATCACAGGACCCTGACTTTGGAAGCGATTTAGAATGGCATTTGGAAGAAATCTCAGAATACAGAGAATGGATGCTGAATGCCTCAGAAGTTCCAAGGGTATTGGAAGATTTGGAGTTTCTAGTGAATCAGGAATGGGAACTGGAGATTGCCTACAGACAGCTGCTAGATTCGGCTCAGCAGCAGGTCTGCCTTTGCCTGGGACTATCAGGAAATACCAGCTGACAACTCTGAAATCCTGTCTGAAGAGTCAGCGTTGTGGCAGAGTAACAGTGTGCTTTGTCAACTACCCCCACAGTGGACGCGGAGGTCTTATGGCAGATAGTGCTGACTGACCTTGATGATCCTGCTTCTGCATGGGATGATCTTGGATGGAGGAATGCGTCTGTTCAGCAGCTGGATGAGGGTACAGGAGATGGAGCAGTCGGCTCATCTCTCCAGCCACAGACCACAGAATGTATGGATTTAATTGACCGTTTATTAGAGGATGTTATAGATTATGAGTCATCTGCCAAAGTGTTGGCACTGGGCCCAAGAGCAGCCAACCCGTGCCCTGGATTTTCAGCAATTCCAGAGACTTGTAATTTAATTGACTTTTCCGCTGAGGAAGTACAACCGAGTGAGCCTCCAGCAAAACAGCTAGCATCAGGGCAGAACATCATGGAGCTCTGCCCAGCACCAACAGCAGCATCTGTAGCGTTACAAGAAACCTCCCCAGCTGAAGCACTGGCCACCGGACAGAGGATCCAAGACCTCTGCCCCACATCTGTGGCAGTTCTGGAGGCTCAGGGTGAGAAGGTGGCAGTCACTTCCCAGCAGAAGATCAGGATAAAGTGGGAGAAGGTAAAGGAGGTGTTCGTCGTCCTTCCCCAACAGTCAGCCAGGATGGAGGAAGCAGTCTTTCCTCCCCAGAAAAGATCCATACACCTGGGAGACAGTACCACAGACATGAAGTCCCAGCAGCTAGATGAGGGAACGGAAGATGAAGCAGCTGATTTACCTCCCAAATGGTAGATGCACAGTTTGGGAGTGGAAGAATCCAGCCTCCTGCCCCAACGGTTAGCCGAAACAGATGATGTGGAATCCCCAGAAGTGCTGGCAACAGGACAGAGCACTGCTGGCCTCTGCCTAGCACCTACAGTGTCTCTACAGCCTCAGGAAGCTGGGAAGATTGGCCCCTCTGCCCAGCAGCAGACCAAGCCCCAGAATGTTAAAAACCACCCAGATGTCAATGACCTCTGCCCCACACCTACTGAGGTCAACTATTCCTTGCAGCCAAGAATGGAGATCATGCAGACAGACTATGTGAGTTCACTCTACCCGACTAATGCATGTCCAGACCAGGTGGAGGTCTGGGACCTTGTTAGTCGACTTTTATGGGGGGAGAAATGTGACAGACTCACCCGGGACAGAAGCTTTTGGAGAGGACTGAATGCTAGCCTCTTGCATACTGACTATGGTCCCTGTCATTTGAGGGAGCTACAAGCATTTAGGAATATATTCTGTTATGTAATGCAAAAGGAGATCATTAAGGAGGTCATGATGGTCTCTGCCAGCTTGGGACTTTGACTTGAACAGATGTATGTGAAAGGAATGCCGATTAATGAGATCTGGAAAGCATGGGTCTTTCACCCAATAGTTTATTGTGCTCATTAATACACCTTTGTCTCCTAGCAAACTATTGGGAGATGTGTTTATACTTATGTGTTGTAAAGTTTGGGGGATAATAGCTCAATGGGACCAAGTGCATAAACCGATTAAACTTTAAACCAAAAGGCTTTTATTTGTAAGCAAATCAAAAATAAAGCTTCATTCAGCACAAAAAATATAAAATAAAGTTTGTGGCCAGAGTTTAAAGAGTCCTTGTTGAATCTTTGTGGCTCCAAACAAATACCCAGCTCATCTACGCCTCCTCACCACCACCTCTTCACTACTTCCTGTCTTTTCCTGGAGGCCTTTAACCCCCTGTGTGCCGAATCCCTGTGGTCAGGGGTGGCGGCTCTTTCCCGCCCGAATATCACTGCAGAGCTGGTCCCGAATCACAAATTCCGGGTCCCAAATAACTCTCTATTACGATAGAGAGGACTGCGAGTCAGTCCTCTCCTGATTGACTCTACTCCCGGAATTTCTCACCCATTCTGGGTGACCCTCTGAACACTACCGCACTTCCCTTAAAGGGACCATACCCCAAATATCGGTGCAATATAGCACCCATCCAGGACCCAACCTTGGCGTCCTGTACAGTGTATTGTAAGTTGAGTGAGGAGACTTCAAGTCTACCCTAAAAGGTCATATCTCTGAGTCACCAAGTCTGGGTAAATGATTAGATAACTAGCTCATGTTAATTAGGTTTCTGGTTTCAGGTGTATTGTTAGAGTAATTTGAGATGGAGGGGGGAACCTCCTCTTCAACTGTATATAAGACTGTATTCTTGTTCTAATAAACAGTTCATGTTCAGCAATCAAACATGTATTGTCTTGTTTGTTGTTGTCAGCGGTTGGAATATCTGATATCTACTAGAGGTCGACCGATATATCGGCCGGCCGATATATCGACCGATATTTGCTGTTTTTTAAATAATCGGCATCGGCCGATTGTGCTGATAAAAAGCCGATTCTACAGCGGGACTTTGAAATGACTTCTGTAAGAAGTCAGTGTGAGTTGCCTGAGTCGTCATAGCAACACTTTCCTCCTCTCTGGGCAGACTGCCAAGAAAAGAACAAAATGATACAATGTTTACACTTGAATAAATGAAGTAATCTCTGTGTGTACAAGTTCTCAGTTTAACCATTTAACCACTTCCCACCCGGCCAATGCATATATACGGCCGGGTGGGAGCCGTCTATTCCTGACAGGCCGTTCAGGAACGTCCTTCAGGAATAGCGGGATCGCGCGCGCGCGCGCGCTCAGCGGCGCGATCCCGATGTGCTCGTGTCACCCGGACACGGCACATCTCAGATCGGCAGGAGGGCTCTGTGATTGGCCCTCCTGATCACATGACGGCCGTGTCCAATCACGGCCGTCATGTGATGTAAACAAACAGCCGGTTGCTAGGCAATCGGCTCTCCTCTCCTCACACGGAAGTCACCGCTGAGGAGAGGAGAGCAGAACGCTGCAGCCGGCTGATGATCAGTGAGTATGGGCTGCTTTTTACAGCTTTTTACTCACTGATCATCAGTGTAGTGTCAACACACAACACACCACACAGTCCCCACACATGTCCCCAAAACACACATGTCCCCAAAACATACATGTCCCCAAATAATAAAAACACATGTCCCTAATAATAAAAACATGTCCCCCACATATGTCCCACTAAAATCACATGTCCCAATGATTATCTGCACACATATGTACATGATCATTTGCGTACATATGTCCGTGATCACACAAACCAATTATTATACACTTAACGGAATTTTTTTTACCAAAAACATGTAGCAGAATACATTTTGGCTTAAATTTATGACAAAATTTGATTTTATTGGATTTCTTTTCAAATAGAAAAAAGAAAATATTGTTTTTTTTCCAAATTTCCGCTATTTTTGCGCTTATATCGCAAAAAAAAAAACGGAGTCGTGAATAAATAACACCAAAATAAAGCTCTATTTGTGCGAACAAAATGATAACAATTTCATTTGGGTACAGTGTAGCATGACCGCGCAATTGTCACTGAAAGCGCTAGAGCGCTGAAAGCTGAAAATTGGGCTGGGAAGGAAGGGGGTGAAAGTGCCCTGTATTGTAGTGGTTAAAGACTAAATCTTTTCTGACACTTGTTGCTTACAAGTAAAAATCCTGTATTTTCTGCCAGAAAATCACTTAGACCCCCCAAAAATTATATATATTTTTTTAGCAGAGATCCTAGGGAATAAAATAGCGGTTGTTGCAATATTTTATGTCACACGGCATTTGCACAGAGGTCTTTCAAATGCATTTTTTTGGGAAAAAAATACACTATTTAAAAAATAACAATAAAATAAAAACAGTAAAGTTAGCCCATTTTTTTTTTTTTTGTCCAAAAGTTTTGACTACCCGTTTTTATTTCATATATAGGTTTTTTTTTTTTTTTTTTATCTAGATCATACATACAAGTAAACTGATTGGAGGTTTGTTTTGTTTAATAAATGTTTAAGTGTAAGAAATTTTCTGTATCACTTATGAAGACTGCTTTCACACTGGAGCGGGCAGGCGTTGATGGTAAAACGCAAGTTTTAGCGGCTCTTTACCATCATTTTAGCGTGCTATTTGGCTGCTTGTGGGGCACATATAACCCAGCTAGCGGCCAAGGAAGAGGTTAAATGCGCCCATGAAGCACCGCTGCCAAATCGCATTGCATGCGCTTCGGCAGTGGTGCCCATTCATATCAATGGGCAGGAGTGGTGGAGGAGCGGTATACACCACTCCAAACGTGCTGCTTGCAGGACTTTTTTTTTAAGATCCTGCCAGCGCATCGCCTCAGTGTGAAAGCACTCTGTCTTTCACACAGACTGCAGGGGAGCCATTTTGCAGGCACTTTACAGGCGCTATTTTTAGCCCAAAAGCGCCTTAAAAAACGCCCCAGTGGGAAAGGTCTGTTAGATCAAGGGGGATTAAAAATAAATAAGTAAAATAAAATCGGCCTAACATATCGGCCCAAAAAAATCGGCATCATATATCGGCTATCGGCCGCCATGATTTCTAAATATCGGCATCGGCATCGGCCAGAGAAAAACCCATATCGGTCGACCTCTAATATCTACATTCAGACTGGGACGAAGCAGTATTTAACTAAAGCAATCAAGCGAAGTGTGGGACGTTTCGTTACAGTATTGGAGTCATGGCCTTCCTTCATATTGATTTTATCCTGAGCAAACATTTTCTTGCCCCCTCCAAGCAATTTCGCTCTCCACCCCAACATCCCAAAAACAAACAGGCACGCACATAAACTTATCTAAAAAAAAAACTTTAATGTAAACATAAAGATTTGGTCTATGCTCACTGATTGGTCCAAGCTCACTGATTGGTTGCTGGAAGCTACTGTAAATCCTTACCACTCACTGATTGGTTGCTAGAGGCTACTGCACATTATTACTTACTTATTACTATCAATAATAATAAATCATGGGGGAGGCTGCTGTAACATTTTTGGGAATCCAAATTTTACTTCTTTATACACCCCACTGTAATGGGAGATCCCCAATACATGACTGCAGCTGAGATCATATCACTACCATTATAATGATAGGGGATAGGGTGAGAGGATGCCAGCAGTGGGGTACAGGAGGGATGATGATTAGGACAGGAGGTATGGTGATAGGATGCCAGAGGTGGGTTACAGAGGGATGATGGGGATGTTCATGACAGTGGGTGGGGTGGTTGGATGTCAGAGGTGGGTTATGGGGGCATGATGATGATAGGGGGTGGAGTGGTAAGATGCCAGGCATAGGGGGATTCTCAAAAATGAAAAGAAACAGAAGGCGCACCAGACTAGCGGATTAACTTTGCGACAATTTATTATATAAAAAAGGTATATATATATTTTTTTTAAAGACCATGGCGTGTGAAACACACTCAAAAACTTCACCCGGTGCCAAAAAAATGTGCACACACATAGTTGCATAGTTAGTAAGGTTGAATAAGGACACCAGTCCATCCTGAGTGAGTGTCCACAATTGTCCCTATCCCTGTACATTGCACACTGACATCAGTCCCTACCCTCAAGGAGCCCACAATCCAAGGTCCCCATTCATATACTAGGGCCAATTTTGGACAGAATCCAATTAACCTACCTGCATGTCTTTGGAGTGTGGGAGGAAACCGGAGTACCCGGAGGAAACCCATGCAGGCACAGGGAGAACATGCAAACTCCAGGCAGGTAGTGTCGTGGTTGGGATTTGAACCAGCGACCCTTCTTACTGCTAGGTGAGAGTGCTAACCACTACACCACTGTGCCACCCCAAGAGTGAAACACAAAAAAGTGCAACGGTACACAAGCCCTCTGAAATCAGAGGGCCTTGCCCTGAATCCCCCGGGGTGTTAGGCTCCTGACAGGGACAAGGTTACTTAAAACATGGTCTATCTGGCCGAAACCAGACAGACCACTTTCTCTAGAAGGTCTGCCAAAACAGACCCACCCAGGTACTAGGTAGGGCTCCCCCAAAGGGAGACCTCATGAGAGGGGATGAACTAAGCCAGAAGGCCATGTCCACCCCCTCCCAAGATTTTCAGGGCAGGCCCGAGGACCTGCTACCCTAGTCATCACATGTGCAGTGTACAACATAAAAATACAAAAACGTGACAAACAAAGGAATAAATAAAAATAAAGTGGAGAGGAGAGTGAAAAGATGGTCACTGTGCTAAAAAAATGGCTAGACCCTCCGGCCAGGAATAAAAAATTCCTCTGGTCCCAGCCAAAAGGCCCGGCCCAGGAGGCAGGTGCTAAAAAAGCGTGTATATGGGGCAGTGACCGTGGTGCCTCAAATCAAAGTGACCCTCACTCACAGTGATTTTTTGGCACCCCCAGGACTGTCACTCCAGGGGCACATACACCATATGCCTTCAGGACCAACCCTGACCAACAGCCCAGACCACAGCAGCCCCCACTCCAGTCAGGAAGGCATGAAGTTCAGGGAGCTTAGTGAGAGCCCTTTACCATCAAGCACCACCATCGCTCCCATCACTCCTTCCTAATTACATTCAGAGATACTAAGCATTCCTCCCCAGCAGCAAGGGAGGATCCGGTGTTCTCTCCCAAAAAACAGTCCGGAGCTAGAGCTACCCCAATCTAGGCCAGAAGGCCAGGGACCCATCCCTCTGGGGTCAGACCGCATGCAGCACCCATCTCTATCAGGAGCACCCTTCCAGATGGCTTGGACTCGGCCCCGCTGACACCATCATGGATGCCTAGACACCGGCAATGCCAAACCGCCCTTCCAGGTCCAATGACACATCAAGGTACTTGATAGTTGCCGATCCAAGACTGATTAATTTTTATGAATGTGAGCCTATCAACAAGATCTGTGGACAGGCACCGTGATCCATTACAAACATTCCGGCAGCACTGAATGTGCGTTCAGGAAGAACGCTGGATGCAGGACAGGCCAGTAGCTCAATTGCATATTGAGCAAGTTCTGATCAGTGGTCCATCCTCAAGACCCAGTAACCCAGTGAATGCTCTGTTGGAAAGGTCTCCAAGTCTGCTCTTGCACCTAGATATTCCTACACCATGTAATGCAGATGATGTCGATGGTTGCCTGAACCGATCAGACCTTGACTCAGAGGACTGAAAAATTGTTTAAAGGCATCGGTCAACTGGCCACCTTCTCCAGTGCTCTTCCTCTGACTGAACAAAGCCTCAGCAACACGTTGTCCAGCACAAGGAAATTGTAATCTCCCAGAGTCTGGAAATGCATTGCACAAACCTCTCTTCAAGGCCTCCTGAAGATGTTTCATCCTCTGCTCCCTCTGCGAAGGCAGGATGAGTTCTGCAACCTTAACCTTGTAACTTGGATCAAGAAGGGTTGCCAGCCAGTAATGATCCCTTTCCTTGATACCACGAATCCTAGGGTCCTTTGGCAGGGTAAGGTAGCGTATGGCAGGGTAAGGCAGCATATTGCAGGGTATGGCAGAGTATTGCAGGGTATTTCAGAGAATGGCAGAGTATGGCAGGGTATGGCAGGGTATTGCAGAGTATTGGCAGAGTATTGCTGAATATGGATGTGGCTGGAATTGGCACAGAGTAGCTCTGTGGGCACTACACATCCAGCCCACAGCGCTGCTGCAAACAATCTCTCCCCTCACACTGTACCGATTGGTACAGAGAGGGGAGGGAGGAACTGGACGTGACGCTGGTCTGTTGTTTTGACTGCTCTGTCATTTGACAGAGTGATCACGTGTCAAATGGCTGCTATGAGTGGGCATTTACCTTGATCCGTGATACGCTGGGTCTTCTGGACCCGGCAGTCACGGATGTTTCTGGGTGCGTGCCCCAGGGGGCGCGCGGGAGCAAGATTCTGTGAGGAGATCCATGGACGCCCTCCCAGAATAATCCGACTGCACTGTAGCTGTCTTTCGGCTATGGCCCGGTCAGCATGTGGTTAAAGCATAACAGGTTACATGTTCAAACAACATAATTAGAGTATCTTGCAGGAAGCTGGCGTGGTTAGATCCCAACTTTGTGTCAGGCGGCAGGTGATCCTGTTCTGATTGTGACTCCGAGGCCACAGCTGGATTGGGGTCAATCGGACCTTCCATGCCCCTGTTACTTAGGCCCAGGTCTGATGTCTCAGTTGATTCTGGACAGTCCATGAACTTGCAGGAGTGGCTGGACTATCCATAGACATGTTACTGGGGTTTCCAGTTTCCAGATCAGGATTCCACAGGATCAATCATCTCCCAATCTCCTGGTTTGTCAGAACAGTCGCCACTTAGAACACAGGGCAGATTGCGATGGAGAAGTCTCTTGTTATGTCCTACACTTGAGTCAGAGGGAAAGGTTGTTGTTCAACCTAATTGGGAGCACAGGGCTCCATTCACAAAGTGGTATTTTCCTTTTTAACATTTGGGGTAAAATAACTCATAGAGATTTTCAAAAAGTTTTGGCATTCACCAAACAGTGCTACTAAAATAATGCAAGTATTTCATCAGAATATGAGGTATTTATCTCATGAAACCATGCTGCCGTATTATATCGCATGTAAAATCCAGTGGAATGGATACAGTGCAGAAGATTTAGAACCCCTGACAATTTTTATTGCTACTAAAGAGGTAAAATGGTTTGAACTGTAGAAATATGCCAACTCACTAAGGCTGCATTCAAACGACAGCGTTTTTATCAGGGGCAGATTTGCCGCAGATCTACCTCCAATTTGACAGCAATTTGACAGCACCAAAAACACGGAACTTGCATTTGAGATGCCATTCATTTGAATGAGACCTCAAATTGCTGTTGATTGTCATGCAATAATACGTGCGGCAACCCACATCGCAGGACACATGTCGCCCAAAAGTAGCTCCTAAACTGTGCCTTTTGTGCCCAGGCCATGGTCGAAATGATGCTTAAACAGCATTGATATTGTGCAGGTGTGGTATTATAAAAGCGCTGAAATGTCATCATTGCCTCTCCCTTTTGTGTTTTTTTTTTCTGTCTTTTTATATGCAGTGCTTTATTGTCAGTCTGAGAGCAGCTGTGAGTCAGGTCACACATCTGCAGGGAGATGGGCAGCACAGGATGGGCCAGTGGCCATGCAATGGTGTAAATGGTGTTGAAGGTCTGCAGTTGAAAGGGCTTCTCTCCCTCTCTCTCTACAGTCCTGGCAGGTAAAGGACTTACCTCAGATTCTGAGTCTCCTGTCTGCCTCTGAATGTGATGTTCTGGCTCCCTTGCTATGCTGTGTACTTTGTGGGTTTGATGCTCTGAGGTTTTTATCTCGGACTCCAAAGCCTTGTACACGCGGTAAGATTGTTGGCCAACCGAGCGTCTGATTTTTGTCAAAAGAGCATGTGCCAGGATCTTGTCTTGCATACTAACGCTACACAATTGTCATGCAACAAACACAAACGTAGTGATGTACTATGCGGAATTTCAGCTCTTGAGCACCACCCTGCTAATTTCGTGTTTTGTGAGCATTGATTCAGAGCATGCGTATTTGTACTTTTGACTTTTGTGTGACGGATTTGTGTACTGACCCTACGAAAATCTGACAACAGACCGTTGTCGTCCGAAAATTTACTTGCATGCCATCCAACATTTTTTGGCCGAAAGTTGGACAACAATTGTCAAAAGGAGCATACTAACGGTCAGATTTTAGACAGACAGTATATCATCAACAGACAATCCCCTGCCAACAATCACATTGTGTGTACAAGGCTTAAATGATTCTGCTGTCTGAGCTCACCTGCTGCTGCTTCTGAAGTGAGTGGAGGAAGGCAGATGGCTCTTAAAGAGACAGGGTATCATGTTTTTTTGGTGAGAGGTATTATGCTTTTTTCCATATATTTTGTGCAAATATGAGCTTGCTACACCTGTTAGTGGCACAGAAAATTAGCAAAGGTAGAAGGGGGCAATGTGGGACATGGTTTTTAAAAGAGTGCTCATGGAAATTATGCAAATTAAGGTGTCTTGCATTATTTTAGGAGCAGGAACGCTGAATGCAAATGCTCCAAAAAACATAAGACCCGCCAACGATCATCTTATCCTGGCCAGGACGACGCACCTAACAGGTTGTCACATTCATTAAGCATGTGGTCAATACACTCTAAAGGAGTTTAGCACCCACAAAAGATTGTTCATTCTCTATGCCAGAAAGGCTATCCTAATTAACTAAAAACAGCCAGGGCCTCCCACGGTTGCGCAATGGAGAGCTCTGATTGATTCCACCCTCCCTCTCTACAAACGTACGTATATGAGTTGTAAATGTTGCAAAACATTTGAGAAAATATGGGGCACATGGGTCAAAAGCTAAATGTCACCCCACTTTGAGAAGATGTCCTATCAGGCTAAGGAATGTGCATTGAGTTGATGTCCTACATGTTTTTCCCCCCCGGTCTCTAGTTCCATGTCATACTACTGTAATACACTGTATTAAGGGCCTCCCTCTACTCTCACAATGCAACCTCCCCCTCTAAGGGAGATGTGCCGGTAATAATCTTGACCCCAGAAATCATATGAGCTATTGAATAAATAAGAGCTTCTTCTAGATCTTTGCAATTCTCGCATGAATGGTTCTCAGTCTTTTATGTGTTGTACTGCTTGTAATATATTACTTTACATTATGCGCCTTGAAATATGATGTAATATCCACTAGTATGTAATGCTTAATGTTTGTATGCACTTGAATATGAAAATGTATTACCTTTTGGAGATAAATAAAAACTTTTCTGTTAAAAAAAAAAAAGAGTTGTTTCCACTTATCCTGTGAAGGAACAGTATCCAGGAATTTGGCACATGCATTTATGCTAGCATGATAGAAAATGCCTCGCCAAGCTCAGGGTGCATTTTGGGCCTGCATGCAGTCTACAGTGGCAGAGAAATTAAATTGCACATGCTGCCTCACAAGGATGTGATTGTGAAAAATTCTAAGCCCTATTAAAGAGGAAGTAAAGGCTATTTAAAAAAAAAAAATGCAACCTGCAAGGCAAAGGCATAATAAGCTAGTATGCATAGCATACTAGCTCATTATGAATAACTTACCTGAGAACGAAGCCCCCAAAGCGGTCCTCCGTCTTCATCTTCGCCGCTGCCATGTATCCCGGAGTGACTTCCGGGTCTCCCTGCTCCGGCGCTGTGATTCGCTGGAGCCGTGATGACGTCACGCCCGCGCATGCGTACGGGAGCCGACACGAGCGGCATATCGCCGTGATCTGCGGCCTGCCCAGTGCGCCTGCGCGCCGCTGTCTACGGCGCATGCACCGTAGACAGCGGTGGCTGTCTTTTTGTAAATATCTCTTAAACCGTATAGGTTTAGGAGATATTTCTTGGACCTACAGGTAAGCCTTAATCTAGGCTTACCTGTAGGTCAAAGTGGTTTGTAAGGCCGCGTACACACGGGCGGATTGTCTGCCCAACTTAGTCCGCTGAACCGTGTTTCAGCGGACAATCCGCTCGTGTGTGGGCTTCAGCGGACTTTTTCAGCGGACAGTCTGACGGACTTTGTCTTTCGGAATTTCCGTAATTTTGTCCGTCCAAACTTGGTTTTGTCCGTCCAAACTTGGTTTCAGCAGACAGTCCGCTCGTGAGTAGGCAAGTTGGACGGACTAAGTATGGCGCATGCTCAGAAAGGATTTACACGGCCGAAGGTTGCATTGCAGTGTATTGGACGTCGTTTTTCTAGTCCCGTCGTACGTGCTGTACACGTCATCGCGCAAGTTTTCAGCGGACTGTCTGTTCATCGTGTGTGGTCAAGTCCGTTCATTCAAAAGTTGAACGGACTGTCTGTCGGATTGTCTGACAAACTTAGTTGGGCAGACAATCTGCCCGTGTGTACGCGGCCTAAGGGTTTACAACCACTTTAAGGTGACTATAGCAGAAAGTATGCTGCAAATATCCACGCCACAAGCAACACCCATAATAATAGAGTGTAAATCGTTGATGAAGGATGACAGAGACCTCATCAGAAGACCAATTTACAGTAACAGGTTCTCTAAGCTTTATCTAAATAGGATGGCTGATGCATGTTTATGCACTGCACTTTCAGGGATGGATGCTGCCCTCTAGTGTATGGGGCAGCAAGTGTCTTTGACTTTTTATAACTCGGTTGCCTTCAGAGCTCATATGGATGAGAAAGTGGACTTGTTCACACCAGATGCAGTCCTGTGCGGGTTTTTTTTCTGTATTAAGAACGCATGGACAGTGTCTAACTTTGATCCCAATTACCTAGTTCACACCAGTACAACACATTCTAGTGCAGTCAGAAAAAGTAGAATGTTGCATTGTTTCTGTATGGTACACAACTTGAAAGTGGCAAAACGCATTGAGAATGCATCAAAAACATTCATGCAGAAACACATCTGGAACACAGAAATTGTGGTGATCTGGCCATCAGGCATGCTCAGAATCTATACTGGGACAGATTTTGCCTGCCAATCAGCAATAGAGTTCACTTCACTATATAAACTTCAGAAATGACATTACATTCAACACTAGAAACTACAAGATTTGGCACAGTTTCTGGAAAGAGTGGAACCTAGCAATTGACTTTTGGTTTATGCTTTTGATAGACCTAGTACAAGCGCTGCCGCACTCAGTCACTGCTATGAGAGCATTGTGGTTATGCGACTGGAGGGCAGGCGGAACTTCTACACAAGCCTTCGACATTTCCTATAACGGGAGGTTATTGTTTGGCCAAACGCTGAACAACGCAATTAAATGAATGACATGAGGAAAAGTCTGGACTGTGGCCACAGACTAGTAAGAGTAAGCCGCCATCCTTCACTCAAGCCTACTGAACTTCAGAAGGTGCAGGAGGCCAAATCTTATAGGACAGCCTGCAGATTTAACAGATCACAGTGGATGTGTCTCAAAGTTACTTTTGACATGAAATCAAGTCCTGAGCAAAGTCTTTTTGAAGGTGCGTCCAACTAGTCTCTTCCAGTTGGGGCCAGGGGGCCTGAGTGAAATTGATGATTATAGCTTCCTTCTGGAGGGTTTGGACAACAATCATCAAAGACCAGTGGGTCCAGAAGACAGGTGGGAGTACAAGGGAGAATTCCAAAGTTGACCACTGAATTCATTTAATTTATGTTCAACAGATCTCAGAAGAGAAAATGTTTGCAAGATTTTTATACTGCTACAAGGCCATCATGCAAGTGATGCCGAAAACATAGAAGCATCTGGGGGCCTTTCTCCCCAGTTTTTTCTAATACTTAAGGCAGGAGACTTCTGGCCTGTTTCAGTTTGAAGGAATGGAATGTGTTAATACACAACAAGAGGTTCAAGATGGAGTCCAGGAGTCCATGCAGACAGTCACAGGGACAGTTCAGCAGGAGGACCAGTTGGTATTAATTGACCGGCCGAGTCATACTTCCATGTAACGATCAATGCCGAGCACCAGAGGCGTGTGAGATTTGCGGTGGCCAGATGTCACTTCCATTTCAGGTGTCTGCCTTTTACAGAATAGGCACAGCCCAGGAATCTTTTTAAACATCTTGTTTGCTGTGGTGGTACATTGGGCTAGGTGGCACATGAGGGCGTTTCAATTTGCCTTCTTTAACCTATGAGCTGGGCTGTCTATGGATCAGAAAATCTTTGTGCCTATACAAATTCAACAACTGGAATTTTGGGTATCGGCATTGTGCTTCTTTCGGAGGCATGCCTCTCAGCCCAGGAGATAGGATGATTCTGGGGCTGGGGAGTCCACAACCTGAAGAAACAAGTGCAAGGCCATTTAAAGCACGGTGAAGCACAGATTCCCCAAGGATCTTGAATGGAAGGAAGCCATTTTCTAGCATTGCAAACCTTTCAGGATCTTCAAGGAGGCCTAAGTAAGGTTGACAACAAGACAGTAGTAGCCTACATTGACTGACAAGGGGACACCAAAAGCCTTTTCTTGTTACATCTTGCAAAGAAACTTTTTGTGGGGCAGAGAACCACTTACAGTCAGTTAAGGTTGGTCTTCTTGCCAGGGAAGAAAATCCAATTGTTGGTTCGGCTAGGCAGAATATTTTTTCAACAAGTGCCTCATACCAATATTGGCCCTATGGGGTGTTCCAGAAGTAGTTCTCAGGGAGACTTCTCAGGATACCAATGCAAAGACTCCGTCATACAAGATTTCACAGTGCACTGGAATTTTCTCTTTGATCTTTGTCTCTGGTCGAATGAAATCTTTTCTGGCAAGGCCAGTAACAGCACCCCAATCCAATGAGCCTACTTTTAATAGCCTGGCTATGGAATAGGCTACACTAGAGGTGCAGGTATTCTCATCTGAGGTTGTTCAGACCTTGGTGACCAGAAGATCATCCATGAATGCTACATAGGAGAGCATATGAAAAAAGTTAATTTTGTTTGCTCTGCAAAGGCTTTCTCTCCTGTCTCCCCTGTTCTAGACAATATCCTTGACATTTCACAGTCAGCGTTAGAGGTTGGTCTGGCATACAACTCCATTTAAAGAGGGATTCCACCAAAAAAAAAATATTAAAAGCCAGCAGCTATAAATACTACAGCTGCTGACTTTTAATAAATGGACACTCACCTGTCCCGGGTTCCAGCGATGCCGGCAGCCGAGGCCGATCGATCGCTTGGCCCTCGGCTGCTGCCGCCACCATTCTAGGTGAGGGAATCAGAAAGTGAAGCGAATCGGCTTCACTTCCCGGGTTCCCTACTGCGCATGCGCGAGTCGCGCAGCGCAATAGGAATTCTCCACGCTGTCACTGGGACCCGTGTGTGTCCCAGCAGACAGCGCGGCAGGACAGGAAATGGCGTAGACTCCCACAGGAGTCTATGCCCGGAAGTGGGTGGAAATACGTGTCTTTGACAGGTATCTCCACCCCCTCCCCCCTGAAAGGTGCCAATTGTGACACCGGAGGGGGGGAGGGATCCGATCAGCGGAGGTTCCACTTTAGGGTGGAACCCGGCTTTAAGGTACAGATCTCTTTATCTTTTCACAGGCTGCAGATGGGTGCAAAAGCCAGTGACCAGATGCTTCTTAAAGATGACAATCTATTTGGCCTTAAGGGGAATCCATGTTCCCTCTGTGAGACTTAGGCTTGGATCTGAGAGCACCCTTTGCCCCAATAGGTTTCATTTGCATTGAAGTACCTCACGGTAAAACTAGTTCTTATGACAGCAACTACTTCAGACAGAAGCATGTTATAGATTGCAAGATTGCAACACTTTCCTGCAAGGGCCACTTGGTGTCTTTTATTTTATTTTTTCCTTTTTTACCAGAGATAGGGATACCACGTCTATCTCCGAAGTTCAATTTTAAACTGGTATCCACTTTCCAGAAAAACTGGGAAGTAGGGATGAGCCGAACACCCCCCCCCCCCCCCGGTTCGGTTCGCACCAGAACTTTCAAGCGGACCAAAAATTCGTACGAACTTTAGAACCCCATTGAAGCCTATGGGACTCGAACGTTCGAAATAAAAAGTGCTAATTTTAATGGCTAATATGCAAGATATTGTCCTAAAAAGGGTTTGGTGACCCGGCTCCTGCCCCAGGGGACATGGATCAATGCCAAATATTTTTTTGAAAACTGCCCTTTTTTCGGGAGCACTGATTTCAATGATGATTAAAGTGAAAAAAAAAAAGTGAAATATTCCTTTTAAATATCATGCCTGGGGGGTGTCTATACTATGCCTGTGAAGCGGCACGTGTTTTCCATGTTTAGAACAGTCCCTGCACAAAATGACATTTAACGGGAAAAAAAGTCTTTTAAAACTGCTTGCTGTTTTAATTTAATGTCTGGTTCCGGCAATACGGATGAAAATCATTGAGAAAAAAATGGCATGGGTAACTCCCCCTGCCCATTACCAGCCCCTTAGGGTCTTGTATGGATATTAAGGGGAACCCCATACCCAAATTAAAAAAAGGAAAGGCCTGGGGCCCCCAGGCCCTATATACTTAGAACAGCAGTATACAGGCGGTGCAAACAAGACAGGGACTGTGTAGGTTTGTTGTGTTAAGTAGAATCTATTTGTAATTTTCAACTGGTACATTTTGAAAGTGTAGCTCCAGTCAAAAAAATCAATTTTTAAGCTTTTTGGAAAACATAGGGAAGGGTTATCACCCCTGTATATTTTTGTGGGCTGTCCGTCTTTTTTCATCTCACTTCCTGTTGTCTCCTTCCGTTTGCAAGTAGGAGACGTTTGTAGTTGGATGTTTGAAAGTAGGGGCCTGCCCTATATGCAAATGTGGGCCTAAGGTGTTGGTGTTACCACAACACTGTAAGCCCTCAAAGTGACTCTTGGTGGGCGCTGGAGCACCCTGCTGTGAATGATTATATCAAGAATTGTAATTACATGCCACTGTTGAACAGTGGTAGAAAAATTGGGCCTTTGGTGGTGCTGGTGCCACAACACTAAAAGTCCTCACAGTTACTCTCGGTGGGCGCAGGAACGAGCCCTGCTGTGAAATATTATATCAAGAATTGTAATTACATGCCCCTGTTAAACAGGGGCTGAAAAATTGGGCCTTAGGCACTGGTGCTGGTGCCATGACACTGCAACCTCTCCCAGATACTCTAGTTGGAGTGCAGGAATGAGCCCTGCTGCAAAGCATTGCATCGAAAATTGTAATTGCACACCCCTGTAAAACAGGGGCTGAAAAATTGGGCCTTAGGCACTGGTGGCATCACCCAGAACCAAAAATGTTCTTCCAAGCTACCAGCAGGATCATTGAGGAGGAAGAGGATAGTCAGTCAACATAACAGGACAGTCACTCAGCATCAGAATAGGCAGTCTTGAAGGGATGTGACATTTCAAAAAAACTTATTCGGGTTACATCAGCTTCAGGTGCTTGGTAGCTGGTGGTGATCCAAGACTGATTCATCTTTATGAAGGTTAGTCGATCAACCGAGTTGGTGGACACGCGCACCCTGTAATCGGTTACAAAGCCTCCAGCAGCACTGAAGGTGTGTTCCGAAAGAAGCAGGACAGGCCAGTAGCTCAATTGCATACCGTGCAAGCTCTGGCCAGTGATCCATCCTCAAGACCCAGTAATCCAGAGGATTTTCAGTGGGAAAGGTGTCCAAGTCTGACCTTGCCTCTAGGTATTCCTGCACCATGTAAATCAGACGATGGCGATGGTTGCTGGAACCAATCATACCTTGGGGCTGCAGACTAAAAAAATTGTCTGAACGCATCGGTCAAACGGCCACCTTCTCCACCGCTCCTTCTGTGACTGACCGAAGCCTCAGCAACACGTTGTCCAGGACCAGGAGTTTGTAACCTCCCAGTCTCTGGGAACGCGTTGCACAGAGCTTTCTGCAAGGCCTACCGGAGATGTCTCATCCTCTGCTCCCTCTGCGATGGCAAGATAAGGTCCGCAACCTTACCCTTGTACCGTGGATCAAGGAGAGTGGCCAGCCAGTAAGATCCCTCTCCTTGATCCAAAGAATACGAGGATCCTTCCGCAGGCTTTGCAGGATCAGGGAGGCCATGCAGCATAGGTTAGCTGAGGCATTCGGTCCGGAGTCCTCTGGGTCACTAAGGACAACATGATCCTCAGCCACCTCCTTCCAGCCACGTACAAACCCATGGGTTTCTTGGGACTGCAAATCATCCCTACAAGACTGCTGATGCTAAGTGCCAGGCTCCACCTCAATGCTGACACAAGCTGCCTCCTCCTCCTCCTCCTTGTCCTCTTCCTGTGTGATGGGTGGGACAGCAGGAACACTGTCTGGATAAAGGGGGCCTTGAGAGGCAAGGAAGTCCTTCTCTTCCTGCCTCTGTTCTGCCTCAATTGCCCTGTCCATTATTCCATGCAGCGTATGCTCCAACAGGTGGACAAGAGGTACAGTGTCACTGATGCATGCACTGTCACTGCTCACCATCCTCGTGGCCTCCTCAAATGGAGACAGGACAGTGCATGCATCCCTGATCATGCCCCACTGGCGTGGTGAAAAAAAAACTGAGCTCCCCTGACCCTGTCCTGGTGCTGTAGTCACACAGGTACTCATTGATGGCCCTCTGCTCTCCTCTGACGGGGGGTGGGCTTTGACAAGAAACACAGCGGCGGTGACCGGCGGAGAGAGCCGCCTATGGACAAGGAGAGGAGGGAGGGGAGCACTTTGGCACTTCAGCACCCCCACCTCTGTGGCGCCCGGTTGCACTGCACCCCGTCCAGGATCGGCCCTGACCCCGCCCCTTATGATGCCACAGTCCTGGAGGATGCTGGGACTGTGATATCATAAGGGGTGGGGTCACCCTGTGACATCACCCAGTGACCCCGCCCCTTGTCCCTATATAAGTCACCGCACAGAGAGCGCATCGTGTCAACATAGGAAGAAGAAGAAGGAGAAGGCGGGCAAGAACAACCGATGAGCGGGACAAGACCCCCGAAGTCGGAAGACCCCCGGATGGCGGCGGCGATGAAGGAGAAAGCCGGGCTCCTCCACTAGTAAAAGAGCAGTAGATAGCCGAGGAGTCCGGCAAGAAGACCCACGAAGACGGACGAAGAGAAGATGCCCGAAACTGTCTAATAAAGTATTTTAAAAACCTGTGTTGTGTTTTTTTTAATGTACACTTTTTTTCCCCAGGTGAATGGGTAGGGGTACATGGTACCCCAAACTCATTCACATAGGGTAGGGGGCCGGAATCTGGGGGCCCCCTTATTAAAGGAGGCTCCCAGATTCTGATAAGCCCCCCACCTGCAGACCCCGACAACCAACGGCCAGGGTTGTCGGGAAGAGGCCCTTGTCCTCATCAACATGGGGACAAGGTGCTTTGGGGTGGGGAGCCGCAGGGCCCCCCTTCCCCAAAGCACCCCCCCATGTTGAGGGCACGTGGCCTGGTACGGCTCAGGAGGGGGGCGCTCGCTCGTCCCCACCCCCTTTCCTGATCGGCCGGGCTGCGTGCTCGGATAAGGGTCTGCTATGGACTTTGGGGGGACCCCACTCCGTTTTTTCGGCGTAGGGGTTCCCCTTTAAATCCATACCAGGTGACTGGGCTAGCGAGGTGTCAATCTCGCCAATGGAGGTGGCGACATTGACTTCCTTAGCTAGTTCCGTCTACCTAGAGCCACGTTCAAAATGAACGGACTTTACTCCATGTGTGGGCAAGTCCGTTCATTTCAAAAGTCCGGCGGACTAGCACACAGGCGGCCGGATTGTCCTTTTGGGAACAAAAAGTCAGCCGGAGGCCACACACGGGCGGATTGTTCCCCTCCCCAAGTCCGCCGGATAATCCGATCGTATGTACGCGGCATAAGAAGTCTTTATTGGGATCCTCCCATGATCTTTTAACAATAAAGAAAATAAAGGAAGAGTGTACACTAATGAGGCCTGGAGGGGAGTCTCTCTCTGATGCACACAGAGAGGGCTTCTGTTAGAGAGTCTGTTAGAAAGAGCCCCCAGACATAGTACAGGAGATGGTCAGAGACTGCAGACATGATACAGAAGATGGTCAGAGACTGGAGAAATAATACAAGAGAGGGTCAGAGACTGCAGACATGATACAAGAGACGGTCAGAGATTGCAGACATATTACAGGAGATGGTCAGAGACTGCAGACATATTACAGGAGATGGTCAGAGACTGCAGACATATTACAGGAGATGGTCAGAGACTGCAGACATACTACAGGAGATGGTCAGAGACTGCAGATATTATACAGGAGATGGTCAGATACTGAAGTTCCTATGGATTTTAGTGGATAATGGCCAATCGGCCCTCTCACCTTACCCAGTGATACAGAAACAACAGTTCCTCTGATCACGAGTCAGCTCACTCTGAATTGCCTGTGGCGACTCTGCTGGGTAGCACTCAGATCTGAATTCTGACAATAACTCCATCCCTTTCTCCACCAGGGATGGTGCAAGGCTTTGTGGCTTTCCTTCTGGTGGCACAGGGCAGCAGGGTTCTCTCTATTATGGTGTTCCCTCAGCGCTGTGCTCTCCCTCTGGAGTCCTGGATGCACTTCCCTGAAAGCTTTCCTGGGCTCCTGGCTCTCTCTCTCTCTCTCTCCTGTTCAGCTGGGCATGCTGTGTGGGCTGCGGTTTCCGTGTTACAGTGGGGCTGCTAGTCCTCTGGACTACATGTCCCACAATCCTCTTCTCTGCTTCTTTTTGTATTCTTTGTCTTTCCTGACCGATATGAAGGCGGAGAAAGAAACATAGTGGGTGGCTGTGCTGGCAAGCGCCGCTCACTAGTACAGCAGCGCAAGGGAGAGGGAGGGGGGGGGAAGAAGAGCTGGCGGCTGGTCTCTCTCCACACAGAGACAGCCACTCTGATCTCCAGCTGCTTTGCTCTCCTCCTCTAACAGGTGGAGGGAGATGGGATGGGCTTGGGCAGGAAACACAGAGAGCCCTTTTCCCGTTGCTAACAGTAGTGGCGGTGGCACAGTCTCTCCTCTTCTGATCTGCTCCTGTCAGTTGCTGGTGGAGAGAGCCGCCTCTGGACACAGACAAGGAAAGGGGGAGGGAGGGGAGAACTCTGGCGCTTTGGCTTCCCCACCTACTGTCTCATCCACAGCAAGCCACATCCTCTCAGAAAATGCTGTTCTTTTGCGGGAAAAGTCTTGGAAAGATGCAAGGAGTTCCTGAGAATTCATAATATTTATTTAAGATGTGCATTTTAGAGCATTTCGTCAAAGACTGCAAAATTACAGTTAAGCAGACCTTTCCCCTTCCCCCTCATCTAATCATACTGTACTTTACATAGTTAAACAAACACATTTAAAGATAATTAAGATAATTGCTTGCTTTCTCCTTTATTCCATTGACACACACTAATGCACTCTTCCTCCCCCTCGTATCCCTTACCACCATTTTCAAAAGTAATGTAAGTAACAGTAGGATGTGCGTCTTTAGGCTAGTACACTGAAGAACCCATTCAAATAGAAAATAACAAGTTTAACAAATTTATGTTATATTAACCCTTTCGCTGTCACCAACTTATGTCATATGACAGTTTTACACAATATGGTAATGATTAAGCACAAGATGTATATGTGAAACGCATCTACGTGACCACAGTTTGGTGTCTTTGGTGTTATCTTTGTGAAACAAAATAAAAGGCAATTGGAAGTTCTGGATATGCAGCCATTTCTTTCTTCTTTTGGCAGTTTTACACACACTCCCTGTAATAGCCAGGAATATATGTAAATCTGACAATCCAAATGTCGTCTGTCAGGTGCTCGATTGCCCAATTGATCACTTCCACACACCCTTGGTATCCCAAACCTGCAGACCCAGGATCAACATTGCTGGTGTCACTGGGTAGACGTGAGGGAAACCAGCGTACATCTATTCGCTGATCTCCATACATAGTACATAGTAAAAATCCAGAAGTAACATCATAATACATTAATTCACTTTGGGGAAAAAAATATCACTTTCCCTGGTCGCTAAGACCATAAAAGAAGTAAATGGAGTACGATCTGCACTCCATTAGCTTCAATAGCGGGCAACGGAGGAGTCAAAAAAACCTTCATGTCTCATTAAGAGAACCTGTAACAACAGAAAAGTGTCACATAGGGGCCTTTGGATAAAAAAAAAAAAAAAATTCAGGTGAAAAAAGTCTAAATAACTAAAGTTATTCCCAAGAACCTCAAACCTCCCTCAAATTTTTTGACCCTCTCCCAAATACATGATATCGCAAATATAAACACACTTGAGGGGAGCCCATGTATGAAAATGTCAATTGCGCTGCACATATTACTTATCAGTGCACATGCCTGAGTGGGAGTAAGAATTCTAGGCCCATAATTCACAGTTAGCGATATACTGATAACCTGTAGGGGCTTTTAAAGCTTTGCCTTTGGAAAATTTAGGGTACCAAAATTTGCATTGACATGTTGGGTATATATTTACTCAGTGCATCAAAAAT
The DNA here is from genome assembly GCF_037356315.1 of Lithobates pipiens. Taxonomy (NCBI): domain Eukaryota; kingdom Metazoa; phylum Chordata; class Amphibia; order Anura; family Ranidae; genus Lithobates; species Lithobates pipiens. The sequence goes on from NW_027507685.1 coordinate 17,472,182, forward strand.
AGGGTAATATATTGTATCCTGTGTGCAGTAACATTAACGTTAGTGTATTTTTTACTGAACTTTTTTGGTTGATAAACCATTGCGCTAATATTTTGTGACATGATAAATTGGAACTACCATCATTTTGTGATTATATCGACTACTAGTAGTCAAGAATAGATAAAAGGTATCATTTATTTATGCAAAAAATTAAAACTTGTATTGAAAGGTAGAAAAAAAAATATAGTGATATATTACAGAAATGATGTACAGATTAAATGGTGACAGCTAACAAGTTTCAAAGACTCTTTCTTCAGAGGTGTCAAAAAGGGTAGTGTAGGTAATTGTCAAGTAATAATGGTTGTATCACATATATATGCCACTATACGTTGAAACTAAAACAGGAAAAAGGGGAATCTGCTCATGCTCATACCATGGTGACTGCCCAATGCCAGACCACGTGACCCAACTCAGGATACCGAACTGAAAAAGATCTCCCTGGAGTTTCTGAGAACTGGGGATCTAGGTATCTTTTAAAGGTACTGAAAGAGGGGCCAGTAAAAGACCAATTATTCAAATTAGTTGATAGATTCATATAGCAATACAACAAACATCAGTTCCTGAGGGTCCTTTGGAATGTATATAGGTATGCATCACCACACTGGCAATCTGGGAAGCTTGGAGGACAGGCGGCTCACATACATTGCATCCGAGGAGCACCAAATTACCTACGCTACCCTTTCTGACACATCTTAAGAAGAGTCCTCGAAACGTGTTAGTTGTCACCATTTAGTCTGTACATTATTTATGCAATATATTGCTATGTTTGTATTTACATGGTTGCATTGTACCTTTCAATACATGTTTTCAATTTTTTGTATAAATAAATTATACTTTCTATCTATTCTTGACTACTAGTAGTGCCGATTTAGTCCCAATCCTAGAAGGTAATGTTTGTAGATATCTACAGTGCCTTGCGAAAGTATTCGGCCCCCTTGAACTTTTCAACCTTTTGCCACATTTCAGGCTTCAAACATAAAGATATAAAATTTAAATTTTTTGTGAAGAATCACCAACAAGTGGGACACAATTGTGAAGTGGAACTAAATCTATTGGATATTTTAAACTTTTTTAGCAAATAAAAAAACTCAAAAGTGGTGCGTGCAAAATTATTCGGCCCCTTTACTTTCAGTGCTGCAAACTCACTCCAGAAGTTCAGCGAGGATCTCTGAATGATCCAATGTTGTCCTAAATGACTGATGGTGATAAATAGAATCCACCTGTGTGTAATCAAGTCTCTGTATAAATGCACCTGCTCTGTGATAGTCTCAGGGTTCTGTTGAAAGCGCAGAGAGCATCATGAAGACCAAGGAACACGCCAGGCAGGTCCGTAATACTGTTCTGGAGAAGTTTAAAGCCGGATTTGGATACAAAAAGATTTCCCAAGCTTTAAACATCCCAAGGAGCACTGTGCAATGTGAAATGGAAGGAGTATCAGACCACTGCAAATTTACCAAGACCTGGCCGTCCCTCTAAACTTTCAGCTCAGACAAGGAGAAGACTGATCAGAGATGCAGCCAAGAGGCCCATGATCACTCTGGATGAACTGCAGAGAACTACAGCTGAGGTGGGAGATTCTGTCCATAGGACCACAATCAGTCGTACACTGCACAAATCTGGCCTTTATGGAAGAGTGGCAAGAAGAAAGCCATTTCTCAAAGATATCCATAAAAAGTCTCGTCTAAAGTTTGCCACAAGCCACCTGGGAGACACACCAAACATGTGGAAGAAGGTGCTCTGGTCAGATGAAACCAAAATCGAACTTTTTGCCCACAATGCAAAACGATATGTTTGGCGTAAAAGCAACACAGCTCATCACCCTCAACACACCATCCCCACTGTCAAACATGGTGGTGGCAGCATCATGGTTTGGGCCTGATTTTCTTCAGCAGGTACAGGGAAGATGGTTAAAATTGAGAGGAAGATGGATGCAGCCAAATACAGGACCATTCTGGATGAAAACCTGTTGGAGTCTGCAAAAGACCTGAAACTGGGACGGAGATTTATCTTCCAACAAGACAATGATCCCAAACATACAGCAAAATCTACAAAGGAATGGTTCACAAATAAACATATCCAAGTCAAAGTCCAGACCTGAATCCAATCGAGAATCTGTGGAAAGAGCTGAAAACTGCTGTTCATAAACGCTCTCCATCCAACCTCACTGAGCTCGAGCTGTTTTGCAAGGAAGAATGGGCAAGAATTTCAGTCTCTCGATGTGCAAAACTGATAGAGACATACCCCAAGTGACTTGCAGCTGTAATCGCAGCAAAAGGTGGCTCTACAAAGTATTAACGCAAGGGGGCCAAATAATTTTGCACGCCCCATTTTTCATTTTTCTATTAGTTAAAAAAGTTTCAAAAATACAATAGATTTCGTTCCACTTCACAATGGTTTCCCACTTGTTGGTGATTCTTCACAAAAAATAACTATTTTATATCTTTATGTTTGAAGCCTGAAATGTGGCAAAAGGTTGAAAAGTTCAAGGGGGCCGAATACTTTCGCAAGGCACTGTATATCAGGGATGATGGCACCTCACTAACTATAGCCAGATCTATCTTCTACTATCATTGTGTTCTCCAATGTCTCTACTTTCAGAAAATATTTACTGTTTTCAGTAACCTACAAGTCTAAAATTATTTTTTTAAACATGTATGCAAAAAAATTCTAATGGATAGATGGAGGGCAGGTGAGCCAGAGAGCCCACAGCTCCTTAACCACCTCAATACAGGGCACTTACACCCCCTTCCTGCCCAGGCCATTTTTCAGCTTTCATCGTTTTGACACTTTGAATGACAATTGCATGGTCATGCTACACTGTAACCATGTGAAATTGTTATCATTTTCTTCACACAAATAGAGCTTTCTTTTGCTGGTATTTAATCACTCTGATGTTTTTTATTTTGTCAAAAAAAAAACATTTTGACTAAAAAAATTTTTGAAAAAAAATACGTTTTTCTTAGTTTCTGTCAGTAAATTTTGTAAATAAGTAATTTTTCTACTTCAGTGATGGGCACTAATGAGACAGCACGGATGACGTGGCACTTATGGACACTCATGAGGCGGCACTTATGGGCGCTGATTACATTGCACTGATGAGGAGGCACGAATATGCCTAACTTTTGGGCACTGATAGGTGGCACTGATGGGTGGCACTGGGCACAGGTAGGCAGCACTGGTGGGCACATATGGGCATTGATGGGTGGCATTTATGGGCAGCAGTGATGAACATTGATGGGCAGCAGTGATGGGCATTGATGGGCAGCACAGATAGCCAGCACTGACTGGCATCACTAATGGCCACTGATTGCTGGCACTTGTGGGCACTGATTGCTGGCACTTGTGGGCACAGATTGGCAATTGTGGGCACTGGTTGGCACTGATTGCTGGCAGTGGTGGGCAATCATTGCTGGCACTGGTTGCCACTTAATTGTAATCAGGGCACTGATGATCAGACACCCAGCACATAGCACAATGGCAGCAAAGGTGTCCAGTGTGTCCCCTAAACAATATTACATAAGTAACAAACAAATGACAGCTGCCCCACCCTATAACTGGCCTTCACAGCAAGGAGGACATGGAAGGGCAATGCATACAAAACAAAACCGGAGAAAATTCCCAGTTCACCTCGCCAGCCACTCTGCTACCAACCAAATTATCCTGTCTAACAGTTTGCATTAAAAACCCCGTGTGCCCCACCTGCCTTCCATCTATCCATTAGAATGCATGTGCTTCCACTGTTGAAACTCTCATAAATTTACAAGAGTTAGGACTGCAGAAATATTGGGGTGCCTTGGAGCAACTCTGCAGCTTACGCATGTATCAAGTATGTGCTAACCAAACCCCTGTTTTTAACGCAAACTGTTATGCCGCGTACACATGATCGGAATTCCGGCCAGAAAAAGACCAATGAGAGCTTTTCATCGGAAAATGCGACCGTATGTATGCTCCATCGGAATTTAGCTGTCTGAATTTCCGCCAGCCAAAAATTTATAGCATGTTCTCAATTTTCCAGAGGGAAAAACCTTCTAACGGTAATTCCGATCGTGTGTATGCAATTCCGATATGCCAAAAATCACGCATGCTCAGATGCAACTACGAGACGGAAGCTATTGGCTACCGGCTATTGAACCTCCTTTTTCTAGTCCCATCGTACGTGTTGTACGTCACCGCGTTATAAACGATCGGAATTTGAGGTGACCGTGTGTAGGCGAGACAGCTTTAGCCGAATTCCGTCGGAATTCCGTGGGGAAAACCATCAGAGCTTTTTCCGACGAGAATTCTGATCGTGTGTACGTGGCATTAGACAGGATAATTTGGTTGGTAGCAGACTGGTTGGTGAGTTGATCTGAGAATTTTCTCTGGTTTTGTTTTGTATGTGTCACCCTTTTATGTGCTCCTTGCTGTGAAGGTCAGTTATAGGTGGGGGCAGTGGCCATTTGTTTGGAATATAAAAAATGCCTGATGTGTTTAAACTAAGATAAATGTGCATTTAGTGCTTGAACGTTTTTTAATTTCAGTGGCTAGAATAAATTAATATTCTGACCAATTAAATAAATATATGCCCAAGCACTTCATGCGTCTAAATGCTTTGCAAAAACACAGCTTAGGTGAAACTGCTTTTCTCTTGCCAGGAGAGAAGCATTTATAAGAGCCCCAGTGTGTATGAAGCCTTGGTGTATATGTAAACCAATGTAAATGACATTACTAGGGATGAGCCGAACACCCCCCGGTTCGGTTCGCACCAGAACTTGCGAACGACCCCCCGCGTTCGGTACGAACGTTAGAACCCCATTGAAGTCTATGGGACTCGAACGTTTGAATTGGAAAGTGCTAATTTTAACGGCTAATATGCAAGATAGTGTCCTAAAAAGGGTTTGGGGACCTGCCTCCTGCCTCAGGGGACATGGGTCACTGCAAAAAATTTTTTTAAAAACTGCCGTTTTGGCGGGAGCACTGATTTTAATGACGATTAAAGTGAAAAAAAAAAGTGAAATATTCCTTTAAATATGGTGCCTGGGGGGTGTCTGTAGTATGCCTGTGAAGTGCCACGTGTTTCCCGTGTTTAGAACAGTCCCTGCACAAAATGACATTTAACGGAAATAACACCATTTAAAACTGCTTGCGGTTTTAATGTTATATCTGGTTCCTGCAATATGGTTGAAAATCATTGAGAAACATGGCATGGGTAGCCCTCCCTGCCCATTACCAGCCTATTTGGGTCTTGTACGCATATTAAGGGGAACCCCGTACCCATATTAAAAAAAGGAAATGCGTGTGGCCCCCAGGCCCTATATACTCAGAACAGCAGTATACAGGCGGTGCAAACAAGACAGGGACTGTGTAGGTTTGTTGTGTTAAGTTGAATCTGTTTGTCATTTTCAACCGGTACATTTTTAAAGTGTAGCTCCAGTCAAAAAAACTATCTTTAAGCTTTTTGGAAAACATAGGGAAGGGTTATCACCCCTGTATAATTTGTTTTGTCGTCCATCTTTTTTCATCTTACTTGCTGCTGTCTCCTTGCGTTTGCAAGTAGGAGATGTTTGTAAGTTGGATGTTTGAAAGTAGGGGCCTGCCCTATATTATAGCGGTATGTACTGGGTACAGAGCACGCAGACAGCACGCACTATCTCCTAACACTACTGACTGCAAGCTCTATTATTAACCACTTGTTAGCCCAATGTTTGCATAAAGTGAAAGATGAAGTTATGCTGAGTAAATAGATATCAAACATGTCACTCTTCAAAATTGCACATGCCCGTGGAATGGCGCCAAACGTTGCTACTTAAAAAATCCCCATAGGCGACGCTTTAATTTTTTTTTTACTGGTTACATGTTTTGAGTTGCAGAGGAGGTCTAGGACTAGAATTATTGCTCTCGCTCTAACATTCTCGGCGATACCTCACATGTGTGGCACATGCGAGCACATGGGGACATGGGCGCTTTAATTTTTATTTTATTTTTTTATTGTTCATTTTACTTTATTTATTTTAGTTTGACATTTTTTTCCCCAAAAATATATTTTTGATCACTTTTATTCCTATTACAAGAAATGTAAACATCCCTTGTAATAGGAATATGGGGTGACAGGTCCTCTTTACAGTGAAATCTGGGGGGTCAATATGACCCCACATCTCACCTCTAGGCTGGGAAGCCTGAAATAAAAAATAAAAAAAAGATTCTGGCTTTGATCGTACTGGCGAGTTGGTAGAAGCACCGGAGGGCGGTGAGGGATGGGGGGCGTCTATGGCTGGGTATTTCAGGGTATCACCGAGTATGGCTGGGTATCTCTGAGTATGGCTGGGTATGGCAATTTATGGCAGGGTATTACAGAGTATTGGCGGGGTATTGGCGGGGTACTACAGAGTAATAGCAGGGTACTGCAGAGTATTGGGGGGTACTACAGAGTAATGGCAGGGTACTGCAGAGTATTGGGGGTACTGCAGAGTATTGGGGGTACTGCAGAGTAATGGCGGGTACTGCAGAGTAATGGCGGGTACTGCAGAGTATTGGGGGGTACTGCAGAGTATTGGGGGGTACTGCAGAGTAATGGGGGGTACTGCAGAGTAATGGCAGGGTACTGCACTGCAGAGTAATGGCAGGGTACTGCACTGCAGAGTAATGGCGGGGTACTGCACTGCAGAGTAATGGCAGGGTACTGCACTGCAGAGTAATGGCGGGGTACTGCAGAGTAATGGCAGGGTACTGCAGAGTATGCACTGGTATTGCAGAGTATTGGCAGGGAATTGAGGGGTTAAATTCGGTGAGCAGCGATGTGGGCACTGCAGATGCAGCCCACATCGCTGCTGACACCGATCTCTTTCCCCTCCGCTGTACGGATCGGTACAGAGAGGAGAGAGAGGAACAGGCGTCATAACATGACGCCGGTTTGTTTCCAAGTGATCACTCCGTCATTTGACGGAGCAATCACGTGGTAAACGGCCGCTATGAGCGGCCGTTTACCGTGATCCGTGATGCGACCCGGCGGTCACAGATGCTCTCGAGTGCGCACACCTCGGGGCACGCGAGAGCAGAATTCTGGGAGGCCGTTAATTAACGGCCTCTCAGAGTTAAACAACTCCCCTGAAGCCGTTAATCAGCAATGGGCAGTTGTTAAGTGGTTAAAGCTAGATCACTAGCTATATAGGTGAGGTGAATATAGTGGTGTATACTGCAGTCAGGGCACAGACAACAACCACTACACAGCAGCAAGATAGGAAATCAGCCAAAAACGATTGGTGTGTACTGTGTTGAAGGTACACAGAACACCCACTGCTTCAGATGCTAAGTAACACACTACACGAGGCCGCCTCAAAGGCGGCCTTATATAGTGTGGGGCGTGCACTACACAGCCTGAGCTATGATTGGCCACAGGCAGGATGCCTGTGGCCAATCATGGCTCTCCTCGCTGCCGGCGCTGCGATTGGCCAAGCATGCGGGGTCACAGTGCATGCTTGGCCAATCATGGGGCAGCAATGCACTGCGCCACCGCAGTGCATTGTGGTCCGCGCGCGCGTCACTCGAATTTTGACGCGAACGGCCCAAACGTTCGGAATTCGCCGAACGGCCGAACAGCCAATGTTCGAGTCGAACGTACGTTCGACTCGAACACGAAGCTCATCCCTAGACATTACATAAAGGATGCAGTGGGTCTCTGAAGAAAGGTGTCATGAAATGATTACACGATATACACTCTGTATAATCACAATGATGTCTGCAATGCAGTGATTTTACTATCTGTTAAAAAAAATTAATAAATCTCTAGACAAGAGTATAAAAATGTGTTTTCAGTGAATCCGTGATAAAATACAGGGCCATCTGGAAACCTACATACATTCCTGGCAAAAACACCAGACTCCCTCCCCAGCTGTGCCCATCTGGTCAGTGTACCACATCTCAAACTATACATAAATAGATTTGTCACAGTGTGTTCAATGACAAATAACTTTCAAACGGTTTTCGTGCTAAAATAATTTTATGTTATTAATGCTTTTCTTAAAAAGGCCAAAAGATACATAATTTTAAAGTAAACAGCCATAATTGGCAACCCGTCTATTTTTGGTGATCATCCAGGATAACAGTATTTACTACATGTGCCTAGAGCCGATTCAGTTCGCATTGTGCACTATACAAGTATTTCATTCATTCATTCATTCATTCATTCTTGTGTCCTTAAATGTGTTTGCAGTAATTTTATTTAACCTGGTGTGTCAGAGGGGCTGAGGTTGTTCTTGGAGTCGAGGCACATAACAGAGAACCCTTTCAGAAACCACGAACCAGACCAAGACAGAAGTACAGTAAAATTACACTTGTTTATTAATAAAAATAAAAAGGTAAATAGAGTAAGCATAGTCAAAGCCAGTAACCGGATTGGGTAGTCAGCCAAGCCAGAGATCAGTAGCCAGATCGAGTAATCAGCCAAGCCAGAGTTTAGTAACCAGATTGGGTAATCAGCCAGGCGAGAAGTCAGGGATCCAAGTAGAGGAACTGTCAGAAACCATGAACCAGACTGAGACAGAAGTACAATTAAATCACACTTGTTTATTGATAAAAAATAAAAAGTTAAATAGAGTAAGCTTAGTCAAAGCATAGCCAGAGTCCAGGAACCAGATCGAGTAGTCAGCCAGGCCAAAGTTCAGTAACCAAATCGGGTAATCAGCCAGGCCAGAAGTCAGGGATCCAAGTAGAGGAACAGCAAGCAGGATAAGGAGCCAGAAGGGATGTCAGCAAGCCAGTCTTTAAACAGGAACGCAGGAGATGGTTTCTTGTGATGTGACCAAGGTGAAGGCAGAGATGAAGTGAGCTGGACAGCTTTAAGTAGGCAGGTCAGATGAGCAGGATCAGGAACAGTTGGGTAACTGTGGAGAGAGATGAGAGCTTTCAATTAGCCGACAGCTGAGCAGCCAGCCCAGAGAAGGAAGGGCTAAGCCAGCCCTGACAGGAACAGCAAGCAGGATAAGGAGCGAGAAGGGATGTCAGCAAAGCCAGTCCTTAAATAGGAATGCAGGAGATGGTTTCTAGTGATGTGACCAAGGTGAAGGCAGGAATGAAGTGAGCTGGAGATCTTTAAGTAGGCAGGACTGATGAGCAGATCCACAACAGCTGGTAAACTGTGGAGAGAGATGAGAGCTGGCAATTAGCTGGCAGCTGAGCAACCAGTTCAGAGAAGGAAGGGCTGAGCCAGCCCTGACAAACCCAAAATGTAACCAGAGACTCCAGGGGTGGTGCTAGATGTGGGGGCTCATCCGGAATACCCTGTTCTGCTAGCAAACCACCAAGACAACACCTTTAACAGCATCAAGATGGATCCTATTGATGTGAGCTCAGAGAGTTCAAGCCAAGCAGCTTCATCAGAAGAAGCTACCTTACTGACATCTCTAGGGCCGGAATTCATTGCCACCTTGGAAGAGTTTGTGGAAAAATGTCAAAAGAGTAGTCCAATATACACTGGGTCTGAATACCAAAAGCTGAGCACCTTTTCTGGAAAACAGTCAGTTCCTGTCAGTGAAGAGAGTTTTGAGGAATGGCTGCAGCAAGCCATGCAAGCCTTAGATGAGTGGGAAATCCTTGAGGCCCAGAAAAAGCAGAGAATCAAAAAGAGTTTGAGGTGACTGGCCTCAGAAGCTGTTCGCAACCTGAAACTTAGCAAACGGGACTGTACTGCTCACGACTACTCGGATATCTTGCAAGATGTGTTTGGAAGAAGAGAAAAGGCCTCTGACCTCATACCTACCAAGATGAGGGAGAGAAACTGAATATATATGAGAGGTCTTGACAAGATAATGCGCCAGATACTGCTAAAGAAAGGTATAGATCCCAGGTCAGTTGACAGGGTCCGGGCACAGCAGGTTTTAAGGGGGGCTTAGCACTTAGATCCTATTAAGATCCAATTGAAAAATCAAAGAGATGGTGGAATTTTGAAGTATCCTGACCTAATCTGGGTTGTACGAGAAAAGGAGGCCACACTGGAAAACAAAGAGGACCCAGAAATCAGAGCCTGTTGCTGGGGTTAGAGTAGCTAGTCTGATGGCAACACAGAGATAGAGCTTTTGAAAACCCAGGTGTCACGATTGATGGAGATGATGACTCTACTGACAACCGGAACCACTGTCCCACCACCACCACCAATCACCAGTACACCACTCCAAGGATAGCAGATGCCCTAGAGAGCCTGTCGGGGGTGAAGTGGTTCAGCGTGCTGGACCTGAAGAGTCGGTACTATCAAATCCCCATGTACCCTGAGGACAGGGAAAAAAATGCTTTTATCACCCCAGTAGGGTTCTTCGAATTTGATAGGAGGCCTCAAGGTCTGTCCGGTGCCTCAGCAATGTTCCAGAGACTGATGGAGAAGACAGTAGGGGACATGAACCTAATCTAATTGTTGGTGTATCTGAACGATATCATCGTCTTTGGCAAAACTCTCAAAGAACATGAAGAGCGTCTGGAGAAGGTTCTGAGGAGACTCCATGATGAGGGATTGAAGCTGTCCCTGGAAAAATTTCAGTTTTTCCAGCCTTCAGTTAATTACCTCGGCCATGTTGTCTCTGCTGAAGGAATAGCTACTGACCCCCACAAGCTGGAAGCTGCCACCCCTTGCCCAACGCCTACCAATGTAACTGAGCTTAGGTCATTCCTGGGATTTTGCTCATACTACAGGAGATTCGTTGAGGAGAATAGCCCGCCCCCTAATGAGTTACTGAAGAACGAGGATGAGAATGACGACTCAGACCTAACAAAGCTGGTCAAATAACATGGAGGGCCCAGGAAGCCTTGGGAAAGTCAATCCAAGAACAGTGGACTGACTCGTGTGAGCAAGCCTTTTGGCAGCTGAAGTGGAGTCTAACAACTGCTCCTGTTCTGGCCTGTGCCAATCCAGTCAAGCCATATGAGCTGCATTTTGATGCCAGTCGAGATGGGCTGGGCGGGGTACTGTATCAGGAGCATGATGGACACCTGCGGCCTGTTGCTTATGTGAGCCGTAGTCTTGCACCTGCTGAGAAAAATTACCCTAATGTCAGGGCTGGGCTCAGCCCTTCCTTCTCTGAGCTGGCTGCTCAGCTGTCAGCTAACTGCACCAGCCTCAAGTAGTACTTCTATAAGGGGTATGTCTGGTTGCGCTCCGCTTCCCCAGCGATTTGGGGACGATCCAGTCCAATGCAGAGGGCTTCTCAACCAGGTTGAGATATAGAGAAAATCCACCACTCCAGGCTGATCCACCGAGAAACTGGCCACTCTTCCTCCAAAAAGATAGGGGTCCCAGGTGCAGGCTAATTGCACTAGCCAAATGGAAAGGAACAGAAAAACTCTGGATAGCCGCACTCCGGATCAAGTAAAATAAATCGTGCCTTTATTGTTTCCACTCAAAAAATCTTCACATCATACAGGTCACAACAGCAAAGGGATAAAGAAAATAGAGCAAAAAATACTGACGCGTTTCACGCTGAAATTAGCCCTTATTCATAGCTAGTTATTGCTCTAAACAAAAAACATATATATATTAAATGAGTGTCATCATGTGATAGTGTAATTAGGGCTTAAGTGATTATAACCACCAGTAATTCATTAACCTGGAGTCTCCACACATGTGAACCCCACACCCAATTAATAAATAATGATTAATGAAAAACAGAATGAGGAGAAAAAAAGTGAAAAAATAAATGAAAGTGTGACGAGAAAAGTAGTAGAAATCAATAGAATGGGTGTGTAAAAATTTTTTTTTTTTTTAGAATGAAAAATAAAAAATAGAATAAAATATTAATTGAAAAATAAAATATGAGAAAAAGAAAATATATATAAAAAAAAAATATATAAAAAATAAGAACTAGGAAGTGCGACTGAAAAAACGAAAAAGTGCTTGAAAAATGAAAAATGTGTGCGTGAGATGGTGTATATGATGTCATATGCATAAAACAAAAACTGTAAAAAATTGAAGAATATGTGAGTGAAATAGTGTATGTGATATCATATAGATAAAACTAAAACTATAAGAAAAAAATAATGAGAAGATAGAAATATTAGCCAAAAACAGAATGGGAAACTGAGTGTACATGAAATGAGATGTGAGTGGAATAGGTGTGTGTGATGTCAAGTGAATAAAACAAAAACAAAAATTTTTTCTCATTTTTTATTTTTCAATTTATTTTTTATTCTATTTTTTATTTTTCATTCTCCAAAAAAAATTTTTTTACACACCCATTCTATTGATTTCTTTCTACTACTTTTCTGGTCACACTTTCATTTATTTTTTCTCCTCATCCTGTTTTTCATTATTTATTAATTGGGTGTGGGGTTCACATGTGTGGAGACTCCAGGTTAATGAATTACTGGTGGTTATAATCACTTAAGCCCTAATTACACTATCACATGATGACACTCATTTAATATATATATATGTTTTTTGTTTAGAGCAATAACTAGCTATGAATAAGCGCTAATTTCAGCATGAAACGCGTCAGTATTTTTTGCTCTATTTTCTTTATCCCTTTGCTGTTGTGACCTGTATGATGTGAAGATTTTTTGAGTGGAAACAATAAAGGCACGATTTATTTTACTTGATCCGGAGTGCGGCTATCCAGAGTTTTTCTGTTCCTTTCCAGGTTGAGATATAATTTGAGATGCTGCCCCAGGCGTTTCCCACGGAGAAAAGCAAAGTAGTTTTGTGATATCTTTGCTTTCTGAGAGAGCCTTGGCCTGGGCAAACCCTCTATGGGAGACGTAAAAAAACCTGTTGTCTTGAGTTACCCTGAGTTTGTGGCTTTCTTTTTAAAGGGTATTTAACGTTCCAGCATGCTCTGCTTCTGTTGCCAAGTGATTCATGTCCATTAAACAGAGTACAAGAACTGTTGCAGATTACGCCATTGAATTCCGTACTCTGGCAGCAGAGGTTGCTTGGAACAATGAGGTCCTCGTGGCTGCTTTTCTCATTGTCTCTCGGATACCAACAAGGATGAGATATACCCACTGAGCTGGAGAAGTTAACCAGTTTTGCCATCCTCATTGACTCCAGACTTAGAGAAAGACTCTCTTTTAAAGAGTGCTTGCGGAAGCCTCCTGTATATTTATATCCAAGCTTTGCAGTCTCACCTTGCCTCCCTCACCGCTCCCTATACACCGCTCCTACAGCACCGCAAAGATGCGGCTTGCAGGATTGAAAGCCCTCCTCACACTGGAGAAACAGGAGAGGCTCTTTACAGGGGCTATGCAGGCATGGGCGTCCACAGAACTTTTTTCAGGGAGTGGCATCATTTTAGGGTCATCCATGCACAGCCTCTTTTTGACAATGTCATTATCACATTATCATGGTCAGAGACTGCAGATGTACTACAGTCCCTAGGATAAGTAATGGATAACGGCCAACAGGCCCTCTTGCCAGACTGAGAGAAACTACAACAGTGATCCCTCCGGCTGGACAATCGCTCACTCTGGGTTCCCTGGGGGTGACTTTGGTCAGTAGTGTAGCATTTCTGTACCCTGGTAGTGGTGCAGTCATTCTCTCTCTGGTGGTACTGGGCTGCGTGGCTCTCTATGGTGGCGCAGGGCAGCATGGCTCTCTCTCTGGTGGCGCTGGGCAGCGTGGCTCTCTCTCTCTGGCTTCCACACAGCACAGTCCTCATTCTTTGTCCTGTAGCACTCTCTCCCTCAGCTTTTTTTGCAGGCTGCAGTCTCTCAATCTCTCTCTTGATTGAGCTGTAGCCTCATCCCTGTGGAAAATGGGGCTACCAATCTTTGGGACTACATGTCCCATGATGCTCTCCTCTCCTAGTCTCCTTTGATTGACCCTCAGTTATGGCCAAGCTGGGCGGGGACCTGGTCAGAGCCACCATCTCTTCTCCCTGACAGGAGAAGTGGGGGCGAGCAGGGGAAACCTCTGAAAGCCCGCAGCTCGCCTTTCTCCTGTCACAGCGCTGCTGAGTTCTCTGCTGAACTGAGCAGGGAAAAGAGCCAAAGTCACACTACACTGATGGGGGGGCTTGACAGCACCTTGATGGTGTCACTCCACTGGTGGTTGGTACCCGCTGCCCGCACCCCGATAGCAACGCAACTGTGCTGAATTTAAGATCCGATCCTTGATTTCAGAGGGGGCACTTGACCCCCCTTGCCCCTACCTGTGGATGCCCATGTATGCGAGTGCTATTTTTAGCGCTGTTGGGCCTATAAAGCTCCTCAGTGTGAAAGGGCTCTTAAGCTTTGACTTAAAAAAAACTGGAAGCTGATGGTTTCTATACAGCGCTGTGCTACATTTTGAACACTCCAGTTTTAGTAAATCAACCCCTTAGTGTCTCCACCAGCCAGTTTTAGTTAGGGCCAGATTGCCTGCTACACTATCACAGTCACACTATAATATCTTGCTCCTGGTCACTATATTCAGGGCCGTCTTTAAGGCAGGGCAAAAGGGGCAGCTGCCCTGGGCCCTGTCATTGTTGTGGGGCCCAAAGCAGCTGCCTCATACTTGCCAACTATCCCAGTTTACATTCCCTTGTCCATTGAGGTTTTATTTCCGTGCTGTGTCCTGATATCTCAGTGTGAAGTGCTGCTACTAATGCTGCCCAGCTCTGCCCTATTGTTGTGTACAGATGACTCACCTGCAGCCCCTGTGTTTACATGTAAATAACCGGAATTCATATGTAAATAGCAGTGACATGCATATGTAAATATCTGAGGCCAACGGCATTGATATGTAAATAAAGGCAGCATTCATATGTATATCATGCCCCCCTGCAGTGAGAAGATGATGTGCTGTAACCTATAGCAACCAGTGAGCAGTATTACTGTACAGTAATCTCTTGCAGCCAATCAACAAGCAGAAATCATGTGCTGTAGCCTCTAGCAACTAAACAGTGAGCCTTAAGGAGTGCTGTAACCTCTAGCAACCAGTCAGTAAGCAGTAATGATTTGCTGTAACATCTGGCAACCAATCGCTGCCTGATCTGATACAGTAAACTGATTTTAAGTCTAGCTGCTATTTATTGTATGTCTCAGAGAAGGTGGAGAGCGAAATTGCATAGGGGGAGGGGGGCCCTAAGAAAATTTTTGCCCAGGGCCCAATCAATATTAAAGA
This sequence comes from Lithobates pipiens, assembly GCF_037356315.1. NCBI lineage: Eukaryota > Metazoa > Chordata > Amphibia > Anura > Ranidae > Lithobates > Lithobates pipiens. The sequence goes on from NW_027507685.1 coordinate 17,487,279, forward strand.
CGGCCCTGACTATATTTTGCAATTCTTTAACCCATCACTGACCGCATAGCACATATATGCAGCGGCAGAAAAAGTAGGCTTTAAAGCCAAGCCATTGCATATATGTGTCCACGTGGGACGGACTCCCGAACACGTGACTGCTTCGAGAGCAGTCACAGTAGTCAAGTGATAGAGAAGCCGTGCCATGAAGGGGTTAAGGATGAAACATTTCCATACATATCATTAATAAAAACAAAGGTTCCCACATTTACCCTCTTTTATTCATTATTTATTATTCTGTTTTGGATTCCAAGGATATTCTTTTAAATTTTAGCAACAAACATACCAAGTCACCCATACACGTTGGAAGTTCATTGTAGTTTATTATTTGCCCACATGGCAATACTAGGAATGAGGGTCAGGTTCACTGCTACCTTAGGTTCACAGCAGATCCAACGGGTTGGAAATTTGTGGTTCTGGCAAATGGATGTGGAAATGCACCAGACCTTTCAACTGTGGGCGCAGAAATGCATAAAAATGTTTGTTTTAGTGTGCACCGGCCCCCAAGGAGCAATTAAAAGTTGCTAGGGACAGATGAGTGGCAGAGTGTTTTCACCCGGGGCTACTGTCCCATCGCTCCAAGTGCGTTTATATGCAGACAGCTGCGGAGCCGCTCAGACTGACCTTGATTTATACAGCTGAAGGTAAGCACCTGCTAGGACTTTTTTTCACCATCCTGCCAGCACACCTCTCCAGTGTGAAAGTCCGAGGGCTTTCACACTGGAGAGGCTCTTTACAGGGGCTATTTTTAGCGATGTAGCGCCTGTATAGCGCCTCAGTGTGAAAGCAGTCTTAGACCCCTTTCACACTGGGGCGTTTTTCAAGCGCTTTAGCGTTAAAAAAAGCGCCTGTAAAGCGCTTGAAAGAAACAGCAACTGCAATCCCAATGTAAAAGCCCGAGTGCTTTCACACTAAGATCCCTTTCACACTGGGGCGTTTTTCAGGCGCTTTAGTTTTAAAAAAAAAGCGCCTGAAAGAAGCCGCAACTGCAATCCCAATGTAAAAGCCAGAGTGCTTTCACACTGAGGTGCTGCGCTGGCAGGGCATCAAAAAAAGTCCTGCAAGCAGCTTCTTTGCAGCGCTTTTGGAGTGGTGAGTACACCGCTCCTAAAGCGCCCCTTCCCATTGAAATCAATGGGAAACGCCTGCAAAACGCCTGAAAAGCGATTTTAGCAGCAGCGTTTTGTTGGTGCTTTTAACCCTTTATTTGGCCACTAGCAGGGGTTAAAAGCACCCCAATAGCACTCGTAAAAAGCTGGTAAAGCGCTGCTAGTTTAAGTGGCGCTTTACGAGCGTTTTTCAGGCGGTGACATTGTGAAAGGTCTCTTAAAGCACTTGGGCTTTCACATTGGGATTGCAGATGAGGCTTCTTTCAAGCGCTTCACAGGCACTTTTTTTTTAACGCTAAAGCGCCTGAAAAACGCCCCAGTGTGAAAGGGGTCTTACAGAAATGGTCAGTGACTGAATGAAAGTGAGGGAGACTGTTTTAAGGCCCAAGCTCATGTGACTGTGACAGCAAGGGAGTTTGTCAGTTAGGTAGGTGGGCAGAGTTAGGCCGCGTACACACGGGCGGACTGTCTGACGGACTTTGTCCGCTGAAACGTGTTTCAGCGGACAGTCCGCTCGTGTGTGGGCTTCAGCGGACTTTTTCAGCGGACAGTCTGGCGGACTAAGTCTTTCGGAATTTCCGTAATATTGTCCGTCCAACTTTGGTTTCAGCGGACAGTCCGCTCGTGTGTAGGCAAGTTGGACGGACTAAGTATGGCGCATGTTCAGAAAGGATTTACACGGCCGAAGGTTGCATTGCAGTGTATTGGACGTCGTATTTCTAGTCCCGTCGTACGTGCTGTACACGTCATCGCGCAAGCTTTCAGCGGACTGTCTGTTCATCGTGTGTGGTCAAGTCCGTTCATTCAAAAGTAGGACGGACTGTCTGTCGGATTGTCTGACGGACTTAGTTGGCCAGACAGTCCGCCCGTGTGTACGCGGCCTTAGGCTTCAGTTAGAGAGATAGTCAAGGGTTATTTATGAGGTAAGGTCAGGTGACTAGCGACAGGTCAGCTGACCTTTGGGAATATTCCAGAAGCATAGGTCACATGACCACCTGGACTTTTCTAGAAGACGAAAAAAAAACCCTCTATTTTAAAACCTATATAAGGCAGCTTCATCAAGCCCGCTCTGCCAGTCCTCAATACCTCTGTCTGTGAGCGCCCCTTTCCCTGCCGCAGCCTAAGAATATTACGTGGTTTGGTCCCTTTTTTCTTTAAAAAAAAAAAAGAGAAGAAAGGGGACAGTTAATAATAATAATAAAAAAAAAAGGTTCTACTTTTATGTCATCCTGAGCCGTAGTGGCTGGGTTGCTTACTGGGATTTTGCGTTGAGTTAAAGAGGAAGTAAAGGTAATATAAAAAAAAAAAAAACACCCTGTAAGGCAAAGGCATAATGAGCTAGTATGCATAGCATACTAGCTCATTATGAATAACTCACCTGAGAACAAAGCCCCCGAAGCGGTCCTCCGTCTTCCTCTTCGCCGCTGCCATGTATCCCGGAGCGACTTCCGGGTCTTGCTGCTCCGGCGCTGTGATTCGCCGGAGCCGCGATGACGTCACTCCCGTGCATGCACACGGGAGCCGACACGAGAGGCATATCGCCGCGATATGCGGCCTGCCCAGTGCGCCTGCGGCAGGCCGCAGTCTTGGCTGTCTTTGGGTAAATATCTCCTAAACCGTGTAGGTTTAGGAGATATTTCTTGGACCTACAGATAACCCTTAATCTAGGCTTACCTGTAGGTCAAAGTGGTTTGTAAGGGTTTACAACCACTTTAACGATTTATTTGAAAGATAATTTATTTAACTATGAATTATGTGTTTATAAATGTGAATACCAATAAAAGGCCGCAGCCATTTTAGCTCCACTATGTGTTTGTATTTATTTTGGGTTCTATCTCTGTCTACAGTCCCATATATTTTATACCCTGGAACTGGAATCAGAAACAATCAGACATAAATTGGGCTTTTATTGGCCTGCACTTTCTATATTCTATAACAGATTGGTTTTACAGAATAAGGAAGCATAATACAGTCATATGATGGCACTGCTAACGTGGAAATGTATTTTAGTGTGACATGGAAGTTGGTAAAGAGGAACCCCATAGATGTGAGGAGACATTGAGGGAAGGAAGGAGGGAGGTGAGCGGAGGCAGCAGCCTTTCTGTCATCACACTGAGCTGGAAGGATCACTTCCGCCTGGCTGCAGGAACAAGAAGCGGGAGCATCTCTGACTGGAAGATCAGCAGCGGCTCCTTGTCTGTGTCATGGAGAGCAGATGAGCCATTGAAGGGCTGAGCACACACCATTGGAGAGTCTCATACAGTGCGAGCACCGACAGGAGGAGAGCACACACTCCGCGAGGTAAGGGGCGATGGTGACATTGAAGCATCCTCTGGGGAGAACACCTTCTCTATCTGCAGTCATTTCTACTAGGCAGGTGACTCCTTTTCAAGCCAGACATGCATGGACACGTGTGTGTTATTGTGGACACAGCTGGAGCTCTGCAGCAACGATGTACTGTGTGGTCACATTCATTGTGATGATGGATCTGCTCAGTGCTAGGAGTGGGGATGGATCATTGTGGGGAGCTGTGTCCCCGGGATCTGCTCAGTGACAGGACTGGGAATGGGTGGATCATTATGGGGAGCAGTGATCCCAGTATCTGCTCAGTAAAAAGAGTAGGGATGGATCCTTGTGGGAAGCGGTGATCCCAGGATCTGCTCAGTGATAGGAGTAGGGATGGGTCATTGATCCCAGGATCTGCTCAGTGATAGGAGTAGGGATGGGTCATTGATCCCAGGATCTGCTCAGTGATAGGAGTAGGGATGGATCATTGTTGGGAGCAGTGATCATAGGAACTGCTCAGTAAAAGGAGGAGGGATGGATCATTGTGGGGAGCAGTGTCCCCAGGATCTGCCCAGTGATAGGGGTAGGGATGTGGATCATAGTGGGGAGCAGTGATCCCAGGATCTGCTCAGTGACAGGACTGGGGGTGGGTGGAGCATTGTGGGGAGCAGTGATCCCAGGATCTGCTCAGAGAAGGGACTAGGCATGGATGGATCATTGTGGGGAGCAGTGTCCCCAGGATCTGCCCAGTGATAGGAGTAGAGATGGGGATCATAGTGGGGAGCTGTGATCCCAGGATCTGCTCAGTGATAGGGTTAGGGATGGATGTCATTCTGGGGAGCAGTGCACCCAGGATCTGCTCAGTGATAGGGTTAGGGATGGATGTCATTCTGGGGAGCAGTGCACCCAGGATCTGCTCAGTGGTAGGGATGGATGTCATTCTGGGGAGCTGTGATCCCAGGATCTGCTCAGTGATAGGGGTAGGGATGTGGATCATAGTGGGGAGCTGTAATCCCAGGATCTGCTCAGTGATAGGGGTAGGGATGTGGATCATAGTGGGGAGCTGTGATCCCAGGATCTGCTCAGTGATAGGGGTAGGGATGTGGATCATAGTGGGGAGCTGTGATCCCAGGATCTGCTCAGTGATAGGGGTAGGGATGTGGATCATAGTGGGGAGCTGTGATCCCAGGATCTGCTCAGTGATAGGGGTAGGGATGTGGATCATAGTGGGGAGCTGTGATCCCAGGATCTGCTCAGTGATAGGGGTAGGGATGTGGATCATAGTGGGGAGCTGTGATCCCAGGATCTGCTCAGTGATAGGGTAGGGATGGATGTCATTCTGGGGAGCAGTGCACCCAGGATCTGCTCAGTGATAGGGGTAGGGATGTGGATCATAGTGGGGAGCTGTGATCCCAGGATCTGCTCAGTGATAGGGGTAGGGATGGATGTCATTCTGTGGAGCAGTGCACCCAGGATCTGCTCAGTGACAAGAATAGGAATGGATGGTGCATTGATTACTGTATGTTGTCAGGGGGCTGCAGTGCAGTGAAGGGGTTAATAGAAGATGCATGGCTGGAGGAGATGGAGTGGAGGATTTTGTGAATGGATCTGTGACTACACCTGATCCTTTGTCCTTCCACCTGGCTCGTGTCTGGGCTGTTGCACCACATAGGTACGAACCTGCCTTTCGCTATGGACTGATGAGGATCACCATGACGTGATCTGCACCAGCAGCTCTGTGTTAAGATGAATATGTCATCATGGAGTCAATTATATATGTGTGTGTAAGGGAAGACATGAGGGCCAGCTGCATCCACGGATTGGCTAGGCTGGCGGCACTTGCCATTGGTCTGGAGGAGGGGGGGGGGTGGACTGATGGACTTGGTTGCAGGGGAGAAATTCACAATGGCTTGGGCTGGTGAAAAATGAAGACTTTGGATCATCACAGTTCTAAGAGTAGCGAGAAAAACTTTCTGCTGCAACATCCTTCTTTCTTTATTTTTTTTTTTTAGAGAAGTAACAATGTCTGAGGTTTTGATGGTTGCATGGTGACACAATATCCTCTGCATTGGCAAAGTATAATATTTGTTTTGCTTATTTAAAAAAAAAAAAAAAAAAAAAATGTATATATTATATATTTCTCTCTAATTTCCATTTATTGGAGAACTACAAGCCTAAGAATGCCTGGTTGCTGTAAGGGAACCCGAGAGAGATATGTGGAGGCTTCCATTGTTGAGCTCTCCTCGTGAAAATACTATTTGCCTGGCTGTTATGCTGACCATCTATAGTTTGTGTCACTGACCTGGAACACCTACAGAGATAAGGATTTCTGACTCCTGGTTTTATTCAGCATGGCTGAGTAAATAGGAAGGGATATGTTTTATAAAGGACCCATAAGCACTATTGTCAGTTTTGTGCCTGGCTATAAACTCTGGACGGTTGCTAATTATTGTGCTTAAAAAACAAACAAAGAAATTCTTGTTTTGTAAATATTTCCATACATGTTAATGTGTTGCTCTTCTCTATTGGTTTACCCCACATAGGTCTTATATGTACCTGTATAACTGTACTGGGGAAATGTATATTTTAGCCTTGTGGTGGGGCTTCCCTGCATTGCAAAAAAACCTTCTCTTCTTCATCTCGCAGTCACACTCTGATGTCATCACATACAATGCAGGACCAGCAGTCCTGAATTGTAAATGAGGACACAGACAGGCTGGCCACAACCCAGATTGACATAAGGTAGAGTTTGGTATCAGCTGCCAAGAAAGTGAGAGAAAAGGTAAGTAAAACTGCTTTTAAAGTTAATTAAGTGATTCTAAACTCTAAAGGGTTTTTTTTTTTTTTTTTTTTTTTTTAATTTTTAATTTTTTTTTTACCTTAATGAATCCAATGCATTAAAGCAGAGCTCCACCCAAAAGGGGGACACATCACAGGTCCCAGATGACTGGCGGACAAGCCGCAAGCTGTCACAGCGGGGTGCCCACAGTTGAGATGCCGGCTGCTGACTTTTAATAGACATAGAAAAAAAACTTTCACTGCCTGTTTCCCTGACCTCTCTCCCTAACATTTACCTAAGTCCTGTATTGATTGTGTGCTGTGCCCATCTGCAGTTCTTCTCTGCACTCGCCCTGCTCTCGGGGTAGCAGTGTGAGTCATTGGCTGCTGCTCTCAATTCAGTCCTGAGAGGAGGTAGTGAGAGTGGGATGTGTGGCTGAGCTGCACTGTGTGTGTGTGTCTATGTATGCACACAGCCCACCTTTAAAAGCGCACCTGCAGGTGTGTCCCTATAAAAAAACAGCTTGCTATGGTGGCACCCACAGAAGAGGCGACCAGGAGAGCTCTGGCAGAGGACCACAAAAGAGGGAGAATACCATTGCACAAGGCAGACAAGTATAACTTCCTTTCATTAAAAAAAAAAAAAAAAAAAAAAAAAAAAAACTTAAATTGATACTAAAGTCTCGTGTTTTTTTTTTTTTTAAATAAAAAAATAATAAACATGTTATACTTGCCTGCCCTGTTGTAGTGGTTTTGCACTAAGCAGCCCAGGTCCTCCTTCTCGGGTCCCTCTTTGGCACTCCTGGCCCCTCCCTCCTGTTGGGTGTCCCCACAGCAAGTAGCTTGCTATGGGGGCACCCATAGATTTAGGTAAATCTTCCTGACCCCCCCCCCCCCCCCCAAAGTCCAGTTGAAGGGATGCAGAGGCAGACAGAGGTTAAAGCTGAACTCTTGGATAACAAATTATGTCTCATTAAATTCGTCATGTGTATTCTTACTTGAATCTCGGTGTGTTTTGTGTAATTCTTCCAGATCTGTGCAGTAATCCAGTGTGGAAATTTACCTCCTGTGCAGGAGCCTCCTATAACAAAGACCGGTCACTGCTCCTTGTGCAGGGTAACTGGTTATGTCTCTGCTCCTCTAATACACTTTTCTGCAGGTGTTCTGTCAAAATAGTTTTAACAGAACAGCAGCTAAGGATGAAAAAAGTTGTCGCCGCCTTGGAGGCGCGACATGTTGTTTGTTAGTAGGTGGCGGACTGACAATGTCTGCTCATAATATCGTACACTGTGGTGTATAAGCTGCAGGTGTTGTGTCAAGACAGCAAACTTGTCGTAATCTGCAATTACTGATACTGGAGAGTAACCGGAAAGTGACGTGATTGGAGATTTCGAGGAGTTGGCTATTTTGACAGAACACAGGCAGCCTGTAGTGGGTGGAGCCTGATGGGTCCTTCCCACAAAACTGCTCTGTGCACAGGCTATGCTTATATGCCTATGATGTCACTGCTACTTTTACAAGGCTATATCTGGGTTTGCAAATGCATTTGGTAGTTTTTATATCCTACGTGGTTATTGAGGAATATATTGTTCTTAAAGCTGGAGCTCATATTTACTAACAATATGTACATAAGGAAGAGTAGGGATAATCAGAGAGGGATCACTTTGGCACAGCTGGCTAGTTTAAATGTCTTTCAATAACGGAAAACCAAGAATTTCTTTTTTTAATGTGTTATTTGCAAGAAATGTTTTAGAATGTATGACAGTGTGCAAAGGTTTAAGTTGTCACAATGGGTCGCCCCCCCCCCCATAGCATCTTATGTTAAATATTCATACACTGTATATATTGGTCACTAGGATAGCATATTGCAGGTTATTATATTTCTCATTGTCTTACTGCATTAGGGCTCCCTGGGGTCACAGGTAGTCAGAGCAGACTACACAGTGCAAATATAAGTTTTAAATCCAGATGACATTTTTTAAATGTCCTATGCTTAGGGCCGGTTCACACAGGGGCGACCCGTCAGGCGACTTAGCCGCCTGACAAGTCGCGTCATGCAATGGAACCGCTCTAATCGGAGCGACTCAAGTCACTCCGACTTAGAAAAAGGTTCCTGTACGACTTTTGGGGCGACTTGCATTTACTTCTATACAGAAGTCATTTCACAAGCCGTCGCTAAAGTCGGATCCCGGTCGCCTGAGGCAGTCGCGCTGCAAGTTGTGCTGCCTCAGTGTGAATGGGCTCTTAGTCTGTGTAATTATGCTAGTAGTATCTACATTTGTCATCTTATGCCGCGTACACACGACCAAACTTAGGTCCGACAGACTTTCGACGGAGTTCTGACAGAGTTCTGACGGACTTTCCGAATGAACGGACTTGGCCACACACAATCACACCAAAGTCCGACGGGTTCGAATGTGATGACGTACGACCGGACTAGAATAAGGAAGTTCATAGCCAGTAGCCAATAGCTGCCCTCGCATCGGTTTTTGTCCGTCGGACTAGCGCACACACACGAGCGGATTTCTCGGTAGGAACTGGGTCCGGCGGAGTTCTGATGGAAAAATTTGAAACATGTTCCATTTCTAAAGTCTGTCAGACTTTTGCAAATCAAAAGTCCGCTGCAGCCCACACACGATCGAATAGTCTGCCAGAATTGTTCCGTCGGACCTTTGATGTTGAAAAGTCCGCTCGTGTGTACGCGGCATAAGTGAATGGAACCCACCAGGATTTTACCTGGCGCCCATTGTTTGTTTGGGATGATTTGTTACACTAGGAAGTCACACTTGGTGACATAAAACCGTACTGTGTAAAGCAGTGAATGGGTTAAGCCAGGCTGACACACAGGTTGCTGTAGAGACCTTCCTTGTGTGAGCTGCCATTGTTTCAATTGGTTGTCTGGAATGAATGTGCTCACGGGGGACATAGGGAAGGATAGGAAAGTTATTGCCCAATGTTTGCAGACACCGCAGGTGATACTGTATTTATAAATTGCAATGCCACTTTAACAGATTGTATGTTTTTATAAGTGAAACGACAAAGTAGTCTACAAAGCAGAACAATATATTAAGGCCTTTGCAAAGGGTACTGATCTTCCTGGCAGAAAGTTCCTGAGTAAAAATGAGTATGGTCTGTATAGTGGTGCGTTTTTAACACAGCCCAGTGCGGTTTTAGTGTGTGTTTTTTTTTTTTTTTTTTTTCACTATGCTAGGGTTCAGTGCGTTTTTGATGCATTTTTTTTATGTGTTCCAGAGCATTCCTGTGTATTTTTGATGTGTTTTACTGCGTTCCAGTAGAGTCCAGTGCAGGAAAAATGCAGCATGTTCTACTTTTTATTTTTTTTGGGAACTCTGAGTGATTATGCAGCCTCCTCAGATTTCAGTGCTGTGTGCTGTAGGAAGTCCTGATAACAACAGATAGACAAGCACAGAGAGTGTGCCTTAAATCAGGGGAGATCTGGGCATGCTCAGTGATGTAATTTAAAAGAACAAAAAGGATTACAACAATACTAAGCAAGTAAGAAGATATCTACAAGCAGTGTTCATTTGGGTTTTTTTTTTTGTATGCTGATTTACATAGGACAAAGGTGTGGGGGAGAGTTTACAACCACTTTAAATCACCATCTGTGAGTATTAGTAAACTGAGCTACACAGTATTTGTAAAATAGACTAGTGGTTTGTATATGTGCTTTTGTAACAGGTGCTCCCCCTTTTTTTTTTTTTTTTTTTTTTTTACCGCCGCCTGACCAACCGCCACAGTTATACTGCGGCAAGTTGGCTCCCCTGCGCGAACAGTCGAAGCTATATGTTGGCTCGCTGGTTCAGGATAGTAGGTGCGTGCGCACTGCCCCTGCACAGCGGGGGGGGGGGGGGGTGCCGGTGTTCGTGGCCGACTGTCGTGATGACGGCCAGCCGCAAGCGATTGTGAGCAGGAGAGACAGAACAGGGACGAGTATGTGTAAACACACACTTCCCTGTTCTGTTCTGACAGGAGTGACAGATCGTGTGTTCCTATTGGCTAGGAATCACGATTCCGAATCGCAAAAAGTGCTCTGGTCAGCAAGGGGGTAAACTCTTCTGAAGTGCTCTGACAATTTATGGATTATTTTTATTTTTTTTTCAAATCGATTTTTATTGAGTTTTAAATTTTGACAATAATGTAAGTTACATATCCAGTAAATCCAGATACATTATATAGTATCAGAGTTTGTTGTTTTGGTGTCCATTTGTCAGCTAGAAAATAGTCAATCCGTGTGTACGAATTATTATGCTTGTGGGAGAAAAAGGCGTAGTTTCGTTCTGTGGTGTGATGACATCTCCAGATGTCATATAGGTTGTTGTTCCTTTTTATGAAGGTGTTCATAGGAGATGTGAGCCTGGAAGTGCGGGAAGAAGTGTCTATCTTGTTGTCAGGTACTATGTTGAAGTCCCCACAAATAATAAAACATGCTTGGCGAAATTTTTCAAGCTTTTTTTTTTTTTTTTATCAGTTTGGATAGGAATTTGATTTGGCCGGTGTTGGGGGGGGTATAGACTTTGACAATGCTATATCTGGTTTTGTCCAGGGTACAGTCCAATGCCAGGTATCTTCCTTCATCATTTATCATGCTATTGTGTAGCGTGAAGGTGATGGTGTTTCTAATCGCTATCATGACCCCATTTTTCGTATTTGGGCCTGAAGATTTGAAGATGTGGGTGAATTGGCGATTGGCGCAGTAAGGCTCGGCTGATAGATATCGTTTTTTTTTTTTTTTTTTTTTTTTTTTATAGTGCGTCTCTTGGAGACATAGGACGTCACATTTGGAGTCATTAGCAGTTTTCCACATAGAGGACCTTTTTGGCTGGGTGGTTGAGCCCTTTTGGTGTTGAGCAAAAGAAATTTTGGCATCTTGTGTAACTTGTGTAGGTGTTAAATACAGTGGCGGTACTCACGGTTGGAAGGAAGTTCTGTGAGATTTCTTAGGGTACCTTGATGTGGGTTCCTGAGTTTGCTGCATGCAGGAGGGGGTGATCCGGATGAGGTAAGGGTGAGAGGAGGAAGGTAGCTTAAAACAATTAGTTAAATTTCAAACAAACCATAGGAGAACGGTGCATAACTCCTGCTTCTAACAGCCTGATGACCCCAGGCTGTGTTAACTGAACGGGGTAAGAGTTTGTGGTATAAGCTGCAACAAACAAGGCATCCGACCGGATGATGTGAAATGCATATTTTGAATTCACATTGCCTACTAGCCTGCTTTAGCGTGCAGTAGGTGGATTATTAGGTTAGGAAGGTTGTGGGGCTCCTCTGTGGGCATTGGTCATTGCTTCAGGTGCTTCTAGGATAATATCCCATTGTTTGAGGAGTTTTAGACCTTCTTGGACTGTAGTGATGATGTGTTTTGGTTCCATTTTTGGTGACAATGAGTTTGGTTGGGAAGCCCCACTGGTATGGGATTTTGTGGTTATTTAGTGGCTTGGTGATGGTGTTTAGCTGTCTGCGTAGTTGGCGAGTGAACTGTGACAGGTCCGCAAAAAGCTGTAGGTTGTTGAATGGTTCGGGTAGGTTACTCAGGTGTTTGGTTTTAAATAGGAATTGGTCCTTTTGTGTGGAAAAAAAAAAGTGGATCCTCATTAACACATCTCTGGGTATAGCTGCCGCTAGATGTGGTGGTTTGGGAATGCGGTATATGTGGTCAATTATGGTCTCCATTGGTGACAGATCCGGCAGTATAGTGGTGATCATCTTTCTGGCATATGTGTTGAGGTCATGTGGTAAAATGGTTTCTGGTATACCTCTGATTTTGACGTTATTACGTCTGGACCTGTCCTCTAGGTCTGCCATTTTGGCTTTTATCCATTGTTGTTCATCGTGTGTGTGTGTGTGTGTGTGGGGGGGGGGGGGGGGGGGTCTTGTGCATCTACAAGATCATTGACAGTTTCAGTCATATCACCCATGTGATTTTCATTGTGTTGGATTTTGTTTCCCATAAAGTGTACATGGGATGAAAATGAATGCTATCTCAGTATGCAGGGAGTTTTGTAAGGAGATGAGCATCTCCTTTTATAGTAGTGTCCAGTACAGGTTGGTCTGATGTGGTATAGGCTGCTATAGCAGATGGCTGAGGTGGTGTAATGAGGGATACAGGGCTTACCTCTGCACCGAGTCCCGCTGAATCCAGTCGCATCCTCGCTATTGCTGGCTGAGGAGGAATAGTGTGTGGAAGACTCAGATGAATGCTGGTAAGGTGTTATTTATTTGCCATCTGCATCAGGGAGGTCTGTGTAAGCAGATGCTTCTTGTGCAGGGCCGCGGGCGCCATCTTGGATTCCTGTGTCTGACGGCAGTGTGAAGTAGTCTGTCAGCTTCTTCAGCAGCCTGTACTCCTTCCTTTTGCTGTTTGGCTAAGACATTGCTGGGTCCTGAGGCAGTGTCTCTGTGGATTTAGGGTGTGGTGGGAGCAGTCGGAGCGGCGATGTTTCCGTTATTCGTTCCGGCTGGTGCAGGAGCTGAGGGTTCATCTTGCCCGCCGGTTAGCCAAACTTATCCCTGTTTTTAGAGTTTTAAAAACCTGCATACAGTTTAGGTCACATTCTGTTTTGCAATCATTTTTTCAGTTTTTATTCATGGGCCCTTTTATGCAAAACAACGATAGCGCAGTACATATTAATGTGCAATGGTAATTGCGGCACTGTCCATCCTTGAGCTTACTAGAGAAATATCTTTGGTCTGCTTTCTGCAGGCTGGCCATACATTTTGGATAACATGATTTGTAAAACTCTTTTATGGGATTTTGACGGCAACCCAAAAAAACTTTTTTTGAAATACTGTTTATATAAAAAACTTTTAAAACAAAATCTCTAAAATTACAAAAAAAATAAATAAAATAAAAAAAAAACACACAGGGCTATATTCTGGCCAGAAATCCAGTATACACGTCAATGCATATGATACTTTGTAATGTTACGTATCTCTTCTTTTTTGTAGAGTTTGATATTCGGCATATAATTTGCTTGGGCATTGTGCATCCAACGTGTTTCTAGATTTATTAATCTCTTCCTCAGGGATAATCAGATGCCTTTCTGAAATATCAAAAAAGGGCTTTCAATGATGTACAATATCATCAAAATGAATTCAAACAATTCCATCACAATATACTTACAAGTTTATCAAGATATATTACCACTTCTTATAGTGTCTGCCTGTATCAACCTCCACTTGCTTGTGAACAGGGGTGATTCCATGCAAGGATCATAAATCTCCGATATCAGGGAAAGGAACTTATCATAAATCAACCTTAAAAAAACTAATTAAAAAAAAAAAATCTCTCAAAGAATAGATTCTATTGATGATACAGAAAACAGAATCAAAGAGGGGGGAAAAAAAAAAAAAGGAAAAACACCAAAGTGTGTGTGTGTGTGTGTGTGTGTGTGTAATATATTATATTATATTTATATTATAAATTATAGGCAAGTACTGATAGCACTTTGTTCACTCAAGCCAAGGCTGTGTACATCTCTCCTAGCTCATCTCACATGGTTGTGTCCATTCTGGGCAATCTATCCCCCTCCCCTCCTTCTTTTTTTTTTTTTTCTTTTGCGTTTTGCTGCTTTCTGTTTCATTAATAGAATCTATTCTTAAAGAGATTTTTTTTATTTTTTTATTTAATGTTAATTTATGACAAGTCCCCTTTCCCTGATATGGGAGATTTATGATCCTTGCACGGAATCACCCCTATTCATAAGCAAGTGGAGGTTGATATAGGTAGACACTATGAGAAGTGGTAATATATCATAAATATATTATATGATAAACTTGTAAGTATATTGTGATGGAATTGTTTGAATACGTTTTGATGATATTGTACAGATATTATTGCAAGCCCTATTTTTGATATTTCAGAAAGGCATCCGGAAGAGATTAACTAATACATTTTGAAACGTTTTGGATGCCCAAGCAAATTATCTGCTGAATATCAAACTCTGCAAAGGGATATGTAACATTGCAAAGCATCAACCTCATATGTATAGGAATGGTGGCAACCACTTCCCTAAAGTAGAGTGAACAAATACTAGAAACAATAGATTTTTAGATAACATTCATAGAATGGGCAACAATCCTGCGTCATTGGGAATAACAGATGCCTGGTAGCCAACTGCCCTTGCAGGAAACGTGATTGGACAGGTCTGAAAACATCACATAGGCACTATTGTTTCTTCTTTAAGCAGCATTTAGGAAAGTATATCTGCCCCGACCTTCTCCACTCTGAATAGACAGGAACACGTAGCCTTGGTTGATATTTGGCCCTGGTTCAAACCTGTGTGATTTGATGCAATTTTCTAGAAGAGCTTTAATGCTCGACATGAGGATTCCCGTTGTATGTTATGGTGCCTGCTCACATCTGAGCACCATGCCACTTGAAGCTTGTCGCTCATTTTTGGGGCAAAGTCATAGGTTCTTTGATCATTAAAAAAAAAAAAAATGCTCAAGCCTGAAATCGTTCAAATAAAAGTTTCAAAAACGCTTGAAGAAGAGTGAACCTAGGCTAGAGTATATCATATATCTAAATACAGAATATACATTTAAAATCAGGAAAAAAGGAACCACCTATGTAGGATGTAGCAATGTATATTCTTTCTATATTTGGACACGTTGTAAGTACACTAGGATACCATGGAATTTCGGTAGTTCCTTCTTGCTATTTCTTTAAACACTAACATTATTATTATTATTATTAATAATAAATATATATTATAAAAAAAAAAAATTATTATTATTTTTTTTTTTTTTTTAAACAAGTCGCAGTTTGGTGTGTGTGTGTGTGCGTGTTTTATGTTCATTGATAGGATGTGGGTGTCATACGAAGGATTTGTAGCAAAAGTCTAATTTCACATTTATCTATGGAAATACTTGCAGAGATAGATGATTCAGGACAAGAGACTGTGCATAAATGCCGGACTACACTTCTAAGACCCCTTTCACACCAGGGCGTTTTGCAGGTGCTATAGCGTTAGAAATAGCGCCTGCAATCCGCCCTAAAAAAGCTGCACCATTGTCTGTAGTGTGAAAGCCCCGAGGGTTTTCTTACTACCGCGGTGCACTGGCAGGAAAAAGTCCTGCCAGCAGCTTTTTTGGAGCGGTGAAGGAGCGGTGTGTTTACAGCTCCTCTACTGCTGCTCCCCATTGAAATCAATGGGGCAGCGCTGTATTACCACCGGCAAAATGCCACTATTGCGGCGTATTGCCGGCGGTTTTAACCCTTTCTCGGCCGCTAGCGGGGGGGTAAAAGCGCCCCGCTAGCGGCCGAAATGCGCCGCAAATCCGGCGGTAAAACGCTGCTAAAAATAGCGGCGTTTTACCGCCCACGCTCTAGGCGGTGTGGTGTGAAAGGGGTCTAAGTGTATAGCCACCTTGCAATATTAAACCCAAAAGCAGATATTTATTATATTGCAGCTTACCAATTCTTAGATATGATGGCTGCATTTGTCTTCTTTCGGTTTTCATTCTTTCTTTTATTTTCACCTGTTGGTCCTGTCCTGCAGATATAGCAGTTAGAGGGTTGAGACGACCCATTTAACACTGAGGTCAGTGCTTGCAATGATCAGCTTTTATTTGTTTATGTAAAACTTTTATCCCAAATGGGGAAAAAAAAAAACTGTTGCTGTAAGAGCTCTTTCACACTGCCAGAGCCCAGGCTATTTTTAGCGGTGCTTTACCGTCATTTTTGCATTGCTTCACCGCCACTAGCGGGGCACTTTTAACCCCCACTAGTGGCCAAAAAAGGGGTTAAAACTGCCCACAAAGCACCACTGCCCATTGATTTTAATGGGCAGGGGAGCTGTAAAAGCAGTGAAAAGAAGCTGCTTGTAGGACTTTTTTTTTTTTTTTTTTTTTTTTTTTTTTTTTACGTCCTGCCAGGGCAGCACCCCAGTGTGAAAGTGGTTTACAAGTTTCATAATATGAGCTATTATTTTATTTTTTTATTTTTAAATCCTGACTTGATTTGTGAGCGTTGTCTCGCAAGATGAGCTGGATTCAAGCCTCTGAGGCATGCAGTACCACATGTGGCCAGAGGTGTGGGGGCGCCGGTGATGCTTGGAGACCTCTCAGACACCGTTGTTTGTTTTTATTTTTTTTTTTCAAAATCCTCCTTGCCTAGGTGGATGCAGCATCGGTGCCCTGCTGGCTCTGAGACTGAGAACCGAGTGATGAAATACCGCTGATCGCTCTGCTCTCAGAACTCTGTGAGCAGAGAGTAGGTGACTGTCGGCTCTGGGCGGTGGAGGAGCAAAAGGCTCTTAGTGTCTCGCTGGGGGCTGAGCCAGGTGCCAGTCCAGGGTTTTGGGCGGATCCCGACTTATTGTTGTGATCTTGCCCCAGCCTGGACCGACTGCTGAGAATGGGTCACAGGAGTGAAGAACAAACTGCACTCCTGTGATCCACAGGAGAAACACAGCCAAACAAGCTTTGGTTGTACTTCTCCTTTTTAAATCTGTTAGTACATGTAATACTACCGCCCCCCAAGATTAATGGTGCTGCTGTCCAACAATCTGTTTTGTTGCTCTTTCATGCAGAGTGGGTGCCCTCCTAAGGCTGCATTCACACCTATGCAGTTTTAGTGCTTTTTGCACTGCAGATCGTGTTCCATAGGAGTGGTATATTATGGAATGATCAGTTGTTTTATGGTTTCCCCATTCTAGTGAAATTATGAACTGTATTCATTATGTTGATAATATTATTGTTTTTATTGTTTGTAAATAATAAAAAAAATTTAGTTTAAGCATATTGCTTATGTGACTTTAAATTAACTTTACAGTTTAGCACCTTAAAGCGGAGGTCCACCCTAAAGTGGACCTTCCGCTCATCGGAACCCTCCCCCCCCCCCTCCGGCGCCACAATTGGCACCTTTCAGGGGGGAGGGGGGTGCAGATACCTGTACAGTACAGGTATCTGCACCCACTTCTGGGATAGCTCTCTGCGGAAAGGGGCGTAGATTACGCCCCTTTCCGCAAGTGCCCGCCCCTTTCCGCAAGTGCCCCGCTGCCTGCTGGGAAACACACAGATCCCAGAGGCAGCGGGGACCGTCCTTATTGCGCAGCGCAACTCGCGCATGCACAGTAGGGAACCGGGAAATGAAGCCGAAAGGCTCCATTTCCTGATTCCCATACCAAAGATGGCGGCGGCAGCACCCGAGAGACGATCTAGAGATCGGCTTCGGGTGCCGACATCGCGGGCGCGCTGGACAGGTAAGTGTCACTATTTTAAAAGTCAGCAGCTGCAGTATTTGTAGCTGCTGGCTTTTAAAAAAAAAACAAAAACGCGGAGTCCCGGCGGACTCCCGCTTTAAAAGTCCCGGGGTTTTGTCTCAAAACCCCAGTGTCCTTTCTTGCTTTGTTTTGTGTTCCATAGGAAACCATGTTAAATGGACTGTAGAGCAAATCTGCAAAATGCAAAAAGCACTAAAACTGCCATAGGTGTGAATCCAGCCCAATACAGGAGGTGTTACTGACCAGATCACTAAGTGAAAACCTGAGGGAAGAAAGCCTAAAAATGATAAAGAATGCAGCCACCACATCTAGTGATTAGTAAGCTGCAATATATTACATTTTAGGTAATATACTGCTTTAAATGTACCTGCAGCCATATTTAGCACATTATAATAAGAGAAGACTAGGCAGCTGCCTGGGGCCCCAGATTTTAAGGGGGAGGGCGCAATAGAAAGCTAATGTCTAAAAAGTGCTCTTCATAGTAAGTCTATTTTAGCTGAAAAATTATTTTGATCCCTTTCGGAAGGCGCTGTGCATCAGCGGCCTCAACAATGTTTTCTTTATCAATTGTTTATACAGAACACATATTCTAATATTAGCTGACTCCATTCTGAGAAATTTGCCAAAAGTATTACAATTTAATACAATTGAGTCCTAAATGTGGTGGCTGCATATGTTTTTCTTTTTAGGCTTCATTTTCACATGATTTTCTGGCTAGTAACACACTACCCGTCTAATGCCGCGTACACACAATCAGATTGTCCGGCGTACTTAGTCCGCCGAAACGCATTTCAGCGGATAGTTCGATCGTGTGTGGGCTTCAGCGGACTTTTCCAGCGTGAAGTCCAGCGGACTTAGAAAGTATTTTTGCACTCCAATCTTCCCGTCGGACTTGGGTTTCAGCGGACAATCCGTTCGTCAGTATGCTAGTCCGGCGGACTAAGAATGACGCATGCTCAGAAGCAAGTACGAAAAAGGAAGCTATTGGCTACTGGCTATTGAACTTCCTTTTTTCTAGTCCCGTCGTACGTACTGTACGTCATCACGCAAGCGAACGTCGGACTTTCTGTGTGGCCAAGTCCGTTCGTTAGAAAGTCCGCCAGACTATCCGCCGGATTGTATGTCGGACTAAATACGCCAGTCAACACGATCGTGTGTACGCGGCATTAGGGTGTCTGCACTCTGGATGGAGGAACAAAGGAGCCACCCTTGCTGAGCAGTATTCTCAATTTGGGACGAGCATAGAATATTAGATGGACTCGCAGATTTAAAGATGTACTCCAGCTAACAACTTTTAAGCAGTTAAAGCAACCGTTTTTTGTTCCCTTTTTTGGGATAAAGATTTTATATAAATGGAGGTTGACCATTGTAAGCATCCCTTCCTTGTCCGTATAAAATGGTTTCTCTTGACCCTCTAACTTCCACTTTTGCTGGACAGCTCGGTCTGTTAAAAGAAGTTGAAAAATAACAGACTTACTGGCAGGATCAACAGGTGGAAAAAAAAAATGAAACAAATGTAGTCACCACATGTAAGAATTGGTAAGCGCTTTACATTTTGACTGTATGTAGTACCTCGAATATGGGACTCCTGAAGATGCTGCCCATAAGAGATGGGATATCTAAAGGAAGTAGTAGAGCATTTAGTGGGAAGTACTAGTTCAGCAGTTTATAAAAATCAAATGCTCATCTCATCGGAGTGTTACATATTCATAATGTAGAATGCTGTTGCCATGGTGACATCTGGTAAATGAAATCAATCAAGTGCCGTGCTGATTGGATTTCAACACTGACACAACACACTTTGTGATTAATGGTAAACAGTTTACAGCATCAAATGTAGGATCGCTATCCATCATTCCCAGCAGAACAAAAACGGACAAATCGCCCGTCTATTCCCAGAGGTACACAGAGCATGATGGGAGAACCTGCAAGCAATGAATAGCATATATATATATATATATATATATATATATATATATATATATATATATATAATCTCTAGCTAGCACTCCCCGAACCCACAGAGGGCTGCATATAAAAAGTGTGCTAGGAAGAAATTTTTTATTTTTTGCCCATAACAACCAATCAGCTGTTAGTTCAATAGTCCATGAATGAAAAATAAGCAATGGTTGTTCTGGGCAGCAAGATATTTTCCTGTTGACCCCCTTTTCATACAACGGCTTCCAGACATCGCATAGATACTGGATGAACTTTCAAATTTTTATCTCTATTTGTAACATCACTAGTGTTTGCCTGGTGTCAGTAGAGAGGTTCTGTGGGGTGTCTGCTGAGGAGAGCCTAATGCCCCGTACACACGAGCGGACTTTTCAACATCCAAAGTCTGACGGAATGATTCCGGCAGACTATTCGATTGTGTGTGGGCTGCAACGGACTTTTGATTCGCAAAAGTCTGACAGACTTTAGAAATGGAACATGCTTAAAATTTTTCCGCCAGAACTCTGCCGGACCCAGTTCCTACCGAAAAAATTCGCTCGTGTGTGTGCTATTCCGACGGACTAAAACCGACGCTAGGGCAGCTATTGGCTACTGGCTATGAACTTCCTTATTCTAGTCCGGTCGTACGTCATCACGTTCGAATCCGTCGGAGTTTGGTGTGATTGTGTGTGGCCAAGTCCGCTCATTCGGAAAGTCCTTCAGAACTCCGGCAGAACTCCCTCGAAAGTCTGTCGGACATAAGTCTGGTCGTGTGTACGCGGCATTAGAGGTAGATATAACTATTTTTGTGTAATTAAG
Source organism: Lithobates pipiens (assembly GCF_037356315.1). Lineage (NCBI taxonomy): Eukaryota > Metazoa > Chordata > Amphibia > Anura > Ranidae > Lithobates > Lithobates pipiens. Next base: position 17,507,491 of record NW_027507685.1, read on the forward strand.
TACAAATACCACATCTTTCCGACTTTTATTTTTTGTGACATAAAAATTCTCCTTACAAAATTACAGATGAAGTTAAATTAAAGTGGAAGTTCAGCCAATCCAACGCTAAACCTACTCTCAGCCACCTTCTAAACCTAAATCTATCTAACCCTGTAAAGAAAAAATCGCTTTACTTGCCTTTAGACCCCTTTCACACTGAGGCGTTTTTCAGGCACTTTTGGGCTAAAAATAGCGCCTGTAAATCGCCTGAAAAACGTCCCCTGCAGTCTCGGTGAGAAACCCAAGGCTTTCGCACTGAGCCGGACGTTAAAAAAAAAAAAATAAATAAAACTCCTGCAAGCGGCATCTTTGGAGCGGTGTATACACTCCTGCCCATTGAAATGAATGGGCAGTACCGCCAGCAAAGCGAAGTTTTACGGTCAACACCCACCCGCTCCAGTGTGGGAGCAGCCTTAGTGAAGTCGATCCAGTCCCCAGCGACAGCTGCTGTATACAGAGAGAAAGCCGACAACGGCTGCTAAATGCCTGGGAAATGATATCACCCTCAGACTAAAGCCGTGTTCACACAATGAGAATATCGGACAATTTTTTTAAAAAATTTGCATGCTAATCTCCTATAGAAAATGAAGAGGCTACTCGGTTTACAAAAATTCTCATACGGCAAAATACAACTTTGGAAGTTATATAATGTATTGTATTCTTTCGTTTTTTTTTTTTTTTTTTTTTTTTTTTTTTCCGGGTGAATATTGTACTGATTAAACAAATTGTACAATGTGGTATTGTACGAGAAAAATATTTTGTTTGTCTCTTTGAATAATTATAGCTGTAATGTCGTGATCGGCTCTCAAACAGTTTACTAGCAATCAGATTATGGTATGATCGATTTGAAAGCAGTATTTTTTGGCCGATTTGGAGATCTTGTGTACTAGGCTTTAGTATGGGGCTTCCATTGTCGGCTGGCTCTCCTACACAAGCAAAAATGACGCATCTCATTTCACAACCACCTATTACACTTTTGAAGGCCCTGGAGTACCAGGACAATGGAATTGCCCCCAAAATGACCCCATTTTGGAAAGCAAACACCCCAACATATAATCTGTGAGGCATAATGAGTCTTTTGAACGGTTCAATTTTTTTCCAGAAGTTTTTGGAAAATGTGGAAAAAAAATTAAAACACATTTTATTTATTTTTAATTTTTTTACACAAAGTTGTCAATTTATAAGATATTTCTAACACATAGCATATATATAGCAAAAATGACACCCCAAAACACATTCTGCTACTCCTCCCGTGTATGGCGATACCACATGTGTAGGACTTTTACACAGCCTGGTCACATAGAGAGGCCAAACATTGAAGTAGTACCTTCAGGCGTTCTAGGAGTATAAATGACACGACTCATTTCATTCCTACCTATCACACTTTTGAAGGTCCTGGAGCACCAGGACAGTGGAATTACCCACAAAATGACCCCATTTTGGAAAGCAAACACTCCAACGTATATTCTATGAGGCATGGGCTGCAGATGGGTACTCTGATGGGCTGGTGACAGGTACTCGGGTACTCTGATGGGCTGGTGACAGGTACTCGGGCACTCTGATGGGCTGGTGACAGGTACTCGGGCACTCTGATGGGCTGGCGACAGGTACTCGGGCACTCTGATGGGCTGGCGACAGGTACTCGGGCACTCTGATGGGCTGGCGACAGGTACACGGGTACTCTGATGGGCTGGCGACAGGTACACGGGTACTCTGATGGGCTGGCGACAGGTACTCGGGCACTCTGATGGGCTGGCGACAGGTACTCGGGCACTCTGATGGGCTGGCGACAGGTACTCGGGCACTCTGATGGGCTGGCGACAGGTACTCGGGCACTCTGATGGGCTGGCGACAGGTACACGGGTACTCTGATGGGCTGGCGACAGGTACACGGGTACTCTGATGGGCTGGCGACAGGTACTCGGGCACTCTGATGGGCTGGCGACAGGTACTCGGGCACTCTGATGGGCTGGTGACAGGTACTCGGGCACTCTGATGGGCTGGCGACAGGTACTCGGGCACTCTGATGGGCTGGCGACAGGTACTCGGGCACTCTGATGGGCTGGCGACAGGTACACGGGTACTCTGATGGGCTGGCGACAGGTACACGGGTACTCTGATGGGCTGGCGACAGGTACTCGGGCACTCTGATGGGCTGGCGACAGGTACACGGGTACTCTGATGGGCTGGTGACAGGTCCTCTTTATTGGGGGGGAGAATCGGTGTGATTGGTGTACACTGTAAGCGGTAACGAGATGTTACCACAATCTCCTCCTCACACAGTATCGGCGTGTGAGGGGGAGAACCCGGTAACATCTCGTTACTGTGGTTTGTTTACATTTAGTGATTGCCTGTGATCATTTCACATGCGATCACCAAATGTAATCACGTGGTTAACCAGCCAGCCAATGGCTGTTTACCAGCGTCGGTGACGAGCAATGTTCCCGGGAACACGCCGACGAGTAGCGCGCACGCGCCGTGCACAGTGGGGGTGTAACCATCTGTGATCAGCTGTGACTTCATCACGGCCGATCACGTGGTAAACGGCACTATCCAATGGCTATTCACCCCCCCTCGGACCCTGCTAAATCGGCTGAAATTTGATCCATATGGCCACTTTAAGCTTTAAATCTATATCTATCTATCTATCTATCTATCTATCTATCTATCTATCTATCTATCTATCTATCTATGAATATGAATGTTTTTTTTTTTTTTTGGGGGGGCGGCCCTCCACTTTAAATTCATTCCCAAACCTGTTTTGAAAAAATTCAGCTTATGTGAATTTCTAACGCTGATTTTCTCCTGTTAGGATAAACGGCGTTTACAAGAAACCAGCGTGCATGAGGCCTAAAATGTAACTGTATATGTGGTGCAATACCCTTATATTCTCCTGTTCCTTACCCCCTACTTCTTATACTCGCCTGTGCCTGATCCAGCAATATGTGGCCCACTAATCTGCTGCTTGTCAAAATGCTACTGTGTTAGCCTGCCTACTCGCAGGAACTCTCCATTCAATCTTCTAGAGATTTACTGTACTCCACGCTCCAGCAGATAAAATTGGGATATCAATGAGAAAAAGAATCGGAAACACATTTTTAGGCCTCATTCACACTAGGATCCTCTGAATGCTTTTCTCCTGGCAAAAAGCAGCGTTAAACGCATTAAAAGTTGCTTATTTCAAATGCGTTAAAGGAGGTTTAGACATGTTCAGGTGTGTCAAGCGTCTGGGCGTTAATATTAATTTATTCTAGCCAGTGAAATGAATAAATGCTCAAGCCCTAACCGCGCCTAGTGTTTAGGTACATTAAAGCCCCCATACACACTATCAGTTTTTCTGCTGAGTTTTTCCTTCAGATTTACCAAAACCATATAATATGAGGACAAACCTTAGGAGTTTCAATGCGTATGCAATCAGGCAGGCCCTTGCACTACATGGTTTTGGTAAATCTGAAGGAAAAACTCAGCAGAAAAACAGATGGTGTGTATGGGGCTCTAGATGTGTTTAGGCACGTCTGGTGTTTTTTCTGCCTAAATGTTCTATTACTTTTGGTGTGGTTGGTTTGGCGTGTTAAAGCGGTAGTAAACCCACACATACAAAAAAAAAAAGGGGGGAAAAAAAAACCCTGCAAGGCAAAGGTATAATGAGCTAGTATGTAGTGCATACTAGCTCATTATCAAATACCTTAGAACGAAGCCCCCGTATTGGTGCCTGGTCCACGCTGAGGGAGCTGACATCTTGCCCTTGACGTTTGTCTTCCGGGTTCGCAACTCCAGCACTGCGAGTGGCCGGAGCCGTGATGATGTCACTCCTATGCACGCGCGCAAGAGTTTTCTTCCCGGCAAGGTCCGGCAGCACTGCTGGATCTTCAGTTGGGGCATTCAGAGCGCATGCGCCTGCGCGGTTTAGGAGATATCCCTGTATTTGCATGTGTCGATGTCATGCAGCACATGTGCACTTGAGCCAACTGATGCAATGGCAGTACGTGCCGCTGCTTCAGTTGTACTCTGCCGTTCCTGACGTCATCGTGGCTCCAGCCAATCACAGCGCCGGAGCTGTAATACCTGGAAGTAACATCCAGGATAGATGTCGCTGGCCTGAGGAGGAGACGAGGACGGCTGCGGGGACTTCGTTCTCGGGTAAGTAATTCATATGTTCTAAGCCGTACTCCTTCTCGGGCATCATGCATAGTGCACTTTAAGCCCTTGTACACACGGTCGGAGATTCCGACGGAATGTGTCCGATCAGACCGTTTTGTTGGATAATCCGACTGTGTGTGGTCTCCATCGGACTGTTTCCGTCGGAGTATCCGATGGACCAAGTTTTCCAACTTGTCGGTCAAATTTTCCGACAACATGATCCGATCGGACCTTGTCTGATCATGTGTAGAGAATTCCGATCGGACAAAGTGCCACGCATGCTCAGATCAAATTCCTACACCAAAGCTATTGGCTACTAGCCTGAACATAGTCCCGTCGTAACGAAATTACGTCATCACGTTCTGAACGATCGGACATTCCGACAACTTTGTCCGACCGTGTATATGCAACAGTTTCAGACAAAATCTGACGGAATTTGGTTGTCGAAATGTAGGACCGTGTGTACAAGGGCTAACGGCTGCAGTATGCATGACGCCTGAGAATGAGTACGGCTTAGAACATATGAATTATATATTTTTGTTGCTGTTTTTATCCTTTCGCTCCCCAGCAACTACCACACCATTCATTTTATGTATGGGTGTCACAGATGCAGCAATTTAAGAGAAAATTCCCCCAATGGGATCACAGACAAATCTGGCAGAAATTTGAACTATTCCCCACTCTATCCACCAGGGTGTTTTTTATATCATTTTATTGCTGTTTTGTATCTAGTGTGGAGATTTCCAGGAGAGGAGATGAAGGGGAACCTTTTTTTCCTTTGCAGGTGATGATTGCACCCCCTATTTCATGTACTGTACAGTAATCACAGGGAATGAAGCAAAATCGCCCCAATGGAGTGAAGGCCTTGTTCATATTCATGTGCTGCTACAGCGCATCTGTTTTTAGAGTACACTATCCATCACAACAGAAGCCGCATTTGTAGATAATAATTCATTGTTTTGGTTACAAGAATAGTCCCGTACATGTCGTGGATTGCAAAACAGACTCTCTGCTGTATAAAATTTCATCGCAGGTTTGAAAACATTACAAACAGCCGTAATCGCAGCCGGTCATTTTAATACAGAGCACTGAATGCCGTGTTCCACTAGAGTAGCCGTCCTACATGGATTGCATTCAGGAGATGCATGTTAAAGTCCTATCATTTCAGTAGTGTATACCTTTAAAGGAAACCTCAGGCCTGCAGAAAATGCTTTTTGTTAATTTGTTTGGAAACATGAATAACTTGTTGTTATTGACACGCTCCTGTTTGACTGCAGCGGCTGCACCGTGCTAAATGGCTTTTGCCATTGCTAATAAAGGACTAATGAAATCAACACATTAGGCAACAAAGCAAGTCGGCGTTAGCAGTGGGGCAGAGGAGATGAAAAGAATGCATTGCTCGTAGGCAATCTGTGCCTGACTCCCTGGCATTTTCATGTTAATTTGGAACCAGTGTCCCAACTGCCATCTGCTACCCCCAAAGTGCAGGCCATGGGCAGTGAGAGCATTGAAAGCATGTCTGCTTTATTAGTGACAGGCGTTCCGGATCATCAGCTGCATGCTTAATGCCTAATATAATATGGACTATTTACATGTGGGTAATTGTCACATCTAATGAAGCACAAGCATGCGAGGGACATTAACTCCTTCCATGCACCATATTTTTCTTTAGCACTCTATGCCAGCCACCTCCATGGAGAATCTTTTCCTAGGTTAAGTGATAATGATTGGCTGCCTCTGACAACTTCAGACAGACCTGCGGCTATTTCTCTGCCATCTTAAAACCAGTTAACAAGTGACAGTTTAATTAGAAATGGCTCTGAGCTACCCCAAGTTTTTTTTTTTTTTTTTTTTCTCGAACAGAAAACCATTGCTGCTGATGCACATTACGGTTAAGGAATTAACCAATTACATTATATTATATGGCTGTATATTACAGCATGGCTTTATGGTAGTGGTTATGACTATTTCCATTCTTTCCCAAAAATTAGTTATATTAGTTTTATTTTATTACATGTTATTTCTTTTTCAAAATATTGTGGTTTCTGTGTTGCTTCATGCGTCAGTCATTTATTAAATCCAGGCACTCTTGCTACACAGTGGCTAAGTTGTTAGCACTTCCGCCTAGCAACAGTGGGGTTATCCATTTCAATCCCAACCATGGCACCACCTACATGGAGATTGCATGGTCTCCTTCTTCCTACATGGCTTTCCTCCAACACTCCAAAGACCTGCTGTTATGGGGCTGATTTTGACCCTGCACTGTGCCTGATAGCAGCAGCGCTGTTCCTTCTCTCTTCTCGCTGGATCCAGAGGCAGCAGCAGTGGAAGCCATTGGCTCCTGCTGCTATCAATCAAAGCCTGTGAGGAGAAGGTGGAGCCAAATCAAGCTGTGTGTATCAGTAGATGGAGTGGAGCGCTGCTTGCTATGGGGCACTTGGGAGTAGGAGCTGAGAGTGCTGGCAGGGGACCCCAGTACAGGAGGTTCTGGGCCTACTTAGAGCAAACCATTGCACAGAGCAGGCATGTAAAAACACACTTCAGTTTCATATATGCTTGGCTACTAATTTTTTTTTATTTTTTATTTCCTTCTTTCACAAAGGCAGGCACATTTGGAAAGGAGTCTAAGGAAATATAAAAGTTTGTGAACCCAAGCATATTTTAAAAAGGACTGAAGTCTCCAAGCATGTGTTTTGTGGTCCCTTCACAGTATTTACATGCTCTTTGCCTCCCTTCTTAAACCAGTAATTAGTTGGTGTAAATGAAAAACAATGGGTGGAATAAGTGGTTATAAATGTAAAAGGTTTTGTACCTTAATGTATTCTCTGTATTAAAGTGATTGTAAAAGTAAAAAAAATAACAAACATGTCTATACTTACCTGCTCTGTCCAATGGAATTATACAGAGTGGAAGTGTTCCCTGCCGGCGCTCCTGACCCCTCCCCTCTGTCCAGTGCCCCCATTGAAAGCCTGGCACCCGAGCCCCACTGCTGTGCCCATTGACAGCGGAACTCTGCCCCCCCCCCCCCGCTCCATCTTCTAGCTTTGGCTTGACAGCACTGGGAGTCAATGGCTCTCAGTGCCCCAGTAAAGCCTGGGTGACCCAGAAGTGAGGGGAGAGAAGAGCTGCAGATGCGCCTTCCGCTGGATTGAATGAGAGCTCAGGTAAGTAAAAAAGGGAGGGGGAGGCTAACGCCTAAACATTTTTTACCTTAAGGCTGGGTTCACACTGCTGCGGCTAGGAGACCCGGATGTGATTCGCACCGCACTGCAGTGCCAATCACATCCGATCTCTGTGCGATGCGAGTTCAGCCATACAGATAGTATGGCTAAATTCGCATCGCACCCGCCCCAAACTCGCACAGGACCCTTTTTTTGGTCCGCAGCAGAATCGGATCGCATGGGTGTTCACACCATGCGATCAGATTCCTGTCCGAGTTTACAGATCGCACTGCGATATGCGAACTGTTCTGGGGGTGTCATTAACGTTTCACTGACACTCCCAGCAGTTCGCATAGGGCAGGGTGAACTGCCGCCGGGAGGCATGCTATGCGGGAACCCGCCGCGGATTCGCGGCGTTCCCACATCGCTTCAGTGTGAACCCAGCCTAATGCACGGAATGCATTAAGGTAAAAAAAATTTTACGCTTTACAACCACTTTAGGGTAAAAAAAAAAAAAACTTTCAAAAGCTGCTTTACCTGAACTCGATCCAGCACTGTGCCCATCTGCAGCAGCTCTACTCTCCTCTCATTTGGAGACAGGCTAATTAATACCTGCAATGAAGCACAGTTCAGTGATGTGAGCAGCAGGACCTCTTCCTTAGCAGTGAGCTGCTCATTTGAATAATTTTAAATAGACACAGAGACAACATTCCCAGTATATTAATATTCTTTAGTTTATTGGATATCATTCTTAAAGCGGGATTCCACCCTAAAGTGGAACCTCCGCTGATCGGATCCCTCCCCCCCCTCCGGTGTCACAATTGACACCTTTCAGGGGGGAGGGGGGTGGAGATACCTGTCAAAGACAGGTATTTTCACCCACTTCCGGGCATAGACTCCCGTGGGAGTCTACGCCATTTCCTGCGCTGTCTGCTGGGACACACATGGGTCCCAGTGACAGCGCGGAGATTTCCTATTGCGCGGCTCGCGCATGCGCAGTAGGGAACCCGGGAAGTGAAGCCGATTCGCTTCACTTCCTGATTCCCTCACCTAGAATGGTGGCGACAGCAGCCGAGAGCCGAGCGATCGATCGGCCTTGGCTGCCGGCATCGCTGGAATCCGGGACAGGTGAGTGTCCATTTATTAAAAGTCAGCAGCTCTAGTATTTATAGCTGCTGGCTTTTAATAATTTTTTTTTTTTTTTTTGGTGGAATCCCTCTTTTAAGTGTCTAACTTCTATAGGTAAAATTGTTTATTTAGTCAATCGTAATCCACAACCCTTAAAAAAAAAAATCTAGTACTAGAAATCACTGGTTACTTGACCGTTCACCGTATTGTTAGCATGCTTCTTGCAGTGTGTAGCTGACTGTGACTCCTGGGTATGAGTTTTAAGCAGCAGGACCACCTTAGTGGGGATACCAGACAATGCTTTATCTTAGTGGGGATACCAGACAATGCTTTATCTTAATGGGGATACCAGACAATGCTTTATCTTAGTGGGGATACCAGACAATGCTTTATCTTAGTGGGGATACCAGACAATGCTTTATCGGCGGTTAATTCAGCAGTAACTCCCACTGGTAGTTATGTCTTCCATTCTCTTGTGATACTCAGAAGACACAGATGCCAGGGGATGGGCCATGAAAGGATTTAGGCAGCATTTTAATATGGTGCAGCATGGCAGTAAATGGCAAGTTTTACAGGCAGTCATTAAACTTGGCAGGTGTGTGTTAAAAGCCTCTAAGGACTGTGGTTGGGAAACGGTTATAATAGAAGGCTTGGCACTCCACAAGACGTCTTCTAGGCACATTTCTCATTCTTGTCAGAAATAACTTTTACAAAAAAGAAGTGTGATATTTTTACAAATACAGTTTTCTTGTGCTCTGATGAAGCCGGTACTGACAGAATGAATACATTAGGCTGGCACTGCTGAGCTGTCTTCTTTCTAACGGACTGTTCTGATGTCAACCCAAAATGTGTAATTTTTCTTTTAGTTTCACTTTCGATGATAATGGTAAAAAGGACGAATAGAGAGGGTGAATCTCCCCTACCGGGAAACAGACAGAAATAATTTTCCCTCTCCACGCTATCCAAAACAAAAAAAAAAACAAATTGCCTTTTTCTTTTTCTTATTTTAAGTTGTCACTGCCAGTGTCACTGAAAGTGTAAGCCCTTGTACACACGGTCGGACATTCTGACAACTTAATCCGTTGGATTTTGTCCGACGGATTTTGTCCAAAACTGTTGCATACACATGGACAAAGTTGTCGGAAATCTGATTTGTACATAACGTGATGACGTTATTTCATTAAGACGGGACTACATTCAGGCTAGTAGCCAATAGCTTTGGTCTAGGAATTTGATCTGAGCATGCGTGGCACTTTTGTCCATCGGAGTAGGCTACACATGATCGGAGTATGTCCGATCGGATCATGTTGTCTGAAAATTTTACCGACAAGTTGGAAAACTTGGTCAGTCGGATACTCCGACGGAAACGGTCCGATGGAGACCACACACATTATCCGACAAAACGGTCCGATAGGACACATTCCGTCGGAATCTCCGACCGTGTGTACATGGGCTAACGGGATATCAAATTTTAGGTTGTCGCTAAAAAAAAAAAGTCTTCCAATGGGAACACTAGTTCTGTTTGCCCTGTTGGCAGTCAGGGATTCCCTCTCTTCCTGGTTGTGCTATGGGACAGGAAGCAAAGGGAAATCTCCCCATTAGATAATAGATGGCAAAAAATGTACATGACTTACAACCATCCTTTACTGTACCCAAAATGGAGGGTAGAGTTTTGGCATTACTGTAGTTCTCCTTTAACCTGCCCCATTGACTATCACTCTCTTGTTGTCCCAGAGCATGAAAATCTCTGCACGGGGTGGGATCTTGGTGTAATCGTCACACCTTACTAGCACAAATCTGGTTTAAAGAACTCCAACTTGCAGGGGCCAAAAACTAGCATACTGTAAAGATGTAGTTTAATATTTTATTGCCGCCAGACCATTGTAAATTAGGATGGCGTTCATTTATAAAACTAAAGAAAAATGATAGCAACCAGTCAGCAACTGCCTTCAAAATACAGTGCAAGTGGAATGATAGCTTCTATCTTAATTGATTTTCTACGAGAACGGCTCTAGGTCTGTTTTTAATTACCGTATATACTCGAGTATAGGCCGACCCGAATATAAGCCGAGGCCCCCAATTTACCCCCAAAAAAACTGGCAAACTTATTGACTCGTGTATAAGCCGAGGGTGAGACATGCCTGTCCATCCCTGTGTGTGTGTCCGTCCATCCCTGTGTGTCCGTCCATCCCTGTGTGTCCGTCCATCCCTGTGTGTCCGTCCATCCATCCCTGTGTGTGTGTGTGTCCATCCATCCATCCATCCCTGTGTGTGTGTGTGTCCATCCATCCATCCATCCCTGTGTGTGTGTGTGTGTCCATCCATCCATCCCTGTGTGTGTGTGTGTGTCCATCCATCCATCCATCCCTGTGTGTGTGTGTGTCCATCCATCCATCCATCCCTGTGTGTGTCCATCCATCCATCCATCCCTGTGTGTGTCTCCATCCATCCATCCCTGTGTGTGTGTGTCTCCATCCATCCGTGTGTGTGTGTGTGTGTCCAGCCTACCTGTGTCCCGAGCCTTTGTCCCGAGCCTCCGTCCCGTGCCTTGCCTCCTTGCCTCCGTCCCGTGCCGTGCCTTGCCGCCGTGCCTTGCCTCCGTCCTGTGCCGTGCCTTGCCTTGCCTCCGTCCCGTCCCGTCCCGTGCCGTGCCTTGCCTTGCCTCCGTCCCGTGCCCTCTTCGTCGGCGCCTCGGCGGCCATTGTAAAATTCAAAAGCCTCCGCCTTCGCCTGTGATAGGCGGAACACTGAATTTCCCAGCAGCCTGTGTTCCGCCTATCACGGACATCGTATCATCCTCGTCCGTAGTACGAGGATGATACGATGTCCGTGATAGGCGGAACACAGGCTGCTGGGAAATTCAGTGTTCCGCCTATCACAGGCGAAGGCGGAGCCGGAGGCACGGCTTTTGAATGATAGAATGGCCGCTGTCTGTCTGCTCGACACGCTGATCGAGCGGGCAGACAGCGATGACTCGAGTATAAGCCGAGGGGGGCACTTTCAGCCTCAAAAAAGAGGCTGAAAATCTCGGCTTATACTCGAGTATATACGGTAATATGTTTCAATAGCAGTTTTAACATTTGATCAGTTTGTTTAATTTGCTATTTCCTGCTGTGTTGCTCTTGCTGGGAGATAAGAACTTGGAAAGATAGAAGTGTGTGGCCTAGCAAGCAGTGTGCAGAGAGCCATGGGAGATAGGCCTGTGTGCGGTTGTGAAAGCACTCAGATGTTGTGATGAAATACTGTAAACCCAAGCGGTTATTTGGAAATCCTGCAGAATGCGAGTAAACTAATTATATATGTAAGCTCATGAACGCTGCCGATTTTCTGCACTGTACCATCTGCTTGGCCTATGCCTAGAGGAGTGACATCCCTGATCCTTCATGCCTTTTATTACAGAGCGACACCAGATTAAAGCCTCTTCATCCATCGGCCATAATAAGGGATAATGCCTGCTGCCTATCTCATGCCACTCTGTGATTAACTGGATGCTGTTGATTTGTTTAATGTCTAAATTTTTTTGTTGGCATCTGCTAGGATAGGACACCGGCATTCATTTATATTCCAGTTAACAGTTTGCATTAAATTTAGTGTCTGTCAAGTTTTTATCTCTGTCTGTGACATCACTGGAGAATTTATTCCCCAAAGTTCTTCTTCCTGTGACATCCGGACAAAAAAAATGAGGGCAGCAGTAGTCCCTGGGACAGGAAGGCACTGACTATAAAACAAACATTGTCGAAAGTTTAACACTTTCCCACTGTACTAAAAATTTTATTTATTCCAAATGGCACAAAGACAAAAAAATTATTCCCCATTACTTCTCGCCCTGGAGCCTGTTATGCCGCATACGATCGGAATTCCGACCAGAAAAAGACCGATGAGAGCTTTTCATCGGAAAATGCGACCGTGTGTATGCTCCATCAGAATTTAGCTGTCCGAATTTCCGCCAGCCAAAAATTGATAGCATGTTCTCAATTTTCCCGACGGAAAAACTTTCTATTGGTAATTCCGATCGTGTGTATGCAATTCCGACACACCAAAAATCACGCATGCTCAGATTCAACTACGAGACAGAAGCTATTGGCTACTGGCTATTGAACTTCCTTTTTCTAGTCACGTCGTACGTGTTGTACGTCACCGTGTTATAAAGGATCGGAATTTGATGTGACCGTGTGTATGCAAGACAGCTTGAGCCGAATTCCGTCGGGAAAACCATCAGAGCTTTTTCCGACGAGAATTCCGATCGTGTGTACGCGGCATTACACCTTTTAAAATTTGAACCGATTTCTTTCACCTTTGGTTACTGCCTTGCTGGTTTTATGTCTTTGCTAATGTTAGTTGCCAGATTTGACAATGACGTTAATAAAATGGGTTGAACAAGCACTATACAGTACCTAAAAACTTGAAATATGGGCTAAAAGAGCTGGATGTACAATTATCCCTATCCAACCTTTCCTTCATGGCCTATGGAAGTGCCAATATTGTACTTTGTAGTAATAGTTGTGCTTACATTCATGTGTACTTGAAGCACTTACTATCTCTAAATGCTTGTGAAGGGAAGCAAAAACGCTATTGTGAAACTGAAGAATATATATTGCGGAGCTGCGACCCCCATGTCACAGGTGCATATAAGCAGTGTATGCCTGATTTTGGCAGGAATACTAATTGCACACCTGTGGACTGGGTTCATAAACATCCCAGGAAGAGAAGTCAGTGCTCAGACTTAGAGACGGCTCCGCCCGACAGACAGGAAGTCTGGCCTAGGAGGTCGGGAGGGTTCCAGTAGGAGACGGCTCCAGGAGAAAGAGACCGGAGGTCTCGAAGTCTAAGGGGGTCTGTTCACACAGGGGCAACACGACTTTCAACACGACTTTTGGAGGCAACTTGGACACGACTTGAGCACGACTTGGACATGACTTGGGGCGACTTACAACACGACTTTAAGTCGCCCCAGGCCAGGCAACTTTTGCTGTGGCCAATCAGAGAAAGAGCTCTCAAGGGGGAACTCCACGCCAAATTTATTTAAAAAAATTGGCGCGGGTTCCCCCTCCGAAAGCATACCAGGCCCTTAGGTCTGGTATGGATTTTAAGGGGAGCCCCCTAAACCAAAAAATCGGCGTGGGGGTCCCCCCCTAGATCTATACCTGACCCTTATCCGAGCACGCTACCTGGTTAAAATAGTTAAAATAGTTTATTGCACAGCTCCGGGAGTCTACTTCCATCTTCGGGGCTCTTCTCGCTGGACTCCTCCGCTATCTTCTGCTAGCTCTTTTACTAGCAGAGGAGCCCGGCTTTCTTCTTTGCCGCTGCCGCCCTCTTCTTCCGACTTCGGGGGTCTTGTCCCCCTCTTCGGTTCTTCTTGCCGGGCCACAGCGCCTTCTTCTAGCTCTTTTACAAGCCGTGGCCCGGTCTTCTGTTGCCGCTGTCTTCTGGCCTTCTGTTCTGTTCTTCTCTTTTCTCTTCTCTTCTGGAGATGTTGCCTCGTCGCTGTCTCAGGTCACAATGACAGGGACGCGGCATGCGGTGACTTATATAGGGACATCACCGGATGATGTCCCCGCCCATTATTATGTCACAGTCCCCTGGGATCAAATACCACCAAAAGAAAGCTCTATTGTCAGTTAAAGCGACGCAGTGACGAATCGCAAAAAGTGGTCTGGTCTAAAATCATTTTTTTTTTTTTTATAGAAATTTACTTAGAACTCCCAAATGTGTATATAAATATAAATAAATTGGTGGTTGTTGCAATATTTTATCACACTGTATTTGCGCAGCAGTCGTTTAAATGCAATCTTTTGGGGAAAAATTTACACTTTTATGAAAAAAAAAACAAAAAAAACTAACCAGTAAAGTTAGCCCAATTTATTTATTTTTTTTGTATAATGTGAAAGATCTTATGTTGCAAGAATTGTGATCTTTTTATTCTAAGCACAACAAAAAAAATCGTGATTCTCATTTTGGCCAGAATCGTGCAGCTCTAACTTTTAGTTTCTATTTAGTTTGTTTATTTGGTTATTGCACGTTGAACTAATAATCACTGCGTGTAAGGTGTATGAAATGTATATTTGAATTATTGCACTTTATTTGGGTTCAGAATTGATACATTTTTGGTTACATGATTACTGACAAACTTTTTATATATTTATTTAATTCCTAATGCATGATATTTTGTACACAGTATGTACTGATATTTTTATATCCTATGATTTAGGCCCTGGGTTCAGCAACCCGTCGATCACGGGCTACCATTTGACTGCGGGTAGGTGACAGGTAGACTGAGAATGGGTCTGTGCCACCAACCCCCACCTTCTCTCTCTGCCCTCAGCCTCCCTTGCCATGCCTTTGGTCCTTTGCTATCCCCCCCACCACCGCCACTGTCATCAGTGAACACTGGGGAGTGAGAGCCAGCACAGCTCATGATGAAGGGGGGGGGGGGGGGGGGGGGGGAGAAGAGATGGCCAAGGTCCTAAGCAGTCAATCACCAGCTCCCGCCCGCTGTCCAGAACTGTGCTGCCCCTCAGTCTCCAGTGTGCACAGGTAGGATGCTATGGGAGGGAAGGGTGTAAGAGGATATTACTGTGTGTGTGTGTGTGTGTGTGTGTGTGTGTGTGTGTGTGTATGTGGGGGGGGGGGGGTGGCGGCGGCGTGAAGGGGGCAGTGGACACTATGGACAGGGCCACCCCTCCCCCCCCCATAGCAGTGTCCTCTACCACCCTTCACATCACCCCCCCCCGTATTCTAAGCACAACGCACTCATGATCCCTGCATTCTGAGCATAATGCACCTCCAAACCCTGCACCGTCTTGTAATACTTCTATTTTTAATTTTTTTTGGAGTTCACAATGTATTAAAGTGGTTGTAAACCCTTACAACACACTTTGACGTACAGGTAAGCCTAGATTAAGGCTTACCTGTAGGTCCAAGAAATATCTCCTAAACCTATACAGTTTAGGAGATATTTGCCCGAAGACAGGCACCGCAGGTGCACTGAGCGCAGCATTTTCAACGACGGAGCTGCCACGCGTGTCGGCTCCCGTGCGCATGCGTGGGAGTGACGTAATCGCGGCTTCGCCGAATGACGGCGGCGGAGCTGCGAGACCCCACCGAGAAGATGGATGCGCTGGACTACAGGGGACAGCGGTGACTTTGCTGGCTCCTGTGTCAGGTAAGTGACACATAATGGAATACTATGCGATGCATAGTAGTCCATTATGCTTTGCCTTTGCAGGGAATGAAAGAGGAAGTAAACCCATTAGGGTTTACTTCCTCTTTAACACTCGCAGTAGATCCCAAAGGCAGTGCATTTTGAACATGGTGCAGGAAACGCACATGGAAAATGCCTTTCTGTCATCACGTTCTGTTGTGAACCGACCCTAACAGGATACTGTGCCTGGTGATCTTTAACTTCATCAGTGTTGTTCAATTAGATCTCCATCTTGCTAAGGGGTTTACGGTGCCTTGAAAAAGTATTCATACCCCTTGAATTTTTCCACATTTTGTCATGTTACAACCAAAAACAAAAATGTGTTGGGATTTTATGTGATAGACCAATGATAAATGCTTTTCAATTTTTTATTTTTTTACAAATAAATATGTGGAAATTGTGGCATGCATTTGTATTTAGCCCCCCTGAGTCAGTACTTTTGTAGAACCACCTTTCACTGAAATTACAGCTGTAAGTCAGCTTTGCACATCTAGGGAGTGACATTTTTGCCCATTCTTTGCAAAATCGCTCAAGCTCTGTCAGATTCGATGGAGAGCGAGCATCTGTGGACAACAATTTTCAATTTTTGCCTCAAATTCACAAATGGATTTATGTCTGGACTTTGGGCCATTCTAACACATGAGTATGCTTTGATCTAAACCAGTTATAGTGAACCTTGGCAGCCCAGATGTTTTGGAACTACATTTCCCATTATGCTCATGCACTCTGCAGTGTAAGTGAGCATCATGGGAAATGTAGTTCCAAAACATCTGGGGTGCCAAGGTTCGCCATCATTTCCATTGTAGCTCTGGCTGTATGTTTAAGGTCATTGTCCTGCTGGAAGGTGAACATCCGCCCAAGTCTTTTGCAGACTCTAACAGATTTTCTTCTAAGCCCTTGTACACACGGTCGGAGATTCAGACGGAATGTGTCCAATCGGACCGTTTTGTCGGATATTTTCCGACTGTGTGGTCTGCATCGGACTGTTTCCATCGGAGTATCCGACGGACCAAGTTTTCCAACTTGCCCGTAAAATTTTCCAACAAAATGCTCCGATCGGACATACTCCGATCATGTGTAGAGAATTCCGATCGGACAAAGTGCCATGCATGCTCAGATCAAATTCCTACATCAAAGCTATTGGCTACTAGCTTGAACGTAGTCCCGTTGTAACGAAATAACGTCATCACGTTCTGAACGATCGGATTTTCCCGCAACTTTGTCCGACCGTTTTTTGTATGCAACAGTTTCGGACAAAATATGACGGATTTGGTTGTCGGAATGTCCGACCGTGTGTACAAGGGCTCAGATTGCCCTGTATTTTTCTCCATCCTCCTTCCCATCAACTCAGACCAGCTTCCCTGTCCCTGCTGAAGAAAAGCATCCCCACATCATGATGCTACCACCACCATATTTTACGGTGGGGATGGTGTGTTCAGGGTGATATGCAGTGTTAGTTTTCTGCCCACACATAGAGTTTTGCTTTTATGCCAAAAAGTTCAATTTTAGTCTCACCTGACCAGAACACTTTCTTCCACTTGTTTGCAATTTACCCCACATGGCTTCTTACATACTGCAAATGGGACTGCGTATGGCTTTTTTCAAAAATGGCTTTCTTCTTGTCACTCTTCCATTAAGGCCAGATGTGTGAAGTGCACAACTAATAGTTGTCCTGTGGACAGATTCTCCCACCTGAGCTGTGGACCTCTGCGTTAGTTACCATGGGCCTTGGCTGCTTCTCTGATTAATGCTCTCCTTGCCCGGGCCTGTCAGTTTAGGTGGTCGGCTATGTCTTGGTAGGTTTGCAGTTGCGACATAGTGTTTCCATTTTCAGAGGATGGATTGAGCAGTGCTCAGTGAGATGTTCAAAGGTTGGGAGATTTTTTTTAATAATCCAACCCTGCTTTAAACTTCTCCACAACTTGATCCCTGACCTGTCTGGTGTGTTCCTTGGCCTTCATGATGCTGTTTGGTCATTAAAGCGGTTTGGTACCTAAAAAATGAAACTTCATCTTATTAAAATCACCAGATTGAATACTTACCTAAATGAACCCTGAAAAAAAAAATTATTCTTTACCTTTTATTTCAGATGTTTCTGCTGACTTCCGGGTTGTCCTCCCGTGGGAGTAGGCGTGGTTATCGTCCTCGCAATGGTCCCTGGGAAATTTCTAAGCTATTTCCCAAGAATCCATGGGGGGACAATGAAATTGCGAAATCTCGCGAGATTTCGTTAGGACGCTGGTCACGTGACGAGGGCGTGTCCGAATTTGCCATTTTTAAAGTGGGCAGGCAGCTGTATCTGCCATTACCACTATTGCACACTGAGCATGTGCGAGATGGAGCGGAGCATGCTGGGAGCCGAGCGTCATCGATACACAGGAAGTAAATGCCTGTGGGCTTCAGACGCCCACACTTAAAATGGAAAACGCCAGAGCACTTTTTTAAAAGTCATCCCAAGGAAAAGAATCGTCGCGCCGGGGGTCAAAAAAACGCTGGATGTGGATGCTAAGCGAAGGTAGCAGTCGCCCACCTGTAACGCAGGTAAGAAAAAAAAAAAAAAAAAGCGGAATCCCGCTTTAAGGTTCTCTAACAAACCTCCGAGGGGGTCACAGAACAGCTGCATTTATACTGAGATTAAATTACACACAGGCGGACTCTATTTACTATTTACAGGTGACTTCTAAAGGCAATTGGGGGTATCGAAGTAAAGGGGGCTGAATACAAATGCTCACCATACTTTTCACATATTTATTTGTAAAAAAAAATTGAAAAAAATTTATCTTTTAAGGTGAGAAAATGTGGAAAACTGTATATGGTTTACAATTCATTTTAAAGAGACAGCACATCCATTTTAGATTCATTTGTGCACAAAAAGGGCACAGATTACCAGCATCAAAATATCATCCCAGTTGTGTAGTATGGTGGAGGGGACATCATGATTTGGGCTTGCTTCCCCTCCTCAGGGCCTGGATCACTTTCCATCATCCTACAAATGTGTCTTAGCTGTATTGCAGTATTATAAAGAGGAATGACCAAACATTCCTCCTGAATGTTGTGTAGCTCTGATCCAGAGCTACTGAAAGTGCTTTGTTAAAATGATTGCTGCCGAAGGAGGTTCTACCAGCTATTAACACCAAGTGTTCACTTACTTTTCTTTTCTTACATCAGGGGACACAGCGCCATAGTACTTACTACGTGGGTTATATCGGCTTATCATGGAAAGAGTATCACCCCAAGAGAGCTTGCTTGTGCACGTTCTCACTGGGTTGGTTCGGTCAACCTTTTTGCTACCTGCAGCGCAGGCTTCTGATGATCCCATCTCAAGTTAGGATCATTAAAACCTCCTCCGGCTGGAGATGCCTTTCCTATCCATGCGTGGCTAAGAGATTATGTACGTAGAGTGGGAGCATCCGGATAAGCAGTTTTATCCTCCTAAGAGGTTTGCCAAACTGTATCCTATGGAAGATGATTTCTATAAGAAATGAGGGATTCCAGCGGTTGATGCTGCGATTACCTCCGTAAATAAGAATCTCACATGTCCGGTTGATAATGCACTCATGTTGAAGGACTCAGCGGATAAAAAGCTGGAGCACCTTTCTAAGAACCAGATGGCTTTAGCAGGTTCAGCTGGTTCTGATGCTTAAATTTTTACCTGTTGAATAGGTTCAGCAGATACGCTGATTTAGCAGACGCACTGTGGTTCACAGTAGATGCGGCCATTCAGATTTCACGTCTGATGTTGGGACTAGTGCATTCTCGCAGAGTTCTTTGGCTTAAGATTTGGTCAGCCGAAGCACCGTGTAAGAAGCTCCTAGCCAGTTTCCCTTTTCATGGTGAATGGCTATTCGGAGAAGATTTGGATAAATATTGGATAATACAAAAGATTTCCAATGGCAAAAGCTCTCTGTTGCCAGTAAAGAAATTTTAGGCATTTCTCATTTAAGCGGGCCTCATCTCCTGTATCAGGGACATCAGCCTCTAGGCAGTCTCGACGGCCTCAGCCATCAGGTTCAAGGGGGGAAACCCCAGGGACAGCTCCAAGGTCAGAAAAGATCTTGGGGAAAGAAGCCCACCAAGCAGAGTACCAAAGTCTCCTTATGAAGGGGCGCCCCCGCTCGATTGGGTGGGGGGGGAAGGCTCCTGCAATTTTCAAAGATCTGGAAGTAGCAATGTCAGGACAAATGGGTGGCTTCTGCGGTGTCTCTAGGTTACAAATTAGAGTTCCGAATTTTGCCGTCTCCCCGGTTTCTAAGGTCAGGGGTTCCCAAGGACCCAGAAAAGAAGAAGGCTCTCCTTCTAGCACTGGACCATCTGCTAGCCAAGGCAGTCATATCAGAGGTTCCCTTGGAGAAACAGGGCACAGGTTTTTATTCAAACCTCTTCACTGCCCCGAAACCAAATCAGGAAGTAAGACCTATTTTAGATCTCAGAGATCTAAATCAGCACTTGTGCATCCGATCCTTCCGCATGGAATCGATTAGGTCTGTAGTAGCCATCCTCCGAGGAGAAGAATTTTTGGCTTCAATCAATATCAAGGATGCCTATCTTCATGTGCAAATATTTCCCGCTCACCAGAGGTTTCTACGCTTCGAAGTAGAAAACCGTCATCTGCCATTTGGTCTAGCCACAGCTCCCTGAGTATTCTCAAACATTCTGACTCCTGCTTTAGCCAGATTAAGGGCTCAGGGCATAATGGTCCTAGCCTATTTGGACGATCTACTCTTAGTAGATCATTCGGTTTTCCGGTTAGACCACGGTCTGGTGACAACGGTACACTACCTGGAATCTCTAGGCTGGGTTCTCAACCTAGAAAAGTTGTCCTTGAGGCCATCAAGGAGAGTACAGTACCTGGGACTAATCGTAGATACCAGGCAGGGAAAGGTATTTCTACCTCCAAAGAGAATCAGTTCCATTTTAGAACGAATCCATCTCATCAAGGCAAAGAAAAAGCCTTCCATTCGGTTGTGCATGAGATTATTGGGGAAGATGGTGGCCTCCTTCGAGGCCGTCCCTTACGCACAGTTTCATTCAAGATTGTTACAAAGTGCAATCCTGTCAGCCTGGAACAAAAAGGTTCAGGCCTTAGATTTTCCGATTCAGCTTGCTCTCGAAGTACGTCAGAGCCTGAATTGGTGGCTGATATCCAGCAACCTTCAAAAGGGAAGGACATTTCTGCCTTCCATCTGGAAGGTAGTAACCACAGATGCCAGTCTTTCAGGCTGGGGAGCGGTCCTGGAAGAGGATTCTGTTCAGGGAAGGTGGTCCAGGTTGGAAAGGACCTTGCCTATCAATATTTTGGAAATTCAGGCAATCCGTCTGCCTTTAAGAGCCTGGATGGCCAGACTGAAGGGCTGTCCTATCAGGATTCAGTCTGACAACGCCACGGCTTATATCAATCACCAGGGGGCACAAGGAGTCGTGCAGCCCAGAGAGAGGTTAATCACGTTTTGTCTTAGGCAAGGAATGTTGTGTTCTTTGCCAAGCTAGAGAATTGGCAGGTGGACTACTTGAGCCGCCAAAAACTGTTTCCAGGAGAGTGGTCTCTTCACCCCAACATATTTCTTGCAATATGTCAGAGATGGGGTACTCCGGACGTGGACCTGTTCGCGTCCAGATTCAACAACAAAGTCGACAACTTTGTGTCAAGGACAAGGGATCTGCTAGCTTGCGAAACAGACGTCTTTCCCATGGGATCAGTTCTCTAATCTATGCATTTCCTCCAGTTCTGCTACTTCCGTGTCTTCTTCGCAGGATCAGGGAGGTGATTCTCGTAGCCCCAGCGTGGCCCAGAAGGCCTTGGTTCGCCGAAATCATAAGGATGGCAGTAGGCGTTCCCTGGACTCTGCCATTACGGCCAGACCTTCATTCGCAGGGTCTGGTATTCCATCCTACCTTACAGACGCTAAATTTGCCGGTCTGGCTGTTGAGACCCACATCCTAAGGGGTCGTGGGTTATCTCCTTCAGTCAAATTTACCTTGATTAATGCCAGGAAGCCAGCTCCCAGGATCATCTACTATAGAGTCAGGAAGACATATGTTGCCTGGTGCGGATCCAGGGGTTGGCACCCCAAGAAATATGTTATGTTATAGGTAGAATTCTTGAATTCCTACAGATGGGATTAGACCTGAATCTGGCCTTGAATACCATCAAGTCACGTCACACGACCGTGCAATTGTCAGTTAAAGCGACGCAGTGCCGAATCGCAAAAAGTGGTCTGGTCTTTGACCATCAAAATGGTCCGGTCTGTAAGTGGTTAATGCTGGGGTCGGCAACCCGTCGATTGCAATATACCCGTCGATTGTGAGAGGGTGGTGTGTAAATCTCATGTCCGCAGCACCAACCCCGCTGTGAAAACAACTCCTTCCCGAATCCCGAGAGGAGAAGCACACAGTAGCGGCTAGCTCTGCAGCATGGCTGATTGGCTACACTGTGATCCTCCCCTCTGTTTTGCTTGCATCTATCTAGCAAGGTGATGCTGTGGTATAACAAGGAAGCTGAGACTTCTGCAGTGTGTAAATGTGCTTTTACTATACAAGGTGCTGTACATACAAAACTATAACACTCTTAGGAATACAACACTGACCGATATCTATAACAAGCAAAATGCCTAAAAACTGCAGCCTATGGTCTATAACTGTAAAAAAATACACTTAAAGGTTACTTTATCTTCTGTTACTGTATGTTCGTGATCTCCATTGACAACGATGCTTCTTGAACACCAGGCAAAAGTCTTGTATCATGAGTGGCTTCTGATCTTCAAAGCATGATGTGTGTCCTAGCTTATGCCTGAATCCCCCTTTTTTATGTCAGGCTGTTTACCATAGTTACCCAAAAAACAGAAAACATACCTATTTACTGTACCTGTAGAAACAATGGACTGTTGAAAACTGTCAATTGAATACAACTGTCAGGAAATGTTCCATCCACTGATAATCTGTTTTTTGGCATGCAGTACTGAGGTCCACCAGCAGGTGTCTCCTGGCAGTTTGGAACTGTCAGGAGAGCTTTTCGCTGCTGATGTTATGTCATCTTTGGGCTGCAGTACTGGCGTCCACCAGCGGATGGATCCTGACAGTATGGATCAGACAGCACCTCCTGCAATCAGGTGTCACTTGAGGCCAATCACAGGCCTATAAATAGCTGGCAAGCACTCACATGTTTGCCTTGGTATTGTCCTTGTGCCCTGACCTGCTGCTTGTGATCCTGAGCCTGATTCTGTACCTGTGCCTTAAACCTGTTTCCCTGTCTTGGTCCCTATCCTGTCCCACCTGTTACTATCATCCCTGCCCTGCAGTCTGATCCGTCCATCCTCTCCCTGTCCTGTGTTCCTTACCCCATCTGCTGATCTCCTGGTGTATGACCTTGGCCTGGCTTGTGTCTCTGATTTTGGACTGCCCTTGTTTATCTACTGATCCTCTGTGCATGACCCTGGCCTGCCTATCGTTTATGGTCCTGGTATTTTCCATTTATTGTACATATCTGTTTGTTGTTATTTGGGGGTCTCTGTTGATTGATTTTATTGCACTGTGTGGTTGTACTTATAATATTCACTTCCCTTAACAAATCATTATATTTCACTTATACACGTTTTGGGTTTTCTCTGTTGCAGTCCACACAGTTCTGGTCTTATCTGGTACATGACAACAACAATGGTATCTACCCATTGTCTACTCAAACCAGTAATGACCGTAATCTAACAGTCATTCTTTCAGTTTGAGAGCTGAAAGAATCTCAAACAAGTAATGTCTTACTTGTGTACTGTAGCTATAAAGACAATAGCCAGTTGAAAACTGTGAATTTAATACAGCAATGCTATCTATGTACCTATTGTATGAAACAGCATTTGTTTGAGAAATCTACTCAAACCAAAAGAAACTCAAACCAAAAAACTGACTCTAATCTGACCAATTCACTATTGTAATATTATCCCATGTATCTTATGTCTGATTTAATATTAAAAAATCATATTTTTAACAAAAGCAACACATTCCGCCCTAGATTTTCTTTTTTCTTTTTTTCTTTCTGACTCACAGAAAATCACTTCATTACTAATAAAACTCATTCTAAACATGAATTTTCCTTGGATGCAACACCTCCCATATTTCTGCCATTGAGAAGGTGTTTCAGTCTTTAACTTAAAAGTTCATTATAAAGTTCATTCTAAAGTTCTTTAGAAACAAGTCCAGGCTTGTAATACATCAAAGGCCTTGCTCTCCACAGCTCTTGTGATCTCCCGTCATTCTTTCCATCCTGTAACCACTTTTCTCTGGTCTTCCTATGGATCAAATCGGAGACAGCCTGTGGAGTGGAAAACAAAGCGGATCTCTTCCTTCTAATGCATAAACAGTAGATCCAGGCCCTTTCAGCTATGATCTCTCCTCTAAAATGCTTCTTGCCTGGATATCTTACACTTTGCCCCCTGCCTGTACCCACTCCTGACCATCCCAAAGAACATCAATAGGGAGGAGAGGAAATATACTGATATTTCCCATTAGATCAATGCTGTTTATTTTGGAAGGTTCGATGTTCTATAGCCTCACTTTCCACTCTTGCTGAGAAGTATCCACTAACCAGTCAGAGTCCCAGCCACTGTCTTGAAGCTCATCTGCCAATGCAAATATAACTTCAAACCTTCCTGCCAGATTCCCTCTCATTCCTAGATAGCCTTTTTTCAGATACGTCACTCTTGGTTTCTGTCATGGGAAGCAGTAACATGGTATCTGTTAAGCCCTGTTCTTTAAGGAACCTTACTTAAATACTGAACTCTGCACTCCAGCTGTGGAATCTGTGCCCCAGCCCCTACCATCCTCTCATATGGTGTGCTTTTGGCTATTGGCCTAGAATTTAACAACATGACTGCCTGTGTGAGGACCCGATCCCACCCCCTTAGTGTATGTGTAGATATATAAGTTTGTGTATCTGGTGCTTCAATAGCCCATTGCATCTTTCAATCAAACCAGCTGCCTGTGGATGGTATGGGATGTGGCACAACCAGTACACTCCAGAATCTTTTGCCCACTGCTGTGCTGTTGATCCGATGAAGTGTGAGCTGTTACCACTTTGGACTTGCTTATGGTTGTCCCAAACAACGACAAGTTTTTGGAGCAGTTGAAGCGTTGCGGCTTGATCTGCACGTTTTCAAGGATGAACAAGCATAAGTTCTGAATAGGTGTCCACTGCAGTGCAACAATATCTCTCAGTCCATTGATTCCCCGGTGCAGGGGATCGATTAAGTCAATCTGACAGATCTCTGCAGGCCTCTCACCCCTCTTAATCGACCCGTTGGAGTACTTTTGCAATGGCCATTGCCGCACTTCTCCACAAACTGTACAGTTTCCTATTACAGTCTTTATTATGTCCATGGACATAGGCAATCCTCTCTGCTGTGCCCATTCATATGTTACTTTGTGCCCCAAATGTCCAGATTGCTTGTGGGCCCAGTTGGCCAAGTTCATCAAGACAGGATCAATTGGCACAACTTGTGGCAGGCGCAGCATTATGAAATGCCTTATGCGCTGTGGCATTAGAATAATTTTAATTTCTGACCTTTTTAGTCCAAAGGGGACTAACTTTTACTCTATAATTCCTCTAGCACCGTTCTATGGAAGCAGTAGGTTTAAAGAGCACACAAACCTCTATGATTTCTTCTTTATTAACTTCAGCTTTTCTTCATATAAACACTGACAATTTAGCAGCAGGCAGTGCATGTACAAACATGTGTTGAATAATGTATAACAAACATTGCGGTTCAACTGTTCGATCTTGTCATTCTACATAAAAATGGTAGATATTTCTTTCTTCAGTATCTGTACTTTCACTTTAAATACTTTAGACACTTTATGACCTCTCTGAGAGGTATATCTGAGGCTTAAAGAGGAAGTAAACCCTGATGGGTTTACTTCCTTTTTTTTTTCCCTGCAAAGGTAAAGCATAATGGACTACTATGCATCGCATAGTAGCTCATTATGTGTCACTTACCTGACACAGGAGCCAGCGAAGTCGCCGTTGTCCCCTGTAGTCCGCCGCATCCATCTTGCTGGTGGCGTCTCGCAGCTCCGACGAATGACAGCGGCGAAGCCGCGATGACGTCACTCCCGCGCATGCGCACGGGAGTCGCGTCTCGCAGCTCCGCCGCTGCCATTCGGCGAAGCCGCGATGACGTCACTCCCTTGCATGCGCACGGGAGTCGACAAATTAGGCAAATCCATTCTTGGACTTGCCGCATTTAGTGCGCCTGCGCGCCGCTGTCTACGGCGCATGCGCCGTAGACAGCGGTGCCCATTTTCGGGCAAATATCTCCTAAACCATATAGGTTTAGGAGATATTGCTTGGACCTACAGGTAAGCCTTAATCTAGGCTTACCTGTAGGTCAAAGTGGTTTGAAAGGGTTTACTTCCTCTTTAAGAAATAGTTTTACTTGTTTGATATTGCAGTTTGCACGCTTGTTTGCTTGTTTGAATGTTTGCTATGATGTTTGATGATTGCTATGATGTCTGTTTGGTGGAACTACAAGTGAACACATAACTAGTTCAGTATACGGTTGTTCTAATCACATTATATAGCAATAGTAACATATATAATTGTATTAAATACCTATTTTGGCCACTTGCTTCTATAAAACTGAACTCTGACTGGATCTGTAATCTGTTGAGGTCCACTCTCTCTGATGTAATGAGATCTAGCAATGTGCTGGGTAATTTCCAGATAAAATAGGTGTAAGGCTGGCTGTGATTGGCCAAGACTCTTGCTCAGTGTGAGATTGGCTGTGATTGGCCAAAGCTCCTGAGAGTCACAAAGGTTTAACTCTGTGTCCTGGTTTCAATTCTGCTGTGTCTTTGAGCTTACCTTTACTGTCATACAATGAATCTTATGTTTCTAATTTTTCTTCTGTGAACACAATATACAACTGTTTTTTATGACATTTGTGTATAAAGTCACAGTAAATAACTCTGCTTTTATCTCCCACATGTGAGCATATAAACTATATTAAGGTTATTAGGTGGTCTAGCTGTATATGCATGTAAGTCACATTAGCAACCTAGGAGAGGGCTTAGCTGGCCAGCTACACAACTCCCTTCACTTTGGCGATTTCATCTGCAACTCTGTTATAGTTCTCAAAGTCTGGGACTAGGGGCACATGTGCATCAACATGCCCCACTTTTATGATGCGGGAGTGAGCTTCCTTCCAGATGTAGTCCCATACTTCCTTGCCTCCTCACACCACC
This sequence comes from Lithobates pipiens, assembly GCF_037356315.1. NCBI lineage: Eukaryota > Metazoa > Chordata > Amphibia > Anura > Ranidae > Lithobates > Lithobates pipiens. The sequence continues at coordinate 17,534,389 of NW_027507685.1, forward strand.
TTTCCACAAATCCTCCATTCATTGTACTTCCACGTGGGCATTTAAGTTGTCAGTCCTTTAAAACTGCCCAGCTGTCAGTGTAAATGGTAACATAGGAAGAAGGATCCTCCTGAAGAGCCATCACTACAGTTTTCAACTCTGCATACTGACTGGACCCGCCAATTCTGGTCTGCAGGACTGTGTTGGTACTTGGGTTGTAGGCTGCTGCTGTCCATTTACGCTCCGGCCGAGGCGACTATGGCTGAACCATCAGTGAACCACGTTGACTCCCTCATGTCTTCTGACGGAGACTCAAATGATGGAGCCTCTTGAATGGGGGATGACACTGCAGCACAGGAATTTCTTCTTCTGGCCGGGTGCTGGTAAAAGTAACAAGCCCTGCCAACTGTTTTAAAATGTCTCTAACACCCCCTCTTTCTTGAAGATACCACTTCTATTTCATCAGTGTCTGGTTCTGGGTTTCAGCTTCCCTAGTGGTCAGTCCATTATCCCTCACCCATCCTGCTATTGGCAACACAGTATGAATGGTGACTGTATCCTTTCCTGTAATGGTCTCTACATGTTGAAGTGCTGTGTAGGCCCCCAACATGTACTTCTCTAGGGGTGTGTATCTCTTCTGTGCCCCTGTCAGTTGTTTGGACCAAAATCCAATGGGTATTGCTCTCAGTCCTTTCTTTTCATTTGGCTGCCATAGACTCCAAGATATGATACCATTCTGTTCTACTACATCCAGCAGAAATGGTACTCCTTGTCTCACGGGTCCTAATCCCTGATGCTGCGAAATAGCTTCTTTAGCAGCCAGGAATGCAGTCTGCTGCTCGGAACCCCATATGAACTCAGTCTTTTTTCTGGTCACAGTGATCATATGGTACCTGTGCCAATCACAGCAGCTTGAGACTGAGCTCTGTGATCACATGGGGAATGTGCAAGTGAAAGGACGTATCTGTATGTCCTCCCAGAATAATAGAACACCCGCCCCACTGTTTAGCTTCATGGCGGGAAGTCAAAGGTATTTGTGTCTATACAACAATCAAATAAATCTTATATTCCAAAGATGGACTTAAAATAGCAAGATAAAGATGTGGAGGAAAACGCACATCTACATCACAACCCCATCCCCGGGGTGAGCAAGGGAGCATATATCTACCAGAAAGGAGCCCAAGCCCCAACATACAGTACACCAGGGCTCGAAAAATCCCAGGTGCTATGTCGCCGTTGAGACTAGAAATTGTGCCCTGGCGCCTGGGCTTTTGTCAGTGACGGGTGCCTCTGCTACAGGGCGGGCTGTGGGGTCTTTGCCGGGAAAGTGGAGGCACTTGCCAATCAGTGCCAACCTGTGCCAGTGTCACCTGTCAGTGCCACCTGCCAGTGCCCATTAGTGCCACCTGCCAGTGCCCATTGGTTCTACCTGTCAGTGCCCCCTCAGTGTTGCCTATGAGTGCCACCTGTCAGTTCCCATCAGTGGCACCTCAGTGCTGCCTATTGGTGCCCATCAGTTCCAACCTCCAATGTCACCTCATCAGTGCCACCTCATCAGTGCCCATTAGTGCAGCCTGATTTTTTTTTTTTTTTTTCTAAATGTTCTTTTTTCGCTTGGCATCAGGCATGGGCAATAAGAATTGTCATGCAGTTCTGGGCGCTGGGCAGAGGATTTAAAAAATACCCCATCCCAGCTCTATATTTACCCCATTAGCAGAGCCACATCCTGTCACACTGTATAGTTCATCAGAAATCCTATTGGCACGTCAAATAAGAAGCTGAAATGGGAGGTGAGGGGGGGGGGAGAGGGGTGTTAATATGGGTGAGTAGTTCAAGAGAGGTTGGGGGGTTAATTGAAGGACTTTAATGTAAAGGCGTGTTCACACCAGCTGCTGGTGTAAGCTGAAAGGCTGCATTAACACCTGGGCGTTTTTGAATTGTGGGTGGAATCGCCAAGATTTTGCCCGCAATTTCAAAAACGCACAACCTGCATTTCAAAAATTACACTTAAAAATGCGGTGCGGTTCTGCCATGATTGTCACACAATAAATCGCGCTGTAATTGTGGTCAAACGCGTGGCGCTTGTCACCCAAAAGGAAGGTGCTAGGGTTTTTTTTTTTTTTTTTGGACGACGAGCTTTGCCCAATGCATCTTGCTGCAATTGCAGTGTGATTTATCACACCACAACTGCACTGCGTTTTTAGGTGCCATTAAAAGGAATCTGCGTTGTGTGGTTTTGTCATTTTAGCAGAGCGTTTTGTACTCAGTGCAGCCCGGCACATACTGTATAGGTGTGGATAGGCCCCTAAAGTGTAGTTGTTTTGTAAGTTCCCAAAGCTTTGTATTTTCTACCAAATTTTTAACTAATTTGACCAGTTAATTTAATATTATAGAAGTGTGTGTGAATGTGTTACCAAATAAAAGTCAATGATGGATCATTTGTGTGCACGAGGAGGGCAGCTGCCGTTCACAGTGCTGTTAATTTAAAAGATAATATATTGTAGTGGGAGCTGTATTCAAGTCATTGATTCACAGGCTATAAGTCAATGCTACGTCAATGTCCTATACACGTGTTTATGGGCAGTTATTTGTGGCAAATTTTATGTTGATACTTGCAGGTATAATGCTTCTGCTGCCAGGCCTACATTACACTTTTACAGTGTTTTCAGGAAGTTACATTGTAGCAAATGCTGAAGCCACAAAGCCAGTGGAATAATCCATTTGGAGTGTTGAGAGCAGCAGGTTAGATTCTTTGTATAGGGCTGACGTGAAGGTTTTAGCATTTTCTGGTAGAGTTTATTGTGCGAGGTGCCAGTGTTAGAAAACAGAACAAAGCCTCACAGCTTGAAGGTCTCTTCTGCCAGTGAATACCGCATCTATCTCTTTATTCAATGGAGCGTAAAGGAAGGTTCAAGGGAAACCAAGAACAAGGACAGTAAAGAACACACGGAGAACAGTATATCTTCTTGTAGGTAGTGCTGAAAGCCATTGCATGAGTGCGCTACTATAGGGAGCCTTTTTTTACTGTAAAGCTTCTGCTGAGTGATGTGCTGAGCTACTCTACAGCTTAGCTTTTTTATTTACCAACATAATACAAAAAGTAATTGTATGATCTATGTGCAATAACATTCCGACTTACCTTTTAAATAATTTTTTTTTTTTTCTCTCATAAGATTCAAAGCATACTTCATGTGTTCGGAGAAAAGTGAACCTACACAGAAATGCATTTTCATTTTAAGGCTCCATGCACACTGGAGCTCATAAACTGCAGTTTATTGGAGTTTGGGCGTTTTTTTTTTAAAAGCCCATAAACTCCACTCTATGATAGCCTTTGTGTCCATGCACACATGGACGTTTTTCAGCTTTAATGAGCAGTAGAGTTTATGGGCTTTTTTCTGAACGCCAGAAATTCGCGTTCAAAGTGCCGTTTTTCACCGGCAAAAAACGTCAAACGCTGATAAACGCTCATAAACGCGCGTTAATTAGTGTTCGGGATTCAATTTTTTCAATGCATTGTGGGAGTTTGGAACGTACTGTGGGATTTTTGGAGTGTCCTCTGTGTATTTTTATTGAAAACGCCCATAAACGCTCATAAACGCTAGTATAAAACGCTGTTAAAAGCAAGTTTTTCAACCAGCGTTTTCTACCAGCAATCTGGCATCCAGAAAAAGCTTTTTTGAGCTTCAGTGTGCATGGAGCCTAAAGCCGCGTACACACGGGTGGACTGTATGGCCAACTTAGTCCGTCAGACAATCCGACGGACAGTCCGTCCTACTTTCGAATGAACGGACTTGACCACACACGATGCACAAACAGTCCGTCAATAGGTTTGCGCGATGACGTGTACAGCACGTACGACGGGACTAGAAATAGGAAGTCCAATACACAGCAATGCAACCTTTCGCCGTGTAAATCCTTTCTGAGCATGCGCCATACTTAGTCCGTCGAACTAGCCTACTCACGAGCGGATTGTCCGCTGAAACCAAAGTACGACGGACAATATTACGGAAATTCCGAAGTACTTAGTCCGCCAGACTGCACGCTGAAAAAGTCCGCTGAAGCCCACACACGAGCGGACTGTCCGCTGAAATGTGTTTCGACGGACTAAGTTGGCCAGACAGTCCGCCCGTGTGTACGCGGCTTTAGTGTTTACCTGTAATGAGTGTAACACCTGAAGTTACTTTGCACATCCAATGCCGTCATCTGTATTTGCTTCTAGAGGCAAGGTGCCATCTTTGTTCAGATGCTATGCAGAATCCGCATCCACTACCTGGACTGGAATGCTGGTGTAGCCATTTAAAAGAGAACTAAAGGAAAAAGATAAAAATTTGCGAACAGGTCAACTTGCCTGTCTGATTGTAATCCCCTGAAGAATGTACACAGAGCTGAGAATGCACAGCTCTGTTTACATTTCCGGTGTTGTGTAGAATACTGTCCCCCCGTTGCATAGTGTCCGCCCTGTACTGCGCTTGCGCAGTACGGAGGACAAGGAGACGCCGAAGGTCTCTGAGGATGAATGGCGCCTGCGCACTGATTGAAGCCCCACCATCCAAGTGGACATAGAGTTAGAATAAAAAATTGCCAAGCGAATTGAGGCCGTGCCTGAAGCGCAGCGAGCGACCCTGTTACTAAGTGCTACCGTATGTCCACTTGGATGGTGGGGCTTCAACCTGGACTCAGTGCGCAGGCGCCGTTCATCTTCGGAGACTTTGGGAGTCTCCTTGTGCTTCGTACTGCGCAAGTGCTGCGCCTGCGCAGTACGGAGTGGACACTATCCAATGGGGGACAGTTTTTGGCAGAACATCGGCACAGTGCCAATGTTCCAAGGTCAATAACGCCTGCTCACGTGCAGGAGTGATCTCATCCCACACCAGCCAATCAAGGCTCTACTTTCAATCATACTGCCCCTCTGAAGAAGCTATTATATTCTTATCTTTGCATACACAGATCAGCCCTCAGCTTCAGCCTCCTACTTGGTCACTTGCTACAAATTTACAGTCTGTATCATCAATGACTAAAAAGAAATTGGTGTTACTAAACCCACAACAGTAAAATCACTCTGTATATGCAGTAAAGCATGCTTGTTATACTCACTGTGGAACCCAAGGGGTTAATCCTGCACATTGTGTAAAAAGACTGTTTGATCCTGTCTTATCTGATCCTCCTTTCTTCCACTGTCCCCTATCCATCTTCAGTACAGAGTAGAGCTTCACGATTAATCGTTAAAGAATTGAGATCGCGATTCAACCCCCCTCATGATCTTAAAATAGCATTTCCTCGATTTCAGTGCAGAGCTGTTCTCTGCTCACTGCTGACAGTTGTCAAACAAAAAAAAAAGAAAAAAAAAAAAAAGAAACAGGCAGCCTGCCAAGTTTATAACAACATCGCTCAGGCGGAGATAGAGACACATTGTAACATTTCATTCTTTTAGATCAAAGGGATGAACTTTAGTCTGTAAATGAAGTCAGTTTCACCACTTAAAGACTAAACCTTTTTCTGGCACTTGTTAAAGTTAAAATCTGTATTTTTTGCTAGAAAATTACTTAGAACCCCAAACATTTATTTTATATATATAAAAAATATATGTGTGTGTGTGTGTGTGTGTGTGTGTGTGTGTGTATATAAATACATTTTTTTTTTTTTTTTTTTTTAAGCAGAGACCCTAGAGAATAAAATGGCGGTTGCAATATTTTATGCCACACTGTATTTGTTCAGCGGTCTTTTTCGAAAATACTTAAATAAAAAAACTAACTAAACGGTAAAGTTAGCCCAATTTTTTAGTATAATGTGAAAAATGATGTTGTGCCGCAAGAATTGTAAGAGAATCATGATCTTTAATCTAAGCAAAAAAAATTCTAATTTTAGCCAGAATCGTGCAGCTCAGTTATTTTTTATTAATTTTTTTTTTTTTTTTTTTTTTTGGGAGGGTGCATGTGATCGGCACACTGACACAGTCCAGACAGAGGGTTTAGTGTTCATGCAGCCTCATAGGGCAGCCATGGGAGAATGAAAACTCCTACTAAAAGCTTTAACCAGTGCTCAGCCGGACACTGATAAAAGTCACAAGACTGCAATATACTGCTGATGAGAAAATGTATTTATGTTCTGTGTACTGTGGGAGACAAGATATAGTGAATGCAGGTTCCTGGGTTTAGTAACACTTTAAGGAAATGCTTTATGAAGAAACCAAAAAAGGATTTTGCCTAAAAGGTTCTTGGTAGCGGGAATGCTGGTGAGATCAAACCACACTCATTAACCTGAGCTCTGAACATCTAAATATTTCCTCCATTAGGGCCGGTTCACACTGGGGCGGTGTCAGAGATCGGATGTGATTTGCAGCGCACGTCATGCGATCTCTGTGCAATCTCACCCATGCAATTCGATTCCTGTCCGAGTTTGCAGATCGCACTGCGGTGTGCAAACTGATTTGGGGGGGGGGGGGGGGGGGGCTTAACTTTTAGCTGACACTCCCAGCAGTTCACAGTGTGAACTGCCGCTGGGGAAACATGCGATGCGGGAACCCGCAGTGGATTCGCAGGGTTCCTGCATCGCAGCAGTGTGAACCAACCCTAGCAAAAAAAGTAGAAGAAAAATAATTGTGTAACAAACTGTTACAAAATGCAGCAAAACACATCAATCTTTATATTAATTGTCCAAGAACTACAGTGCCTTGCGAAAGTATTCGGCCCCCTTGAACTTTTCAACCTTTTGCCACATTTCAGGCTTCAAACATAAAGATATAACATTTTTATTTTTTGTGAAGAATCACCAACAAGTGGGATACAATTGTGAAGTGGAACGAAATCTATTGGATTTTTGAAACTTTTTTTAACTAATATAAAAAAAATGAAAAGTGGGGCGTGCAAAATTATTCGGCCCCCTTGCGTTAATACTTTGTAGAGCCACCTTTTGCTGCGATTACAGCTGCAAGTCACTTGGGGTATGTCTCTATCAGTTTTGCACATCGAGAGACTGAAATTCTTGCCCATTCTTCCTTGCAAAACAGCTCGAGCTCAGTGAGGTTGGATGGAGAGCATTTGTGAACAGCAGTTTTCAGCTCTTTCCACAGATTCTCGATTGGATTCAGGTCTGGACTTTGACTTGGCCATTCTAACACCTGGATACGTTTATTTGTGAACCATTCCTTTGTAGATTTTGCTGTATGTTTGGGATCATTGTCTTGTTGGAAGATAAATCTCCGTCCCAGTTTCAGGTCTTTTGCAGACTCCAACAGGTTTTCATCCAGAATGGTCCTGTATTTGGCTGCATCCATCTTCCCCTCAATTTTAACCATCTTCCCTGTCCCTGCTGAAGAAAACCAGGCCCAAACCATGATACTGCCACCACCATGTTTGACAGTGGGGATGGTGTGTTGAGGGTGATGAGCTGTGTTGCTTTTACGCCAAACATATCGTTTTGCATTGTGGGCAAAAAGTTTGATTTTGGTTTCATCTGACCAGAGCACCTTCTTCCACATGTTTGGTGTGTCTCCCAGGTGGCTTGTGGCAAACTTTAGACGAGACTTTTTATGGATATCTTTGAGAAATGGCTTTCTTCTTGCCACTCTTCCATAAAGGCCAGATTTGTGCAGTGTACGACTGATTGTTGTCCTATGGACAGACTCTCCCACCTCAGCTGTAGTTCTCTGCAGTTCATCCAGAGTGATCATGGGCCTTTTGGCTGCATCTCTGATCAGTCTTCTCCTTGTCTGAGCTGAAAGTTTAGAGGGACGGCCAGGTCTTGGTAGATTTGCAGTGGTCTGATAATCCTTCCATTTCAAAATGATCGCTTGCACAGTGCTCCTTGGGATGTTTAAAGCTTGGGAAATCTTTTTGTATCCAAATCCGGCTTTAAACTTCTCCACAACAGTATTACGGACCTGCCTGGTGTGTTCCTTGGTCTTCATGATGCTCTCTGCACTTTCAACAGAACCCTGAGACTATCACAGAGCAGGTGCATTTATACAGAGACTTGATTACACACAGGTGGATTCTATTTATCACCATCAGTCATTTAGGACAACATTGGATCATTCAGAGATCCTCACTGAACTTCTGGAGTGAGTTTGCTGCACTGAAAGTAAAGGGGCCGAATAATTTTGCACGCACCACTTTTCAGTTTTTTTATTTGCTAAAAAAGTTTAAAATTAGGGATGCACCGAATGGGTTTTTTGGTGCCGAAACCGATACCGAAAATGAAAAATACACTAGGCCGAAAACCGAAACCGAAACAGCACCGATACCGAAAATGACTGTTTTAAAAAAATATTTTTATACAGGAGGTGGTCAGAGACTGGGGACATGGTTCAGGAGGTGGTCAGAGACTGGAGGCATGGTTCAGGAGGTGGTCAGAGACTGGGGACATGGTTCAGGAGGTGGCCAGAGACTGGAGACATGGTTCAGGAGGTGGTCAGAGACTGGGGACATGGTTCAGGAGGTGGTCAGAGATTGGGGACATGGTTCAGGAGGTGGTCAGAGACTGGCGACATGGTTCAGGAGGTGGTCAGAGACTGGCGACATGGTTCAGGAGGTGGTCAGAGACTGGCGACATGGTTCAGGAGGTGGTCAGAGACTGGCGAGATGGTTCAGGAGGTGGCCAGAGACTGGCGACATGGTTCAGGAGGTGGCCAGAGACTGGCGACATGGTTCAGGAGGTGGCCAGAGACTGGCGACATGGTTCAGGAGGTGGCCAGAGACTGGCGACATGGTTCAGGAGGTGGCCAGAGACTGGCGACATGGTTCAGGAGGTGGCCAGAGACTGGCGACATGATAAAAGTGATAAGTGTGGTGTCCCCTCGTGCAGCCAGTAGTGTTTGTGTCCCCTCGTGCAGCCAGTAGTGTTTGTGTCCCCTCGTGCAGCCAGTAGTGTTTGTGTCCCCTCGTGCAGCCAGTAGTGTTTGTGTCCCCTCGTGCAGCCAGTGTTTGTGTCCCCTCGTGCAGCATGTGTTGTCCCCTGTGTAGTCAGTGATGCAGAAAGAGAGGAGAGCCGCCTCTGCCGTCTGGATCAATAGAGCGCCGGGAACATCACAGCTTTAATTTCAATAGCTGTGTGTTCCCCCGTCGCGCGCCGCCGCATATAGCCCCTCCCCCTTGCCCGGGGAACTGTGATAGACAGATCCCCCGTCCAATCTGGACGGGTGATCTGTCTATCATTTCCCCGAACGAGGGGGAGGGGCTGTAGGCGACGGCGCACGACGGGGGAACACACAGCTATTAAAATTAAAGCTGTGATGTTCCCGGCGCTCTATTGATCCAGACGGCGGAGGCGGCTTTCCTGCGCTATACACCTCCCGTGATGGGCGGCACCAGGGGTGGGGGCGGAGCTCCGCCCCGCCCAGGCCCCGCCCCATTTTCGGCTCAATTATCGGCCGTTTTTTCCTTTCGGCAAATTGCCGAAAGGGCCATTTTCGGCCGATATGTTTCGGCGGCCGAAATTTCGGTGCATCCCTATTTAAAATATCCAATAGATTTCGTTCCACTTCACAATTGTGTCCCACTTGTTGGTGATTCTTCACAAAAAATTAAAATTTTATATCTTTATGTTTGAAGCCTGAAATGTGGCAAAAGGTTGAAAAGTTCAAGGGGGCCGAATACTTTCGCAAGGCACTGTAAGTAAACAAAAAATGAAGACTAAAAGAGCATTTAGCTGTTGCCTCCTAAATGCTTGCTTGTATAGGTACTCCAAAGACTTTCAGGCTGCGTTCACATTAGCAATTTTAGTCTTGGTTCACACTACCGCAATGTGATTTTCAGTTCGATCATTATAAAGCATTGCACCCACGACTATTATAAAGCATTGCACCCACGACTATTATAAAGCATTGCACCCACGACTATTATAAAGCATTGCAATTGTCCTTTGTTGGAGTTAATTGTGGGTGGAAAACCACTCTTCCACATTGTTGCCGTGGATTTTCCAGATTCACAGTGACTGATCCTAAAAGATTCTGTAACTAGACCGTGGTGGTGGCGAGGTGTCCCACTGTCCAGTCCCAATGCTAATATAGCAATACCTGTCATGGTTGTGTGGTATGCTTTAAAACCACAATAGTTCTTACTGAATGATAGCTAGTCAGTGCATGGGAAGTAGTGTCGGGGAACCTAATGAGCACCCATGGACACTAATTAACTATTAGAGTCAGAAACTATTTAACATATAAGCTCTGTGGTAGAGATGTGGTTAAGCGTTTCTCTTCCAAGTACAGCCATAGATGGTTTTCCACAGAAAAGGTATTGCCCTGCTGTGTTGAGTGAATTTCCCTTTGCTTGGCAGGAGTTGCACATCAATGTTTAATTAAAAAAAGAAACTAAAGAAAAAGAAACAAAAGGTAAATATATAATAAACTATCCACCGTATCAATGCCAGATGGGAACCCAGCACATTTGATCTTGTAAGTAAGCAAAAACGCAGCAGATCTAGTTGTAAGTTGCCATAGCCCTTTTGGGGAAACCTATGTTTTTGTCTGCAGAATCCATTCCAAACAGATGACCGTCTAAATAACCAAAATGTATTTACAGTGAGGGGAAAAAAGTATTTGATCCCCTGCTGATTTGGTACGTTTGCCCAGTGACAATGAAATGGTCAGTCTATAATTTTCAATGGTAGGTTTGTTTTAACAGCGAGAGACAAAATAATTGCATTTTAAAGAGTGAAATAAGTATTTTATACCTTTATCAATCTCCAATATTTCTGGCTCCCGGGTGTCTTCTATACAGGTAACAAGCTGAGATTAGGAGCACTCTCTTAAAGGAAGTTCTCCTAATCTAAGCTTGTTACCTGTATAAAAGACAACTGTCCACCGAAGCAATCAATCAGACTCCAATCTCTCCACTATGGCCAAGACCAACGGATATCGGGGACAAGATTGAAGACCTACACAAGACTGGAATGGTCTACAAGACCATCACTAAGCAGCTTGGTGAGAGGGTGACAACAGTTGGTGCAATTATTTGCAAATGGAAGAAACACAAAATAACTGTTTAATCTCCTTCGGTCTGGGCCTCCATTCAAGATCTTGTTTAGTTTTTAATGATCATGAGCGTTGAGGAATCAGCTCAAAACTACACGGGAGAATCGTGTCAATGATCTCAAAGCAGCTGGGACGATAGTAAAAAATTAAATTAAAAAATAATTGCTAACGCACTACACCGTGAAGGACTGAAATCCTGCAGCACTCGCAAGGTCCCCCGGCTCAAGAAAGTGCATGTACAGGCCCATCTGAAGTTTGCTAATGAACATCTAAATGATTCAGAGAAGAGGCCAAAATCAAGCTCTTTGGCATCAACTCAACTTGCCGAGTTTGGAGGTGGGGGAATGCTGCCTATGACCCCCAAGGACACCACCACCACCAAATATGGAGGTGGAAAAATGATGCTTTTGCGGGTGTTTTCTGCTAAGGGGACAGTTCAACTTCACTGCATCAAAGGGACAATGGATGGGGCCATGTACTGTCAAATCTTGGATGAGAACCTCCTTCTCATCCATTGAAAATGGATCGTGGATGGGTATTCCAGCATCACAATGACTCAAAACACACAGCCAAGGCAACAAATGAGTGGCTCAAGAAGAAGCCCATTAAGATCCTGGAGTGGCCTAGCCAGTCTTCAGATCTTAATCCCATAGAAAATATGCGGTGGGAGCTAAAAGTTTGAGTTGCCAAACGTCAACCTCAAAACCTTTAATGACTTGGGCGGGAGCTGCAAAGAGGAGTGGGACAAAATCCCTCCTGAGATGTGTGCGAACCTGGTGGCCAACTACAAGAAACGTCTGACCTCTGTGATTGCTAACAAGGGTTTTACCATCAAGTACTAAGTCATGCTTTGCGAAGGGGTCAAATACGTATTTCACTCATTAAAATGCAAATCAATCTATAACTTTTTTTGAAATGCGTTTTTCTGGATTTTTGTTGTTATTCTGTGTCTCAATGTTAAAACAAAATTGCCTTTAAAATTATAGACTGATCATTTCTTTGTCAGTGGGGAAATGTACAAAATCAGCAGGGGGTCAAATACTTTTTCACCTCACTGTATATATACACCAAATGTAAATGTACCTAAAATGTAACATAACCAAAATGTAAATATACATGATGTTTATTATGCTGTCCCTTTAAGCTATTGTAGCTTGGACAGCTAAAGGGGGAAAAAAAGCGAGAGGCCTTTAATAACAATGTTGAGTAAATTGAAAGTGAATTTTCCATTGCTAGGCTCATTGTGATGTATGAGCATTGCACTTGTGATAGAAGTACACCATCACAGAAAACCAGACCTGTCACTTTTCATTGACCTACAAAAGCTACCTTTCTGTATTAAGTTGTCTTTGAGTCAAGATTTTTGTGAAGCAGAAAATATTTGACAATATCTCTCTTGACTGTCAATCTGATAACGTGCAAAAGGCTGGATTATAGTATTTAGGGCCTTTCAAGCACAACCTATTGACTTTGGAAGCAAAACCCTCACATTTTCTAATCTGGTCAATGTGCTTTAAACAATAGTTTAGAACAGGTTGTGTATAAACATGGATGATTGAAACCACTGCGCTTCAAACATACAAATGTGCTGGATATTGAATTGTATCGAGCGAATTGCTTGATATACACTAAGCGTAAAAAGTTAATAACTGTAAATGATAGGTGAGCGTATGTAAAGAATATTTTAATGTTTCTACAAAATTCTTTTGTATGGGTGAAGTGGAGAAGGTGATGATTATTCATTATTTGGCTATTAAAGCGGGAGTTCCGCGTTTTAAATTTTTTTTTTTTTTGAAATCCAGCAGCTACAAATACTGCAGCTGCTGACTTTTAAAATAAGGACACTTACCCGCCCAGCGCGCCCGCGATGTCGGCACCCGAAGCCGATCTCTCGATCGTCTCTCGGGTGCTGCCTCCGCCATCTTGGGTATGGGAATCAGAAAGTGGAGCCTTGCGGCTTCATTTCCCGGTTCCCTACTGCGCGAGTCGCGCTGCGCAATAAGGATGGTCCCCGCTGTCTCTGGGATCCGTGTGTTTCCCAGCAGACAGCGGGGGACCTTCGGAAAGGGGCGTAGATTCTGCAGATATCTATGCCGGAAGTGGGTGCAGATACCTGTACTGTACTGGTACCTGCACCCCCTCCCCCCTGAAAGGTGCCAATTGTGGCGCCGGAGGGGGGGAGGGTTCCAATGAGCAGAAGCTCCACTTTAGGGTGGAGCTCCGCTTTAAAATACTCTTGGGCTCTCGTGGTAAAATCTCCGACCACCTTGACCTTGAAAGACGATATCCATGGCTTTATGCCATGGATGTTGTCGCTAAATAATCTGAATCAAAGCCCTTGTACACACGGTCGGACATTCCGACCGAAAATGTCCGATCGGACCGCGTTGTCGGATAATCCGTCTGTGTGTGTGGGCTCCATCGGACTGTTTCTGTCGGAATATCCGACGGACAAAGTTTTAGAGCTGGGCTATAAAACTTTCCGACAACATGAAAGTCCGATCGGAATTTTCTACACACAATCGGACAAAGTGCCACGCATGCTCAGATCAAATTCCTAGACCAAAGCTATTGGCTACTAGCCTGAACGTAGTCCCGTCATAACGAAATAACCGCATCGCGTTACGTACGATCGGATTTTCCGACAACTTTGTCCGACCGTGTGTATGCAACACAAGTTTCGGACAAAATCCGACGGATTTTGTTGTCGGAATGTCCGACCGTGTGTACAAGGGCTAACAGTGCTTGTATTGGCTGTTCTAATCAGAGATATTTTACAACACTGTAGGGGAGGATAAAACGCTATACTAGTTCTCAAAAACTGAATAGTTTTGGAAGGAGTTGTTCTGTAATGTGACCCATTTGTGTTTCTTATATGACCCTTTTTCACTTATATTTTCACTTTTAAACGATATCGAACATATTAATAATTGGGCCCTAAATTAGTACGTTCCATCACTTGACTACTAAGCAGTGTCCACCTCTTTACGGATATATGATTGACCATGCCAGGCGATTAGAGGAGCTTTATTGCTACTAAACTAGCCAAAAGCAAAACAATATGCATGAAGTGTAAACTCCAAAGTAGATAACGTGGTCAAAAGAGAATATGAAACTTCCTAGAGGGAGCTTCGCTAGAAACTAGAGAATTCAGCAGTTGGGGAGAGGGGCATCTATTAAAGAAGTAGATACTGTATTTATAAAAGTGCTGTGTGGTTTGTTGTATACAAGGAATAAACACTGCAAAACGCGGAAGGTCCAAGTTCCTTAAAAATAACTGAATAGTTTGAGCAAGTATACAGATTAAGGAAGTCGTTTTGCAAAAAAAAAAAAAAAAAAAAATGCTCATGAAGAGGAAGTCATTGTAACAGAATGGATTTGTAGCAGTGTTATTCGTTAGGTGTGCAGTTTCATGGTGAATATTTATCATACAGCAAGGAGTTTCATAGTTAGTAGGGTTGAATAAAGACACCAGTCCATCAAGTTCAACCTGATTGAGTGTCTACAATTGCCCCTGTACATTGCACACTCACATCAGTCCCTACCCTCAAAGAGCCCACAATCCAAGGTCCCCATTTATATACTAGGGCCAATTTTGGACAGAAGCCAATTAACCTACCTGCATGTCTTTAGATTGTGGGAGGAAACCGGAGTACCCGGAGGAAACCCACGCAGGCACAGGGAGAACATGCAAACTCCAGGCAGTTAGTGTCATGGTTGGGATTTGAACCAGCGACCCCTCTTACTGCTAGGTGAGAGTGCTAACCACTACACCACTGTGCCACCCACAGTGGAGTAGGAGTAGGAGTCACTGACACACTGTAGGTTTAATAAAAACAATATAACAGTTTAGTCAGTCTCATGCTTTGCCATGGTTTTACTGCAGTAAACTCATTTTCCAGCTGGTCAAGTTTACCGATTATGGCGCAGTCAAGTGATTCTTACTCTATGCATAAAAGGTCTATGTTAGGAGATTTACTCTCTACAGGAAATCTGGTAGGTTGGAAAGTTTTGCACACTTCTTTACTGTTATTTGTTAATGCAGCTGAAAAACCACCCACAATCCTTCACAATAGGGAGCTTACATAAAGTGGTTGTAACCCTAAAAAAACATTTAAAAAAATGCTCCTGTTCCTTTAAAGCATGATAAACAGCATAGTGCTTCTGCGGTGTCATTTGTCCCCTTCTATGCTGTATCATACCTGGTTGATCCTGTCTGTTTCTATGTGCACCGACCACTGTAATCATGGCTGCTGATCCACGATACCGTGGTCAGTTTACGTGCCTCTGTCTTCCCACTTTGTTCAGAGTGTCTCTCTCTCCCCCTCTCTCGCTGCCTGTCAGTTCCTAGTGTGTGTGTGTGTGTGTGTGTGTGTGTGTGTGTGTGTGTGTGTGTGTGTGTGTGTGTGTGTGTGACGATCTCCTCCTCTCCACTCCGGCCACTATTCTGTGTGTCTGTAAAGTGAGTGAGCACAATTACTGGCAGCCTCTCTGTTATAACTCTTAAAATTATGATGCTAACGTGACCTCCCGGCTGAGGCTCAGAGGGGAATCTCAGCCCCTCCCACTGTAGTCCTTAGAGAGCAGCGGGAGGTCACGTGACCATACAGCAACACTGTGAAATAAGGTATTTACCTTCATAATTGGAGGGAAAAAAAAGCATGCGCACACACTATAATGTATAGCTTGTTATAACAGAGGGGATGCCAGTAATTGTCCTCACTGACTTTACAACCACTTTAATATACGCTTTGCAATAGATGTGCATCTGGAATGAGAGAAGAATCTTCTGAAAGTTGACGTGCTTCATATGAGTATTTCCGCTAGTGTAAATTGGTAATGGTCACCAAAAGGGGAGGATGTAAAGCAAATTCCTCATCTGGTGCAGAAGGTGGACCTTTGTGCTACCATGTTTTATGTCATCTAGGCACTAAGTTCCCAGGATTGAAGAGCAGGAAATTGTACTTTCCCAACTCTACCATGGCCTTGGTCTTTCACAGTTCCCAAATGCAGTTATTGGGGCACTGGGCAGATGGGGCATTTGAAAATGGCATTCTGCATTTTAAATGCATTATATCACTCCATTAGTGTTTGGGGATTTTTTTTCCCAGCCTTCTGAATCGTCAGCATTTGACACTTCTGATAGTGTTGGCTGCTACGCTGAGGTTCCGTCCTCTGACACCTACCCCAATATAGAACAAAGCAGTGATATAGAGGCCGGAGAAAGTAATGACAGCATGTGACAGGGAATATAGACACATGGCAGTTCTAAAAATGATTAATGCTGAAGAATGACAGAGGCTGCCACAGTAAAGCAGAATCATTTGCAGGGAAATGTTTTAGCCAAACTTTTAGGGTAAATACAAAAAAAATGACAATTGTTTCTTCACAGTGACTCCAAAGTCCCAGTTGTCACTGAGACAAATGTCCACAATGGAAGGTTTCCCATTTTATTTTTCTTCTGAGGACAGTTTAAGATTTCATATCTCCCTTACTTTCTGTCTAAGGCTGCATTCATACCGGAGCATTTTCGGCTATTAAAACGCCCGAAAAACACCCAACAAGCAAAATCCATTCATTTCAATGGCACGTCTGACCGTTTGGTCACCTAAAGTAAAATGCCTGAAAAACTCCCCGAAAAAGAACATGAGCTTCTTTGGGGCAGATTACAGGCGTTTTTCTGCTTTTTACATTTTTGACCTGTGCAAAATCGCAGCCAAAACGTGTGAAAAAACATGGTAAAAACGCGCAACTTTGAAACGCTTACCCTGGGTTCAAACTAGTGCAATGCGGGAAGCAGCGCGATTCCGGTGCCGGTTACCGCATCGCTCCTCTCCCGCAGGCAGTTCACACGGCCTTCTGCGAACCGCTGCGGGTGTCATTAACAAAGTTAATGACACCTCCAGTTTAGATCACAGATCGTAGTGCGAACTGTGAACTTGAACAGGATTTCCTGTGCGGGGGGGAAAAACAAGTCCCTGCACTATTTTTGGTGCAAATCCAATGCAAGTTCAGCCATACAAAAGTATGTCTGAACTTGCATTGCTCAGACATCGCATGTGATCGGCACCTGCGGGGTGCGGGTGCGAATCACATGCAATCTCTGAGATTGTGCTAGTGTGAACCCAGGCTCAGGGGTGAATGCAGCTTTAGATCACCCTATATATACAGTGCCCTTAGTACTTTGGATAGCACAGAAAATACTGCTTATTGACATTAATATATACAGGAAAAAAAAAGTACAGTAAAAGAAAGGCATATGTCTATTATTCCAGCTATTGCCATTTCCAAGAGCTAAAGACCTTCCTTTCTTCAAATGTAACAGCTGGTAATGATCTTCAGAAAGTCTTTCTTATGTCTTATTAATTTTATATTTTCATCTATATAGTGTAACAATAAATATATGGAGCATGCCATTCACAATTTATGATGGCTACTTTTGTTTTGCATATATATATATATATATATATATATATATATATATATATATATATATATATATATATATATATATATATATATATATATATATATATATATATATATATATATATATATATATATATATATATATATATATATAAATGGTGGATTTCTGTTTTCTGTTCTGCACTAGAATAACAACTGGAATGTGATTGACTACATTAGACAACACAGGCATTTTATTTCTTTCAGTCTAATAAGATATAGTATAAAGTAAGGTTTATGGCTGGGTTCGCACTATTGCGAATTGGATGCGGGTTTCCCACGCATCCATTTCGCATGACAGGAGAGTGTGACCAGCTTTCCAGAGTCCTGTGTGGCTTTTGCTTACATATCAGGTCCAAATTCGGACCTGAAACGATGAACAGGGACGCGCTGGGCCCCGAGGCTGCACATAGTGTGAACCCAGCCTTAC
Source organism: Lithobates pipiens (assembly GCF_037356315.1). Lineage (NCBI taxonomy): Eukaryota > Metazoa > Chordata > Amphibia > Anura > Ranidae > Lithobates > Lithobates pipiens. The sequence goes on from NW_027507685.1 coordinate 17,552,235, forward strand.
AGTAGATGTAAAGTCTCATGGTTTTTCACCCTAATGCATTCTATGCATTAAGGTGAAAAACCTTCTCTGCTGCATCAGTCCCCCAGAGCCCTCCTTTTTTCTTACCTGAACTCGATCGTTCCAGCAATGAGCATGAGCTCAGCAGCTCCAGCTGCAGTCTTGGTCTTCAATGGACAGATTGATAGCAGCAGGAGCCATTAGCTACCGCTGCTGTCGGTCAAATCCAGTGACACGGGAGCTGGGGGCAGGGGCAGAGTCGTCCTGTCTGTGTCAACGGACACAACAGCAGGACTTGGGAGCGCACCTGTATGAGTGCCCCATGGAAAGCGGCTCTTCATGGGGGCACCGGATGAGGAGGAGCCACCGGGGGACCCCAGAAAAGGAGGATCGCCCACTCTGTGCAAAACCCTTGCACAGAGCAGGTAAGCATGACATGTTTGTTATTGAAAAAAAAAAAAAAACCTGAACCTTTACAATCACTTTAAAGCTAGTTTAGTCTAGGGGACATGTAATAAACAGGATTACTTACCATATTCCTCACTTTCGCAGGCTTCCTACCTACCGGACAAGCAGTCCCCTGAAGGTGCTCCTCTTCACAGGTCGTGTGGCCGACTGACATCATCACTTATAATGCATATCTAGTGGACTCACATTGTACGTCAGGACACTAAGTGCACATCTACACTCCAGTTCTTGAGCAGGAGGAGAGGAGCTGGCAGCCAGGGGGGCGAGGAATAAGGTATGTTTTTCTGTTATATCACCCTAGACTAAATGAGAAACGCACAGAGCGGATGTGGCGCTGCTAGCGCAAATTGTGCTAAAATATATTGCGGTAGGAAAAAATATAGATAACAATGTGACAAAGTGCTAAGTGCATGCAATAAATATTCAAATTATCGATCCTAATGTATAAACAATCCTAATTAACCGATTCCCGACCAGCTCACGCAGATATACTGTGGCACAATGGCTCTCCTGTGCTAAACCCCATACGGGGACAGCTTTTCCTTTAGAAGTCGCCAGAAGGCGCGGGCGCGTTTGCCGCCGACCACGCGCGATCGCATGCATGAGAGCCAGCACAGGGATTTGTAAACGCACAAATCCCTGTTCTGTCTCCTCCCCCAGTCAATCTTATCCCCATACAGTTAGAACATACTGAGGGAACACACATTTAAGCCCTTGATTGCCCCCTAGTGTTAACCCCTTCCCTACCAGTGAAATGTACATAGTAATCAGTGCATATTTATAGAACTAATCGCTGTATAAATGTCAATGGTCCCAAAAAGGTGTCAAAATGTGTCTGATCTGTGTGTCGCAATGTCACAGTATCGTAAAAAAATCACAGATTCCCACCATTGCTAGTAAAACAAATTAAATAAATAATTATTTTGTTTTTTGTTTTTCAAAATTGATGCTTTTGCATGACAGCGCAATTGTTAAATCGACGCTGTGCCAAATTGTAAAGAGTGCTCTGGTCAGGAAGGGGGTAAAATCTTCTGGGGATGAAGTGGTTAAATTGATGCAATCTGTAACAGTTATATGCACTTGCATGAATACTGAAACAGGATTGAAACGGTATGTGACACAGTAGCTCCCGTTTACCCGTGTTTACCCTCAGAATCGGCCAACTTCCGATGACGACTTTGTGGCGAAACACGTAAGGCAGAGCTACAGCGTCATTGCATCACATCCGGTTTCGGTACCTGGAGCGCAATGCGTCCCGGACTTCCTTGTTTAACCAGAAAATGCTTGAATATATTCGTATTCATGTGAGTGCACTGTATGTTTTGCGCAATAAAGCATTTGTTATACGGAGTTATGCTATGGAAGCAATTAGTTGTCATTGCATGAGATAGCTGGGGCAGAGAATATTAACCACTTCAATACCGGGAACTTAAACACCTTCCTGCCCAGACCAATTTTGAGCTTTCAGCGCTGTCGCACTTTGAATGACAATTGCTCGGTCGTGCTACATTGTACCCAAATGAAATTTTTATCACTTTTTTCCCACAAATAGAGCTTTCTTTTGGTGGTATTTGATCACCTCTACGGTTTTTATTTTTTGCGCTACAAATAAAAAAAATACCAAAAATTTTGAAAAAAAATGTTTTTTTTTTGTTTCAGTTTCAAAACTTTGTAAATAAGTACGTTTTCTCCTTCACTGATGGGGCTACACTGATGGGCACGGATGGGCGACACGGATGGGCGACACGGATGGGCATTGATAGGTGGCACAAATTGGCACTGATAGCTGGCACGGATGGGCGGCACAGATGGGCACGGATGGGCACTGATAGGTGGCACGGATGGGCACTCATAGGGGGCACAGGTGGGCACTCATAGGGGGCACAGGTGGGCACTCATAGGCAGCATTGTATTATGTTATACTGTACTAATGGATGCCAATCAGTGCCAAACAATAATGCATGCCAATCAGTGATGCCCATTGTGGGCAGTTATTGGCATCCATTGTGGGCACTGATTGGCATCCATTGTGGGCACTGACTGGCATCCCTGGTGGTCTAGGGAGGATTACCTTTTGCTGGGCATCCCTGGTGGGCTGGTGGCGTCCCTGGCGGTCCAGTGTGGGCATCCTCGGTGGGGGGGGGGGGGGGGCTGTGCTGATAATCGATCAGCACAGACCCCCCCTGTCAGAGGAGCAGCCGATCGGCTCTCCTCTATTCACGTCTGACAGACGCGAGTGAGGAAAAGCCGATCACCGGCTCTTCCTATTTACACTGTGATCAGCCATGATTGGACACGGCTGATCACGTGGTAAAGCGTCTCTGTCGGAGACTCTTTACCGAGATCGTAGTTGCAGGGTGTCAGACTGACACCCCGCAACAATGATCGCCACGATGCGCGCCCCCGGGGCGCGCAGCGGCTCGAAATCCTGATCACGTCATATGACGTCCGATCAGGATTATGCAACCACTTTGCCACCGTCAATTGTCTATAGGGCGGGCGGCAAGTGGTTAAGAAGACCTCTGTCTGGATAAGGACTCACTAAGACCCCTTTCACACCGAGGGCATTTTTCAGGCGCTATAGCATTAGAAATGGCGCCTGTAATCCACCCTTAAACAGTTGCACCATTGTCTCCAGTGTGAAAGCCTGAGGGCTTTCACACTGGAGCGGTGAACTGGCAGGAAGTCGGGGAAAAGTCCTGCCAGCAGATTCTTTGGAGCGGTGAAGTAGCGGTGTGTTTACCGCTCCTTCACCGCTGCTCCCCATTGAAATCAATGGGACAGCGCTGCAATACCACTGGCAAAACGCCGCTTCGCGGGTGGTTTTAACCCTTTCTTGGCCGCTAGTGGGGGTAAAAGCGCCCTGCTAGCGGCCGAAATGCGCTGCAAATCCGACGGTAAAGCTCTGCTAAAAAAGCGGCGTTTTACCGCCGACGCTATGGGCGGCTTGGTGTGAAAGCTGTCTTAGAGTCAGTGGTCCTGTGAATGCTGGCTACCCCCTAGTGGGGAGTTTGATCTGGTGGGTGCAGCAAGATAAGGGGGCACGAGTGTGACACGGATACACCGCTCAATGCACTTCGGGAGTACTGCTGCATTCTATATTACCTTTTGATTTTGCATGAACTTGGTTTAACACTTCTCACTTTATATTGGATGGATGGGACACAGGATCCCCAATGGACTTATTTCACAGAATAATTTTTGTTGTAGCATTTTAATATCAGTAATTCTGGCACGTTAGCACTTTGCTTGATATAACTGTTACAGATTGAATAAATTTAATTAGGAGTGTTTATACATTAGGATTGATAATTAATTTGAATATCTATTGCATGCACTTGGCACTTTGTCACATTATTATCTATATTTTTTTTCATACCGTGATATATTTAAGCACAATTTGCACTCGCAGCGCCACATCCACTCTACCTATTTCTTTTCTACTATGCAAAATACAAGTCTGCTTTCATGTTGGCTTTAGCTGCACAGGATTTATGCAGCGCACACATTTGTGTTGGTAAAAGACTTCTCTGTTCTTGACTAAACATTGCCAACCTAATGTAATGCATAGCACAATGTGTGTCTGTTTTCCTCCCAAGATAACTGATTGACATCATCAGATAATGCAGCTCCCTTTTATTACAATGACAGCTTTACTAAGGCCCTTACATCAATGTACTCTTAATTCCTAGCTCCACTCTACTTCTGGCAAAGGTAAAGAGACAGTGGGGCTAATTTAATAAAGGCATATAGACTGTGAACTTTGAAAGTGCAGTTGCACGCTGAAAGAGCATTTACCTCAGAGCTTAGTAAAGTGGGGAAGCTCTGCTGACTTCCATCATCCAATATTGTGCTTGAAAAATACTGTTTTTTTGTTTTTTCTTGCACGTGATTGGGTACTTTTAGCAAAGTGAAGCTTTCTCTCATTTACTAAGCACTGAAGCAAATGCCCTTGCAGAGTGCGACTGCACTTGCCAAGTACACAGTCTATTTGCCTTTAGTAAATCTACCCCTAATGTTTGTATTTTCTGTCATTGAAGCTTCCTTATGGAGGACTACATTACTATGTAATTTACCTACAAAATATGAGGATAAGACCTTGCATCCTTAACAGTTAGAAATGTAAATATATTTGACTTAGTTTTGCATGTGTTTTGCTTTCTGAACCTACCAAAGATTTGTCACAAAATCAGGTGAAGCTCTGCAAATAAACCAGCTTCCAGCGTTTTTTGTCAAAGCCTAATTGAACAAGCTGAAATTAGATTCTGCTTGGCTACCATGCACAGCTACACCAGATTTTGCTAAAAAACAAATAAAGATGTACAATGCATAGTGGTGCTAGGTAATTTATTGGTAAGTCAAGAATAAAGAATAAAGGGTAGTTCACCCAAAACCTATATATTAACATTAGCATTAACTGTTTAAAGCAATCATTAATTATTCTTGATGCCTTTAGGGAGAGCGTTTCCATGTTTTATTGCAATAGCCATTGTAATGGGGTCTCACTATTACTATTTATTGTTAATGTTATATTGTTATGTTAACCCAATGATTCTCAACCAGGGTTCCGTGGAACCCCAGGGTTTCTCCAGAGTTTTCTAGGGGTTCCTTCAGCATTGGGCAATTTCTGCCTCTCAGATAAGTTCCCACTGACACCATTGATCTTTTTAGCTATCTGTAAGGAGGTAATTCTTCCCAATGACCACAAGTGTAAGGACCATTCTTCCCAATGACCATCACACTAATGTATCATGAGTTGTAGATTTTTTTAAATTTTTAGCAGGGGTTCCCTGAGGCCAGAGAACTATTTCAAGGGTTCCTCTGTGTTGAAAAGGTTGAGAAAGGCTGTGTTATCCACTTTCTTACTGGGCACTTATACCCCCTTCCTGCCCAGGCCAATTTGTCACACTTTGAATGGCAATTTCGCGGTCATGCAACACTGTACCCATATGAAATTGTGATAATTTTTTTCACACAAATAGAGCTTTCTTTTGGCGGTATTTAATTACCACTGGGTTTTTTGTTTTTACTTTATTTATATTTATTTTTTGCTAAAAAAATAAATAAATAATACAGAAAATGTTTAAACAATACCAAAATTTTTTTTTTCATATTTTGTTATAAAATTTTGCAAACAGGTAGTTTTTCAACTTCAGTGATGGGGAATGGTGGGCATTGATCAGAAGACACTTATGAGGTTGCACTGATGGGTGCCACTGGTATGTGGCACTTGGGGGGGCACTAATTAGCAGCACTGGGCACTAAGGGATCCGATGTCCCTCTAACAGAAGCCAGTTAACGATTTTATTCTTTTCTTCATGATAGTGGCGCCACTGATGGGCACTGGTAGGCGGCACTGATGGGCACTGGTAGGCGGCACTGATGGGCACTGGTAGGCGGCACTGATAGGCAGCACTCATGAGTGACATTGAAGAGGCATTGATTGGCAGCACTGATTAGCAGTACTGATGGGCACTGATAGATGGCTCTGGTGGGCACTGATTAACAGCACTGGAGGGCAAGGGGACCGATATCCCTCTAACAGAACTCGATTTTACAGCTTTCTTCTTCACGCTGACAGCATGAGGGGAAATAAGCAGATGAAGGGCTTCTGTTTACTTCCTTGATCAGCTGTCATTGGTTGACAGCTGATTATGTGGTAATGGCCCCTGTGATTGGCCCTTTACCTCAATCAGTGATCAGCTGAGTACCAAGAACTCAGCAATCCTGGGGTGCGAGAGCGTCTTTCAGCTATAGAGTGGGCGCAAAGTGGTTAATATGTTTTAGATTGATGAAGGTTTTTTTATACAGAAAAGTAAGAGGTAATTCAGTGGCTGTAGAAACACGAGGAAACCTTGAGTTTTGAGATTTTGCTGCTGGTATCCTCAAAGTATATGAAAATCCAGTGGGTGCTCAGCCCGCCGTTATTTACTGTCAGAAGATGACAGGACACCGGGACATCGTCTCTTGCTACATCTGCTACTCCTGCTTACTGTTTGATGCTGAACTCTCACAATATTTATATTCAGGCAGTATGAGCAATGACACTTTTAGGCAGAGTTGGTTTTTATTTCTACAGGAAAAGTCAGCTGGTACACATAACACCTTAGGAGTTGTTACACATTGGGGTTGATTTACTAAAGGCAAGTACATGGGTACCAACCTTTTACATAGATTGGACTTGTGTCTTTTTTCAACCTCACCTACTACCCTGTTTCCCCCGAAAATAAGACCTAGCATGATTGTCGGTGATGGCTGCAATATAAGTCCTACCCCCCAAATAAGCCCTAGTTAAAGTCCTTATAGTTCTTATTTTCAAGGTAGGGCTTATTTTCGGGGAAACTGGGTATGTAACTATGTAAATAGTCTGTGCATCGCAAGTGCAGTTGCTCTAGATCTGAGGGGACCACGGAAGGCAAATAAAAACTGCATTTTTGCTTGCACATGATTGGATAAAATAAATAGAGCTCAGATCTAGAGCAACTGCATTTTTAGTGCACTTGGAGTGCACAGTATATTTGCCTTTAGTAAATCAACCTCAATATATATTCGTTTTTTCGGCATCATTCTGGTGCATTGTTATTTGTTGTTAAAGTTGAAGATTGCAGAATCTCAGATTAGAGCGGTGAGGCAGTTTACACTTTTCTTTTACCATATAGCAAGTTTACACTTTTATAAGTACAATTTTTATTTTGTTTACTACTGTGTCCTTGTGAACAATTACTAACTAGTATCAATTTAAATTTTTTAAAATGTCATATTAAAAGACCTTAGTATTGGCCACCATATATATTGTGTTCTTTCAGTATATCGGCAATAAAGATGTTTGCTGGGAAGGAAAATAAGTTGCAAGGCGGGACAGATTCAAGGACCCACATAACAAATGGGCTAGTGAAACTTTTTAACCACTTCTCCTTAGGTGGACGTCATATGACATCCTGGAGTTTAAGTGGTTAAATCTGGATGATGGGTGCAGCCGCAGGAATCATTCAGATATTTCTTTTTCTGCCAGCGATTTCCTACAATATAAAAACAATTCTAGCGGTTGTTCAGCTGCTTGATTGCTTTTACAGGCAGTGGGAGGGGATGTCCGCCCCCTCCTGTCACCCTCCAATGCTTCTACCGCCTCGCTTGTGCAATTGGCGTGCTGGAGGATGAATCGACCGGCCAATTACCATAGAGAATACCACGGGCCAGGTGGTCCCCAGCAGTCTCTATTACTTTTGGAGGCTAGGCGTGACATTACATCCGGCCTCGTCAGATATAACACTGCCGTTGCCTCGGCTGGGAAGCAGAGATAGTTGTGTGTGTTTTTTTTTTTTTTTTTCTTTATTTATTTATTTATTTATTTTTTTTTCAGGCTTCCTAGAATAGAGAAGAGATGTGTGGACTCTCGCTGTAAAGAGGACCTGTCATGCTCTATTCCTATTACAAGGGATGTTTACTTTCCTTTTTGTAGGAATAAAACTGATCAAAAAAAAAGTTTAAAGGGAAAGTGTAAAAAAAAAAAAAAATAAAAAAAATAAAAAAAAAAGTTAAACAATAAAATATATTCTTAAAGCACCCACATCCCTGCGTGCTTGCACGCAGAAGCAAACACATGTGCACATATGTAAATGGAGTTCAAACCACACATGTGACAAATGTTAGCGCGAGTGCAATAATTCTAGCCCTAGACCTCGCCTGTAAATGTAACATTTTTAAAGCGTCACCTGTGGAGATTTTCAAGTACCGAAGTTTGACGCCATTCCACGAGTGTGCGCAATTTTAAAGCGTGACATGTTGGGTATGTATTTACTTGGGTAACATCATCTTTTATGTTGTACAAAAAAATTGGGCTAATTTTAAGTTTTTCTTTTTTAAACAGTTTTTTTTTTTTTTAAACGCGTTTGAAAAGTTGCGCAAATACCATGTGACATAAGTGGTAACAACCACCAATTTATTCTCTAGGGTCTCTGCTAAAAAAAACATATAATGTTTGGGAGTTCTGAGTAATTTTCTAGCAAACAAATTATGATTTTTACATGTAGGAGAGGAGTGCCAGAATAGGCCTGGTATGGAAGTGGTTAAATAAAATTTCTAGTAATATATTGTGAGGAAAAGTTGGTGAACGTACACCCAAAATTTTTTGCATTAATGTGATCTAGTCTTTATCGCCTTTGACAAACAGCTTTTTGCACTGTCCCATCTTTATTAAACATATGGTTTAATTAGTGTTTCCCAAACATTGTCATTACATCTCACCAACATTTCATGTTTTGTTGACTTTAAAAAACGCTAATGACTTTGGCATATACAGTATAAGGCAACCTGGAAAAATTTGACTAACGTGAATTGACAGGTTTGGGGAGCAATGGTTGTGGCGGCAAGGTCGGGTAAAGTAGAACTAAGGTCAAAACTTTAGGAGGTTTATAACCAATGTTAGATTTTACCATCTGTGTTCCCATTGAGGAGACTTTCCTTCACTTACAGGCCCATAGACCAAACAGGACATCGGAGGAAATCCAACGTTTCACCAGAACTAGTATCCCCATTGGAAGATTTCCCTTCTATTCCTGTTCTTGTGTCAACCAAAATGTTGGGATTTTTCCTTCACTCTCTGTGATAATGATAAACAGGACAAATCGAGAGGGTGATTCTCCTTAAAGCGGTTCTGCACACATAATAATACATTTTCATGCGAGATTTCGGCTGCATTAGCCGCAATGTCTCCTGGGATTACTTGGACGAGATCCCAGGAGACAGTGCGGGGTTCAGCAGGAAGTGATGCTGATCCCCGCAAGAGACCGCCCATCGCCGCAGGGGAGGAAAATCAAATACTACAAATTACAAAAGGTAGATTAATAAAAAATAAAAAAAATGTGGCATTATCAAATGTACGGTCTAGAGGCAACAGAATGGGAAAATTTATTATGTGTGCAGAACCGCTTTAACAGGGTCACAGACAGCAATAAAAATCTCACACTTCCTTTCTACTCTATCCTCTATGGACCGCATCTGGAGTATGCGTCCCGGTTCTGGGCACCAGTCCTCAAGAAGGATGTGTTGGAACTGGAAAGAGTTCCAGAGAAGGACAACAAAGCTAATAAAGGGACTGGAGGATCTTGGCTATGTGGAAAAGCTACAAGCATTGAACTTATCCTCTCTGGAGAGGGTATATGATGGCGATATACAAATACCTCATTGGTGACCCTAGCATAGGGAAAAAACTTTTCAGTGAAAGGGACACATGGCCATTCTCAGAAATTGGAAGAGAAGCGGTTCAACCATAATCGGCATAGAGGGTTCTTTACTGTCAGAGTGGTAAGGATGTGGAATTTTCCTCCACAAGCAGTGGTATTAGCAGGGAGTGTCGATAGTTAAAATGCTCATCTAATAGTTTTTTTTAAACTATCACAACAACATACAGGGATATGCGATGTACTATTGACATAAACACGCACATACACACGCGCGCACACACACAGCACAGTTTGAACTGGATTGTCTGGTGTCTTTTTTTCAACCTTATTGACGATGTAACTATCCAAAACTAAAAAAAAATGTTGTGCCTTTATTTATACTTTAACCTCTGACAAATACTTTATGGAGGTGGTCATCAGTCTTATACGTTTATGGAGGTGGTCATCAGTCTTCTACGTTTATGGAGGTGGTCATCAGTCTTATGCAGTGATTAGAGGTTAGATATTCTCCCCTGTATGCAACATAGTTTAAATCCATGTATATTTTTGTATGTGGTGGTTCAGATCACACTACAACTTTCAGATTTTTTTTCTAAAATATAAATTTATTCTGCTTCAGACACACCCTTAGTCTTTTCCTGTGTTTTGTATCGCGTGTGTTGCATGATCTAAATGTTTTACATTGTAGCTTATAGACAGATGGCTTGGCATTCCATTGAAGGATTTCCTGACTTTTTAATTCATTGGTTCTTCAATGCAAGTCACTCAGGCCAGAGTAGCAAACCAGCCCACTCCATTATACTTCTTCCACTACGCTTCAAAGATTGTGGTTTTGGTGTTATAATTGAGCATTTGTTTTTCTCCAAATACTATCTACATCAGGGGTAGGCATTCTTTGAGAGATGGAGATCTACCTAAACAACACTGATGAAGTCAAAGATCACTGGTCAGTGTTGTCGCCCCCTCAAAAAAAAAGACAGTACACCAACCCTTCTTCCCCCTTTTTTTTTTTTTTTTTTCTTTTTATTAATATTTTTACTCAGAACAAAAGTAAGTATTACAAGGATATTGCAGGGTTTAGGAGTGCATTATGCAATGAATGCAGGGTTTACCAATGCATTACGCTCCAAATGTAGGGATCCGGAGTGGGCTGCACTCAGAATGCAGGGTTCAGTAGTGTATTATGCTTAGAATTCAGGGTTTGGGAGTGCATTGCGCTCAGAATGCAGGGTTTAGGAATGTGTTGCACTCAGAATGCAGGGTTCAGGAGTGCTTGCAGGGATTAGGAGTGTGTTGCGCTCAGAATGTAGGGATACGGGGGTGGGGGGTAATGCAAGGGGTAGTAGGGGACACTGCTATGTGGTTGACCCTACCCATAACGGTGTCCTCTGCCCCTTCACATCACCCCCCCACCACACATACACAGTGGTGTCTTCTGCCCCCCCTCCCCTTTTCCCTATAGCAGTGAACTTCCCCCGTCTTCCCTCCCCTCCCATAGCACAGTGTCCTACCTGTTTCCACAGTGAAGACCGGGAGGCATTACAGCTCTGGACAGAGGCCGGGAGCTGTCAGAGGGACTTTTCTTATTGGCAAGCTGGTGATTGGTTGCTTAGGACCACCCTGTGTGCTAGCAACCAATCACCAGCAGTTTAACATAAAAGGTTTGTTTTGCCAGCTCCTCCTCCCTCCCTCCCTCCCTCCATCCTGAGCTGTGCTTCCTCCCGGTCTCTGCTGTTCACTGATCATAGATCAGCAGGGGTAGGATGGAGGTGGGAGGGAGAGGGTGACCGGGACATAGATGGTGTGGCCGAGCCCTGGAGGAGGCTGGAGGCTGGGAGACAAGAACTGGGACATAGAAGGTGGGGGTCGGCGGTGCAGGAACCTGTTTGCAGTCTACATGTCACCTGCCTGCGGTCGACAGGAGGACCGCGATCAATGGGTTGCCGACTCCCAGTCTACATTTATGTAAAAAAAAATACCTTTTTTTCTTTTCTGTCCACAAAACATTGTTCCAACCTTGTTCTCCAAATGCAAAGTGTTTGCCTGCATGAAACGTACTGTATCGGTTACAGTGTGTTTTTCAAATTGGTGCATAAACCGCACAGGAACACAGAGCCTTCAAATTCAGAGGGAAAATACATAATTATCATCAAATAAATGTTTTAAATCCGCATACAAATGTATATTTAAACTTCAAATGTTTATTATTTTTGTGCAAACACATGGTGTGGGCTATCGAGGGGGGGGGGGGGGGAGAGTTCTGCCAATCACAGCCTGTTTCACCCCCTCCTAGCCTATGTTAGTTTTTGTATATTCTTAGAATTACTGGAAGGTGATGCCTCTATCAATCAACGTGTAATATACCCCCCACCATCATAGTGTAGAGGGAAAGGAAAACCATTAAATTGTCTGTTTTTATTTATTTTTACACTTTTATTGGTGAAGTGAATGAGTAGGGGGTACAAGGTAGATTGTCAGCCCCCTTCCCACAGACTCCTACAACCATCGGCAAGGGTTGTGGGGAAGAGGCCCTTGTCGCCTTCAACAAAGCGCCCCCCCCCCCCCCCCCACTCGTGTTGATGGCATGTGGCCTGGTATGGGTCAGGAGGAGGGTGACACTCGCTCATCCCCCCCCCCCCTTTCATTCATGGCCAGATAAGGGTCGGGTCTGGATTTTGGGGGGCCACACTTCCTTTTATTTATTTTTTTTATTTTTTTTTTACATTTTGGAATGGGGCTCCCCTTAAAATCCATACCAGACCCGAAGGGCCTAGCATGGATTGATAAATTTGTACTAAATTCGCACTGCCCCTGCATGGCAGATATGTGAACTGGCTACATAGAAAGCTGCTTTGGTTTACGTGTCATCCGAATTATATATGGTCCAAAACACATCTAATTTGCACATATGTGAACCAAGCCTTATACTGCTAGCTCAGGGCCCGAGATAAAGTGGATACGAAGTTTAAGGGTAAAAGAGTGGCAGGAGTGCCTTGCTGGTCTGCTGAATGCTGGTATATGTGAATGGAAGCCACTGGTCGGGCCTGAGATGTTTGAGCTCCCCTTGGAGGATGACACACAGGAGACCTATCATTAGAGCAGGAGATGGCAATGGCTGAGTACAAGACCAGCAGACTTGTGAGCAGGCAGATGTGTAGTAATTGGAGCTGCAAGCTCGTAAACAGAAGAGATGCAAGAGCTCAAGTCTAGTTTGAGGACAGATCAAGTGCAGAATCGGTAGCAGGTGCTAGCTTGGGTTCCAAGCAGGGGTTGGTATCGGACAAGGAGATCTAGAGCAAGAAGAAATCTGGTCATGGTGCAAGGTGAGTTTGGTACAGGCAGATAACAAGAGCAGGTCAGGACAGGTCCAAACCAGGAAGTCAATCGGGCAATACTGGACACAGTTTAACGGGTGCTGCTGGAGGCAAGTCAGCACTGGCACTGTGCAGCTATCCAGTTTAAATAGTTTGGTTGTTGACAAAAATTGTAGAACGTGTTAGTTCATGCTTCTGAACATTTTCTTGTACCCGGTTACACACAAGCCAACCTGCTGGGTAGGTAATAAAAGACCCCGAACGGTCATCTTCTTTCTCTTCTTGCTGGGACGTGTGGTCTGCCCACAGGGGTCTGTGGGTGTGCGTCTGAAGAGCATTGCGGCCTGCTCGGTGCGGAGCAACATTTGAAGTCACCGGAGACATTCTACACTACAGCCTGCTGGAGTAGCAGTGTGGTCGGATCGGGGAGGATTCAGAGACATCTCACGAAGCCAGACGGAGGTCCTGGTCACTGTGCGGAGTGGTGCAGCGTATATTGATTAATTTGGGCAAAAGTTATAGTGTCAACAAACTGCGGGATATATCGATGGAGTTTTTTTTTTTTTTTTTTTTTTTTTTGCTTAGCAGTAACACAGGATTAATGCCTTCTCTACTGACAGAAAGGTGATCTGCCTCGTTTCCATAGGCAGATCGCCATTCTGGCTCTCTCCTTAAAGCGGGATTCCACCCTAAAGTGGAACCTCCGCTGATCGGATCCCTCCCCCCCTCCGGTGTCACAATTGACACCTTTCAGGGGGGAGGGGGGTGGAGATACCTGTCAAAGACAGGTATTTTCACCCACTTCCGGGCATAGACTCCCGTGGGAGTCTACGCCATTTCCTGGCCTGCCGCGCTGTCTGCTGGGACACACATGGGTCCCAGTGACAGCGCGGAGATTTCCTATTGCGCGGCGCGGCTCGCGCATGCACAGTAGGGAACCGGGAAGTGAAGCCGATTCGCTTCACTTCCTGATTCCCTCACCTAGAATGGTGGCGACAGCAGCCGAGGGCCGAGCGATCGATCGGCCTCGGCTGCCAGCATCGCTGGAACCCGGGACAGGTGAGTGTCCATTTATTAAAAGTCAGCAGCTGTAGTATTTATAGCTGCTGGCTTTTAATATTTTTTTTTTTTTTGGTGGAATCCCTCTTTAATGATCAGTGGATGTCTGCGGACATCGAGTCCCCAGTACCCGCAGAGCAGCTCCCGCTGTGTTTAATCATAGCGGGGGCGGGTCGCCCCAGAGCTGTAAGTGCATGATCACATTCTAGGTACATGATTCTGCGCAGCAGAGCCGCTTTGCCGCCGCATATGTAAGTTATACGGTCGGCAATCTGTTAAACCCACATTCTTTTTTTGCTGTCTGTGTGCCATTGGGGAGAATTACCCTCACTTCATATCTCAGGCACAACAGGTAGTAAGAAGAAATCTTATTGGAAAGGTATATTTCTTTCAAAAGAACAATTGTTGCTTATGGATGGAATTACTGTATCAGCTGGTTTATACAGTGAGGGAAAAAAATATTTGATTACCTGCTGATTTTTTGTACGTTTGCAAACTGACAGATAAATGGTCAGTCTATAATTTTAATGGCAGGTTTAATTTTATAGTGAGAGGCAGAATAACAACAAAAATATCCAGAAAAACGCATTTCAAAAAGTTATAAATTGATTTGCATTTTAATGAGTATTTGACCCCCTTTTTGCAAAACATGACTTGGTACTTTGTGGCAAACCCTTGTTGGTAATCAGAGATCAGACGTTTCTTGTAGTTGGCCACCAGGTTTGCACACACCTCAGGAGGGATTTTGTCCCACTCCTCTTTGCAGATACTCTCCAGGTCATTAAGGTTTTGAGGCTGACATTTGGTAACTCGAACTTTCAGCTCCCTCCACATATTTTCTTTGGGATTAAAGTCTGGAGACTGGCTAGGCCACTCCAGGACCTTTAATGTGCTTCTTCTTGAGCCACTCCTATTTTGCCTTGGCTGTGTGTTTTGGGTCATGGTCGTGCTTGAATACCCATCCACAACCATTTTCAATGCACTGGTTGAGGGAAGGAGGTTCTCACCCAAGATTTGATGGTACATGGCCCCAACCATTGTCCCTTTAATGCAGTGAAGTCGTTCTGTCCCCTTGGAAGAAAAACAACCCCAAAGCATAATGTTTCGACCTCCACGTTTGATGGTGAGGATGATGATCTTGGGGGTCATAGGCAGTATTCCTCCACCTCCAAACACGTGGGGTTGATGCAAAAGAGAGAAATAAAACGTTTTTTTTTCAAAATTGTCAGTAATTTTTTTGTTTATACTGCAAATAAAAACCGCAGAGGTGATCAAATACCACCAAAAGAAAGCTCTATTTGTGGGTAAAAAAGGATGTCAATTTTATTTGGGTCCAGCTTTGCAGGACTGCGCAATTCAGTCAGTTTACAGGGAAGTTGTTTTGCATCACAAAAATGGCCTGGTCATTAAGGGGGCAAATTCTTCCTGGGCTGAAGTGGTTAACATGCAAGTCAATGTATAACTTTTTTGAATGTTTTTTTCTGGATGTTTTTGTTGTTGTTCTGTCTCTCACTGTTAATATAAACCTACAATTAAAATTCTAGACTGATCATTTCTTTGTCAGTGGGCAATGGTACAAAATCAGCAGGGAATGGAATACTTTTTCCCCTCAGGCCGCGTACACACGCGGGGACTGTTCGCTCAACTTTGTCCGCTGAACAATGTTTCAGCGGACAGTCCGCTCGTGTGTGGGCTTTCAGCGGACAGTTTCAGCGAACAGTCTGCTGAACAAAGTTTTTCGGAATTTCCGAAAAACTGTCCGCTGAAACTTTGTTTCAGCGAACAGTCCCCTCGTGTGTAGGCTTGTTCGTCAAACTAAGTTCCGCGCATGCTCAGAAAGGATTTACACGCCGAAGGTTGCATTGCAGTGTATAGGACGTCGTTTTCTAGTCCCGTCGTACGTGCCGTTCACGTCATCGCGCACGGTTTCAGCGGACTGTTCGTTCATCGTGTGTGGGCAAGTCCGTCCATGCTAAGTTTGAGCGGACTGTCCGCTGAAACTGTTTGACAAACAAAGTTGAGCGAACAGTCCCCGCGTGTGTACGCGGCCTCACTGAATGGCAGGATATTGGGATCTCTGAGTTGTGTAGTTTAGAAATACAAGATATTTTGTTAGACTCAGTAGTTGCAAGATCATGAAAAAAAATCCCAGTTCTGAGCTTGCAGCTATTAAATGTATAACAATCTGTATAATATGAATGCAAGCCGGGGAAGGGTCAAGGGCCAAAGGCTTAGTTTTCACTGAGGATAAGCATCTGTACTGGGATTCATTATTAGTCATAGCTATCCAGCTGACTCCTGATATATTACAGGCTGACTAAAGCCAAGGACTACTGACATTCCAATTCTAGAGAACCCCTTGTATTGTTATAGTTCTCAAGTTACCTAGGACCTGTGATCATGAGGGCAATACACTGGTGCTTTGTCTTTGGAATATTGTATTCTAAGCTGTGTGCTGTGGAAGTCATCTGTTTAAGTCTGTTGGTGTTGGCAGTAATGACATGGAAAATGACAGCTGCTATGAACTTGCTTGGGTTTTCTGCAGGGCATTCAACCAGATCGGACAGAAATAGCTGGGCTATTCTATCTACACCATCTTTTAGGACTTAATGGAAAACATGCCTGCCATCACTGAAGTCTTCTTCAGAAAAATGCTGTCATGTTGGTTCTCTGGCTACAGTACTTGAAGTCATTGACCTTGGACAAGTATAGAGTTAAAGAAGTTTATGTATTCTCTTGCTTAGGGCATTTTTTTATTTCAGGGTCTGAAGTATTCAAATCTGATAAAGTCAGACCATTACAATTTTTAGAATCAGACCAGCAAAGGCGACCCATATATTCCTAGAGCCTTTAAAAGGCTAGTCTGTTTTTAAGATTATATGTCAATTTTGGTTATTGCTGGACAGCTCAGTCATCTGCTCATTATTATTGATTTATCTTACTAGTATTGTGGATAGGGGATATTACTGCGCTTACTCAATTAGTGAAGAAAAATGAACAGCTGCAACATAAGAATGACAAAAATTCAATGCAAAAGATAAGTGAAAAATGTAGCACTAAAAATATAAAACAATAAACATTGAAATGAATATAAAACAGAACATGTATATAATGATTAGAAACACAGGTGAGAAAGTCCCAAAGGTGAAACAATCTTATGGTAAACATAGTCCATCACGAAAAGTTGTTGCTCAGAAGTGGGGTACAAAGGCCTCAACAGGCATGTAGGCATAGTGTGTCATCCACCCGAGATAAGGGGTATACACTCTTACCGGAAATAGTGGACTCAAAAGTCAGCAACAGCAAGTCAATCAAGCGAGGATAGAGCCCAATCAGCAGATTTCCAAAACGATCCAGGGAATCTAAAGGGCTTCAAGAATGAATCCAGGGAATCGTGCAGGTAAGGCCCCTTTCACACTGGGGTGGTGCGGGCATCGGCGGTAAAGCGGCGCTATTTTTAGCGCCGCTTTACCGTCGTCTTACCCAAAAAAGGGTTTAAACCGCCCGCAAAGTGCCGCTGTAGCCACGCTGCCCCATTGATTTCAATGGGTAGGAGCGGTAAATACATTGCTCCTTCACCGCTCCAAAGATGCTGCTAACAGGACTTTTTTTACCGTCCTGCTAGCGCACTGCTCTAGTGTGAAAGCCCTCTGGCTTTTACACTGGCGTGAAAGGAGCCGCTTTTTTCAGGTGATATTTTTAGCGCTGTAGCGCCTGAAAAAACGCCTCCGTGTGAAAGGGGCCTAACTGTGAGGATGAAACTCAGATTTTAAGCAGCCAGACTGGAAAGCCAAAAAACTCTCATCCGAAGGGCTGATTACAAGATCCCATTGTTGAGTCCTCAAAAAGTTCACATTCTTCACTTCTCTCAAAAGTGGTAGCGACTAGATCCCACCCAGTAGAAGAGTAGGAACCCATACTATATATACCATAGGATTGTTTCACCTTTGGGACTTTCTCACCTGTTTTTCTACTCATTTATATATGTGTGTGTGTGTGTGTGTGTGTGTGTGTGTGTGTGTGTGTGTGTGTGTATGTTCTGTTTTATATTCATCATATTTGAGAATGATTTTTATCACAAAGTTTTTATTATTTCCACACAATATTTATTGTTTTATATTTTTAGTTCTACATGTTTCACTGATCTTACTAGTATTGCAGCAGGATAATTCTTCTGCCAAAGTTTTGGGCTTCCTCCATCTGACAAAACCATTGTAAGGAGATTCCACTCTCTACACTGGATTATTCTCCGTATGAAATCTGCGGATGATTGAAAACACTGGTCTATACCCAGAACTGATATATTAGCTTTTGGTGGAATTCATCTACTGTAAGTGTTACATGTGGAATGCATTGCTCATCTAAAGCATGTTATGAAAAGTATTTGCTTAAGCTGATCATAGATGTAAGAAAGCCTTGGATATTAGGAATCAATATGACAATATTTTTTCCATCCCGACAGATACATACACTTTCATACTTGTATCATAGAAGTAAGTCTGTGCAAGTGACCCCTTGTACTCTAGGCGAATAAATCAGTATATTCATAGCAAAAGGGCCATGAGTGTGTGAGACCTCTGCCATTCCGATACCAATCCAAATGCTTTTCATCATTTGGTTAGAAGATGGACTTCCAAAAGCCCAAAGGTGCAAAATACTGGGCTGGTGTTTGTGAGGCAGAGCTAAATTCATTCAGGTCCTATTTTTAAGCCCCTGCCTAATGCTGATGGGCAAATATCTACTTGGCAAGTAGGGGATACTAGCCCATAAGCCTTGTGTGTCATATATTTCAGGAAGTGGGGTTAATCGTGTAGATAAAAAAAATAAACTGAATCCAAGGTGTGTATCAAGCAAACTGCCATCGCTTATTTTTTATTATTCAATCATTATTAGACATCAGTGCATTGGGTGAGTGCATAAAGACATCATTAAACATCAGTGCATGTTTGGGTCTGTGATTACATCATTGAATAGTGCCAAGGTGACATATTTAAAGGAGAATATATAAGAATGGTTTGCAAAGATACCGGTGACCGTTTTTTGACAATTGTTTACAGTGGAAAAGGTCTAAGAAGGAAAATGAAAAATAGGGAGTCAAAATATAGTGTGTGTGTGGGGGGTAGAGCATACATTATTTAAATTACCCTAAGAAGGCACCATCCCTTGGAGGACAAATGAAGAACTTGTTTTAGGACTTTTCATGTACCTACTTATGCCGCGTACACATGATCGAATTGTCCGGCGTACTTAGTCCGCCAAAACGCATTTCACCGGACAATTCGATTGTGTGTGGGCTTCAGTGGACTTTCTCAGCGTAAAGGCGGACTTGGAAAGTATTTTTGCAGTCCAATCTTTCCCCCGGACTTTGGTTTCAGTGGACAATACGTTCGTCAGTGTGCTAGTCCGGCGGACTAAGAATGACGCATGCTCAGAAGCAAATTACGAAAAGGAAGCTATTGTCTACTGGCTATTGAACTTCCTTTTTCTAGTCCCGTCGTACGTGCTGTACGTCATCACGCTAGAAAACGCCGGACTTTCTGTGTGTCCGTGTGTGGCCAAGTCCGTTCGGTAGAAAGTCCGCCGGACTATCCGCCGGATTGTTTGCCGGACTAAGTACGCCGGACAATTCGATTGTGTGTACGCGGCATTAGGTGTAATAACTACTTGACCAAAAAGTTATAAAATCATTTTCACATATCTTTATTCAAAGCTTTATACAATTATTTAAAAATGAAGGTTTGTTTAAAAACTTTTTTTCCAGTATGGTGTTGTCCTGGACCGGAGATCGAAGAAAATATGAAATAATCACCTGTATAGTGTTGGTCATAGGTAGCCTTGGGGGCCCCTGGGGAATATCTCCAAACCCTCAAGAAAAGAGGAAGAGAGGAGGAAAAGGGAGGGACACAGTCATTCTCAAAATAAAATAAATTTAATATATATATATATATATATATATATATATAATATGACTCCAGTTGCTCAGTTCCACTATCAGGTCCCTTGGAGATGTGGAGTGTTTCAGCGTCCATGGCTGAGGAGAGGAGTGAGTTCTCTGAGTGGATTTAGGATCAGTTTTGGTGCCAGATACAGTGAATGGTTCTGGTCTGATACTGTAGGCTTGCTCTGAGATGGCTTCCTCATTTAGGGTGAACCAAGATGGCACCAGATGTACAAAATCATGGTAAAACCAGAAGTGACTCCCCGCACTGGACTTACTATAGCCTGAGTGGCCGGCTATTCGGGGATACATGGTAAGGTAGGGTTGTGGCCCTCTTAAATGCATTTACAACTGGCAGCTGTGATATCTGCAAACATCGGACTAAGTTCCTGGGTGGCCTGGCTTTTGGTGGGGTTCCTGAGGTTATGGATGCGAGCAGAACCCCTGGAGGTGAAGGAGCTCCTCCACAAGCTAAACCAGCAGCAGCATCCCCTTCCAATCCTGCAACTCCTGTCTGTCAAGCCCATTAAGAAAAGATGTGGGAATTGCAGAAATAAGCTACCGGACACCTATAGCAAGCTGTATCTCACTGAGCCGATGGCATGCATGAAGAATTTAATGTCTAACTGGAAGGAGAGGGATGATTTATTTTCAGTAGGACTATGCTGACAAGATTTGGTCCTTCAACATCTAAGGCAGTCACAGTAGAAAAGGAGCCTTTAGTTTCTGCTAAAACTCTTTTCCCCTTGGAATACAAAAACAGTCAGTTCTCAGGCAATCTCTGATTTAAAAGAGGGGGAGACTTCACCCTCAGCTTCTAAAGGAGCATTATCCTTGGCTGCAAGGGAGGCTGGTAGTTTTACGAGGTACCTCTTTCCAGTGGAGGAGGTCAACAAACTTTTAAAGGCTATCTACACTTCCAAGCAGATTGAGGAAACTGATTATACCCCTACTGTGCAGGATAAGATGTATAGGGGTTACAGGAGTGTAAGCCTAGGACTTTTTCCTGTCATCAGTCCTTAAGGGATATGATCCTTTCTGAATGGAGGAAACCCTAGAAGAAACGGTTTCCATCTAGTGGTCACAAGGGATGTTTCCCTTTTGACTCCAAGGAGAAGGAGTTGTTTTAAGTGTCCAAAATTTAAACTTTCCACTTTCTCAGGTTTCAGAACGTTTGGATCCCTCATTTAAAGATTGAGTATTATATGGGTAGGAAAACCTGAATCTCTGCTGCAGAAAGTCTGGGATTCCGTGTTTGCCTTGGGGCCTGTGTTAGCCTCCACATGCATTGCTAGAAATCTTGACATCTGGGTACAAAGACTGGACTAATCAGTGAATCTCTGCTACTTGCAGCAAAATTCTTGGTTTTCCTGGCAGATGCAGCAGCAGATTCAGTTAAGTTAGAGCCAGAATCTCAGCACTAGTCAACTCAGCATAAAGAGCTATATGGCTTAAATCCTTGGAAGGAAACCTTCAAAAAATAAGTTCTGTTGTATCCGTTTTAAAGTGAAGTTCTTATTTAGTTCAGCTCTGGAGACAGTCTTGACATGTTCCTCGGAAAAGGGTAAAAAATTCCTTATAAAGAGGAACAGATTTCTCAATGGGAGGCCATTTCTTATACTTCAGGGCAAGTCAGATTTTAAGGCAGGTAAAAGCCAGGGTAAAAAGAAATGATCATTCAATAAGGATAATGCCAAGGGAGGAGTCCTCTTTACTTCTACAACCCTTGCCAAAATGATGTCAGGTCAGTGGTAGAAGGAAGGCTATCTCCTTTTTTTTTTTTTTTTTTTTTTTAACTATGGGCAGAGGTCACAAAAAATAATTTTGTTCTACACATCATAAGAGTTGGCTACAAATTGGAATTCATATAGGAAGTAGAGCAAGTAATTGTACCGGTTACAGAAGATCAAAAGTCACAGGGCTTCTATTCTATTGTGTTCCTGGTCCAGAAGCCCTGAGACAAATTTCGTATGATTATCAATCTAAATATCCTAAACAAATTTCTGCTGTTCATGAAATTTTACATGGAAATATCTACTGCAGAATGCCAATATGATTACCCTAGACAACCAGATGCCTAGGGTAATAGCTGGCTGTGTAGAGAGCTACGAATAGCTCACCGGCAACCTTTCATTATAGTGAACTGGCCCGGCAGTTGCACCTACCCACTGAGAACAGCAGGAGGACCAGCTCATCGGCTATCTTTATTGTAGGTGTATTTTATGTGTGGCCCAAGACAATTTCTTATCTTCCAATGTTGCCCAAGAAGGTCAAAAGTTTTGACATCCCTGTTTTTAAAGTTTTTCACACCCTTTATGGTATACTAACTTATATTATGCATTCCACCTATTATATACAGTAGTTTTCCATATAATATATTCTATCTAATGTTATTACATATCCCCCAAAATCCCACAAAGTAATACATAGTAACACATTCTTGGCTAAAATGTGAACATTGAAGTTTTTCAAACTACTTTAAAGTGCTAAATTATTTAACAGGCATTAAATATTTTTTCTCTGTTAATTAAAGCGCATCTAAACTTACCAAATAACACAGCCCTGGTGAAACTGCAGAAAAGCAACAACCCTATCAAGGACTGATGGTGTTTCCATGCTTGGCATATATATATATATATAAGTGAGAGAGAGACCCCTTCTCGTCCAACATGCCTAACCTCACAAATGTGCTTCTGGAAGAACGGTCAAATATTACCATAGATACAATCCTAAACCTTGTGGACGGCCTTCCCAGAAGAGTTGAAGCTGTTATAGCTGCAAAGGGTGGGCTAGCTCAATATTGAATCCTACGGACTAAGACTGGGATACCCTTAAAGTTCATGTGCATGTAAAGACAGGCACCCCAATATAGTGTGTATATGTGTGTGTGTATGTATATATTATATTTTATGCTATATAGGTACCTGAAATAAATAAAATGTATATCTTTCCTTCTCAGCATATAATAGCAGTGGCATTCCTTCTGCTATTTCCTAATGACCTTACTGTAGGGTAGACACAATAAATTATTCTGCTTGTCTGGTTTTGGAGATCGGCTAATTTGCATACCAGCAGTTTCCCAGCTTCAAAAACACAAACACTTTATTAATACATTATACATAAAGATCTTAAAGCTGAAGTCCGGTCTAAAGAAAAAGTTGCACTGCAAGGGTTAAAGTCCGGGGCAGTATTATAGTGAAAAATGTACCTTTATTCCTGGCTCCAATAGCCTTCCTTCCCTTTGAAAGGCTGGTCCCCTGAAGTTATTCCTCCTCCCTGCCTGACTGGTTGGAGTTCTCTGTCGTCATATACAGTGCAATGCAGTTGGCCTGCATTGTAAGTGAGCGTGCTTATCCCATTTTGCCTTCACAGGGGCAAATAAGACATTAGTGGAGGCTGTGGAGCTGATAGAAAAAGTTTGTCAAAATGCTGATTGCCCCTGTTTCAAGAGACACTTGCATAAGATGAGATCCACGCTACTATACACCACATAACGATAAGGTGTTTGTTACTTCACTGGTTCGCTAAACAGTTCTCTGCTTGAAGCTTATATAATATCATTGTTGTATGTCATGCTGTACCATGCCAAACCAAGTTACAAAAAAAAAAAAAAAAATCATATTTACTGGGTAACCTAAGAGAAAAAGCAAAAAAAGTGTCACATTTTTAGGTCAGTAATGGAGGCCCACAAATTCCTCCTTAAATAACAGTTGTGCTTTAAAAGTTTTACTTATCCAAGAACTGGTGTTTCTGTACATAGGGCTAAGGGCTAAGGTGTGTTTGGGTACAGACCATTGAGATACAGTTGTACTCATAAGTTTACATAACCTGGCAGAATTTATGATTTCTTGGCCATTTTTCAGAGAATATGAATGATAACACAGAAACATTTTTCACTCATGGTTAGTGTTTGGCTCAAGCCATTTATTATCAATCAACTGTGTTTACTCTTTTTAAATGATAATCACAACAGAAACTACCCAAATGACCCTGATCAAAAGTTTACAAAAAAACTAGTGATTTTTGCACACAAAGGGGTTTGAATGGCTATTAAAGGTAACCATCCTCACTTGTGATCTGCTTGCTTGTAATTAGTGTGTGTCTATAAAATGTCAATGAGTTTCTGGACTCCTGACAGACCCTTGCATCTTTCATCCAGTGCTGCACTGACGTTTCTGGATTCCGAGTCATGGGGAAAGCAAAAGAATTATCAAAGGATCTGCAGAAAAAGGTAGTTGAACTGTATAAAACAGGAAAGGGGTATAAAAGATATCCAAGGAATTGAGAATGCCAATC
The DNA here is from genome assembly GCF_037356315.1 of Lithobates pipiens. Lineage (NCBI taxonomy): Eukaryota > Metazoa > Chordata > Amphibia > Anura > Ranidae > Lithobates > Lithobates pipiens. The sequence goes on from NW_027507685.1 coordinate 17,576,489, forward strand.
AGCAGTGTTCAAACACTAATCAAGTGGAAAATGAGGTGTTATGTTGAAACCAAACCACGGCCAGGTAGCCCAACTAAAATTTCAGCCACAACTGCAAGGAAAATTGTTTGGGATAACAAAGGACAAAGAAAAACACACAAATAACTTCAGGTGAAATACAGTACTGAAAACATGTGGCGTGGCTGTTTCAAGATGCACAATAAGGAGGCAGTTGAAGAAAGAAGGGCTCCATGGTCAAGTCACCAGAAGAAAGCCATTACTACGTAAATGCCACAAAGTATCCCACTTACTATACGCGAAACAACACAAAGACAAGCCTCAAACCTTCTGGCAGAAAGTCATTTGAAATGATGAGACCAAAATTGAGCTTTTTGACCACAACCATAAATTAAAATAATTTGGAGAGGAGTCAACCTGAATCCAGTATGTTCTCAAAAATACTGGAGGAACATTTGCATTCATCAGCCAGGAAGCTGCGCATTGGAAGTACTTGGACATTCCAACATGACAATGATCCAACACACAAGGCCAAGTTGACTCGTCATTGGCTACAACAGAATAAAGTGAAGGTTCTGGAGTGGCCATCTCAGTCTCCTGACCTCAATATCCTTGAGCCACTCTGGGGAGATCTCAAACGTGCAGTTCATGCAAGACAGCCCAAGAATTTACAGGAACTGGAGGCTTTTTGCCAAGAGGAATGCGCAGCTTTACCATCTGAGAAGATAAAAAGCCTCATTTACAAATACCACAAAAGACTTCAAGCTGTCATTGATGTTAAAGGGGGGCAATACACGGTATTAAGAACTGGGGTATGTAACCTTTTGATCAGGGTAATTTTTGAGTAGTTTCTGTTGTAATTATGATTTAAAAAGGGTAAACACAGTTGATTGGTAATAAATGGCTTTAGCCAAACACTAAAAATTAGTGAAAGAAAAGTTTTTTTTTGTTTAGTTTTTTTGTGCTATCATTCATTATTCCGTGGAAAATGGCCAAAGTAAACATAAATTCTGCCAGGGTGTGTAAACTTATGAGCACAACTGTATACTGAGGTTGAGTAGGTTGAACAGTAATTGAAAGCAAGTCGGAGCAGTGGAACAGGTGGTGTGTATTTCAGAGAGCCTTGGTGCCTCACCTGTTATTAGCTGGTACATGAATGATTTCAAACTTGTTACTGATCCTTGGGGACAGAAACTAAGCATGTCTGGTTACAGGATCCTGCCACTTAATTAGACATCTTCAGGTTATACACTCATTAGGCTTAAACCTCTTTTGTGTTTCCATGGTAACTAGTACAATTTTGCGCACGGTGGATAGAACTAAATCCCACCCAATGTATCTTTGGAGTTCTGGGCCTATGAGTCACCCGTGTCATCTCTGAGTCAGATAAATATACAAAACACATCTGAAACTTTGACAATTTTCCACTTAACATATTTTAAGGGCTAAAAGCACGGTGATTCTTTTCTTTGGGTATAACTATTACAGAAAATTAAATCCAGTCGAGGTCCAGTGTGAAGTTTTCACAGTCAGAGATGATTTGGGGAGCCGTGTCATCTGCTGGTGTTGGTCCTCTGTATTTTATCAAGTCAGCGTAGCCCTCTACCAGGAAATTCTAGAACACTTCATGCTTTCCTCTGCTGACCAGCTTTATGGAGATAAATAATGTATGTCCCTCGCGCTATCTACGTGTGTAAATAGAATATGGATAGGTAATTGCCGCTCAATCTATAGTGTATACAATGCACTAAAGAGATAACAAATATAAAATGATGAGCGCAAATATGATGGGCTAAATTTAAAACAGGTGAGTGAATGCCGCTAAAATAGACTATAGCAGGGGTGGCCAACCAGACGAAGACCAAGAGCCACATTTTTTACCGAGTTACCGCAAAGAGCCACATCATACGCATGGGCACACATGAACATCACCCCATCCCTTCCTCATACACACATACTTTTGCTCAGCTGGATTTATTGTAAATGTCACACACTGTTTTAACACTACAAAGACCACAGGTCAGTAATCTTCCTTTAAAAGTACATCCATGTGACAGAAGACAGCAGCTCATCTAATTTTCCAAAATACAAATTGTCTTACAAACAGTGAACTGGTCAGGATAACAATCAACAGTTAATGGGTCTTCTAGCCTGAACTAGCAGTAAATTCTTCCAAAAAACATCACAGAAAGCATGCAGCACACACAGAGCTCTGGATAAATAAGTGAAAAGAAGCTGAAATGGTTAACAGCCAGCAGTGTGTCACACTTTCAACAGACAGAGAATGTGCTGAGCAGATCTTATCAGTGTTCAGGTGAAACCATTATTAAAAAAAAAAGTACAGAGCAAGACAGAGGGAGAAGGGAGGACAGATCAGTAACCTGCACACTTGTGGCCATACCTTTTTGTATCTCATCGGCTTCAGATACAGCGTGTTTCTCCTTCCTCTGCCCCCCTTCAGCCTCACTCCAGCGCCTATGTATTCAAATGTGGCGGGCTGGGGACACTACATGCTGATTGGCTGTTGATGTGTGGGAGGAGTGCAGAGACTCGGGCTGCCTGTCACCGCAATGAAACAGCCCGAACCAGCCCGAACGCAAGAGCCGCAGGATACCGATCAAAGAGCCGCATGCGGCTCGAGAGCCGTGGGTTGGCCACCCCTGGACTATAGTGTGAAAAAGGGGAGTGTATGTATAAGTTCCTCTATGAACTGTGATGGTGTCACAATGACTTGTTAAAAATCACCTATACATACAATAACAATACTCGGCAAACAAAAGTAAATCCTGTGCAAAAAGAAAATGTGTGCAAAAATGCAATGCTGTGCAATCAATCCTGTACAAAAAAGCAATAATGTGCAAAATATCTGTTCTGTGCTGGATTCTATAATCCACTAAAAAAAAAAACAGATTGCAATAGTCCTGTGCAAAAAAGCCTTGCTGAAATCCTGTGCTAGAGAGAGCACTACTGTGCAAAATGTCTATAATCCTGTGCAAAAAGCAAATGGTATTCCATATAACAATATAAATATATATTTCACTTGATGGCCAATATAATTGACTGACTATATAAATTCTAATCATGCGCTATTCACGCCACACAATAATGATGAACTGCTTATATTGACCCAATAGTCCATACAATGTAGCTGATAAAACTGGAATGGGGTAGAAATTGCAGCTGTGCTTCACCCAGACTCTTCAATAGTGTTCTCCAGTGTGAAATCTTCGTGTGTGTGTCACTTAATGCTCTCTATGCTCTTATCTCTATTCAGATGATAACCGGCTTAATACATTTAGTATGGTTGTGGAGTCTTCCAGGGTCCCTGTTCATTAGGGATATTCCTCTTAGTCTTGTGCTTCTAATGTGTGCTTTCAATAGGTCAGCACAATTCCGATATTCGTATACACCATGCATATGTGGGAAATCAAGGATAAATTCCCATAGCGTGATATGTTTAAAACACACTATACATTTTATTAAACGAATGGCCAAATGGGCAGTTACAATGATAAAATGAATGGCAAATCTGTAAAATAATCTGCGTTACAGATGCCTCTTACATCACTTCTGGTCTTACGGTGTCCAGTCACTCTCTATGCATTACTACACCCCACGTGTTTTCATCAGGAGAACCAGATTGTAAGACTAGTAAATTTATGAGAGTAAACAGGAAGTGAGTTAGCGGCCATCTTGTTGGAGACATGTCTCCAACATGGACGCGGCCATTTTTGCTTGGTCCCTATGTTATTATAGTAGCCTATTATATACATAGCGATGGCCATGTTTTTGGTGGCATTATTTATAATATATGACTACACTCATTGGTATTAGGGCGTGATAGAAAATATAAAAATTACACTTAAAATAGGGATAAAAGAGCTATACTGGCAATATAGTGAATGTGAATTAACTACTTAAAGTGCTTGTAAACCCTTACAAACCACTTTGACCTACAGGTAAGCCTAGATTAAGGCTTACCTGTAGGTCCAAGAAATATCTCCTAAACCTATACGGTTTAGGAGATATTTACAAAAAGACAGGCACCGCTGTCTACGGCGCATGCGCCGTAGACAGCGGCACACTGAGCAGGCCGCAGATCACGGCGATATGCCGCTCGTGTCGGCTCCTGTGCGCATGCGCGGGAGTGCCGTCATCGTGGCTCCGGCGAATCGCGGCGCCGGAGCAGCGAGACCCGGAAGTCACTCCGGGATACATGGCAGCGGCGAAGATTAAGATGGAGGACCGCTTCGGGGGCTTTGTTCTCGGGTAAGTTATTCATAATGAGCTAGTATGCTATGCATACTAGCTCATTATGCCTTTGCCTTGCTGGTTGCATTTTTTTTAAAAAATAGCCTTTACTTCCTCTTTAAGGACCCGCTGCGGAGACCACCATTATCGTACACACGAATGGCGTTGTGGCAGCAGCTGCTGCCGTTGCTGAGCTATCCCTCTTCAAAAAATGGACGTACATCGGCTTGCGCCGGTCGTAAAGTGGTTGAATACTGAGAGCCACAATCACTACTATTATATACAATGTCAGTGACCCAATAAACGTGATCAATATGGTATATGAAGTCAATATGAGTAAATTAAAGATGTATGTGTACAGAACTGTATGGTCAAATATATATGTATATCCAAGTACATATATAAGACATACACTGACATGTGCCCAAACTTCTACACATGTAGGCACTATTCCATATAGCCAATTGAAGTCCAGAAACTATGTATTGAGGAAGTGTAACAATCGCACATTAACAATTACTTAAAAGTTACTTAAAAAACAATTCAAGTCGAATTCTACATTAAGTCCGTCTGGTATTAAGGTATGGAGGGAATGTATCCACTTAGATTCCATCTGACTAATACATGTAAATTTATGGGCCCCCATCCATGTTTTTTTTTATATTTATCTATACCCCAAAATGTTAATTGTGAGGGATCCTTATTGTGTACTTCTAGAAAGTGTCTACTTAAATTGTGTTTAGGGAACCCTTTCAGGATGTTTTGTACATGTCCCCTCATTCTGACCATTAATGTTCTTTTGGTTCTCCCTACATAATGTAAATTACAGTTGCATTGTATAACGTAGACCACTCCCTCCGTACGACAGCTGATAAAATCGGGTAGATTTGACCTGTTTGAGTGGATTTAAATTCCTTTCTTTTCACTTGTGGTTTCTTGGAGTGTCGACATGCGTAACATTGCTTACAGGGATAGAATCCCTTTCTGTAAAGAATGAATATCCACTTTGGGGTGGTGGCTCCACTACATTTTTCATAATAATATCTCATAGTGTGGGAGCTCTCTTATAGACCACATTCTGTGTTTCTGGTGAAATCTGTTTCTGGTGATGTCTGTCACTTTTCAGTATGTGCCAATGTTCCTTTATCAATTTCTCCACTTCTTTGTGCTGGATATTGAAGTCTAAGCCCTTGTACACACGGTCGGAGATTCCGACAACCAAATCCGTCGGATTTTGTCAAACTGTTGTATACACACGGTTGGACGAAGTTGTCGGAAAATCCGACGTGATGGCGTTATTTCGTTACATCGGGACTATGGTCAGGCTAGTAGCCAATAGTTTTGATGTAGGAATTTGATCTGAGTATGCGTGGCACTTTGTCCGATCAGAATTCTCTACACATGATCGGAGTATGTCCGATCGGAGCATTTTGTCGGAAAATTTTACCAACAAGTTGGAAAACTTGGTCCGTCAGATACTCCGATGGAAACAGTCCGATGGAGACCACACACAGTTTGAATATCCGACAAAACGGTCCGATCGGACACATTCCGTCGGAATCTCCGACCGTGTGTACAAGGGCTAAGACTATAACGGGAGCTTCCATTTTTGCTGACTAGGATTTGTTCCTTGTAACCTTTTTGTTCTATCCATTGCTTTTACATTATTCATTTGTTAATGTCTTCAGAGTAGCCTTTATTCTTGAATCTGTTACATAAAAATCTCTCTTGGGATAAGTAATCCTCTTCATTCGTGCAGTTTCTCCTAATCCTAACCAGTTTCCCTTTAGGGATGTTAAACAATCATAGTTTAAAATGGCAACTACTCCTTGATAAGTAGCTGTTAGCATCTATATTTTTGAAATGTGTTTTTTGTAGTTATTCGGTCTCCCATCAAAGTAATATCCAAGTCCAGAAAGTTTATCACTTATGTTCCAAAGCAGTTTAATATTTTTGTCATTCTCATTCAATTGGGATAGAACGTTTTCCAATGTTTCTCTGCTCCCGTTCCATACTATGAGATCATCTATAAATCTCTTGTAGAAAGTCAATTCAACTGGTGTTTTTTTCATATATGGCTCTCTCCTCCCATTGCGCCATAAATGCGTTTGCTATGCTAGGGGCAAACTTTCGCTCCCATCGCAATGCCTGTTGTTTGTTTGTTTGTAGAACGATTGGTTGTGCCAGAAGTAGTTGTATTTTAAACAAAATGCACTTTACTAAGAACTTCCTTTGTTTACAAATCAAAGTTGTGCATTCTCTTAACAACCACTTTGTGGCACTACAGGCTTGATGATGCTGCACTATGGTGTATAATGACGCAACATCTGCAGTGGCTATTAAGGATCTTCCTTCAAGTACGGGTACTTCTTCTAAAAGTTGTAAAAACGTGTTTGGTGTCTTTCAAATATGCTTTGGTCTGTTGTACAGCAGGTTGAATGAACTTATACTGCCCCATTCTGGACGTGAGAGACTCCATGCCATTTACTATCGGCCTACCCGGCGGGTTTGTTTTATCCTTATGCAATTTTGGTACGGTGTATATCACTGGTATGCTGCACGATTCTGGAATTAGGAATTTAGATATCTTTTTATTTAAGATGTCCTTCTTTATTCCCAAATGAATCAGTTTTTCCAATTCTTTCTTATATTGGCTTGTCTGATTACCTATTAATTTAACGTAGGTTGATTCATCACTGAATTGTCTGTCAATTTCATTTTGATACTGCTCTCTTGATTGAATAACTAGCCTTTGTCGAGGGGGGCGTATTACAATGTCTTTTCTTTTAGTTAGCGCTTGGATTCCTTTTTTAATGTGTATTGGATCGGAGACCTTTTTTAATTTTAGTACATCGAGAGCCTTTAAAACTAATTTTTTTTAAAACGTCTATACATTGGTTATCACTAACCTGTGGATTGTATATAGCAGGGGTTGACAAATTTGCTTGGAATCTAGGAGCCAGCTTAAAAAGCTAGGAGCCAGGTCTGTGACGGCGATCCGGACCTGTCCCTGGCCTGACATGGAGACGAGTGAGGGGAAGATAGCAGCGCCGCCGTCGCCGCCCCAACCCCCCCCCCCCCCGGCTCTAAGTCATTGCCCATAGCTCTTAGAGGGACATTTTATTAATTTTTTTCAAATGACAATTTTTTTTTCAATTGCATTTTAGTGTAAATATGAGATCCGAGGTCTCTCTGACCCCAGATCTCATATTTAAGAGGACCTGTCATGCTTTTTCTATTACAAGGGATTTTTACATTCCTTGTAATAAGAATAAAAGTGACACAACATTTTTTTTAAAAGAACAGTGGGGAAAAAAAAAAGTTAAAATAAGCAGAAAAAATAATAATTTTTAAACGCGCCCTGTCCTGCCCGCATATAAAATCGGTGTTCGAACCACACATAGGAGGTAGCGCCGTGATCGGTAGAGCGAGAGCAATAATTCTAGCCCCAGACCTCCTCTGTAACTCGAAACGTGCAACCTGTAGAATTTTTTTAAACGTCGCCTATGGAGATTTTAAAGGGTAAAAGTTTGTCGCCATTCCATGAGCGGGTGCAATTTTGAAGCGTGACATGTTGGGTATCAATTTACTCGGCGTAACATTATCTTTCACAATATAAAAAATAATTGGGCTAACTTTACTGTTGTGTTATTTTTTTATTAACTAAATTATTTTTCCGAACAAAAGTGCGCTTGTAAGTCCGCTGCACAAATACGGTGTGACAGACAGTATTGCAACAACCACCATTTTATTCTCTAGGGTGTTAGAATAAAAAATATATATAATGTTTAGGGGGTTCTAAATAAAGGGAAGAAGAGGCAGGTAATATAAAACAGGCAGAGGCATTGCTGGTTTGTCATACCAACGGCGACCACAAGAGGGCGCCAGATTCCATAAGGAATCATAGGACCGCAGAAGGCCTCAAAGCCGCGGCCTAAATTTTCGGCCGCCGGCGGAACGGCCCGACGCGATCACGCTGGGGGGGTCCACAGAGACAGGATACCCCCAGCTGTGCTGCCCCAGGCGCGAGGTCGCTATTTCTAGTCGCCAATGCGACCTGGCGCCCGGGTTTTGTCGAGCCCTGGTATATAGAATGACTTCTTAAAGTGCTATGTGTCACTTCATTAAGATGTTTTGTTATTTTTTCCATCTGAAGTAAATGGGTTACTCAAAATGTATTTTTTAATGTTAATTTTACGTACATATATCTGTATGCCAATGTATGTCTCAAATGTATTCACATTTTTTACAGGTGCATGTTTCAAACATTTATCCAAGACAACTAGATCTTCAATAGTTAGGGGTTTACCACTCAGATTGAATACTCCCTCTCCAATTACTCTTTTTCTTTTGGACTTGTGTTCCCGCTCTGCATTCCCTAGTTCAGCTTTATGGAGATGATAATTTAATTTTCCAGCAGGACTTGGCACCTGCTTACACTGCCAAAAGTATCAATACCTGGTTTAATGATCGTGGTATCACTGTTCTTGATTGACCAGCAAACTCGCCTGACCTAAACCCTTTAGAGAATCTGTGGGGTATTGTCAAGATGAGAGACACCAGCCCTGACATTGCAAATGAGCTAAAGGACGCTATCGAAGCAACCTGGACTTTCAAAGCGCCTCAGCGGTGCCGCAGGCTGATCTCCTCAATGCCGCGCCTCATTGATGCAGTAATTCATGCAAAATGAGCCCTGACCAAGTATTGAGTGCAGACTATACTGTACATGGACATACTTTTCAGTAAGCCAACATTGCTTTATTAAAAAACACTTTTTATTTTTTTTTCTTATTGGTCTTCTGTAATATTGTAATTTTCTGAAATACTAAATTTTGGGGTTTCATAAGCCATAATCGTCAAACTAAAAGAAAGAGATGCTTGAAATATATCACTCTGTGTGTAATGAATCTATATAATATGAGTTTCACTTTTTGAATTGAATTACTGAAATAAATTAACTTTTTGATCTAATTTTTTTAGCTGCACCTGTATTCTCAGTCACAGTTTGATAATATAGTTAAAAGTTATAATTGCCCTATACTCTCCCCCCCATAAAATAGTCTAATGGTGCTCTTGCAGCAATTGAGCATTAAATACACATGCTGGTTAATGGATATGAGACAGGACATACAGGAGAGGATCCATCTTCTACAGGCAAAGGGGGTTACAAGTCGTGTGCTCCTGGACCTAGTTTAATACTGTACATATGACATTGTGTTCGCCACTAGAGGTCTCTAAAGCAACACTATTCTCAGCAAATGCTTTCTACACTCTCAAAGGCAGGTATGTTCCTAGGATGTCTGCCTTCACATTATGTTTCAATTCCTAGACAGATGTTAAAATAGAAATGAGGGTAAATGTGTTTACATATTGACATTATATTTGTTTCTGCCTGCTTGTTTATTAGACTAGGTCCTCTGCGACCCCCTTGTTCATCAAGGATTTTTGCACACTGTCATGTGTCTGTCACAGGCTTGCTTGCTCTGGTGCATTTCATTTTTTTGCAAGCCAATACAAGCAAAGATAGAGCAACTTGTTCAAGATAATGTGATGCCGGTGTCATGTCGGATAGTGCACATGACAAGCAGATTCCGAAAATATCCAAAGATGAACAGCGCTTGCGGCGCGAGTCCAGGTTCAAGCCCCACCATCCAAGTGGACATAGAGTTAGAATAAAAAATAGCCGAGCGAAGCGAGGCCGTGCCCGAAGTGTGGCGAGCGAAGATAAAAAATAAAAAACCTTCTGCCTTTTAAAAACTCCTTTAACCTAATAAAACCCTGAAAGGATCATAAGGCTCTTTTAGCTGAAAGTGACCCTAAAATGTCAGCCTTGAAAGATATAATAGAGGTATAACAGAGGTTAGGATGTCCGAGATACCGTCTGCTACTCTGATTCAGGAGGAGAGAGAGTTCTTGGAGAAAAATTAAAATAATTGTAAAGGTTTATTTTTTTAAGTAAAAATAATAAACATGTTATTCTTACCTGTTCTGTACAGAGCAGCTCCAAACCACCTCTTCTGAAAAACCCCTGCCAGCAAGATCTGGGGCCAGGCTATGTGCATCTATTGACACATACAGCATGACTGGGCCCCGCCCATGCTCCCTCCTTACAGGACTTGATTTACAGCAGAAGGAACAAATTGCTCACGCTGCTACATCCATGTCCAGAGGGGAGGGAGAGAGCGAGAGAGAGTGGTGCCACCGCCGCTCTCAGGTACAGCACTGGACTGAGATCAGGCTCAAGTAAGTATTTGGGAGGGTGGCTGAACATGAAAGGGTTTTTTTTACCTTAATGCGGAGTTCCAACCAAAAGTGGAACTTCCGCTCATTGTACTCTTCCCCCGTCCGGTGCCAATTTGGCACCTTTCGGGAGGGAGGGGGGATAGGATACCTTTCTTACACAGGTATCCTGTCCCCACTTTTGGGAGCCTAAGCGTCAGATATTTACGTCACCGCTCGGGCTCCCTCCTCCTTCCCCAGCCACTGGGCCAGTAGGAGAGTGGAACAGAGCCTCGCGTATGCGAAGTAGGGTTCCCGGTGTGAAACCACAAGGCTGCACTCCTGGATTCCCTTACTCTCAATGTAGCTGGCAGCACTTGGCAGCTGATGGAAACAAGTCAGCATCTGCAGTATGTGTAGCTGCTGGCTTTTAATTTTTGGACCTCCCACTTTATTGGTCCTTAGAACCACTTTAAGAAGGGTTTTAAAATTGCCTAGCCAAAGTAACACTTTGACTAAGCTTCATGTGAAAGTACAGTTAAGACCCTATCGGGTACCTGAAGCTTAGAGGAGCAGAAAATATTAGCCCTTAGGGTTACAGAAGAATCTAACAGCAAGTGGTCAAGTTCGATACTGCTCACCCTTATGCTAGATGGCAGCCTGTGGTTCAGAAATTAAACAAAGTCATAAAATGTCATGTTTGTTCTATGCCCCAGGTTAATTGGGTTGATGGAGAGGTTGGGTACTGCCAGGTACATTACCACCCTTGATCTTACTTAAGGGTATTAGCAGGTTTGCTAAACAGACATGGCAAAGAAAAAGACAGCTTTTGTGACACCAGATGGGCTGATCCTCCCGTTTGGCTTATATTGGGCTCCAGCCTCATTACAAAGAATGATGGACCCCACAAAGCATATGCTTCGGCATGTCTATATGATGATGTCACTTTTAGTCTTGATAACTGGCTAGATTTGGACCCCCACCTACAGAAGAGCCAGCCAGGATTAGATTCCATTTGCAAGGCCAGACTAATAGCAAATCCAAACAATGGTGAAATAGGCCCGGACGAAGCCCAGTATTTGGAACTGTATTTTTTACAATGGCGGGGATGAGGGTGGTCATAAAGCCTCTAATGGACAAGACTAAGACATTTAAAGTTGGCTTCAACCAGTATTTAAAAAAACAGGTTAGAACCCCTCTAGGAATGTAGAATACTGCAGGAGGTTTGTATCTAATTTTTCTATCATAGCAGCTACACCCACTGATCTTCCCAAAAGGAGAAAATTCACCATGAAATGTAATGAAGAGACAGAGAGAGCTTTTCTGGAGCTGAAGGTAGTGTCGTATAAGGGACAAGTTCTAACCACCTCCAACTTTTGTCAAGCAACTTTTGTCAAGTCTACTTAATGACTCTAGTTCGGCTCCCCTGAAATGAGTGGGGGACCGGGGAGGGTCGGATGCGATCCCTCCGTACAGGGCCGAGGAGTGACCGGCTTTGGAAAGGGTATTGCAACACATGGCAAGGGACAAATACCTCTGAGCCCAAAGCAGAGCTGTACAACCCTGGAAAGGGATCTCCCAGGAAAAGGGAGAGACACCTCGGTTTATGCTGGTGGAACGGAGGGTCGGGAGGGGGAGTGTATTGGAGGGGACCCGAGCCTTCAGGTGGAAGGAATCCCAGGAGGGACGGTTGAATCCCTGGAAGTTGAAAGTCATGGTACTACAAAACCCAGCAGTGAATTATCAAAAATCAGCAAAGGACGTATGTTAACCCTTTGTATGGTGATCTTAAACTGAATTCCAAGAAAATGGCTAAATACATTAATGAAGTACATAAATCAGAGCTGTTACAGCTACTAAAAGGTTATATTTCTGTCCATTTATTTCTGAAATTTACATAATCCTGCCAGACAGCACAGCCAGACTGGTGCGCTGACTTCTAGCTACACCAATTAAAGCTGAAGGGTTTTTTTTTTTTTTTTGGTACAGTTTTAGTCACATAACTTACCTTGTAATGTGTATCCTATGTCCTGCTGATTGCTCCTGTGTAGTGTAGAGATCTTCTCTCCAGCGATGACCAGTCCTCTGGTTAACTCTTAGGTCTAACATTAAAGTACATGAAGATGTCCTGATGGCAGCCTGCCCCCTTTTGTACTCTCCCCCATTTATAAAACTCCTTGCACTATTTTCACAAAATGCAGCACGTGCCACCAAACCTAGTTGAGATTGCCTGCTGTAGTAGACAAAAGTGTACAGTTTCAAAAAAGTTGGGATGCTCTGTAAAATCAACATATAAACAGAATGCAGTGATTTGCAAATTTTTTATAAACCCGTGTTTTTATTCACAACCAATATTAGAAAACATTTAAATATTTAAACTGAGAAAATATACCATTTTAAGAAATAGGAAAATGTTGAAATTGGCAGCAACATGTCTCAAAAAAAGTTGAAACAGAGCAACAAAAAATTTACAAAGTAAATGGTACTAACCAGGGAGAGCTGGAAGAACATTTTGCAACTAATTAGGTTAATTGGCAACTGGTTAGTAATATGATTGGGTATAAGAAGGGAATCTTAGAAAGTCAGACTCAGAAGTAAAGATGGGCAGAGGTTCACCAATCTGTGAAAAGCTGTGTCTAAAAATTGTCAAACAGTTTCAGATAAATGTTCCTTAACATACAATTGCAAAGACTTTAAATATATCATCATCTACAGTACATAATATCATCAAAAGAATCAAAACATCTGGAGAAATCTCTGTGCGCAAGGGACAAGGCTGAATCGCAATATTGGAAGCCTGTGATCTTCAGACCCTCAGACAGCACCTCATTAAAAACCGGCCTGATTCTGTCATGGACATCACTGCATGGGCTTAGGAATACTTTCAAAAGTCACACTGTGAGCGCAGCTCACTGTGCTATCCAAAAATGCAATGTAAATTATACAGGGAAGACATATCTTCTCTCGACCAAAGCCCATTTAAAATGGCCTGTTGCAAAGTGGAAAAGTGTTCTGTGGTCAGACAAATCAAAATTTGACATTCTTTTTGCCACTCAAGGGCACCATGTCATCAAGGCTAAAGAGGAGAGATACCTTCCGGCTTGTCCCCACAGATGCTCAATAGGGTTTAGGTCTGGAGACATGCTTGGCCAGTCCATCACCTTTACCCTCAGCTTCTTTAGCAAGACAGTGGTCATCTTAGAGCAGTGTTTGGGGTCGTTATGTTGGAATACTGCCCTGCGTCCCAGTCTCCCAAGGGAAGGGGATCATGCTCTGCTTCAGTTAGGGGTGCACCGAATGGGTTTTTTGGTGACAAAACCAATATCAAAAATGAAAAATACACTAGACTGAAAACCGATACCGAAAATTACTGTTTTAAAAAAATATTTTTATACAGGAGATGGTCAGAGACTTGGGACATGGTACAGGAGATGGTCAGAGACTGGGGACATGATACAAGAGATGGTTAGAGACTGGGGACATGGTACAGGAGATGGTCAGAGACTGCAGACATAGTACAGGAGATGATCAGAGACTGCAGACCTGGTACAGGAGAGGATCAGAGACTGCAGACCTGGTACAGGAAATGATCAGAGACTGCAGACGTGGTACAGGAGATGGTCAGAGACTGCAGACGTGGTACAGGAGATGGTCAGAGACTGCAGACATGGTACAGTAGATGGTCAGAGACTGCAGACATGGTACAGGAGATGGTCAGAGACTGCAGACTTGATACAAGAGATGATCATAGACTGTTGCCATAGTACAGGAGATGGTCAGAGACGGCAGGCTTGATACAGGAGATGGTCAGAGACTGCAGACGTAGTACAGAAGATGGTCAGAGACTGCAGACGTAGTACAGAAGATGGTCAGAGACTGCAGACGTAGTACAGAAGATGGTCAGAGACTGCAGACGTAGTACAGGAGATGGTCAGAGACTGCAGACGTAGTACAGGAGATGGTCAGAGACTGCAGACGTAGTACAGGAGATGGTCAGAGACTGCAGACGTAGTACAGGAGATGGTCAGAGACTGCAGACGTAGTACAGGAGATGGTCAGAGACTGCAGACGTAGTACAGGAGATGGTCAGAGACTGCAGACGTAGTACAGGAGATGGTCAGAGACTGCAGACATGGTACAGGAGATGGTCAGAGACTGCAGACATGATATAAGAGATCAATGCAGCCTCACCAGTGCCCGTCAGATGCAGCCTTGCCTGTGTGTCCCCAGTGCAGCCTTGCCTGTTTGTCCCCAGTCCAGCCTACCTGTGCAGGGGAAGAGAGAGGAGAGCCGCCGCCAGGTTGATTAGAGTGCCGGGAACATCACAGCTTTCATTTCAATAGCTGTGTGTTCCCCACCACGTGCTGTCACATACAGCTCCTCCCCCTTGTCCGGGGAACTTTTATAGACAGATCACCTTTCCCAGGATTGGACAGGTGATCTGTCTTTCAAAGTGCCAGGACAAGGTGGATGAGCTGTATGTGACAGTGTGCCAGGGGGGACCCAGCTATTGAAATGAAAGCTGTGATGTTCCTGGCGCTCTAATCAACTGGGCGGCGGTGGCTCTCTGTGCTTAACGACACCCTGTAATGGGTGGCACCAGGGCCGGGGGGAAGAGCCCTGCCCCATTTTCGGCTCCATTATCGGCCTTTTTTCTCTTTCGGCAAATTGCCAAAAAGGCCATTTTCCACCGATATGTTTTGGCGGCCGAAATTTTGATGCATCCCTAGCTTCAGTATGTCAAAGTACATGTTGGCATTCATGGATCCCTCAATGAACTGTAGCTTCCCAGTGCCGACAGCACTCATGCAGCCCCCCAGACCATGACACTCCCACCACCATGTTTGACTGTAGGTAAGACACACTTATCTTTATACTCCTCATCTGGTTGCTGCCACACACATTTTACACCATCTGAATCAAATACGGTTATCTTTGTCTCATCAGACCACAGGACATGGTTCCGGTAATCCATGTCCTTAGTTTGTCTTCAGCAAAGTGTTTGCATGCTTTCTTGTGCATCTTCTGGGACAACAGCCATGCAGGCCAATATGATGCAGTGTGCGGCGTATGATCTGAGCACTGACTGGCTGAGCCCCCACCCCTTCAACCTCTGCAGCAATGCTGGTAGCTCTCATAAGTCTATTTCCCCCAAAACAACCTCTGGATATGACACTGAGCACGTGTACTCAACCTCTTTGGATGACCATGGGGAGGCCTGTTCTCAGTGGAACCTGTCTTGGTAAACCTCTGTATGGTCTTGGCCACGTTCTGCAGCTCAGTTTCAGGGTCTTGGCAAACTTCTTATAGCCTAGGCCATCTTTATGTAGAGCAACGATTCTTTTTTTTTTTCCAGCTCCTCAGAGTTATTTGCCATGAGGTGCCATGTTGAGCTTCCAGTGACCAGTATGACTGAGTGAGAGTGAAAACACCAAATTTAACTCACCTGCTCCCCATTCACACATTAGGCTTTGTAATGCTAACAAGTCACATGACACCGGGGAGGAAAATGGCTAATTGGGCCAATTTGGACATTTTCACTTAGGGTTGTACTCACTTTTGTTGCCAGTGGTTTAGACATTAATGGCCGTTTCTTGTGTTAGTTTAAGGGAACAACACATTTACACTGTTATACAAGCTGTACACTCACTACTTTACATTTAGCAAATTGTCATTTCTTCAGTGTTGTCACATGAATAGCCATAACAAAATATTTTCAAAAATGTACTCACTTTTGTGAGATACTGTATATTCAGGTTTTAAGCATACAGTATGCCCTCCCAAAACTCCAGAAACTGGTCTCCTCAATTCCCAGACATTTACAGTGTTATTAAAAGAAGAGGGGATGCTACACTGTGGTAAATATGGCCCTGTCCCAACTTTTTTTTTTTTTTAAACTGGGGCTGTACCTTGCCAGCTTTTTGCTGCCATATCCCAACTTTTTAGAGATCTGTTGCTGCCATCAATTTCAAAATTACCTTATTTTATGCTTAAAATGGTAAATATGGGTTTAAGAAATGTGAAAATCATTGCATTAAGTTTTTTTTGTAGATTTTATACATCCACCCTACTTTTTTTGGTAATTTGGGTTGTATTTATTGCTTTATTTTCCAATTTCGTGGTAAAACAACTCTACATACAGACATTCATACATCACAAAAAATGTCATCTTATTATGAGGAGAGAATGTGGCAACCCTGTCAATACGAATAGTCTTTGCTGTTGAAGGGTAGGATGAGTGAATCGTAGAGTTACTGCTTTTGTGATCAAGGCTTCTGGAGTTTTTAAGAAGACAACAAAGCAGGGAGTTTTATTCTAACTATGGTAACAATATTTCATGAAAATACTGTAAATACAGGCCATGTAATTGCTTTTGTGGCCAATACCAATCTCCCACTGTCCACTGATATGGTAACCTGCTCAGCGCTGGAGGCATAATGGCATATTGTGACATAATCTCTACCAATGCATTGCAGGCTTAAGGGTACCAGCAACTATACAAATATAGAAAGTAGAGCAGTCTAATATACAAGATGAAAGTAGAGTCAACTATCAGTTAGGTATGTCTGCTAATTTAAGATGGCCGTAGATGGATGGAAATTTGATTGGTTCAGCAAGGACTGGCCAAAATTTGATTAATCTATGGCTGTTTCCAATAGGCTCCTGTCGAACAGGAATGTTGGCATTTTGACAGTGGAGTAGTACAAAAATAGATTGGCACAGCAGAGATGATTTCTCCATCCACCTCGTTTGGTTGGCTGACTGATCAAAAATAAAAATAAAAATCAATGACTAGCCTTAGCTTAACTGCATCTAACTAGTATATATCTTTAAATGGATGTTTGGATGGAAGAAAAAACTTGACACTAATCGTACTCCTAGCCCCCCCCCCCCCCCCTCCCCGTTTTACTCACCTGAGCCTGTTCACTCCCTCGGCGGAGACGCGCTTTACCTCTCTTACCAGGGTTCTCGGCTCTTGATTGGATAGATTGATAGCAGTGCAGCAATTGGCTCCTGCTGATGTCAATCAAATCCAATGACGAGGGAGCCAGGGGCGAGGGCCGAGTCTGACATTCTGTGTCTATGGATGTAAATGCTGGACTCAGGAGCACACCCGCAAGGTAACCCCCAGGAAGAGCGCTTCTCCTAGGGGGTTTACTGATGCGAGGAGGCTGTAAGTAAGCGCTGCCGGGGGACCCCAGAAGACGATGTTCGGGGCCACACTGTGCAAAACTGACTGCACGGTGGAGGTAAGTATGATATATTTGTTATTAAAAAAAAAACAAAAAAAACAGGAGGGTTTAGTTGTAAACCCTCTAAATAGAAACCATACCCGCTAGTTTAAAGGAGAAGTATGGCCAAAGATATTTAGGCCATACTTCTCATGTTGGTCATAGGAGTGTGCCTAGCTCTGCACTCCTGTGACCCAGATTCGGCGGACAGTGGGCTAAAGCTAAAGCCCATTGTCGGCTGACATCTCTGGGCCTGTCCAGGCTCTGCAGGGATCCAGACAATAATGTGAGGATCCGCACACATGCCTGACTGGCAGCTGGCTCAGCCTCTCAGCTCCTGACCAGCCGAGTCCTTCATTGAGTGCTGGAAGGGCAGAACACAGCTCAGTGACTGACACTGAGGACTATGCCATCAGCGGTCATTGATTGCCCAGTTATGTGTGTCAGTGGAGGACAACTACAGCATCGAATCCATGATGAAGCTAGGAGAGTATGTAGGTTTATTTTATTTTTTTATGTACCACACTTCTCTTTTAACGGTTTCTCAAAAGAGAAGTATGGCTTTTACCTAGGTGGCATCGATCCAATGCTGCCTCTCTCCCCTGCCGGCTCTGCACTGAGAACTGAGCGATCAAAGACTACTGACTGCTCTGTTCTCAGCATTCTGACAGTCTCCAGCTCTCTACTCTGCCCCCCCTGCACTCCCTGGAGTGCTGGGCTGTGGAGGGGGCGGGAGGGGCTGGCTCAGGTTTTCAGGGGATCACTGAGAGGGTGTTAATTGGGGTGCAGAGGTTGCAGGGACACAGCCACTGCACCCAATTTGACACCCGTGTGAGCGTGGGTGAGGGTGCATGTGCTTAAACACAAACAGGATGAGGGGACACCTTCACCCCCATGGATGTTGAATTGTGAGCAGTGGCTGTGTCTGCGCAGTCCCTGGGAACCAACTGACATGAATGGGACTGCCTACACGCAGATGCATGGAAAACCCCGTGCATCCCAACCCGGCCCCCCACATAGGTGTATGCTTAAGTATGAATGAATGAATGAGGCCTTAATCTTTGCTGTGTGACTTTCTCTTTGTATCTAATATATCACCAATTCGCTTGGACCTTACAAGTTAAATTTAAAACAAATTGGTATCTTTGATGAAGCAATTTCACAGAGCTAAAGAAAACCTGCATGGGAGAGAAAAGTAGACTCCTATTGCTGGCATCCTTTAAGCCTAGGTTCACATTGATGCAATTTAACATGTCAAATCACATGCCAAATTGCCAGCTATTGCCGGCAATGGCACCGTCCGAGTCTCAAAAGTAGTTTCTGTACTATTCTGTCGACAGGAGCCCACCCCCGAAGTCGGACAGACATACGGGTTCAGCTGAACTCACACAATTTCAATCCCACAGCAGTGTGAACCTAGGCTTAAAATAACAGTTGCCTGGTGGTCTTTGGTTTTAAAGCGGAGGTCCAGGCTTTTTTTGTTTAATAAAAGTCAGCAGCTACAAAAAATTTAGCTGCTGACTTTTAATAAACAGACACTTACCTGTTCCATGGTCCAGTGATACGGCTGCACCGAGCCCAGCTCCTCTCCCCCTCCTCTCCTCGGCGCCTCCATTGATATTGCGGGAACCCAGTTGTGACAAGTTGTGGCTTTGCGGCTGGGTGCACACTGTGCATGCGCGAGTCACGCTGCGCTCTCCCAGTGGACATGCAATCTTCTGGGACCTGTCATGAGTCCCAGAAGATTGCCAAGAGGGAGGCGCCGCCTAGGGGGTGAGGAGGAGTCGCCGAGGCAGGCCATAGGCGGAACCAGGAAATGACATGCCAATTGTGGCATGTAAGGGGGAGAGGAGCGCTTAAAGCGGAAGTTCCACTTTTGGGTAGAACGCCGCTTTAAATACTTTGAGTCGCTGACCCAGATCAAGTACACAGAAAGATATAGGAGAGTGAAATCACTTTATCTAATCTACTAACCTGTTATGAGTTGGTGACTTGGAACATGTTGAAGCCAAAGGTTCAGCATATTAGGCAGGCAACTTAAATTTTCAGAAGATGATGTCAACAGTCGCAGCCTTCATTCTACGCTAATAACTTGAAAAATCCTGCATAATGTTTGCAAGGAGCCCAAAGTTGCTGTATATGGGAATAGCTCAACTGCATTACAAATAGGCAAAGAAATAATGCTCTCAAATGATCAGATTACTGAAAAATAGAGTGAAGGTGGAATGGTGCAACACAGCAATGCCTAGATGAAAAGTATACCCTTTGAACATTTGTATCTCAAAGGCTTAACTTTTTAAAAATGAATAATCAAAATGTTGCTTTCTCTAAATATCTGTGCAATGTACAACTTTTTCATGCATAAACCATCAGTATAGACCCAAGTCAGCATCTAGTAAATGTTTCAGTTATCCTTAGACAGAATTCCGTGTGCATTATCCAGGCCCTGTCACCAGAAGGATCACTTTACTCAGCGCTACTCTGTCATTCACACCCCACTCAAATATTAAGTAGACAGCCCACTCAGCTGTCAGCTTTGATGCCAACACTGGGCTGGGTGAAAGGATGGGGTTACAGTGAAACTCACAAGATAACAAAGAAGCAATACCTGTGAAGCTGATATGTGCTGAATCATGAATACCATATGAGTCATTAGTGAATGTACTAATGACTTTTCACTCTGCCTGATTATTAACCCCACAAACCCAACAGCAGGGACTGCTGCAGAGCATTGCATAAAACAGTTTAATCCTCTAGTAACAAAAGTGTTAGTTAACCACTTTCAGACCGGACCATTTTGCTGGTCAAAGACTAGACCGCTTTTTGCGATTCGGCACTGCGTCGCTTTAACTGACAATTGCGCGGTCGTGCGACGTGGCTCCCAAACAAAATTGACGTCCTTTTTTTCCCACAAATAGAGCTTTCTTTTGGTGGTATTTGATCACCCCTGCGGTTTTTATTTTTTGCGCTATAAACAAAAATAGAGCGACAATTTTGAAAAAAACGCATTATTTTTTACTTTTTGTTATAATAAATATCCCCCAAAAATATATAAAAAAACATTTTTTTCCCTCAGTTTAGGCCGATACGTATTCTACATATTTTTGGTAAAAAAAATCGCAATAAGCGATTATTGATTGGTTTGCGCAAAAGTTATAGCGTTTACAAAATAGGGATAGTTTTATAGCATTTTTATTAATAATTTATTTTTATTTTCCCAAGTGTTCTTCCAGGACAGCCCTTGAGAGATGGAGCTCCTCCCATCGACACAGGAAACACATTGCCACAGTTCAAAAGGCGGTCCCTCAGGTCCCTGGTCAGTCATTTGTGTTTCCTCCGTCGGAGGAACATGTTGCCAGGAACCTGGAGGCCCCTCTCAGGGGCTGCCTGAGAACCTGCAAGCCTAAGGGACCGGGTCCTGGTTTATGGCTGCAGTTTGGGTCCATACCTTTTTTTTTCTTTGGCTCGGGTACCGTCCAGCTGAACCGGAGCAGACCCGTTACCCTCCTCCTTCCAGTGCCGAGGTGGCCAGGGGCAGAATGACGCCGGTTTCCCCCAGGAGTGGTGAGTGGAACCTTCCATCTTCCCTCCTCGTTGCAGGGGGTCGGAGACGCCGAGCGTTCACTTCCGGCGGAACCGCGTCATCACTGCGTGCCGAGACTTCCGGTTCCGGGTCTCTAAGGGTACAAGGAGGAGAGGGAGAGCCAGCGCTGTGCCTGTAAAGCCCGACCAGCGTCCAGCTATACCGGATTAGCGGCGGGATTCGGAGCGTCAGAGGGGGACCATGGAGGCTATTCCCCAGGATACTCCGGCGGAGACAGGCACCAGCCAAACCCAGGTAGGCTGCTGGGCATGCTATTACTCTGGTGGAGTGGTGGTGTTTGTAGGCTGGGCCCTGTAGTACCCCACGGTGGCGGTTTACTCACAGTGAGGTTGTTTGTTAGTGGTGATTCTAAGAGGGACATGGTGCTGACGCTAAGAAATCCTTTGTCTTCTTATTTTCAGGCTAAAGAGATGCCAAGGGAAGACAAGACAGGCCGCAAAAAGTGTCCTAATTGTGGGAATAGGTTGTCCTCTGGCTCTAACAAAGCCCTATGCAAGCAATGCATTGCAAGCTTGCTTAAATCTGAGGCAGATTCCCCTTTAGCAAAGTTTTTGGGCTCCTTTAAAGAGGAAATGGCGTCGACCTTTAAGTCCCTCCGGGAGTTAATCACTGACGTGGGATCAGCTGCAGCTGCCTCCACGAGTAAAACAACTATAATCTCATCCTCACCATGCCTTACAACACCCAGCTCAGGGGAGCCCCGTATGGTCAGGGAGCCTAGCCCCACGTTGATTAGCCCCGAATCCTCTGACACTGACTCGGGTCAGGAAGAGGATCAAGCAG
Source organism: Lithobates pipiens (assembly GCF_037356315.1). Classification (NCBI taxonomy): domain Eukaryota; kingdom Metazoa; phylum Chordata; class Amphibia; order Anura; family Ranidae; genus Lithobates; species Lithobates pipiens. The sequence goes on from NW_027507685.1 coordinate 17,598,575, forward strand.
CATCTAAAGCCTCAAAATATAGATTATCTCTCGAGGAAGTAGATGAGCTAATGGGGGCTATCTATGATACGCTGGAAATTGAGGAGGAAGAAACTCAGTTATCCAGACATGATCAAATGTATGAGGCTCTGGGGAAAAAGAAAGCAAGGGTTTTTCCTATACATAAGGTGCTTTCTGACCTTGTCCTTAAGGAGTGGTCTGAACCAGACAAGAAGGTTTTCTTTCCTAAATCCCTTAAGAGAAGGTTCCCTTTTGATGAGAGCCCAGAGGCGGTCTGGAATAAAAATCCAAAACTAGACGCCCCTCTGTCCAAAATCTCAAAGCAGGCTGATCTGGCCTTTGAGGATATGGGCCACCTGAAAGATCCCATGGACAGGAGAACAGACATCGTCTTAAAGAGGGCCTGGGATGCCTCTATGGCAGGCTTAAAACCAGCTCTAGCCACTTCCTGTGTAGCTAGAAACCTGGAGTTCTGGTTATCGCAACTACAAGAACACTTAAAGGCAGGCACTCCTAGGGGGGAGCTTTTGAAATCTTTCCCTATGCTTTTTAAGGCCACCAGTTTCATCTCTGACGCCTCCACGGACTCCGTTAAATTTACGGCTAAATCTGCAGCACTTTCAGTGGCAGCAAGGAGGTCAGTATGGATGAAAACCTGGGGGGGAGACACGGCGTCTAAAACCCGCCTGTGCAGCGTCCCTTTTACAGGAGACTTAGTCTTCGGGCCTGAATTAGACTCCGCCTTAGAAAGGACGGCGGACAAAAAGAAAACCTTTCCTGCAAAAAAGAAAAATTTTCAAAGAAAAATTTTTCGTCCCTTTAAGGAACCCTCTAAATCAGAGAAGAGTTCAACCCCCAAAAAACATTGGTCGGGACATAAAGGGAAAGGAAAAGGGGGCATACTGTTTAGCCGCCCCAATCAGGATCCCAAACCCCAGTGACGTCAGGGTTCCTGTGGGAGGAAGATTAAGCAAATTTCTTCCTCAATGGGAAGAGACAACCTCGAACGAGTTTGTCTTAAACATAATAAAAAGGGGTCATGCGCTGGAATTTCACAGCAACCCTCCTTCCAAGTTTCTGGTGACAAAGCTTCCAAGTCACTCAGAAAAGGCCAGGGCCTTACCTTTACTAATAGGGGAAATGGTAGATCAAGAAGTATTGACACCAGTCCCTATTCAGGAACAAGGGGACGGTTTTTACTCGCACATCTTTGTGGTAAGAAAACCGTCAGGGAGATTCAGACTAATTATGAACCTCCGTCCACTGAATCGCTCCATCCGTTACAAGAGATTTCGGATGGAGTCCATTTATTCCATAAAGAATCTCCTGCAGAAAGAGACATTTATGGCAACCCTGGACCTAAGGGATGCTTATCTGCACATTCCAATAAGGGAGGAATGCCAGAAATTCCTTCGGATGGCAGTGCAGATAGACACAAAGGTTTACCACTTTCAGTGCAGAGCACTTCCCTTCGGTCTATCATCCTCTCCGAGAATCTTTACCAAGGTTCTCGGAGAGGCTTTAGTTCCTCTGAGGCTTCAATCAGTCTCAATTATCCCCTACCTAGACGATCTGCTCCTAACAGCCCACTCAGAGAGTCGTCTTTCTCAGGACCTAGAATTGACTCAACTCAGTCTGAGTCGATTAGGGTGGATTGTCAGTCAGGAGAAATCCAAGACAACCCCAACACAGGAGATCCTGTATCTGGGGTACTGGATCAAGTCTGTAGATCAGAAAATTATACTGCCGGAAGAAAAGATTTTGAATCTGTGGCAGAGAATATCTTTTCTTCAATGCAGCCCCAAGTGTACGGTGAGGGAAGTAATGTCGGTCTTAGGTCTTATGACGGCAGCCATTCCAGCCGTACAATGGGCCAGGTTCCATCAAAGAGAACTTCAGGGTTTTCTGTTAGAACAATTAAAAGGCAGAGATCTGGAGGAGGAGGTATCGATCCCCTCAAGGGTAAAACGCTCCCTCTGGTGGTGGAAGGACAGGGAGAACCTAAACAAAGGGGTTCATTGGGTCCTTCCTATCACTTCAACACTAACAACGGATGCGAGCAGTTGGGGCTGGGGAGCCCACCTAGGCTCAAGCTGGGTCCAGGACAAGTGGACCCCGGAGGAGAAATGTTTCTCTTCCAATTGGAAAGAACTAACAGCAATCCTGAGAGCTGTTCTAGCTTTCCACCCCGCAATACAGGGTCACCATCTACAAGTCCGTTCAGACAATACGACGGCTGTAGCATACATAAACAAACAAGGAGGAACCAGAAGTCCTCGTTTGATGTTGGTAGCCAGACGCATTCTCCAGTGGGCAGAAGCCAATCTGGAATCCATTTCTGCAGTTCACCTGAAAGGGGAGCTGAACAACAAGGCGGACTTCTTGAGTCGACAGAGGATTTCGAACCAAGAATGGTCCTTACACCCAGAGGCATTCAATCTCATAACAGCTCACTGGGGAGAACCAGAGGTAGACCTTTTTGCGAGCAAGAAAAATGCAAAGGTTCCCAATTTTTTCTCGCTAAACCCAGGAGATCAACCCCTGGCGGTAGATGCCTTGCAAACTCCATGGACTTTCAGTCTGGCGTATGCATTTCCCCCTCTTCATCTCATTCCGAGGGTCCTAGCAAGATTCCTCAAGGAAAAAACCTGTTTGATTCTAGTAGCACCTTTTTGGCCCAGGAGACCGTGGTTCACAACGTTGCTACAATTGACAGACTGTCCGCCTCTAAGACTTCCCTACAGACAGGACCTCCTGTCGCAGGGACCTCTTTACCATCCGCAGGTCGCCACACTGAAGCTGTCAGCGTGGTTACTGAGGAGGAAATCTTAAGGAGTAAGGGCCTGTCAGACGAGGTAATTGCGACCTTACTACAGAGTCGCAAACCAGTCACGAGAGCTATTTACAAAAAAGTCTGGAAAAAATTCAATAGCTGGCTGAATGGCCGGGACATAAATACGGCTAATATTCTACAGTTTTTACAGGAAGGTGTAAACAAGGGTTTAACCCTAAGTACTATTAAAGTACAGATAGCTGCCTTAAGTGTATACCTAGATGAACGCTTACAGGAAAATCCTTTTGTCGCTAGATTCTGTAAGGCAGTCGCTAGACGCAAGCCAGTCAGAATCACAAAAGTCCCATCCTGGGATTTAGCAGTTGTGCTAAAAGCTTTCTTGGGGTCACCCTTTGAGCCTATCTCAGAGGCCTCCCTAAGGCTTATTACCTTTAAGACAGTTCTCCTGGTGGCAATCACTTCAGCCCGTAGGGTCAGTGAAATCCAAGCACTTTCCATCAGGGAACCATTCCTACAGATCCTAGAAGACAGAGTCATTCTAAAGACAGACCCTGGGTTCTTACCAAAGGTAGCATCTAGTTTCCATAGGTCCCAAGATATTGTCCTCCCTTCATTTTGTCAAAATGCAGCAAATGAGAAAGAGGAACGTTTTCATTTATTGGATGTGAGGAGGTGTATTCTAGAATATCTTAAAATAACAAATCCATTCAGAATCTCAGACTCCCTTTTTGTCCTTTTTTCCGGACAGCGTAGGGGACAGAAAGCTTCAAAAGTAACCATAGCTAGATGGATTAGGCTAGCTATAGCAGAGGGGTATAAGGCCTTGAATAGAGATCCTCCTGAGGGTGTTAAAGCTCACTCAACAAGAGCGTTGTCTGCATCCTGGGCAGAAAGAGCTGGTGCCACCCCGGAGCAGGTATGTAAAGCAGCCACATGGTCAAGCTTTTCCACCTTTACAAGGCATTACCGACTGGACTTAATGTCTAGTCAGGATCAGGCCTTTGGGAGGAAAGTCCTCCAGGCCGTGGTCCCCCCCTAATCTGGTAAGTACTTGGGGATCCTCTCAAGGGCTGTCCTGGAAGAACACTTGGGAAAACTGGAGTTAGTACTTACCGGTAACTCCTTTTCCGGTGGTCTTCCAGGACAGCACGATCCCACCCTTTATTTGATTGTAGTGATGTACTAATGTTATTACCTGTTATGGTTTATATGTTTTTCAGTTCCATCCTTCGGTTCTTGGTGAATGACTGACCAGGGACCTGAGGGACCGCCTTTTGAACTGTGGCAATGTGTTTCCTGTGTCGATGGGAGGAGCTCCATCTCTCAAGGGCTGTCCTGGAAGACCACCGGAAAAGGAGTTACCGGTAAGTACTAACTCCAGTTTTTTTTACTAGTAATGGCGGCGATCAGCGATTTTTATTGTGACTGCAACATTGTGGGGGACCCATCGGACATTTTTGACACATTTTTGGGACCATTGTCATTTATACAGTAATCACTGCTATATAAATGCAGTGATTCCTGTGTAAATGACACTGGCAGTGAAGGGGTTAACCAGTGGGTGGCAGTGTAGGGCTTAAGTGTTCCTAGGGGTGTGTTGCTAACTGTGGGGGGGTTGGGCTTTCATTTAGTGAACACTGATCTCTGCTCCAATCACATGGAGCAGAGATCAGCGTCACTAGTTGCTAGGCAGAATGAAGAAATGCCGTTTACAACGGCATTTCTTCATTCGGCCGCTCCGTGAGACGATCGCGGGTATGCCCGCGGCGATCGAGTCCGTGGGTCCCGCGACCGGACTCACGGAGGTCCCGACCAGCGCAGGAGCGCGCCGCCGGCGGCGCGCTCCCGATGGCAGGGCGGCAAATTTAAAGGGACGTAAATGTACGCCCATTTGCCTGCCCGTGCCATTATGTTGACGTACATCGTCGAGCGCTGGTCGGCAAGTGGTTAATTAACTATAACTATTATCATTATTAACGATTTATATAGCGCCAACAGTTTACGCAGCGCTTTACAATGTATAGGGGAGACAACACAATTACAGTACAATACAAAAGGTACAGGAGGGCCTTGCTCGTAGAGCTGACATTCTAAAGGGAGGGGGTGGTGGTACAAAAGGTAATAGCTGCAGAGAATGATTTGATGGTGAGAGAATGATTTGATAACTAGCCATACCACAAGTCCAGAGTGTCTGTACCTTGGTATTCTATGTCCCAGCTTATACCACAAGCTCTGGTGTGTGTCACGCTACAGCACACAATGTCACACAACTAAATATTTAGGCCCCCATGTGTTTTAAACAAAAAACACAAGTTTTGTTATTGTAGAGTTAATTAACGCATTTCTTTTCCTGCACATGTGGCACGGTCTCTTTAATTGAATTATAAAAACATGAATATTTCTGTAACACAGATGGTTATTATGTTCTCCAGTAACTTGTCTGTATTACTGTTCACTGCTATTTTCAGCACTTGATGACAGCATTACTAAAAATATGCTGCATTAGGAGATGTCTGTACCACAAGAGCTCACAATTCATGTGGTCCTGTAGATTTTAATAGACTTGTAACACTTGCTTCAATACGAATATTAAATCTGAACAAACTGTACTGTGCAAAACATGTATGTCCCCAGACTCTGTCAAATGACGCAAATTATTTGTCATCTGTAGGACACTCTTGATGAAACATGAACCTTTTCTAGGAGTCTGAAATTCACAACAGGCAATTGAATGCTCAATTGGGTGAGATACTAGCTAAGATTGATGGGTATTGTAGAAAACTCATTTTGGGTGCCATTTTTGGTGAAGTGGAACTATATTCACCCCCCTGCCCCGGGGCTGAACACTTTACCTTGAAGACCTCCTTTAGACCCCTTTCACACCACACCGCTCATTGCGTTGGCGGTAAAACGCTGCTATTTTTAGCAGCGTTTTACCGCCGGTTTTGCGGCGCATTTCGGGCACTAGCGGGGCGCTTTTACCCCCCGCTAGCGGCCGCGAAAGGGTTAAAACCACCGGCAATACGCCGCAATAGCGGTGTTTTGCCGGCGGTATTACAGCGCTGCCCCATTGATTTCAATGGGGAGCAGCGGTGGAGGAGCGGTAAACATACCGCTCCTTCACCGCTCCAAAGAAGCTGCTGGCAGGACTTTTTTCTGACGTCCTGCCAGCGCACCGCTGTAGTGTGAAAGCCATCGGGCTTTCACACTACATACAATGGTGCAGCTTCTTTAGGGCGGATTGCGGGCGCTATTTCTAACGCTATAGCGCCTACAAAACGCCCTGGTGTGAAAGGGGTCTAAATCTTTAGCAAAGCCGTGACCTAAGTTTAGAGAATCACAAGAGAGATATACACCACCGCTCAAAGGTCCTAGGAACTCAGAGATGATTGCTCCAGGTGAAGGGATCCGGGTGCGAGCCACAGCATGCAGATAATGTGGATAATGACAGAACTCTGGACGGCCGCACTCCAATGTTAAACTATGCTTTATTCAAATAATATTTAGGACACAGCAAATGACATCACAGCGAAAGATGCTAACAGCTGACACACGTTTCGCACTAAGGCTAGTGCTTACTCATAGCTGGTTGAGTAGCCAGCTATGAGTAAGCACTAGCCTTAGTGCGAAACGTGTCAGTTGTTAGCATCTTTCTCTGTGATGTCATTTTCTGTGTCCTAAATATTATTTGAATAAAGCATTGGAGTGCGGCCGTCCAGAGTTCTGTCATTATCCACATTATGTCACCTAAGTTTGTCCTCTCAACAGATATTAAGGCATCATCTCTCAATGTGTTTTTTTTTTAAATAAATATATTCCTGAGGTCTACGTCTGTGGACTGCATGTAACACTGATTTTTTTGGTGGATTCTCCACAGAAATGTCTCGGGGATCCACTAAAGCAGCTGCCACTGAAAGACATGGTGAAGAGTCAGGCTTGGCCTGTCCCATCTCCCCAGCTTGGGGAAGCTATACTATCCCAAGTGAGGAGCTCCACGCCACACACAAAAAGAAATGCATTATAAGTAGAGTGCTTCTTTAAAAAGTTGATACCAATATTTGCAAACAGCAAAGCTATAATCAAAGTGATCTTAAAAAAAAACACAGATTTTAGTAATATAGGAAACTGGTGGTACCTCTCTGCTCTCTGAGGGTTATTTTTAGAATATTTATATAGTCAAATATTTTCTATTTTTGGCATGCACACTTTATAGGAAAGAAGGCTTTGAAAGTTTTTTTTTTTTTTTTTTTTTGCAACTTTTGCTTGGCACTTGGTAATTATACAAATTGTGGCTCCACTACAATCAGTGCCATCTGTTTCCACATCCAGCGCATTGTGATTACCAGTGTAAAGAACTCAATTTTTCCTTTTATAGAATGTCAGGTTTATAAAAAAAAAATAAAAAATGCTCAGAAGCAGTGACAGAAAGGTTTAGGCCAATCAGGGCTCCAAGCAATATAATATAATTGGGTCTTGTGCTCTCATTAAAGGCCCCTGACAACGTGAACCCTAGTTTTTTATTTATTTTATACATTCTGGGGGAGATTTATGGTGCACAAGGAACCTGGTGCAGCTGTGCACGGTAGCCAATTAGCTTTTAACTTCAGCTTGTTCAGTTAGGCTTTGACAATAAAACCTGGAATCTGATCTGGCACGTGCGCCCGCTGACGGCAGAATGTAAACAAAATAAGTGTGGGGATGACTAATCCTTGGGGAACCCCATGCCACCCAATGGCTCGTCCCCAGGCCCCACTGAACAGATAAAAAGAGGTGGGCTGGACACGGTATCTTTCATCACATAACCCATATTTAGTTAGCAATTTAATCCAGCATGTCTGAGCACTTTGTTTCTGTTGTGTTGTGTGGCCTGGAATGTAATGCAAGCAGCGGCTTCTGTTAGAAAAAATCTCAAAGGTGAAAGAGTAATAATCCTCATATTAAATTCAATATTTAATCATGAGCATATGTCTATAGATGGTGGTCTGTAGTCCTAACTGTCATTCTTAGGACACTGCGTCCATGGGTGATACAGACCGGGAGTCTGAGAGTTCTGGTCTGTCCACTACAGCAAGCAGGAATGGAATTACATCACTGGTTGCTGTAGAAAAAACTACAGTGGGGATGTGACACGACCGGTGGCCGGAGGAATAGAAGGCATAGTAGCCAATGGTCTTACAAACGGGAAATCGCGTGGAATTAAACGTTTGATTTAAAAATGAACAGGCTATTTATGAGCAACTACTGAATGAACCAGAAGATGGGGAACCTATTCAGTGAGGGTAGGAAATCGGCAACAAGGAAATGTAAAGACATTTTTGCTGTTTTATTTTTTTTTTTTTGATGTTCAACTTTAAACCGATCACATGCTGTTTCGTTTATTGGCTGGAGATTGATTTGTTTTTTTACTTTTGATTAGGCTTTGACTTTAATTCATATAGACTGGCAAAAAAGATCAAACATAAATTGTTGCCTCCCATCATTTACTACAGTTGTGTAAGGAATGCACAATGGGGGATTCCCTTATCTACCTAATTTGTGTGGATGGAGGAATCTTTTGTTGTTTTTTTTTTTTTTTTTTTTTGTGTTTTTTTTTTTTTTTTTTTTTTTTTTTTTTTTTCAGTCCACTGGCTGACAAAAAAAAAAATAGCTGTGTATGGCAAGCCTAAGTAGGGGCAGGGAGAAGCATCAGTGTCCCCTTCTAGTTCTACTATTTAATTAGGACCCCTTTCACCCTGAGGGCGTTTTGCAGGTGCTATATCGTTAGGAATTGCGCCTGCAATCCGCCCTTAAACTGCTGCACCTTTGTCTCCAGTGTGAAAGCCCGAGGGCTTTCACACTGGAGCGGTGCGCTGGCAGGACGTCAGGAAAAGTCCTGCCAGCAGCTTCTAAGGAGAGGTGTGTTTACCGCTCCTCCACCGCTGCTCCCCATTGAAATCAATGGGGCAGCGCTGCAATACCACCAGCAAAACACCGCTATTGCAGGCGGTTTTAACACTTTCTTGTCTGCTAGGGGGATAAAAGCACCCCGCTAGAGGCCGAAGTGCGCTGCAAATCCGACGGTAAAACGCCGCTAAAAATGGCGGCGTTTTACCGCCGACGCTATGGGCGGCGCAGTGTGAAAGCCCTCTTAACCTCCCTGGCGGTATGATTATTTCGGATTTTAGGTGCTGAAAGCGGTACAATTATTTTGCATGGAAATTTGGCGTTTTATATTGTAGTCCTGTAATTCTTAGGAATAACTCACTTAAATCTGTCCAAACCAGAGTCTAGCAGACATCCCGGGTATGATAAAGTTTGAAAAATGAAATCATAAATTATAATATAATAAATAACTATAAATATTTATACCAAATAATAATATAACAATAATAAAAATTATTCAATAATGTAATCAAAACAAAAACACAGAAATTTGCTCAGTTGCAGAATTGTCACTGTCATTACTTTTCAGTATTTGATGACGGATCTCCCCACAAATCGCTATCGCTCAATTCTGCGAGTGATTCCAATTTATTATCGCTGTTTTCTAGCTGGTTTAAAATCATTTTTGATGTAAAGGGACAGTTTTGGTTGCTATGGACAATCTCCAGTTTCCAGGCATAAAGAACAGTTTTTATATTATAAAACTGCATGCAGGACACTGGAGAAACCACTAGGGACAAAGGGGATGTGAAATAATTTCATACAGCAATGTAATCTGTAAGATTCTGTAAGATTACATTATACTGTATGTAATGTGTGTGTTTCACTTTTTGAATTTGTCGCCGATCTCCGTCCCCGTGCGTCGCAACGCTCGCAGGAAACGAAGATCAGCTTCGTGATGAATCGAGCGGAGGACAAGCCGCTCGTACAGATGGGGGACATCGCTGGATCCAGGGGACAAGGTAAGTAAACCTCCTCCTGGATCCAGCGATGCGATCCCGAGTCTGGCTCGGGGTTACCGCTTTTGGTATAAAACTTCCACCCCGTGCCAGACTCGGGAACACCGCCAGGGGGGTTAAGGTGCTCACCAGCCATCAAGAGTTTCCATATAAACGTAAATGAAGGCTTAGGCCGGCCATTCATGATTCAAACCGTAATAGGCAGGCTGAATGTACCAAGTTGATTGATCAGCCTGCCGTTTTTTTATTGTGATTATCGCTATTGGCTGCTATAGGTGCTAGCGATAATCACGGTCTTCTCCTGGTGGGGATGGCTTCTCCCGCCCCCCCCCCCCCCAGCCGGGAGAAGACCATGTCTGATTCCCCTGTCAAAACTGTCTGTGTTGATGGGGGAATCTTGCAAATTTATTTTCTGCAACCTGTGATACGCTGCAATATATAAATTTTCTGTTTTTTGGGTTTAATAATTCTTTGTGTTTTCAAAATTCCATAATTCTACAAGCATTGCAAATAACAAATTGTTGCACTTGCAAGCCTAGGTCTTTTGGATAGGATTTTCAGTCCCTTTGGTGATGACAAATCTATTACAGCTTCTGCCAAGTGCTTGTGTGTGTGTGAGGTTCATCATGACGATGCACGATTTCTAGAACTTCCTCCTCCTTTACTAGCTATTTTTATTGCAGTATGCATTCATTCACTTTGACCCTCTGAAATGCTCCAAACAGCCCATTCAGACGCATAGTAAATAAACGCGTCTCTCCATCCCTTCACACTCCCCTTTGTGGGAGGAATGCATTATAAATGGATTTTGGTTCTTTGAAAGCAGCGCCTTCTAAGATGTATTAATAATTACGCATCTTTTAAGGTTTGGGATTCAGCTTGCTCTACCAGACAACCTCATTATTCTGTTATCAGTAGCTGACACTACTCGGGTTGTCACGACAACCATCAGTGATTCAAAGCCGCTGTGAAAGGTTCGTACCCCAGGCAAATAGGCAGCCTTGAGCTCTCAGCAGATGCTGAGTAGTTTAACCAATCACAGAGCAGCTGGGAAACCATGACATCATATTCCAGCCGGTCCCAAAGATTTAATACTTGGTTTGCAGTTCCCTTCCTGTTAGTTTTTTTTTTTTTTTATGTCACAGCAGAATCGTATTTGGCGGTTTGGTCTTAACCCCTGCAATGCTATGTCAGAAGCTTCATAAGATTATAACTTGTACTCTACTTCTCGATGGCACTGAATATAAATGTCGCACAAATTCCTTCAAAAGCTGCATATTACAATGTATGTGTGTGTGCATGCATGTGTCGCTTTGCATTATTGCACTTATTCATTTAGGAACTTCATTAAAAGGGCAACTATTCATGTGAAATTGTAACGTCTTTATTTTAGTATTCGCCGTTTACCTTTCTTTATTGATTTTTTTTTTTTTCCAAAACACTATAAAAAAAAAAATAGACAATTATAAGAAAAAGCCCTTAAAGCAGTATTAAACCCAAAAACAGACATTATATTAGGTGTGATGGCTGCATTCATTTTCTTTTTCTTAGGATTTCTTGGCCTGGTGATTCGGCCAGTAAGTCTGTTTATTATTTAACAGAACAAGCTCCCCTGCAAATGTAGTTGTCAGAGTGTTGAGACGATGAGCAGCTTTAATTTATGCATGTAAAACGTTTATCCACCTGAATAAAAGCGGATGCTGTAACTGGGGGTCGACAACCTGATGACTGTGGTACACCTGTTGACCGCCTGCAGGTGACAGGTGGACTGCGAACAGGTTCCTGCACTGCCGAGCCCTCGCCTTCTATGTGCCGGTCCTTGTCTCCCATTCCAGCCTCTGCCACGCCATCTATGTCCTGGTGTGTCCCCCTCTCCCCCTCCCCCTCCTCCTCTCCCCTCCCCCTCCCCTCCCCCTCCTCCTCTCCCCTCCCCCTCCCCTCCCCCTCCTCCTCTCCCCTCCCCCTCTCCCCTCCCTCTCCCTCACACCCCCATCCTCCGCCGCTGTGATCAGTGAATAGCGGAGACCAGGAGGAAGCACAGCTCAGGACAGAGGGTGGGAGGAGGAGCTAAAAAGCACCATTTTTTTATGTTAAACTGCTGGTGATTGGTTGCTAGCACACTGGGGGGGGGAGGGGGGGAGAGGGTACTAAGCAACCAATCACCAGCTTGCTAATATGAAAAGTCACTCTGCCAGCTCCGCACCTCTGTCCAAAACTGTGCTGCTTCCAGGTCTCCGCTGTGGAAAAAGGTAGGCCGCTGTGGAAAAAGGTAGGCCACTGTGGTATGGGAGAGGAAGGAAGAGGGGTACTGCTATAGGGAAAAAGGGGGGGGGACACCAATCACTGTGGGTGTGTGTGTGGGGGGGTGGGGGTTATGTAAAGGGAGCAGATGATGCTGCTTTGGGCAGGGTCACCCCCCATATTAGTGTCCTCTACCACCCTTCACATTATCCCCCCCCCCCCAATTCCTGCATTATGACCACAATGCACTCCTAAACCCTGCATTCTGACCGCAAAGCATTCCTAAACCCTACATTCTGACTGCAACACACTCCTGAACCCTGCATTCTGACCACAAACCACTCCTGAACCCTGCATTCTGAGCGCAGCTCAATCCTGATCTCTGCATTCTGAGCGTAATGCACTGGTGAACCCTGCATTCTGACCACAATGCACTCCTGAACCCTGCATTCTGACCACAACGCACTCCTGGACCCTGCATTCTGAGCGAACGCATTTCTAAACCCTGCATTCTGAGCGCAGCCCACTCCTGATCTCTGCATAATGCACTTCTGAACCCTACATTCTAAGCAGCATAATGCACTCCTGCACCCTACATTCTGAGCAGCGTAATGCACTCCTGCACCCTACATTCTGAGCGCAGCCCACTCCTGATCTTTGCATTCTGAGCGTAATGCATTGATGAACCCTGCATTCTCTGCATAACGCACTCTACTTTTGCTTTAATACCTTCGCCTTGACTCTCAACCCCTATTCTGCAACATACCTCATGCCACGCTGTCAGCATGCAGTTTCCATTGCAAGATAATGCAGTGGCAAAATTCCAGCGCCAAAAGAAAATACAACATTCTTATGACATTCTTGACAAATTTCCTCAAATTAATTTTCATACACCAAAAGAACTTTTCACCAATCTTGTGCAACGTTGTCGTTTGTTCATGAAAATACTGTTCCCTTTATCAGAAATCAAGTAATGAATCAGAAGATAAAACAGTTTGGTTGCTCGATAAATTCACACAAATTTTTTTTAATAATGCGCATAACAAAAACTGTGTACAAAACATACAGGTGCATCTCATAAAATTAGAATTCCATCAAAAAGTTAATTTATTTCAGTAATTCAATTCATAAAGTGACACTCATATATTTTATATAGATGCGTTACTCACAGAGCGATATATTTCAGGCATTACTTTTCTTTTAAGTTTGATTATGGCTTAGAGCTAGTGAAAATCCAAAATTCAGTATCAGAAAATTGAAATAATACATAAGACAAATAAAATAAGTATTTTGGCTTACTGAAATGTATGTCCATATACAGTATAGTCTGCACTCAATACTTGGTCAGGCCTCCTTTTGCATGAATTACTGCATCAATGCGGCGTGGTATGGAGGCGATGAGCCTGTGGCACTGCTGAGGTGTTATGGAAGCCCAGGTTGTTTCTATGATAGTGGCTTTCAGCTCATCTCCGTTGTTGGGTCTGGTGCCTCTCATCTTCCTCTTGATGATACCCCACAGATTCTCTATGGGATTTAGGTCAGTTGAGTTTGCTGGCCAATCAAGCACAGTGATACCATGATCATGAAACCGGGTATTGGTATTTTTGGCAGTGTGCGCAGGTGCCAAGTCCTGCTGGAAAATGAAATCAGCATCTCCATAAAGCTGATCAGCAGAAGGAAGCATGAAGTGCTCCCCAAATCATCACAGGCTGTGGAAAATTTTGCATTTCATTTGGAAATCAAGGTTCCAGAGTCTGGAGAAAGAGCGGAGAGGCCCAGAATCCAAGTTGCATGAGGTCCAGTGTGAAGTTTCACCACTCAGTAGTGGTGATCGCTTCCATGCCACGCCACGTTAATGCATTCATTCATGCAAAAGGAGCCCTGATCCAAGTATTGAGTGCATATACTATACTGTAGGTGGACATACTTTTCAGTAAGCCAACGTTTAAAGAGGAAGTAAACCCTGATGGGTTTACTTCCTCTTTCATTCCCTGCAAAGGCAAAGCATAATGGACTACTATGCATCGCATAGTAGTCCATTATGTGTCACTTACCTGACACAGGAGCCAGCGATGTCACCGCTGTCCCCTGTATTCCGGCGCATCCATCTTCTTGGTGGGGTCTCGCAGCTCCGCGGCTGTCATTCGGCGGAGCCGCGATGACATCACTCCCGCGCATGCGAACGGGAGCCGACACGCGCGGCAGCTCCATTGTTGGAAATGCCGCGCTTAGTGCGCCTGCGCGCCGTAGACAGCGGTGCCTGTCTTCGGGCAAATATCTCCTAAACCGTATAGGTTTAGGAGATATTTCTTGGACCTACAGGTAAGCCTTAATCTAGGCCAGGGGTTGACAAATTTGCTTGGATTCTAGGAGCCAGCTAAAAAAGTGAGGAGCCAGGTCCGTGACGGCGATCTGGACCTGTCCCTGGCCTGACATTGAGACGAGTGAGGGGATGATAGCCCCCAGCCCCCCACATATGAGATCACCTCTCATTGGACACACCGCTTGAGTGCTAAATGGCCGCTGTGATTGGCCATTTAGCATGATCTGTGATTTGCTGTATCCAAGGGACACGGCCAACACAGAACTTCCCCGATGCACGCCCATGGCGGTGTTCAGAGGGGAAGTAAACAGGAGGATGTCCAGGGATGCCCTCCTGGCAATTGGTGTCCGCGTTGTAGACATCTTTTGTTTTTTTTTGTTTTTTTTTTCCCCTCTTTCTTCCTCCCAAATTAGGGGAGGGGTTAATTGTTTACAGGTGTATAAAGGTAGTTATACAAACTCCCCCTTGAGCTTGCTCCCTGATTGTGGCTTGCATGTGGATTTTCTGAACATAAGTGGATTTTTTTGAACTAAAGTGGAGAGTTAATAACCAGGAGTTGAAAACAGGAGTTAAGACAGGAGTCTCTAACCTCTATCCTACATCCATCCTCCCCTCCATTTTAAAGATCCCACTGCAAGGGGCAACCAGACAGCTTTCCAGAAATGTCAGGCTGACAGCAAGCCAGATTCACCGGATCAGAGTGTTTTAAGGGGACAACCGCAGCCAGGTAAGCTCGCACCTCCACTCCCCCCCCCCCCCCCCCCCCAGTGATTGTTCCAGGGACTCTGTCCGACCGCCTACGGGGATCAGGAAGGAATTTTTGCCCCACTGGTGCATTTGGCTGCTACTGTCAGGGGGTTTTTTGCCTTCCTCTGGAACAACCATAGGTTAGCATACCCCTACCTCCGGCCTCCTTTCCATTTTTTACGCTATCCTAGGACGACTATTCCAGATCACAGCCAGATTTCTTTTCTAAGCGGAGACCTCCACCTTAAGTAAAGGCAGCTGGAACAGCCAGCAACCGAATACAACAACTCCTTCCGCATCCATATAGGCATCCCCTGATCAACTTGCGCGCTAATAGCCTCAAGCACGGCGGCAAGTCTGATACCTAGCCCCACCTCAGGATCAATACCCTGATCAGGATCATCATCTTAGGCCCATAGTACCATCAACAGCATCCACAAACCATGTGCTACTTCAAATACTCAGCTGAAGTTCTGCACAGACTAAGGAACATCAACACCACATTGCCATCTTCCATACAAAAAATACTTCAAAGAGAACAACTATTAAAAACCGGACGACAAGCAGCTCCCAACCACAGGAAGACATCTACTCGACCACTACAATTAGATTGCGCCTTGATTAACGCCAGGTCTGCAGTCAAACATAGACTGGAAGTACACGACTTCATCATCGAGAACAATGTAGATTGTCTCTTCATCACCGAAAGCTGGTTAACCTCTGACTGCAACACCATCCTCACCGAATTGGTGCCGGAAAACTACAGGATCCTAACCGAACACCGGATAGGGAAAAAAGGAGGAGGCCTAGCAGTGATCTTTAAAGGTCACCTGGATCTCACTAAACCATCATCTCAGAACCCAGTGTCTTTTATGGAAACCCTGACGCTACATTTTCAACCAACACCCCATGACACCACTCATATTCTACTGTGCTACAGACCACCGGGACCAAAGTCCAATCTTCTTTCACCCCTCACGGAATCCTTTGCAATGCACACCCTAAAATTCAAAAATTTCCTGGCACTCGGAGATTTCAACCTTTGGGCAAACGAGCCTAAAGACCCCATCGCGACTGCCTGCATCAATCAACTAGAAGAACTGGGTCTACAGCAACTGATAAAGACTCCCACGCATGGGTCAGGACACACCCTGGACCTCATTTTCAAACAGAACATCGACGTCAACATATGCGACAACATAACTCTGCCATGGACGGATCACCACGCCATCAAATTCAAAATCACTACCAACATCACCAACGCAAAACGGAAACCTGTAACAACGCACTGGACCAGATCGCATAAAAAACTGTACTCCGAAGCCTTCAAAACCACTCTGTCCAAAAAAATATCTACAATAACCTTAAACCACTCTACGGAGGAAACACTCAACTCCCTGAACAAGGCATTACTGCAATCAGCAGACTCGGTAGCACCAAAACGCAGGGCTCTCATCAGGAAGAAAAATGCTGGATGGTTTAATAGCTCCCTCTCCGTACTAAAGCAAGAACGCAGAAGAGCGGAAAGAACATGGAGAAGAAATCCCACCGAGGAAAACCTATTTAACTACAAAGGTCTGACAGAGAATTATCGGAAAGCAATCTTCAAAGCCAAAAAGGACCACTTCTCATATACAATCTCAACGGCCGCAAACCAACCACGGGAACTGTTTAAACTGGTTAATCAATCA
The DNA here is from genome assembly GCF_037356315.1 of Lithobates pipiens. Classification (NCBI taxonomy): domain Eukaryota; kingdom Metazoa; phylum Chordata; class Amphibia; order Anura; family Ranidae; genus Lithobates; species Lithobates pipiens. Next base: position 17,615,252 of record NW_027507685.1, read on the forward strand.
ATGAATCCGGTGTGCCTAGAACCCCCAGAAAGCGAATCCCAGGATTACTGTGACAAACTGTCAGATTTTTTCATCGATAAAGTCAAAACCATCAGGGAAACAATTTGTCAGAAGAAAACATCCGACCTCAGCCAGCAAATACATAAAGAGGATGTCCGCACCAACATACCGCAACCGCCAAAATTTTCACTATCCCCAATTACCGTAGACACCGCAAAAAACATCATTAATAAACTGCGTGACAGTACCTCACCTATTGACATCATCCCCACAAAACTACTGAAAGAATGCTCCGACATCGTGGCTCCAACCATAACCCACCTCATAAACCGATCATTCCACGAAGGGATTGTTCCCAGCATCCTCAAACAAGGCATCGTCAAACCTCTACTCAAGAAACCAAACCTGGACCCTCAGGATCCAAACAACCGTAGGCCAATTACAAGCCTCAACACCATTTCTAAGATCATGGAGAAAGCTGTAGTACATCAGCTACAACTTCACCTGGATACTCACAAACTCCTGGACCCGCTGCAATCAGGCTTCCGCCCGGGTCATGGAACAGAAACAGCTCTCCTCAAGATTTGGGATGACGCCCTCGAAGCGGCAGATGACGGAGAGCCGTGTCTCCTCGTACTGCTAGACCTAAGTGCAGCGTTTGATACAGTAGATCACAATACTCTACTCGTCCGCCTCACAGAAGTAGCCGGAGTCCAAGACATAGATCTCCATTGGTTCGCGTCCTTCCTAGGAAATCGGTCACAGACAGTGAAACTAGGAAAATTCCTCTCCGAAACTCGGGCAGTCACCTGCGGAGTCCCTCAAGGCTCTCCATTGTCACCCGTTCTCTTCAACATTTACATTCGCCCACTCCTTCAAATCATCAGATGCTCAGATCTCTACTTCCACTCTTACGCTGACGACACGCAACTTTATTTCCGGATCAATGGAAAAAAAGATCACCAACAACAACTTGAAAACTGCCTCAAATCAATAGAGGACTGGATGACCACCAACTCCCTCCAGCTGAACCAATCAAAGACAGAGCTTCTTATCTTACACCCAAATCATAAGCCCGCAACCAAAACCTCCTGGTCTCCACCAACCGTCTTTGGGCAGACTATCTCCCCAAAGACCAAAGCCAAGAGTCTCGGGGTTATTTTAGACGCACAAATGTCAATGGATGCGCAAATAGGAGCAGTAGTCAGTCGATCTCACCATCTGCTGCGCATGCTTCGCAGACTCATCCCTTTTATCCCAAAGAACGACAAAGCAGTGGTAGTTGGAACAATCATTAATTCACGACTGGACTACGCAAACTCGCTTTACATAGGATTACCACAATATCAACTTGCGCGATTACAACTGATCCAAAACACGGCGGCAAGGCTGATAACAGGAAAAAAACCCTGGGAATCCATTTCTCCTTCACTGAGGAGCTTACATTGGCTAACCGTAAAAAATCGGATCACGTTCAAGACCCTTTGCCTCACCCACAAATGCGTGCATAGAGAAGCTCCGCAATACCTAATGGAGAAAATAAATCATTACACACCAAACCGCAGTCTTCGATCAGCCAACAAAAACCTCCTCCTCGTGCCCAAAGCCCGGTATAAATCCAAGGGGGATCGGAGATTCGCTGTCCAAGGGCCTCGGCTATGGAATGCTCTACCAATAAACATCCGCCTGGAAGAAAATCACCTGGCTTTTAGGAAAAAACTCAAGACCTTCCTCTTTTAGCAGATGATCAAAGCTTGCCACAGCGCCTAGAGGCGATTCAGTTCGCATTGTGCGCTATATAAGTATTTCATTCATTCATTCATTCATAGCGCGGGCACGAAGTGGTTAACAAAAGAATGTGACTTTTATTTCTGCCATGTTCCCGCTTATTAACGTCATATCCCCGCTAAGGGTTAGATCAGGTCCGCCTGAAAAACTGACAGGTGAACCTGATCAGACAGCCCTTGTGAAAGGGGTCAAGCAGGGAGGATTACAAATATTTTTTTTTTTCCCTTAATTAAAATATTTTTTTTTACTTTTTACAAAAAAAAAAAAAAAAATAATAAATATACATATATATATATATATATATATATATATATATATATATATATATATATATTAATATAATGAGAAGCCATTTACCAGCCACCACACTCACCGTTGGGCAAAAGGCGCCAGATGACGCCCGCAATCACTTCCTTCTCTTCACTTTGGGAAGGAAATGGGCGGGCAGTGAAAAACAGGCAGGGGAGCTTCACTCCATTAGGATTAGCATTATTGGAATATGGTGTAATTTCTACATCCACCACAAGATGGCGCCAGACTACCGAAAGATTTTAGAAGGCCGCAAAGCCGCGGCCTCAATTACTGGCCGGCGCGGCCCGATGCAATTGCGCGGCGGAGTTTGGGGTCCAAATGTAGACAGGATACCCCAGCAGCGTTGCCCCAGGCGCCAGGACACGAATTCTAGTCGCAAATGCGACCGGGCGCCCGGGGTTTGTCGAGCCCTGATCTAGGCTTACCTGTAGGTCAAAGTGGTTTGTAAGGGTTTACAACCACTTTAATAAAAATACTTTTTTTGTTTTTGTTGTTTTTGGTCTTGTGTAATATTCAAATTTTATGAGATGCACCTGTAATAGTGAATTAAACAAACCAAAAAAAAAAATTAAGACAACAGACTGCGCAAAAGATCAACAATCAATCAAAAGTTGTAACAATCTTTTTACACATCAGATAAACATTTTTTTTGTGACATGTCTATTTACATCCATGGAAATGTGAGTTTGATATTTTATCTTTATTAAAAGAATTTAAAAAAAAAAAAAACGATATCACACTATCTTGGCTCTATCTTTCCGCCCTCCATGTCTGAGCTGATGCCGGAGTTGTCTCTCTAAAAAAACGGTGACCATATATAGCCCACTATATCGCAAAGACTACTCATGCCGTGATCCACGCAAATATGGAATGTTGAATCCAATGCCTCAGTAGCTGGTACTGCAAAGCCATTGTTGACCCCCTAGACATAAGTCTATCTGGGCCATTTTTTTCCGGTAAGCCTGCGCTTCGTAAGGTGGTGGGATTTGCACGACGGTGGAATTGTTTATGGTTTCTTCAGATTGGGATTTGTTTTCTTTACTACTACCTGTTGAGATATCTGCACATCTATGCTCACCAATATATGGACTTGATTGCTTATACAATTGTTTTCTTTGCTCTAAGATGTTATCCCCATATGTGGGTTTATAAATAAGTTACAGTCACACTGACACATTTTATGTTTCTTCTATATATTTCTGTTTCTGGCACGTATATTGTTCACTTCTGTATGTGTTTTTGCTTCTGGCTTTTTTTGAGTAAAAATTCCCTTGAATACCACATTAGTACATGTTTAGCGCTTACACTCCACATCTTGATATTTAATATGAAAGGCCACAAGCTGCATACGGTATATAACTTTTTATTAAACTTTATCCTACATGCCCGGCCACAATATTTGAAGTGTAATCCTTCTTGCTCTCTCTTTCTAAAATCAGCTGCATTCTTTTCTATAAAACAGAAGGTAAAAACCTAAATTAGCAGACCGGCTTGGATGTTCCTCCGTAATCACTGATAGCAAAGACATAGTGAAATCTTGGCTTGTTTTTCTCGGCGTCCCATTTCACAACAAGAACCTGCCAACGATTTTTACAGTGAATTAATCTGAAGGTTTAGGGCAGCAGGGAACAATTTTATAGCGCAGTGTGCACCTGTACAAAATCACCATCTCCAGCCAGGCAATCAAACCTTCTCCTAGGTGAGTTTGCTGATGTTATAAAAACACCTTAGTGCATATTCTTAAATTAAATGCTTCATACTAATGAAAATGCGTTTTATAATATAAGTATCAGTATGTGTTTTAAAATGAACCTGTGTTTTGGCCATGCAGGCAAAGCAGGTTAGCATCAATGCTCTCCCCCAACCCCCCCCCATCATCCCCAGCAGCACATACTAATTTTTCCTTTGCTCTGTTGAGCTGCTGAGAGTGAATAAAGTAGCCCGGGGTAATCTGAAAGTTAGGCTCGATTCACATCTATGCATGTTGCTTTTGAGCGTTTCTGCGGTGCTTGCCGCATTTTTGGACATGTGTTTTTACCGCGGTTTGCGTTTTTTACAGTGTGGTTGCTTAGCAACCAGCTATATACAGTGTGAAAAAAACGCAAATCGCGGTAAAAATGCCGTACTTGCGTTTTGGGCGCGGGTCCATTGACTTATATTACATGCGAAACGCTGCATTTTGCATGAAAAAAGTCCCCGACCCTTTCCAAAAACGCAGAGGCACAAAAATGCATTGATGTGAACATGTTCCATAGGAACCCATGTTAAAAAAAAAAATTCCCTGCATTTCTGCAAAATGCATCAAAAAACGCATTAGTGTGAATTAAGCCTAACTCTAGCTGGAACCCTCATAGTGTTGAGGACATAATCCTTGCCCCAATGTGACAGCCCTAGGCTAAGCTTCAAGCACCAGCACTGTCACATTAGAGGAACGGAAGTGAGTTACATGCTCCTTTGTACTTGGAAGTGCAAAGTATGTGCTTTGATCCCAGTGGCTAAAGTGAGCAGTGGAAGAGTGATGGAAGGGTGAGTATGTGCATGGACAAACACCACTAAGTGCACTAAGCAAGGTCCATAAAGACATTGATGAGCCAGTTTGGGGTGGAAGAACTTGACTGACCTGCACAGAATCCTGACCTCAACCCATTAGAATACCTTTGGGATGAATTTGAGCGGATACTGCGAGCCAGGCCTTTCTCATCCACATCAGTGCCTGACCTCACAAATGCGCTTCTGGAAGAATGGTCAAACATTCCCATAGACACACTCCTAAACCTTGTAGACAGCTTTCCCCGAGAGCGGATCTCCACCCTAAAGTGGAACTTCCGCTCATTGGAACCCTCCCCCCCTCCGGTACCACAATTGGCACCTTTCAGGGTGGAGGGGGGTGCAGATACCTGTATAATACAGGTATTTGCACCCCCTCCAGGGCATAGATGGCCGCAGATTCTGCGGGTATCTACGCCACTTCCTGCGGGGCCTCCGCTGTCTGCTGGGAAACACACGGATCCCAGAGACAGCAGGGACCGTCTCCTCTGGGTTGCAAATAACCTAGGCATGCTCCAACTTTGGTTGGACATATGCTGCATACATAAGGCCGGACTTTCCAGCGGACTAGGTCCGACGGAATCAGTCCGTCGGACATTCTGATCATGTGTGGGCTAATCCAATCGTTTTTTCTTTAAAAAAATCCGATGGATCTAGAAATAGAACATGTTCCAAATCTGTCCGACGGACTCAATTCCTATCGGGAAAACCGTTCGTCTGTATGCTGGTCCGACGGACCAAATACGACGCAAGGGCAGCTATCGGCTACTGGCTATTGAACTTCCCTTTTTAGTCCCGTCTTATGCAGGGCCGTCTTTAATATTGATTGGACCCTGGGCAAATGTTTTCTTGGGGGGCCCCCCCCGCCCCATACAAATTCACTCTCCACCTGCTCTGAGACCTACAATAAATAGCAGCTAGACATAAAATCAGTTTACTGTATCGGATCAGGCAGCAATTGCGAGTGGTTGCCAGAGGTTACAGTGTATCATTACTGCTTCCTGACTGGTAGCTAGAGGCTACAGCAAACATTACAGCTCACTGATTAGTTGCTAGATGTTACAGCACATTATTTCTGCTTGTTGATAGAGATTACTGTACAGTAATACTGCTCACTGATTGGTTGCTAGAGGTTACAGCACATCATCTCCTCACTGCAGGGGTCATGATATACATATGAATGGCACCTTTATTTACATATGAATGCCACCTCTATTTACATGTAGCACCGGCTCCTGAAGAGCACGCACTATGTTTTTGAAATTTAATGTTACGCCTGAACTGCAGTTTGGTTCGAGTATAATTCCAAATTTTGACCTCAGCGACAGTCTGACTGGACTATAGGGTGTTCAGCCTGGCCACCCGGGGGCACTGTCTCTTCTGGCAGGCATGGAACCTGTGTCTGGTTGGGTGCTTTAAGGTTACTTTCTCTCGGAGCCCGTTCAGTGGGAGTGTCACTCTTGCTGTGCTTTCTGGGAGAGGGTACTTAAGATGCGGATGTCATGTGGTTCTGGGTTCCGGTCCAGAAGTATGTTCTGACTCTATGGTCCTGGTCCTCCAGACCAGCCCCCAGGAAGGCTATGGCCTGGGGTGCGGATCCACCCGACTTTGTCTCTGGGCTGGCTAGCCGGAGACAAGGAAACTAAAGAGAGGATTCCGAGGTGGTCCGGTGCTGTCTCCGGTTGTGGAGAGGCCCAGCAACTTCGTAGCTATCCAGGGGAGGACTTTTCAGAAGGCCACGTACGGGTTGGCTTCTTAGCAAGAGCCTGGTGATGCTGAGGGACCTAAGTGAATCCAATCTCTGGGGATCGCCAAACCGGCTGAAAGATACTGGTACCACACAAATGTTCTACAAGTTCTAGTTGCCTACATGTTCTACAACAACGTCTGTGGCAGAGACTTGTTCCTGATTTAAGCACCTTGTTGGTTGCTAGGCCTTGTGAGAGAGGGACTATCCAACTAGAGTGAACATCCAGCTGTGAATGGCTATTCTCTGGATTTAGTCAAAGTAAGAGAGTTCTTTATTATTGACTTTGACACTAAGAGTACCTGAACCTTTCCTCCTAACCCTCTGATCCTATACTGAGAGACTGTTCGTTAACTACGTTTTTTGCAAAAAAAAAAACCCTTTGGGCGGATCTGTCGTCAGTCTCTTGAGTTTCTGGGCCATCTACCATGGGAACTCCTAGAAGCAAATTGAGGTGAAGAAGGTAACGGTGAGCCCAATCAAACCAGCAGCTCCTTCGGGGGTTAGTGCTACATACATATGATTGTCGGTTATTTACATATAAACACAGGGTCTGCAGGTGAGTCATCTGTACACAACAATAGGGCAGAGCTGGGCAGCATTAGTAGTAGCACTTCACACTGAGATATAGGGACACAGCACAGGACTAAAACTTCAAGGGACAAGAGAATTTAAACTGGGATAGTTGGCAAGTTGCTTTGGGCCCCACAACAATGACAGGGCCCAGGGCAGCTGCCCCTTTTGCCCTGCCTTAAAGACTGCCCTGGTCTTGCGTCATCACGTTCAAAATGAACAGACTTTCGAATGGACTTGGTCCATTCATGTGTGGGCAAGTCCGTTTGTTCGGAAGTTCGTCGGAACTCTGACGAAAGTCCGTCGGGAAGACTGTCAGATCTCTGCCGGAAAGTCCGGTCGTGTGTACACGGCATGACTCTTTACAAATCTGTCTGCTTTCCAAGGTTGTGAGGTGAAATGCTTCTTTTTTTTTTTTTTTTTTTTTTTTTGTGTAGAACGGGTGATGCACTTTGTGCTCAGTCCTTATGATCACATTTTTGCAGAATCCCAGAACAAAAACTTTAGACTGTTTCCTGAATTTCAAGAATTCATTTCGGATGATTTGGTAATATTTCTACAACCTGAAAGAAGTAGCAAATCAAACAGGCAATACAAACAATGTGTGTCTAGTTAGACCAGTCAGACTAGTTCTGGCCTTAGTTTCTGTCACTAGCAGGATGAGTCTACAAAACAAAGGCAGAATAACATTTTTACCATCTGCAGATTGGAAAATACTTCTTGTTACAAACCAGGTTCTTGACCTGGTAGGACCACGTGTCTTTCAGCTACTTGCTCTCATCGTGTGTTTAGCTGTGCAGTACCCGCACCTTGCCTACCTGATGGCCTACGGCTTTACGGCTTTTTATACAAAACTAGACCTGCCACTCCCCAACTTTATAAATAGATCTTCCCAACTGCATAAAAAGATTTCGCAATTCACCCACAGCTCATGTTGAGCAATATATCAAGTAAAATATGTCTCCTAGAAAACTATCTGGCTATGGCAAGCACATGGATTCCAACAAGCTTTGCGTCTTTTTTCACATATTTAAATCGGGGATATGCAATTAGAGTACCTCCAGCTGTTGCAAAACTACAAGTCCCATCATGCCTCTGCCTCTGGGTGTCATGCTTGTGTCTGTAGAGTCTTCCTATGCCTCATGGGACTTGTAGTTCTGCAACAGCTGGAGGTCCGCTAATTGTATATCCCTGATATATATGATCATTTATTTGTATAAACAGGTAAAAGATATCCTCATTTTATCATCATGTATCTGTGAACATTTTGAGATGATTGCCTTTTTTTTTGTCTGTGAATATATATATTTTTTTTAGATAGCAACCATGGCAGTAACCATAGCAACTAATTGAATGTCCCCTTTACATTTGTTGATAAAGTTGATCCAGGGAATATCCAATTGGCTCTGCTGGGAATTTCATCCCCTGCTGTATCAAATTAGATCATGCTTTGCAGGGTTTTTTTCACTTTCCTCTGGATCAACTGTGGGTATAGGATTGTGTATATGGGATTGTATTTTTTTTTTTCTTGGTTGAACTAGATGGACTTGTCTTTTTTTTCAACAAGACTATGTAACAAAGTGTGAGCCCTGTTTCCCATTGATGCCATTTGGCATGCGATTTAACATGTCAAAAACTTTTTCCGACCGTAAAATTGAGACCCTGCTCTCAATCTTTTGCTGGAGCATACACACAGTCGCATTTTCCGACCAAAAGCTCTCATCGGTCTTTTGCTGGCCGAATTGTGTGTACGCGGTATAATGGTTTTTCTTAGAAAAATACAGTTCTCCCTTCTTTTCATCCTTTTTTTTTTTTTTTTGTTTTGATGATGACAATGGTTAAATGTCTGTGCATTACTAAGATTTTAAGTTTATTTTTTTAAAACGATCTTCACATAAACCAATAATAAATAGTAGAATAAATATAAATAGAATAATAAAAATATCAGTCAGCTTACAGAGATATATTTTGATACAATATAAACAGTTTATGTATTTAAAGGATAAGTGCCCTTATGCACTCCTAATAATAAATCTTTCCCTACCTCTCTGTCTCTGTTTACTCTGTAGTTGCATGGATTGCCCCCAGCCTGTGCTCCATTTATTTTAATGTCAAAGCATGTAGCTGAAGCATGCCTGGGGTAAAAATAGGGATTGCCAAAGAATGTGTTGTCAGTCCACCACTGAAGTGCAGGTGGAAAAATGCTGTTATTTGTGGTTGTCCCAGCTCATGCACTCGGCTCTATACTGGGACCTTGAGTAGAACTGATTGCAGGTTGGGGTGGCTGTGGGAAGGAGGTTGGAAGCGGAAGGATGGTTAGGCTTTGACATTCTAGGTGTCTACACTTCGTACATGCAGGAGCATCCACTCCTTCCTCCCCGGTGAAGGAGCCTTTAAATGTACCGTATTTATCGGCATATAACACACACTTTTTTGCCCTTAAAATCATGGGAAAATTGTGGGTGCATGTTATACGCCGATCCCCCGCCGTTTCTCTGCTTCTCGGCCATTCTCGGCCATTCTCGGCTATTTTCGGCCGCACTCGGCTATTTTCGGCTGCACTCGGCCGTTCTCAGCTGTTCTCGGCTATTTTCGGCTGCACTCTGCCATTCTCTGCCATTCTCCGCTATTTTCGGCTGCACTCGGCCGTTCTCGGCTTTTTTCGGCTGCACTCGGCCGCTCTCAGCTATTTTCGGCTGCACTCGGCCGTTCTTAGCTATTTCCGGCTGCACTCGGCCAGTCTCGGCTATTTCCGGCTGCACTCGGCCGTTCTCGGCTATTTCCGGCTGCACTCTGCCGTTCTCGGCTATTTTCGGCTGCACTCGGCTGCACTCGGCCGTTCTCGGCTATTTTCGGCTGCACTCGGCCGTTCTCGGGCTGCACTCGGCCGTTCTCGGCTATTTTCGGCTGCACTCGGCCGTTTCCGGCTATTTTCGGCTGCACTCGGCCGTTCTCGGCTATTTTTGGCTGCGCTCAGCTGTTTTCGCCCGCACTCGGGTGTTCTCGGCAGCTTTCAGCTTTACAAAAGCCGCCTAGTGCGGCCGAAAATAGCCGAGAACGCCCGTGTGCGGCTGAAAATAGCCAAAAGCCCAGGAGAATGGCCGAGAGCTACTGAGCGCCGCCGAGATACACAGGACAAGACATCCCCTCTGTATCTCGGCGGCGCCATTTTTAAACTAAATGGAAGTCTGCAAATGACTGACAAGGCTGCAATGCAAGTCTGCGAATGACACTGATAAGGCTGTATTAACCAGTTCCTGAGCAGCGCATGCCGATGTACGTCGGCAGAATGGCACGGGCAGGCATATTGGCGTACAGGTACGTCCATTTTTATATGCCGCCCTGCCATCACGTGCATGCCACCGGCGGCACGCTCGCTTGACGGTCGGGGCCCCCCATGAGTCCGGTCGTGGGTCCCGCGGACTCGATCACCGCGGGGATACCCGCGATCGGCTCACGGGGCGGCTGAACGGGGGGATGCCGATGTAAACAGCATCTCCCCGTTCTGCCTAGCAACAAGTGACGCTGATCTCTGCTCCATGTGATTGGAGCAGAGATCAGTGTTCACTAACACAAATCCCAGCCCCCAACAGTTAGTAACACACCCCTAGGAACACTTAACCCCTACACTGCCACTCACTGGTTAACCCCTTCACTGCCAGTGTCATTTACACAGGAATCACTGCATTTGTATAGTACTGATTGCTGTATAAATGACAATGGTCCCAAAAATGTGTAAAAAAAATGTCCGATGTGTCTGCCATAATGTTGCAGTCACAATAAAAATCGCTGATCGCCGCCATTACTAGTAAAAAAAAAAAAATGATTAATAAAAATGCCATAAAACTATCCCCTATTTTGTAAAAGCTATAACTTTTGCGCAAACCAATCAATAATCGCATATTGCAATTTTTTTTTTAACAAAAATATGCAGAAGAATATGTATCGACCTAAACTGAGGAAAAAACATTTTTTTATATATTTTTGGGGGATATTTATTATAACAAAAAGTAAAAAAATGCGTATTTTTCAAAGTTGTCGCTCTATTTTTGTTTATAGCGCAAAAAATAAAAACCGCAGGGGTGATCAAATACCACCAAAAGAAAGCTCTATTTGTGGGGAAAAAAAGGAGATCAATTTTGTTTGGGAGCCACGTCGCACGCGCAATTGTCAGTTAAATCGGCACAGTGGCGAATCACAAAAAGTGGTCTGGTCTTAAGCCAGCAAAATGGTCCGATCTGAAAGTGGTTAATGGGCATTTAAATGCAAGTTTTTTTTTTTCCTTATACTTCCCTTTTTTTTCTTTAAAATTCCCTCCTAAACTTGGGGTGCATGTTATACGCCGATAAATGCGGTACTTTAAATACTCACATTCTTGTAAGTTAATATGTAGAATTTTCAAAACAGTTAATGAAGAATATATTAACAATGTAAAAATTACCAAACATATTTATTTTGTAAACTGGGTTATGTTAATTGTATGAATACACAAATACCAGTAAAATACATAGCTAGAGAAAGAACACGCTTTACTGGTGTAATGAAAAAAGATATCACTTTCCCTGGATAATGTTCAAATATAACTTGTTAATTGTGCTTTATGACGCAAGTTCTGTCTGCAAAGTCGTTATATCCTCCAGAGAAAGTTATTTTAGGAATCTTATAAAAACATATAAGTATTGGCTGGTATTGTACTTGCATAATACAGCACGACCGCATCTAAAAAATTGCAATATCAGACTAGTGTATACCTGCCTAAGGGTACAAGTGGACTTGAAGCCAAACTTTAGTTCTGCTTGTTTTTAACCCCTCCTACTGCTGTAACACCATAACCGCCGAAAAAAGCCCCCAAAAATTCTCCTGCTCACCAAACACCCCCCATTCCAGATTCAGTTTTGCTGCAGGTCTTATTTGTGATCACAGCATTATGTAGGGAGTTTGTTCAGGCAGAGACATTGGTATCTAGACATGTGCATTCGTTTTCGTCCAAATGCATTTTTGCCCGAATTTCAAGGTATTTTCGTTATCATTTTGACAAACGATAACGAAAGCACAGAATCCGAAAAACCAAAGCTCTGACCATAAATGCTTTATTTTAGTTTTTTGACACAGTTCGATACAGATAGGAGATTCGACAATAACAATCTGTGTCTACTGAACTTGTATCATAATAGTCCATTCACACAGGGGCAACACGACTTCCAGCGCGACTTTGGGAGGCAACTTGGAACACGACTTGAGTGTGAATCACAGCACGACTTACAACACGACTTTAATGTTAAAACAAACCGGCATGGGTTCCCCTTCAAGAGCATGCCAAGCCTTTCAGGTCTAGTATGGATATTCAGGGGAACCCTGCGCCAAAATAAAAAATAATGGCGTGGGCGTCCCCCTCAAAATCCATACCAGACCCTTATCCGAACACGCAACCTGGCAGGCCGCAGGAAAATAGGGCGGGGAAACGACAGAGCGCCCCCCCCCTCCTGAACCGTACCAGGGCACATGCCCTCAACATTGGGAGGATGCTTTGGGGTCCCCTCCAAAGCACCTTGTCCCCATGTTGACACCTTGTCAACATGGGGACAAGGTGCTTTGGGGGTGACACCTTGTCACCGTGTCCCCATGTTTTTCTTAATTTTTTTTTCCCCTTAAGGACCTCATCCCCACAACCCTGGCCGGTGGTTGTGGGGGTCTGCGGGCAGGGGGATTATCAGAATTTGGAAGCCCCCTTTAACAAGGGGAGCCCCAGATCACGCCCCCCCGCCCTGTGTGAAATGGTAGGGGGGTACCCTACCATTTCACCAAAAAAGTGACAAAAGTGTTAAAAAATGACAGGAGACGGTCTTTGACAAGTGCTTTATTAAAGTCTTCTTTCATCTTCTTTCTTCTGGTCTTCTTCCTTCTTCTTTTCTTCATCCTTCGGTTTCTTCATCTTCTTCCTTCTTTAAACCAAAGATATGTAGCAGTATAAATTGTGGCCAAAATTTATGAAAAAAATAAAATAATAATTTGCAAAATTTTATCACAGAAACAAAGAAAATTTTATTTTTTTTTCAAAATTTTCGGTCTTTTTTCATTTATAGTGCAAAAAAATAAAAAACCCAGAGGTGATCAAATCCCACCAAAAGAAAGCTCTATTTGTGGGAAAAAAAGGACAAAAAATTCATTTGGGTACAGTGTTACATGACTGAGTAATTGTCATTCAAAGTGTGAGAGCACTGAAAGCTGAAAATTGGTCTGGTCACGAGGGGGGTTTAAGTGCCCAGTTGTCAAGTGGTTAAAAAAAACCATAGACGTACAACATTAGAATCCTACTTTAGCTTGTAGTCGAAATATTCGACCTGGAATGTATGATTGCAGTATCATACAGTGAGCTTCACTGCTCCGTCGAATCTTCTTTAAACATTCGACAGACACCATAAGTCTTCAATGACAGATTCAACCTTAATTAATTTGGATTTTCGGACTAATGCAATTTTTTAACGAAAAACTAAATAAATAAAAACGAATTTCGGGAGTAACTAAATAAATTAATTTTTCGGACGAAAACGAAATTCCAAAACTAAATATTTCAGTCTGCACATGTCTACTGGTATCTGGGTTAAGCAGAGCCAGCCAGTCGGTGGATGTTGCCAGTTCTCATGTGAATCCCCCACCATGGCTAAATCACCTTCCCAGATAGCAAGGATAACTTGCCACAAATTTGTGGCAGTGCTGAATTGTAAGTCTTGTTAACTCGCTGCACATTTTCACTGGCAAGTTGTACACTTGCAGAGCAACTGAAGCACAAGTTCTAGTTGACACTTTTCCAATTTGTAGCAAATTTGCGTGGCAAGTCTGTAGCAACCGCAAAGTTGCAGTGGTGAGTCTACAGCAAGAGCTCTGCATGTTTACAATATGAAAATTCAGCCACAGTGACCCCTGTGGTGGGATGACTATTTCGCAACATAATTGAACCAGAACTTGCAGAATGTTTGCACAAAAAGTTGATCTGCAAAGTTCCATGCACTGTAGCAAGTCCTCTCCACTGTGTATCACCTGTAGAGTAGAGATGAGCTGCCTGAACTATCGCTCCAGAAAGTTGTCGCCTCCAATCAGAGTGGATTTGATTTAAATCACAAGTAAAAAGGCCTGACCACTTTCTGGCCGGATAGTTCAGGTGGTTCACAGTAGGATCCAAACACCCCTAAACTCATCCCTGCTGAAGCACCACACCACTCTTGTGCTTCAAGCCTCGCTCTGAGTACCTTTTCCCAGGATCGGTGCTACCACTAGGCAAACTATGCAGCCGCCTAGGGCGCATGTAACTAACTCAGTCCGAACGGTAGTGTAATTAGAGATGCAGCACAGCACTGCAGCCAGCGCTAGAGAAAGCAGAGCCGATGCTTCCTGTATAGCAGCGCCTTCTGTCACATAGGCAGGACAAAGGGGGTGGGGTCAGGGGTGGAACCAATGGGGGCGGCAAAATTAGGTTGTAAAAAATCCTTGCACTAGCCCTTCCTCTTCCTGTTTTCGGGGAACTGCTGCTCGAGCTTCTCTCTAGATCAGTCTGCAGTGTTTTGGGGACCAGCACCTGAACAGACTTCTAAACAAATGATAATCTCTCAATGGAGGTCAACCACAAACAGCAACGTGTTTTAAAGATTACACAGCCACATACCGGTCCATTCAGTTTATATCCAATCAGACAAGCCCTACATAGTTGTTAGAGGATCTAAAAAAGATTTTAATGTGTACGGTTAGCCTTAGATCTGAAAAATGTCAGTTTAAAGAGACTCTGTCCCAGGTGATTATGTGTGAATTTAACCTATTTTTGTATGTTATTTATCTCTAAAATGCTCCGTTGTATAGACATCCTACAGCCCTGAGTAAGGATGAGCTCAGGTGTGTTCGCAAACAGCACGTGCAGAGCCCACCTGCAAGTCGGCACTGGAAAGCGCTGATCACAGGCAGTGAGACATTTCCCAATCTCTGCAACCGCGCATTGGCACAATGTCTTACTGCCTGTGATTAGTGCTCCGCAGTGCCAACTTCCTGGCGGGCTCTGCACGTGCTGTTTGCGAGCACGCCTGAGCTCATCCTTAGCCCTGAGACTGCTTCTGTGCCTTGCCATAGATGTGATGACAGCAGCCCCATCAGCCTCAGAGCTGACAATCAAATGACACTTAATTATATATTCAAATTACATATTCCCTTTTGATTCTCTCTCAGCGGCTACATACAAGGTTATGCAGGGAGGTGATGGGAGTAGTGGAGAAGCTGGGCCAGCACAGACAGGGCTATGATGTGCAAGGAAGGAAGGAAGGGACTGTGCTAAGGACATTTACTAGTCACATTTTCTAGCAAGTTTAATGGCACATTGCAGGTGGAAAAAATATAATTTATGTAAAAAAAACTCCTTAAGTAAGCATTTAAGATACTTGATTTTTTCCTGTGATTTTACAGGCTTTTTTGATGAAAGGATCTCCTTAGCCCCTGTTCACACCTGTGAGATTTAACATGTGTTGTCTGACGTGTTAATGCTCAACAAGTGGATTTCCATTACTTCATATGGGGCCAGTTCACAATTGCTCTGTGTTTCTGTGCACAAAAAAAGGTAGGTAGGTGTAGGTGCTTTTTTTTTCTTTTTTTGTGCATCAGCGTCCCATGGACTTCAATGGCAGCACATGCAAATTGTACATCATATACACGCAAAAAAAAAAAAAAGTTTTACAGCAGTTTTAAAACCAAAAATGTAATCTATAACAGCTTACCAATCCTTAACCACTTCAGCCCTTCCTGACCAGAGCGTTTTTTAACAAAAAAAGTTCCCGATGACAGGGAACGATCAGTGTTCTGTCATTAGGCACAATGGGGAGATGCTGTTTACATCGACATCTCCTTGTTCTTAAGCTCCGTGACACGATCGCAGTTATCCCCGTGGCGATTGAGTCCACAGGACCCGCGACCACGGTCACGGAGCTCTCGGCAGGCGCGCATGGCGGGCAATTCGATGTAACGTACAGGTACGTTATTTTGCACAGCCGTGCCATTCTGTCGACGTATATTTACAGGAGCCGGTTGGGAACCGGTTAAAGTGGTTGTAAATCTTTTTGTTGATTTTTACCTATAGATAAGCCTAGAATAAGGATCAACTATAGGTAGTGGAAATATCTCCAAAACGTACTCCGTTTAGGAGATATTTCACTTGTAGTGCGCTGATGTCATCATCGGCGCATGCACTGTGAAGAGACGGACCACCGCTCTTTTTCTTGCCCCAACGAGCGCAGTGACGGCTCCCGTGCGACTCCGGCCAGTCACAGAGCCGTAGTACGTGGCCCCGGAAGGAAGAGGGGTGAAGATGGATGCAGCCTGCTCAGGGCACAGCGTGGGCTTTGTTTGCAGGTAAGTGTCATATAATGGGCTAGTATGTGATGCATACTAGCCGATTATGCTTTTCATTTGCAGGCCTTGTAGCAATCAAAAGAGGAAGCAAAACCCATATTTTTTTCTACTGTTTTCACCGCGTGATCTGACCAGCAACATATCTCCTGTATTGGAGTGCCTATACTCTAGATCAGAC
Organism: Lithobates pipiens; assembly: GCF_037356315.1. Taxonomy (NCBI): domain Eukaryota; kingdom Metazoa; phylum Chordata; class Amphibia; order Anura; family Ranidae; genus Lithobates; species Lithobates pipiens. The sequence goes on from NW_027507685.1 coordinate 17,631,781, forward strand.
GTGTCTCCTTCCTCCACATACCAGTGTCCTCTGCCCTCTTCATATCACCCCCACTGTAGTGTCCTGTGCCCCCATAGCAGTGTCTTCTGCCCTCTTCATATCACCCCCACTGTAGTGTCCTGTGCCCCCATAGCAGTGTCCTCTGCCCTCTTCATATCACCCCCACTGTAGTGTCCTGTGCCCCCATAGCAGTGTCCTCTGCCCTCTTCATATCACCCCCACTGTAGTGTCTTCTGCTCCCTACATAACACAGTCCTGTGGCCTCCCAAAGTGGTGTCCTGTCCCCCCCTTCACTTTACCTCATCACCCCCCAACTGTAGTATCTTTCCCTCTGTCCCCTTCACATAACAGTGCCCCTCCGTAATTTCATCTGCCCCCCGCCACACACAAACACAGTGTATGTAGCTGTCTCCTACCTTACACTGGTGAACACTGTACAGCATAGCAGAGTGGGAGAGGTGTGCCAGCACTGGATGGAGGGCGGGAGCGAGAGCTGCTAGAGTTAAAGCGATCGTAAAGTCTTGTTTTTTTCCCTATAAAAATAACAAACCTGTTATACTTGCCTGCTCTGTTGCAGCAGATTTGCGCAGTGCAGTCTGGATCCTCCTCATCGCGGATCCCTCTTCTGTGTTCCTGGCCCCTCTATCCTGTTCAGTGCACCCACAGCAAGCAACTTGCTATGGGGGCACCCGAGCTGAGCCACAGCTCCCTGTGTCCATTCAGACACCCAGCCCCGCCCCCTCTCTCTCCTGAATGGCTAGTTGACTTTAATTGGCGGCAGGAAATGGCGCCGCTGCTGTGTCTCAGCCAATCAGGAGGGAAAAATCTTGGATGGCTGAGACACTTGTGGACATCGTTGGACCTCAGGTAAGGGTTAGAGGGGCTGAGGGGGGCTGCTGCACACAGAAGGTTTTTTTCTTAATGTATAGAATGCATTAAGATAAAAAAAAAAAACCTTCTGACTTTAAAGTGGTAGTATGGTCAATTTTTTAACTTTTACCTACAGGAAAGCCTATAATAAGGCTTACCTGTAGGTAAAAATAATATCTCCTAAACCTGTACGGTTTAGGAGATATTCCCCTCGGTATGCGCCGCTGACTGCAGCGGCACATGCGCACAAGGGGGTTCTCTCCGTGAAAATCCGGCAGCGCTCGTGCGGCCGGACTGAAATCTCCCGCGCGCATGCGCGGAAGTGACGATATCGCGGCTCCGGCCACTCACAGCGCCGGAGCCGCGATACCCGGAAGAGACGCCGAGGGAGCATGTCGGCTCCCTCGGCGTGGATCGGGCCAGATGTCGGGGCCTCGTTCTAAGGTAAGTATTTCATAATGAGCTAGTATGCGGTGCATACTAGCTCATTATGCATTTTGCTTTGCAGGTTTAAAAAATAAAATAAAAAAATTGCGGGTTTACTACCGCTTTAAGTGTTCACATGAAAAAGCTGGCCCAGCTTCCTTGCAACCAATCACCTGCTGGTTAATGTGAACAGTTAACTCTGGCAGCTCCCACACTGTGATAGGCCCCGCTCTCCGCGCAGAGCAGGCTGAAGGAACGAAAGGACTGGAAAGGCAGGGGAAGGACCTATTGACTGTGGGTGGCCGACTAGTAGATCAGGATTGACGGCTTGCCAACCCCCGCTCTAGATGGAGCACAGGGACACCTTTGGACAGCAGCAGCATTGTCAGTCTGGGGGAGTGTTAGCCCTTGTACACACGGTCGGACATTCCTATGGACAATGTCCGATCGGACTGTGTTGTCGGATAATCCGACAGTGTGTGGGCTCCATCGGACTGTTTCCGTTGGAATATCCGACGGACCAAATTTTCCAGCTGGGCTATAAAATTTTCTGACAACATGATCCGATCGGACTTTGTCCAATCATGTCTAGAGAATTCCGATCAGACAAAGTGCCACGCATGCTCACATCAAATTCCTAGACCAAAGCTATTGGCTACTAGCCTGAACGTAGTCCCTTCCTAACGAAATAACGTCATCACATTAAGTACGATCGGATTTTCTGACAACTTTGTCCGACCGTGTGTATGCAACAGTTTCACGCAAAATCCGTCGGACAAAATCCGACGGATTTGGTTGTCGGAATGTCCGACCGTGTGTACAAGGGCTTAGATGTGCTAGAAGATTTACATACATACACTTCCAAATTGAAGCCAAACCCCAGTTCACACACTGCAGTCAAATGAGCAGTTGCAGCAACAGTTTGTCTTTCTTTTGGGGTAAAGGTTTTATGTAAACCTGATAAGCACTCCTCTACTACTGGCAAATGATTTGTTTCATCCTTCCTTCTAACTGCTACATTTACAGGAGAGCAGTAGATTTACTGGCTGGATCACCAGATGAAAATAAAGAAAAGGGAGCCTAAAAAGAAAACTAATGCAGCCACCACATGTAAGAATTGTAAGTTAGACTATAATAATTGTTTGCGCTTCTCTCTCTTTCTCTCTTTCTCTCTCTCTTTCTCTCTCTCTTTCTCTCTCTATATCTCTCTATATCTCTCTCTCTATATCTCTCTATATCTCTCTCTCTATATCTCTCTATATCTCTCTCTCTATATCTCTCTCTCTCTCTCTATATATCTCTATATCTCTCTCTCTCTCTCTCTCTCTCTCTCTCTCTCTCTATATCTCTCTCTCTCTCTCTCTCTCTCTCTCTCTCTCTCTCTCTCTCTCTCTCTCTCTCTCTCTCTCTCTCTCTCTCTCTCTCTCTCTCTCTCTCTCTCTCTCTCTCTCTCTCTCTATATCTCTCTCTCTCTCTATATCTCTCTCTCTCTCTCTATATCTCTCTATATCTCTCTATATCTCTCTCTCTCTCATATATATATATATATATATATATATATATATATATATATATATATATATATATATATATATGTATATATCAAAATATATATTTATATATCTCTGTAAATATAAGATACTGACAGTTCCGTGGAATGTCCATACCAATTAGTGGCCAGCATACATAGATCTGACTACAGAAGATTGGATCTTGATTGGTTGTTATGGGTTGTTGCACTTTGTTTGTCACTCTTCTGTACTGAAAGGGTGTTGTGTATTGTCGGAGCCTGGGAATCTAGTTTTCTAGATATATTTTGTATTTGCTCAGCTCTGCAGTGTGTTGCAGATCCCTGTAGAGTATCCAGTGTGTCCCGCTGAGTAGCTGTCTGTTGCAGAGACACAAGAGGAATGTGCTGTGTTCATGTGATAGTTCTGTTTATGGAGACTGTAGTGTGTTTTTGCTTCTGATGGAATTGCACCTCTGGCCACACACAATGCAGCCTGCTGTGGTGGTTTTAGTGAAAGCATCACATTTTTTTTTTTGTAAGCTCCCTCCCTCTGTTCTGAAAAGGTTTCTGTGCACTTCCTGCTTCGAAACAAAAGATTTGCCTATCCCAACCCTCCTAGTGCTATTAGTAGTATTATTATCAGCTGCCTGGCAGCCAATCGGGGATGGAGAAAGACGGTGACATCATGGGCTAGGGAACAGCAAGGAGGTAGCTGAAGCATCCAAGCCACTAATGTGAGCAGTGGAGGTCAGGAGCTGGATAAAGGATGGCAGCGGTTCTGCTGATGGACTAATCTGGGGCTTCCCTTTCATCAGTGGCAGGGACACGGTGGATGCAACATGCCAGGGTGTGTGTCAGGTAATCCTCTCTCATTTATTCTTAGCAGATCATGCTGCAGTTGCAGCCCATGCTGCCTTGTGTTGAGCTAGCAATGGCCTGCTCTGGTCTCTCCCAGTTCTGGCGCAGCCTGCAGAATCCAATCTCCAGACCCCGGTGGTTTTGCATGCTCTTGTAGGTAGGAGATCCCCCCTTTTTTTTTTTTTTACCAGCACTAAATATCATCTGGGTCCTAATGTATTTCTGAGCCTGTATAGCTGATGGTCTTTATTGTTTTACCTGTCTATGTACACATCATGTAAATGGAGAAGCAGCATTTGTGTCCATCTGGTTACGTAGACCCCTGTGTGTGTCTGTAGTGGAGGTGCTGTGTATGTAATACAAGCAGGATCTGTATATATGGCATGAGATTTATACGAATTGCAGCCAGAAATTAATTGTTGGCTTTAATAAATATTTAGAGTGTCTATTGTGCAGAGGTGTTCTGTTGCTGGTTGTTTAGTTATTAATTTTAGTACTGAATAAAACCCATATATTGAGCAAATGGATGTTCACTGTACAAAGGAGCTTGCAATCGTTGCCATCTGCTGTGTGATTCTGTGAATGGGTCATAAATACACTTTGCATACATTATCCTCTACCCCTTTTGTGCTCCCTGTGAAGACACCTGCTCTTCTGCTCTTGTGACTTGGAAGCTTAGTAATAGGCCCCCATATGCATATTCGCCTTTGTCCAAGTCTTGCTCCCTGCTCCATTGGTGAGGCTGTCAGTGTACTCGGTGTACTCACACTCCCCTCTCTGTCATTAACCTGCTGGGAAGAAGGATTTCAGCACTGACAATCGCTGTCCTTGTACCACTGGGACAGTCTGACGTGTCAGTCCTCAACCCTTTCTGGCCCGTGCTGACAGTAGCCACAGGAGGTTTTTAGAACATGTTTCATGATTTTGTTTATATCCCGAAATGCAACAAGACCTATGTGTCATTACAATGCAAAGGCATATTGAATAACATGCTGCAAAAGAGAACCAGGGTGCAGTAACTCGTACCAATTTGAACAGGAAAGATAATTTCTTATTGGTCGTGGTGGGCTATGGCAATTTGAACACTCCAATTAAAGCTTGCTTGTATTAACAATATTATATAATTTTTTTTTTATGAGGTGGGGGGATTTGATAAGGCACTGACCATTACACATCGCCTGCAGCTGCTGCTTCTTGTAAAAATCCTCCATTCATTTCATTTCCATTCATTTCACCTTCTGCCAGATTTTGCCCTGAACAGCTATCTTCTGGTGCTGTAGGGGTTAATGGCAGCTGCTGCTAGTGTGAAGAGTTGTGAAGCTTGTCTTCCCCCCTTGGGCCCTCTCCGCAATTCACAGACCAACTTGTACTACTATTCTCCCCACAATACGTCACATTCTGTGAATGGAGGAGGTGCTGATGAAGGACAGGATCTCCACTATCCATTCACAGAAAGCAGTGTATTGTGGGAGAATAGCAACATGATGTCTCTGTATGGTAGAGAGAGGATAGAAGGAAGTGAGCGAGTGGCTCAACTCTTCACACAAGCTGCTGCAGCTGTTGACTCATACAACACTAGCATTAAATAAATTACTAACACACATATACACACACACACACACACACACACACACACACACACACACACACACACACACACACACACACACACACACACACACACACACATATATTATAACATTATTAACTTCTGCAATTATTAAATTTATTTTTAATTGCCATTAGTGTGCCTTTCTAAACAAAGGACCATTTTTTTTGGTGTGAGCGGGCGGAATTGCTCCCTCTCCTTGGTGTGAGCGGGCGGAATTGCTCCCTCTCATTGGTGTGAGCGGGAGGACTAGCGCCCTCTCATTGGTGTGAGCGGGAGGACTAGCGCCCTCTCATTGGTGTGAGCGGGAGGACTAGCGCCCTCTCATTGGTGTGAGCGGGAGGACTAGCGCCCTCTCATTGGTGTGAGCGGGAGGACTAGCGCCCTCTCATTGGTGTGAGCGGGAGGACTAGTGCCCTCTCATTGGTGTGAGCGGGAGGACTAGAGCCCTCTCATTGGCGTCAGCGGGAGGACTAGCGCCCTCTCATTGGCGTCAGCGGGAGGACTAGCGCCCTCTCATTGGTGTCAGCGGGAGGACTAGCGCCCTCTCATTGGCGTCAGCGGGAGGACTAGCGCCCTCTCATTGGTGTGAGCGGGAGGACTAGCGCCCTCTCATTGGTGTGAGCGGGAGGACTAGCGCCCTCTCATTGGTGTGAGCGGGAGGACTAGCGCCCTCTTATTGGTGTGAGCGGGAGGACTCGCGCCCTCTCATTGGTGTGAGCGGGAGGACTAGCGCCCTCTCATTGGTGTGAGCGGGAGGACTAGCGCCCTCTCATTGGTGTGAGCGGGAGGACTAGCGCCCTCTCATTGGCGTCAGCGGGAGGACTAGCGCCCTCTCATTGGCGTCAGGGGGAGGACTAGCGCCCTCTCATTGGCGTCAGCGGGAGGACTAGCGCCCTCTCATTGGCGTCAGCGGGAGGACTAGCGCCCTCTCATTGGCGTCAGCGGGAGGACTAGCGCCCTCTCATTGGCGTCAGGGGGAGGACTAGCGCCCTCTCATTGGTGTGAGCGGGAGGACTAGCGCCCTCTCATTGGTGTGAGCGGGAGGACTAGCGCCCTCTCATTGGTGTGAGCGGGAGGACTAGCGCCCTCTCATTGGTGTGAGCGGGAGGACTAGCGCCCTCTCATTGGTGTGAGCGGGAGGACTAGCGCCCTCTCATTGGTGTGAGCGGGAGGACTAGTGCCCTCTCATTGGTGTGAGCGGGAGGACTAGAGCCCTCTCATTGGCGTCAGCGGGAGGACTAGCGCCCTCTCATTGGCGTCAGCGGGAGGACTAGCGCCCTCTCATTGGTGTCAGCGGGAGGACTAGCGCCCTCTCATTGGCGTCAGCGGGAGGACTAGCGCCCTCTCATTGGTGTGAGCGGGAGGACTAGCGCCCTCTCATTGGCGTCAGTGGGAGCACTAGCGCCCTCTCATTGGCGTCAGGGGGAGGACTAGCGCCCTCTCATTGGCGTCAGCGGGAGGACTAGCGCCCTCTCATTGGCGTCAGCGGGAGGACTAGCGCCCTCTCATTGGTGTGAGCGGGAGGACTAGCGCCCTCTCATTGGTGTGAGCGGGAGGACTAGCGCCATCTCATTGGTGTGAGCGGGAGGACTAGCGCCCTCTCATTGGTGTGAGCGGGAGGACTCGCGCCCTCTCATTGGTGTGAGCGGGAGGACTAGCGCCCTCTCATTGGTGTGAGCGGGAGGACTAGCGCCCTCTCATTGGTGTGAGCGGGAGGACTAGCGCCCTCTCATTGGCGTCAGCGGGAGGACTAGCGCCCTCTCATTGGCGTCAGCGGGAGGACTAGCGCCCTCTCATTGGCGTCAGCGGGAGGACTAGCGCCCTCTCATTGGCGTCAGCGGGAGGACTAGCGCCCTCTCATTGGCGTCAGCGGGAGGACTAGCGCCCTCTCATTGGCGTCAGGGGGAGGACTAGCGCCCTCTCATTGGCGTCAGGGGGAGGACTAGCGCCCTCTCATTGGCGTCAGCGGGAGGACTAGCGCCCTCTCATTGGCGTCAGCGGGAGGACTAGCGCCCTCTCATTGGCGTCAGCGGGAGGACTAGCGCCCTCTCATTGGCGTCAGCGGGAGGACTAGCGCCCTCTCATTGGCGTCAGCGGGAGGACTAGCGCCCTCTCATTGGCGTCAGCGGGAGGACTAGCGCCCTCTCATTGGCGTCAGCGGGAGGACTAGCGCCCTCTCATTGGCGTCAGCGGGAGGACTAGCGCCCTCTCATTGGCGTCAGCGGGGGGACTAGCGCCCCTCTCATTGGCGTCAGCGGGGGGACTAGCGCCCCTCTCATTGGCGTCAGCGGGGGGACTAGCGCCCCTCTCATTGGCGTCAGCGGGGGGACTAGCGCCCCTCTCATTGGCGTCAGCGGGGGGACTAGCGCCCCTCTCATTGGCGTCAGCGGGGGGACTAGCGCCCCTCTCATTGGCGTCAGCGGGGGGACTAGCGCCCCTCTCATTGGCGTCAGCGGGGGGACTAGCGCCCCTCTCATTGGCGTCAGCGGGGGGACTAGCGCCCCTCTCATTGGCGTCAGCGGGGGGGACTTGCTCCCTCTCATTGGCGTCAGCGGGGGGGACTTGCTCCCTCTCATTGGCGTCAGCGGGGGGGACTTGCTCCCTCTCATCGGCGTCAGCGGGGGGGACTTGCTCCCTCTCATCGGCGTCAGCGGGGGGGGACTTTCTCCCTCTCATTGGCGTCAGCGGGGGGGACTTGCTCCCTCTCATTGGCGTCACTTGGAGGACTTGCTCCCTCTCATTGGTGTCAGCGGGGGGGGGGAATTGCTCCCTCTCATTGGTGTCGCTTGGAGGACTTGCTCCCTCTCATTGGTGTCGCTTGGAGGACTTGCTCCCTCTCATTGGTGTCACTTGGAGGACTTGCTCCCTCTCATTGGTGTCACTTGGAGGACTTGCTCCCTCTCATTGGTGTCACTTGGAGGAATAGTGCCCCATTGCTGGTGTCAAGGACAGGATAAAGGCAAGCAAAGGGCCATATCTGGCCCACAGGCCAAAGTATGGAGGCCACAGATGAACCCAAAAAATGTCTAGATAGCGACCCCCTGTGATCCCCTTCATAACAGGACTGAGTGCCAGTTCACACTCATGCGCTGCGAATCCAGCGCAAAATTGAAAGCGGTACATTTCTGCTTGCCATGTGCGATTTCAGTGCAAATTTAGTGTGAATTTGTGAGGGGAGTGGTCACATCTGCAATTTTGTTTATTTTATTTTTATTTTTTTTAGAAAATCTAGGCAAAAAAATTTAATAATTTGCAGTAATGTGAACACTGGACCAATTTCTATCCGGTCCCATAGAAGTCTGTGTTGCTGAAATGCACACCACGCTAAACTCACACGAGGCCCTATTTTGAATCGGGTCAAATGTGCACCACATATATGTGAACAACCTTCATTGGAAATAATGCTTACATGACGTGCAAATCTGTGCTTTTTCGGATCGCATCTGATGCGCATAGAATTCGCATTTGTTTGAACCGGCACTGAGATGAAGAGAGGGAGAGCCATTCCGTTTCTGCCACAAGCACATATGTTGAAAGTGAAAACACAGACAGGCGACAGGAACAGAGTATCTGAATGACTCGTCAGTGTTCTGCTGATCCTTTGTTGTCTCGTCAGCATGAGGTGTGTGATCCTGACCAAGCTGTGCTGCAGTAGTGGGGATTGAGGACCTGGCTGTGCTGTCCGACAAAGGTGCCTGAATCGCAACCTAAGCACATTAACATAAATCAGTTTTCTTATTTGTATTGTATTTGTTTGCTTGCCTAATATTTACGCTTTAAGGCCCCTTTCACACTGCCGCGACCTAAGTCGTGCGATTTTCCAACAATTTTTGCTGTGATTTTGATGAAATTTCAGGGAATGAAGAAAGAGAGGAATAAATATGGTGCTATACCATTTCTGGCTAAAACTACATGAATAAATAAATAGATCTAGTTTGCATAGATTTATCAGCGTGCTGGCAATTAGTGAAAAATGGTAAAGTTGGGGAGTAGGAATAAAACCATAAAGAGAAAGTGCTTATCAATGAACCATAAACAATGTATGAACCATAAATAACTGTATCAACATACTATTCCCTAGTGACAAATATTAAAGTGCAAGTGCCAGTGAATATACATGTGCCAATATTTAAGTCCACAGAACCGAAAAATTATATCTGCATATCATAAATAAACACCATAAAATGGGAATACATTAAATTAAATTGAAAGAAAATTTGTATCTGTAGACCACAGGTGAATAAAAAGTGGTAATGATTATACCGGAATTGATGTGACCAACACTTGGTGTGGAAATGAATTAATAAATACAAACAGATTGTATTACAATTAGTGGCAAAATGTGTTGGTGAAAAAATGGAAAAATATAGAAAAAAATTGAGAGATTTAAAAAAAAAAAAAAAATACAAGTAAAAATAAAAGTAAAAGTAAAAATAAAAGTAAAAGTAAAAATAAAAATAGGTGACAAAGTCTTCTGTGAGTGGGGGAGGGGTGGGGGGGGGGGTGACCTCCGATGTTGCTCCCAGTGCTCAGTGACCACTTATGTACTATGCTCTCACCAGAGAAAAGACCCCCTCCGGGGTGGATCAGCCTTCACAGTATTAGCCACTGTGTCGCTCTCTGGCTTGCTTCTGATGTAGTGCTGGGGGTCCCTCGTTCCTCCGTGGGTGTAGTATGCCACGTTATATATAATAAGGAAGAGGCATATCCATGGTGTGATATCGTTTAAAATGTGAAGTTTATTCAAATGAATTAAAACTACTTACAAAAGATCAAAAGATTGCAATTTCGTTTGTTTGTGTTGTATAGCTTTAAATCGGGAGTCCACCGGGACTCCGCGTTTTTTTTTTTTTTTTTTTTTTTTTTTTTAAAAGCCAGCAGCTACAAATACTGCAGCTGCTGACTTTTAAATAGTGACACTTACCTGTCCAGCGTGCCCGCGATGTCGGCACCCGAAGCCGATCGCTCGCTCGTCTGTCGGATCCTGCCGCCGCCAACTTGGGTATGGGAATCAGGAAATGGAGCCTTTCGGCTTCATTTCCCGGTTCCCTACTGCGCATGCGCGAGCCGCACGGCGCAATCCGGACGGTCCCCGCTGCCTCTGGGAGCTGTGTGTTTCCCAGCAGGCAGCGGGGCACTTGCTGAAGGGGGCGGGCGCTTGCGGAAAGGGGCGTAACGTACGCCCCTTTCCGCAGAGAGCTAGCCCGGAAGTGGGTGCAGTTACCTGGATTATCCAGGTAACTGCACCCCCCTCCCCCCTGAAAGGTGCCGATTGTGGCGCCGGAGGGGGGGGGGGATTCCGATGAACAGAGGTCCATTTTAGGGTGGACCTCCGCTTTAAATGTCCCGCTCGGCTTCCTCGCCGTCTGAGCTAAAGGTGTACGCTGCCTGGCCACGCAATTTCAGGGAATGCCTGTGTAAACTTGAGGTCTATGGACCTCAACTCACAAGTAGGACCAAAGTAGGGACTACTTTGAAGTCGCACAACATGAAGTCGCACATATATGAATGGTTATCATTGGAAATCATGGGGAATGACTTGTCATGCAACTTTGCTGTCCCAAGTAGTACAAGTGTGAAAGGGGCCTAAAAAGGTCACATGTTTTAATAAATAGTGCCCCAATAATATAGCAAAATTTGTATATGGTATGTATTGATTTGCATTTAAATAGAGTGATTCATGGAATATTGTTCCATGAATTCCATTTTCATGTCTGTGCACTTAATGAAGTGTTCAAAATGTTCATTATTATTAACAAATACAATAGTACTTCCAATAGATAAATATTTTTATCAGCCTGTTTAAGAAATGTTACATTGTTGTGTAAACTGATCTTATGTTATGGTTTGCATAGTGCAAACTTTCAGAGGGACACTTTTCACACATGAGGATGGTATGTCCGTATTTCATCCATCCGTTTGCGGATGAAATACGGACATACATGCATCCCTATGGGATAGCGGGTGTCTGCGGATGAACATCTGCAGACACCCGCTATTATCCGCCTCCGCTACTGTCCGATTCTGCAGACGGAGGAAAATCCTATTTTTCTATCCGTCTGCAGAGTGGATCGCATGAACACGGACAGACGGTCCGGGCTCATCCGATCCCCATAGAGGAGAGCGGAGAGCTGACAGGGCGGTCCCTGCACAGTGTGCGGAGACTGCCCTGTCCACCGCCGGCTCAGCGGGGACAAAGGAGCGATCCCCGCTGAGCAAGCGGATCATCACGGGGCAGATGATTACTGATCCACCCTGTGTGAAAGGGGCCTTACAGCAAATCAAGAGCGCTACATTATAAAAATTGCCTCAATGGTACTGCCCTAGTGTAGAGGTGTGTTGCAGTAAAACGCGTATATGAAGGCTCATTGTATTTAGTGGTATGGATCACATTTATAGATTGGATCTCCTCTTTAAAGTGGATGTAAACCCGAAATTATTATTATTATTTTTTGTCTGGCACAATGTAGAGTATGGGATTTCAGATCAGCTGTGCCCAGTCTTGCCACAAAGAGTTAATCCAGCTCTGAGCAAACCTCAAATGTTTTTTTGGTGAAATAAAACGGACAAACTGTGAAATCTTTGTCCGTTCTTCCCCCTTGCTGTGATTGGCAGGTGATTTACATATCTCATGCATGAGCCTAAGGCATGCATTATTTGTTAATTCCCACCCCCCACTGCTTTTATCGGTAGCTCTGGAATGATTGGCTGTTCCACACCTCAGCATGATTTGGCATGCTGAAGTCATGTGGGGACATTTCTGGGTTTTGACTGGATGTTAGAGATCATAGCAGAAGTTTAGTGTAAGAAATACACAGGAGAAAATGCATGTTGATAAGGGGAGTGTAGAGGTGGGCGGGGAGTCTACTGACATCATGACTCCACCCACCGAGCTCCAGACAACAGACCCACCCACAGAATCTGCAGTTTTTTCGGGTCTCATAGCAGACAGAGGGGAGACATTTGACAGATAAATATACATACAGGAGGCATGTATATCCTTCTAGATAAACAATATTGCAGTCGTTTAGAAAGGATGTGAGAGTGGGTTTACATCCACTTTAATCCCTTTCTTTTGAGTGACTTTTCTATTGTCATTGGAAGAATATGTTCTCAAGCTCATGAGAAGTGTCTGATTGGTTTACACCTGACCTAAAGATATATGTTGATTCCAAGGCTGGACTGATCTACTCCTCAGTTCTTCATTAACCACTTGCTTACTGGGCACTTAAAGACCTCAGTCCCAGACCAATTTTCAGCGCTGATGCACTTTTAATGACAATTGCGCGGTCATACAACACTGTACCCAAATGAAATTTTTATCATTTTTTTCCCACAAATAGAGCTTTCTTTTGGTGGTATTTAATTACAGCTGGGGTTTTTATTTTTCGCTAAACATACAAAAAAAGATGCAAAAAAAAAAATCACTGATAGGCTGCACTGGTGGGCACTGATAGGCTGCACTGGTGGGCACTGATAGGCTGCACTGATAGGCATAGTTAAGGAGGCACCGATGGGCAAAGATGGGCACAGATAAGATGGCACGGATGGGTGGCACTAAGGGGCACTGATAGGTACCACTGATAGGTGGCACTGCTGGGCACTGATGGGCGGCACTGCTGGGCACGGATATGTGGCACTGGGGTGCAGCACCTTTGAGGCAGATTGTGGGCACTGCTGGGTGGCACTGTGGGCACTGCTGGGTGGCACTGACGGGGGGGCACTTATTTTTTAATTATGTTTAGTGATGAGGGGGCAGGTGGGCACTGGCAGGTGGGCACTGGCAGGGCTGGCCGTGTTTGGGACTGATGTCCCGATCACGGCCGCCAGTGATCGGCTCTTTTTTTTTCTCCTCGCGCTGTCAGCGCGAGGAGGAATAATAGCCGATTACCGGCTCCGTTAAATCACATGATCAGCTGTCATTGGCTGACAGCTGATCACGTGATAAGGGGTCGGGATCGACCCCTTGCTCGGATCGGTGATCAGGCGAGTCTCATAGACTCGCCGATCACAGAGCGTGCCGCGTGCGCCCCTCAGGGGGCGCGCAGGCCGCTCGTGCACGGGACGACGTCAATAGACGTATTCCCGGCAAAGGAGATCCGCGCTGTAGCCATCATTTGGCTATAGCGCGGGTCTCAACTGGTTAAAGGATGCATTCACCTTTTAATAAAAAATAATAATAAATGCATATGATTTTGCAGTTTAACCCTTTCATGACTAAGCCTATTTTTGGCATTTGGTGTTTAAAAGTTAAAATCCATATTTTTTGCTAGAAAATTACTTGGAACCCCCAAACATTATTTATATATATATATATATATATATATATATATATATATATATATAATATAATATATTTTAGCAGAGACTCTAGAGAATAAAACGGCGATTGTTGCAATATTTTATGTCACACGTTATTTGCGCAGTGGTGTTTTTAAACGCAACTTTTTGGGGCACTTTCATGAATTAAAAAAAAAAATGAAACCGTAAAATTAGCCCAATTTTTTTGCATAATGGGAAAGATAATGTTACGCCGAGTAAATGGATACCAAACATGTCATACTTTGTCATCATTCCACGAGTGCGTGCAATTATAAAGTATGGTACCTAAAAATCTCAATAGGCGGCGCATTAATTTTTTTTTTTTTTTTACGGTTACCAGGTTAGTGTTACAGAGGAGGTCTAGTGCTAGAATTATTGCTCTCGCTCTGACGTTCGCGGCGATACCTCACATGTGTGATTTGAACACAGTTTACATATGCGAGCGCGACTTCCGTATGCGTTTTCTTTGCTTCGTGGGGACGGCGGGCGCTTGAAATTTTTTTTTTGTTTTTTTTATTATTTTTTTTATTTATTTTAAAATGAATAAATTGTTTGTTTTTAAAAAAAATAAAAAATGTGATCACTTTTATTGCTGTCACAAGGAATGTAAACATCCCTTGTGACAGTAATAGGTGGTGACAGGTACTCTTTATGGAGGGATCGGGGGTCTAAAAGACCTCCTTTACACCGAAAACTGCGATTCTGAATACTGTATATTTTTTTAAAACCGGCGCCATTGGCACCCGAGTAAACGGGAAGTGACGTCATGAAATCACTTCCGTGTTTACTATTAGGAGACTGGAATAAAGCCGATTACGGCTTCATTCCAGTTCCTCCCCAGCAGCCGGAGGCATCGGATGTGTGATCGGTGCTCCCGATTGAGCGGGAGCACCGGTAATGGCGGCAGGAGGGGGGGGACGTCCCCTCCCGCTCCTCCGGCATAACAGCCGAGCGGCTTTTAGCCACTTTGGTTGTTATGGCTGGATAGCCAATCGCCCGCTGTAAAAAAACGGTACAGGCATCATCCCGGTATAACCCCCGGAAGCCGAGTACGCACATCTGCATACACGCGGCGGGAAGGGGTTAAAATGTGTACATTTTATTTATTTAGTGACACTGGAGACCTGCAGAAACTGGCGATGGCTCTCTGTCCAGTTACTGAGCTGAAGGAAGTGCCAGAGAACTACAAGAGTGCCTATCAATGCTCTTTTAATTAATTGAGAACTACAAGGTGCCTGACGCAGTGGCAGACAGGACTTGTAGTTCATAGATCTCTGTGAATGAATGACAGAACCCCACACAGCTGTGTTGCATGGAAGTTTAGGGTTTTATATTGTAGGCCTGCAATTGTTAGGAATAACTCACTTAAATCTGTCCAAACCAGAGCCTAGTAGACATCCCAGGGAATGATAAAGTTTGAAACACAAAATCATAAATTTGATGACAAATTTCCCCACAAATCGCTATCGCTCAATTCTGCAAGTGATTCTAATTTATTATCGCTGTTTTCTAGCTGGTTTAAAACCACTTTTGACATAAAGGAACACTTTTTGGTTGCTATGGACAATCTCCAAATTCCAGGCAGAAAAAACTGTATTTATGATATAAAAGTGCATGCAGGGCACTGGACAGACCATTAGGACAAAAGGGATGTGTCATTTTTTTATACAGTACTGTAATCTGTAAGATTACAGTGTTCTGTATGTGTAATGTGTATTTACTTTTTTGAATTTGGTGCCGATCTCCGCTCCCGTGAGTCGCAATGTGGCAGGGAACGGAGCTCAGCGGCACTCGGCACTGTGTGAATCGAGCGAGGAGTCGGCTCGCACACACAGCAGGGAGACCTCCCAGGATCCAGGGGACAAGGTAAGTAACTTTCCCTGTATCCTGCGATGCAGCCCCGAGTCTGGCTCGGGGTTACCGCTAATGGTACTGAAATTACATCCCGAGCCAGACTCTGGAATACTGCCAGGGAGGTTAAAACCATTTGCACTTGCAGTATCTCACAAAAGTGAGTACACCCCTCACATTTTTGTAAATATCTTATTATATCTTTTCATGTTACAACACTGAAGAAATGACACTTTGCTACAATGTAAAACAGTGAGTGTACGGCTTGTATAACAGTGTAAATTTGCTGTCCCCTCAAAATAACTAAACACAAAGCCATTAATGTCTAAACCGCTGGCAACAAAAGTGAGTACACCCCTAAGTGAAAATGTCCAAATTGGGCCCAATTAGCCATTTTCCCTCCCCGGTGTCATGTGATGCGTTAGTGTTATAAGGTTTTAGGTGTAAATGGGAGCAGTTGGGGTAAATTTGGTTCTCTTTCTCTTTCTCTCTTTCTCTTTCTCTTTCTCTTTCTCTTTCTCTTTCTCTTTCCCTCTCTCTCTTTCTCTCTTTCTCTCTCTCTTTTTCTCTCTCTCTTTTTCTCTCTCTCTTTTTCTCTCTCTCTTTTTCTCTCTCTCTTTTTCTCTCTCTCTTTTTCTCTTTCTCTTTTTCTCTTTCTCTTTTTCTCTTTCTCTCTCTTTTTCTCTTTTTCTCTTTTTCTCTTTCTCTCTTTCTCTCTTTCTCTCTTTTTCTCTTTCTCTCTTTCTCTCTTTCTCTCTTTCTCTCCTTCTCTCTTTCTCTCTTTCTCTCCTTCTCTCTCTCTCACTTCAAGTTCAACATAGCACCTCATGGCAAAGAACTCTCTGAGGATCTGAAAAAAATAATTGTTACGCTACATAAAGATGGCTTAGGCTACAAGAAGATTGCGAAGACCCTTAAACTGAGCAGCAGCACAGTGACCAAGACCATACAGTGGTTTAGCAGGACAGATTCCCTTCAGAACAGGCCTCACCACGGTTGACCAAAGAAGTTGAGTGCACATGCTCCGCGTCCTATACAGAGGTTGTCTTTGGGAAATAGGCATATGAGTACTGCCAGCATTGCTGCATTGGTTGAAGGGGTGGGGGGGGTCACCCTGTGGGTGCTTAGACCATACACCTCACACTGAATCAAATTGGTCTGCATGGCTGTCGTCCCAGAAGTAAGCCTCTTCTAAAGATGATGCACAAGAAAGCCCACAAACCGTTTACTGAAGACAAGCAGAAAAAGACATGGATTACTGGAACCATGTCCTCTGGCCGGATGAGACAAAGATAAACGTATGTGGTTCAGATGGTGTCAAGTGTGTGTGGCAGCAACCAGGTGAGAAGTACAAAGACACGTGTGTCTTGCCTGCAGTCAAGCATGGTGGTGGGAGTGTCATGGTCTGGGGCTCCATGAGAGTGCTGCTGGCACTGGGGAGCTACAGTTTGAGGGAAACATGAATGCCAACATGTACTGTGACATACTGAAGCAGAGCATAACCCCCCCCCCCCCCCCCGGAAACCTCGACCGCAAGGCAGTATTCCAACATAACGACCCCAAACACACCTCCAAGATGACCACTGCTTTGCTAAAGACGCTGAGGGTAAAGGTGATGGAGTGGCCAAGCATGCCTCCAGACCTAAACCCTATTGAGCATCTGTGGGGCATCCTGAAATGGAAGGGCGGAGCGCAAGGTCTCTAACATCCATCAGCTCCGTGATGTCGTCAAAGAGGAGTTGAAAAGGACTCCAGTAGCAACCTGTGAAGTTCTGATGAACTCCATGCCCAAGAGGGTTAAGGCAGTGCTGGAAAATAATGGTGACCACACAAAATATTGACACTTTGGGCCCAATTTGGACATTTTCACTTTTGTTGCCAGCGATTTAAACATGAATGGCTGTGTGTTGAGTTATTTTGAGGAGACAGCAAATTTACACTTTTATACAAGCTGTACACTCACTACTTTACATTGTAGCAAAGTGTCATTTCTTCAGTGTTGTCACATTAAAAGGTATAATAAAATATTTACAAAAATGGAAGGGGTGCACTCATTTTTGTGAGATACTGTACATCAAAGAAAAGCATAAATGGCATAGAAACAGTGGGGCTGCAGCTGCTGCGTCAGTCACCCGGCTCCACCCACTGTGTTTTGTCATGGTCACGTGACTTCCTCAGGGGTGCTGCTAGCAGCCACCTAAACATTGTCATTTTATTCATTTTGCTGTTTTATTAAATTTTCATAATTAACAAAGGGTCGTGTGGGATTAACATATTTACATACATATATAGCACTGTCAATTTACTAAGGTCCCTAACTCATAATCATACATACACATGCTAGGGCCAATTTAGAAGGGAGCCAATAAACTTACCAGCATGCCTTTGGAGTGTGGGAGGAAACCCATGCAGGCACAGGGAGTACATGCCAACTCCAGACAGGTAGTGCCATTTGGTTTTAATTTGAACCAGCAACCTTAGTGCTGCCAGGTAGAAGTGCTAATCACTGGGCACGGTTTTTAAACTTTTACAATTGTCGTCAGCAGACAGTCAGGCTTTTTGGCATTTAAAGAGTGATTGTATGCAAATTACTGCATTAAAGAAAAACCTGAAAAAGCAAATTGAAAAGTTAAAATACTTTGGTGTTTATAGTGTTACCTGCCAAAGGATTTGTAATTCTGTTTAGCCAGTCTTGTGATGTCCAGACATTTTCCACACTACACAGCCAGACTAGACAAGAAGGTAGCGATCTCACGCTAGCAGATCTGTGTGTATAACAAGAATGAGTGACTGGCATACCTTACAGAACTTTTGGCAGGCAAGAAATGTAAACGTATACTGTATATGTGGTCTGTTAGTAAGACTTTCTGTTATTCACTCAGGTCTTAGCTCTGTGAAAGGTCCCTTGTTGTTAGCATATTAGAATGATAAAATTGTAATGTATATAGTGAACTCATCTGTAAAGCCTCATACAACATAAGCCCCCTTTCACATTTGTACGACTTGTCCCACGATTTTGGACTGCAAGTCATTCTCCATGATTTTGAATGACTACCATTCATATTGGCACGACTTTAAGTTGTGCCGACTTCAAAGTAGTTCCTGCACTACTTTTTTTTCTGAAGTCGGATTCCGTATTAACTGATCCGACTTTGGCATGTGACTTGTGCATAAAGGGGAACTCCATGGCAATTTTTTTAAAGAAAAAAAATTGGCATGGGTTCCCCCTTCATGAGCATACCAGGTCTTTCGGTCTGATATGGATTTTAAGGGGAGCCCCCACACTGCAAAAAATTACTTGGGGTCCCCCCAAAATCCATACCAGACCCTTATCCGAACGCCGGTCACGAAAGGGGGTGGGGATGAGCACGCTCACCCTCCCCCCCCCGAGACGTACCAGGCCGCATGCCCTCAACATGGTTGGGTGCTTTGAGGCAGGAGGGGCCCCCCACCCCAAAGCACCTTGCCCCCATGTTGATGAGGACAAGGGCCCCTTCCCGACAAAAAATAGGAGTTTGAGGAACGTGTTTTTAACACTTGCCAGATACAACGAACAACACGCATTAACGCTATGGGCACGTTTTGTTCAACATCAGTATTTTAAGCAGGTGAGAACAAGGCCTTAAAATTGGGGAATTTAATAAATCAACTGTTATGTCTGTACAATAAGAAACTGCTGCTCACAGGTGATGCTTGCCGGCCATGATACTCAGACTGCACAGCAATTCAGGTGCACGCCTTGCCACTGCTGCAGACTCTCAGGTATACCAACGATGGGATGGCTGCACACTCAATACTTGCAAACAACCGGCTTTATTGTAGAACAAAGTCCATAAAAACAACCACAACTGATCAGACAGGGGAGGGAAAAACACATGAACACTATAGGCATGTTTATTCAGCATCAGTATTTTGAGTAGGTGTGAACAAGGCCTTGAAATTGGGGAATGGAATAAATTAACTGTTTTTTGTCTACCGCTTTTAGGGATTTTTGGAAACCATGAAAATGTTAAATGTTTAATTTTTATATGACACTTTAACAGGAACCTGTACAGCTATGAATAATACTACTGTATATTAACTATATACTCTGTACAGCTCTCTAAGATTTGTATGCTACCAATTCAGGGTGATGCAAGTTCAATCATTATGATTAAGGGATAGAGACTGTAAGTCTTCAAACAATTATTGATAGATTTGTGCATGGGCCACATTATTTAAAATGTTTTTTGGATAAGTTAAAAAAAAAAGTTTGGAGCCTCTGTCAGGTTTTTATTCCTTTTGGTATATTTACTGGGGGGATTTCTGCCGATGTTCTTTGTGATGTTTAGGGCAGAAACTAAAAACAAAATCTCTCCAAATTATAAAATAAATGCAAAAATAAATAAATTGCAGAATGGGGAATGGCTAGAGGCTTTGTCAGTTTTTTTTTTTTTTTTTTTTTTTTAAATGCTATCCCCCACACATTCATGAAACTCTTCTCTCCCCTCTTCTTGTGTGACTCCTGTAAATGAGGGCAAATCTCTCCAGCAGGGGCACAGCAATGGAAACCTAAGTGGGGTTCAAACGTTTAAAGATTTTGTGCACTTGGAAGTCACAAGACAATTAATTTCAACAAAAATCTTCCCATTAGATTACAAAACTATTTTATGCATGTCTTGCAACTTTAAAAGCCTATTTAAACAGCCAAAAGACTTGAGCCTGATGCTGGGCTCCGCCATGTTAGATGCGATGTCAGCAGCCCCGGTAGACTCCTAGCTATCAGCCAAATGATACCATTGCGCCTATCTCGCAGCTACGGAAAGTTTATGTAGGGATGTGAGGGGAGTGACAGAGGAGTTGGGCCAGCACAGAGAGTACTTGGACACTCCCAGAAGAGGAGAGGGCTGCCGCTGAGAGCCTAAGCCTGTCGCTCCAGCCCTCTCCCCAGGACAGCACTCCAGTGAGCGCTGGAGGGGTAGAGCAGAGAGCTGATGGCCAACAGTTACGGCTCTCTGCTCAGTGTAGACTGAGAACTGAACAATCATTGGTCATTTTTTTATATATATTTTTTTAACTCTTGCACATCTCCTTTTTAAACAAATTTTTTTTTTTTCTGACCAGAATGATTTTTACAAGCAAGCGAAAGGTCCAATAAATGATGGACACACACACACACACACACACACACACACACACACACACACACACACACACACACACACACACACACACACACACACACACACACACACACACACACATTCACTTTTATATGGAGGATTACATTCATTCATTTACTTTTATATGGAGGATTACATTCCCAATTGATTTGGACCTGACTGGAAACAGGGAAATTAAAAATACCTACTTTAGTAGTGCAACTCCTTAATGAGGATGACAACATGATAACATCTGATTAAAAGAAAAACATAGTTTCACATATCCAAAAGAATCTAAACATTGTTCTGCTTATAGATTAAGTGGTATTTCTGACCTGAAATATGCCTGCAGCTAAACTTGATTGGAGCTGCAGTGTCTGCATGCCAAGCTCTATTTATCAGAGGCAGTCAGCCACGGTGTCAGCTTAGCACGGCTGCTGCTACCTCTTGCACAGTGCAGAGCTTCATAAGCCGGCTTTTGCTTTGTTTCCAGTGACAGTTCCCTGACTGGCATTATCAGCCGGCATCCATGGAGAGGTCTTGTTCTAAAACCAGGCAGAACAGCTAGACAATGGCTGCGTGTTTGCAAGTGATGTCCACATGTGTATAGCCACTGTCCTGATAATCTAGTGGCTGGCATAGAGAGCTGGTGTTAATGCCGTCTCTGGAACAGCTCATAGCCATGTAACCGTGTATCGTTCCTGCCAACCCCTGATGAACAAACATAAAAAGAAATGGCAATTTCAGCAGGAATGTTTAATTAATTGGCATGAGTTGGAGCACTGTTTCTCTGGTGTCTGCAGAGGAATATAACATGGTCTGGGTTCTGGGTTATATCACATTTCTTTTTAAATCGGAGATAATTAGGATTGTGTGATGTGAAGGTATGCGCATTTCAGCCAAGGATCTGTTTTATATTGCCTATTTTTTTTTTTTGGGGACAGGAACTTTATGTAAAAAGTCACCGATACCCCCTTCCTCCTATTATCAAATATGTACCATTTGCTTTTCTCATAGTTCTCAGATCGTATGTATGTAATTAATGATCTGAAGGTGCGGGAACTTGCTTACCCCCTCCCCCCACCAATTTTTGATGATTCCTGTTGACCAGGCCAAAATTTGATTTTTCACGTGTGGCCCTGCTGGTTTTCACAAAAGTTGATTGTTCACTCAAAGGTGCTTGTAGAATATTGGTCGGACGAACAGGACCTGCTCAGGTATTCTGACAGCTGGTGGTACTGGCTGTCAAAATAGAAAAGCCTGGCAGGGGGGATTTGTCTATCTGTGCTGCAGGAATGGAAGAACCTGTTGGATCCTCCCGCTGATTCGGAGCCAAACAAGATGGATGACCATTTTCTTAGATCGGTACCCATTCAGTTTGTGGACTCATTGTCCATTTACATCCGGCTACCTCTGATCTATCACCTGGACTCACTCCGAGTCAGGGCGGGAGGGCGGGTGTAGACAGACACAGGTCCGTTTACATCTGACTGTCCACAAAAGCTGCATGGAGCTTCCGATCAGGTTCGCCTGAAAAACTGCCAGGCAAACCTAAATAGAAAGCTTGTGTGATCTAAAAAGTGTAATCTATCTTCCTTCTTTTTTTTTTTTTTTTTTTTGTTAAATAAAATAGAAAAAAAAATGTGCTTATAAGCAAAACAAAAACCAAGCTTCTAATAGTTTCAATGGTATGTATGGATACATCATAGCTAGGCCTTATGTATGAGTGAAAAACAGTATGTGTAGCGCTTAGCAACAATTGTTCTTTTACACATTGTAAATGACCTAATTAGCAGAATAGTTTAAACTGAGCAGGTGCCAAGAGGAAAAAATCCAGAAATGACTTGGTTCATTATTTAATACCTGAGGCCAGAGCATGGCTCCCAGGGATCATGAAGGATGAGTGCACTATCTACCCAGATGCCCCACATTTCTGCCATGATAATGAAATATAATAACAAACTTCTGCTTCGAGAGTTTAAAGGCCCCAGTCCCTGTACTGAAGTTGTGGCCTATGTCATAGATTTCCATGAAGAGCTCTCCTCCCTGTGTGCCTAGAGAAAGAGACAAGGTCTGCATTGTACATTGTAGGGCAAATGTATAACAGAAAGTGGATATCCCTATTCACTCTTTGCTATACAAGTCCACACTATGGTCTGAATTTGATGGCTTATCAAACCTAGTGTGGTAAGACCATACCGCTGGTTTTTAAATGGAGTCCTAAAGTGGAAAACTTTTGTGCAGTACGATGAAACTAGTGTTTCCAGCTGCAACATCACTATTAGCTGTTCTGAGGTCTGAATTATAAATGGAGAGAATAAGAGTTAAGGAACATTTGCATAGATAGTGTACTTGGCAAGATTGGCTAAATTGAATATCGGCTGTTTCAGACATGAGACAAAATTATCAATAGAAGTTATAAGTGTTCTAAATAGGTCTGCCATATGAGCTAGAGAGATTTATTAGACACTAATGCACCCCCATACCATCAGAGATGCAGGCTTTTGAACTGACCGCTGATAACAAGCTGGAAGGTGCCCTCTTGCTTTAGTCTGGAGGACACAGCACACATGGTTGGCCCAGAGAAGATGGCAACAATTCTGGGTTATGTTTAGACATGGCTTCTTTGCATGATGAGGCTTTATTTTGAATTTCTCAAATTTTCTTTCAGGACAGCACCTGGAGAGAGCGCAGCTACACCCATTTTCCAGGAAACACTGTTTCTTTAACCACTTGACCACTGGGCACTTAAACACCCTTAATAACCAGACCAATTTTCAGCTTTCGGTGCTCTCGCATTTTGAATGACAATTACTCAGTCATGCAACACTGGACCTATATGAAATTTTTGTCCTTTTTTTCACACAAATAGAGCTTTCTTTTGGTGGTATTTAATCACCGCTGGGTTTTTTTTTTTTGTGCTATAAAAGAAAAAATACCGAAAATTCTGTAAAAAAACGAATTTTTCTTTGTTTCTGTTAGAAAATTTAGCAGATTAGAAATTTTTTCTTCATAAATTTTGGCCAAAATTTATACTACTACATATCTTTGGTAAAAATAAGTACAAATTGGTGGATATTATTTGGTCTTTGTGAAAGTTATAGAGTCCACAAGCTATGGTGCCAATATCTGAAAATTGATCACACCTGAAGGACTGACGGCCTATTTCAATTCTTGAGACCCTAACATGCCAGAAAAGTACAAATACCCCCCAAATGACCCCTTTTTGGAAAGAAGACATTCCAAGGTATTTAGTAAGAGGCATGATGAGTTTTTTGAAGTTGTCATTTTTTCCCACAATTCTTTGCAAAATCAAGATTCTTTTTACTTTTTTTTTTTTTTTCACAAAATTGTCATATTATCAGGTTATTTCTCACACACAGCATATGCATACCACAAATTACACCCCAAAACACATTCTGCTATTACTCCCGAGTATGGTGATACCACATGTGTGAGACTTTTACACAGCGTGGCCACATACAGAGGCCCAACATGCAGGGAGCGCCATCAGGCGTTCTGGAGCACCCAGGACAATTCTGACATTTCTCTCCTACATGTAAAAATCATCATTTATTTGCTAGAAAATTACATAGAACTCCAAAACATTATATATGTTTTTTTAGCAAACACCCTGGAGAATACAATGGTGGTCTTTGCAACTTTTTATCTCGCACGGTATTTGCGCAGTAATTTTTCGAATGCTTTTTTTTGGAAAAAAAACTGTTTTGTGCTTAAAAAAAAAAAAAAACACAGTAAAGTTAGCCCAATTTTTGCATAATGTGAAAGATGAAGTTACGCTGAGTAAATAGATACCTAATATGTCACTCTTCAAAATTGCACACGCTCGTGGAATGGCGGCAAGCGTCGCTACTTAAAAATCCCCATAGGCGACGATTTACATTTTTTTTACTGGTTATATGTTTTGAGTTACAGAGGAGGTCTAGGGCTAGAATTATTTCTCTCGCTCTAACGTTCGCAGCGATACCTCACATGTGTGGTTTGAACACCGTTTTCATATGTGGGCGGGACTTAGGCATGCGTTCGCTTCTGCATGCGAGCACATGGGGACAGGGGCGCTTTAAAAAAAACATTTTTTTTTTATTGTTCATTTTACTTTATTTATTTTAGTTTGACATTTTTTTCCCCAAAAATAATTTTTTTGATCACTTTTATTCCTATTACAAGGAATGTAAACATCCCTTGTAATAGGAATATGGCATGACAGGTCCTCTTTACAGTGAGATGTGGGGTCAATAAGACCCACATCTCACCTCTAAGCTGGGAAGCCTGAAAAAAAAAAAGATTCTGGCTTTGATCGTATTAGCGATTCGGTAGAAGCACCAGAGGGCGGAGGGCGGCGGGAGATGTCTATGGCTGGGTATTGCAGGGTATCACCGACTATGGCTGGGTATCTCAGAGCATGGTGTTGCAGAGTACTGCGTTGCAGAGCATTGCAGGGTATTGGCGGGTGTTGCAGAGCATTGCAGAGTGTTGCAGGGTATTGGCGGGTGTTGCAGAGCATTGCAGAGTGTTGCAGGGTATCGGCGGGGGTTGCAGAGCATTGCAGAGTGTTGCAGGGTATCGGCGGGGGTTGCAGAGCATTGCAGAGTGTTGCAGGGTATCGGCGGGGGTTGCAGAGCATTGCAGAGTGTTGCAGGGTATTGGCGGGTGTTGCAGAGTGTTGCAGGGTATTGCAGAGCGTTGTGGAGTGTTGCAGGGCATTGCGGAGTGTTGCAGGGCATTGCGGAGTGTTGCAGGGCATTGCGGAGTGTTGCAGGGCAATGCAGAGTATTTGCAGGGAATTGCAGAGTAATGCAGAGTATTTGCAGGGAATTGCAGAGTAATGCAGAGTATTTGCAGGGAATTGCAGGGAATTGCAGAGTAATGCAGAGTATTTGCAGGGAATTGCAGAGTAATGCAGAGTATTTGCAGGGAATTGCAGAGTAATGCAGAGTATTTGCAGGGAATTGCAGAGTAATGCAGAGTAATGCAGAGTATTTGCAGGGAATTGCAGAGTAATGCAGAGTATTTGCAGGGATTTGAGGGGTTAATTTTCGGTGAGCAGCGATGTGGGCACTGCAGATGCAGCCCACATCGCTGCTGACACCGATCTCTTCCCCCTCCGCTGTACCGATCGGTACAGAGAGGGGGAGGGAGGAACCGGCGTCATAACATGACGCCGGCTTGTTTACAAGTGATCACTCCGTCATTTGACGGAGCGATCACGTGGTAAACGGCCGCGATGAGCGGCCGTTTACCGTGATTCGTGATGCGCCGGGTCCACTGGACCCAGCGGTCACGGATGCTCTCGTGTGCGCGCCCCAGGGGGCGCGCGAGAGCAGAATTCTAGGAGGCCGTTAATTAACGGCCTCTTAGAGTTAAACAACCGCCCTGATGCCGTTAATCGGCAATGGGCGGTTGTTAAGTGGTTAAAGAACGGTCACTTCCACCATGGCCTCAGTTGTAGTGTTTCCTTCGCCATGGTGGAAGCGCTGCAGGGAATCAACAGTGTGCTACGCTCTATCAAGGTGGAGGCCAGCCCAGAATCCCCCCTTATGGGAGGGGGGGTGCTTTGGTGTCTCCTCCTCTTCATGCACAGCAAGGGTTCAGGCTGCTGGGGATCCCGCTCTCTTCAGACCGGTGGGCTGGAAATAGGGAAGGCGAGCTGCACAGCGGTGAGAGCAGCGTCTCCTCTTTTCCCAGCCTCCATGCTTTCTGGGTCCCGGGTGGTAGGTGCATCATTTCTAGCCGGGGGCGGGACTTCCGGCATGGTTCCCGGCTGCTGGGACACAGGGGGCGGAGGTGGCCTTAGCTGGTGTCATTTCCGGTCCTTGTAGCAGCGAAAGGACTGGGAAAATCAAATTAAAAAGCAGCCGTATGCCACTAGGAACCTCGGTAGCATGGATCTAGAGGAACAAGTGGCAGGAGCCACTAACAGAGGCCAGACCCAGGTAAGCAGGGCCAGAGGTGCCTGTATATGATTCTTTAGGGGTCTTGAGTTTTCACTCTCTAAGTCCCCTGAGGGGAGAAAGGGAGCCTGCATCACTCACTTGGACCATAGCACTAAGAGTGTGTTTGTTTTAAGCATAATGACTTATTTTTTTCATAATGAGGGCTTTAACTGTTTATCTGTTTATTTCTGTTTGTGAATTCCTCCATGAGGGAATGGAGAAGGGGTTGACGGCTAGTACTTTAAAGGTCCGCTCTATCCAGTATTCTTGGAGAGAGTTATCTCAGGACCTGCTTATTATAATTTTTTTTTTTTTAAGGCATTGGCCAGAGCTAGGCCAGTACCTTTTTAATTTTTTTACGAAGTGGAACTTCTCAGTGGTATTGCAGGGTTTGACGAAAGAAAAAACAACCTTTTGAACCTCCAGAGGAAGTGACCATCAAGTTTTGGTCTCCCAAATTAGCACTATTAGTGGCTGTTACGTCAGCTAGGAGGGTGAGCGAACTACAAGCCCTGTCTATCATTGAACCATTTTTGTCTCTTTTTTCCGGTAGTGCTAAGAACTGTCCCGGGTTTTCTACCAAAGGTTTCTTTTTTTTTTTTTTAATCTTTATTTATATCAAAATTTTTTCCAAAACCAAATAAATACATGTATGAAAAGGAAAAAGGGCCATATTCATGCAAATACAATATATAACATACCAAAAGGAAAGAAATTATTAGATTAAACCTACACATATGTAATCATTATATACCCCTCTACTTTCCCCCACACCCCCCCCCCCCCACCCCCCCACCCTTGCCTTGTAGAACCGCTAGTGGGTTCCCTCTTAGTGACCGTTTTTTTTTTTTTTTTTTTTTTTTTATTATAAACGGGATATTACTTTCTTCTGAAGTTTATTGTGTAATTTCCTCCACATATCTCCAGGTCAGTTTAAATTCTTCCCACGCTGCCCATTTATTTGAGCCTCCCTCCTCTGCTGTTACGTCTGCATCCCCTTCGTTATAATTTTCTATTTTTTGTGTTTCATTTAAGCGAAAAATCCAATCCGATATTTTAGGGCTCTCCTTTTCCTTCCATTTTTTTGGGATTAGATTTTTGGCGGTGTCTAACAGGGTTGGGATTAATGAGTTTTTATAATGCTTTATGGGTTCGTCTGTCCCATGGAATAGGACGGTCCACGGGTCTTCTCTTATTTCCTTTTTTGTAACAACTTTAATTATCTCTAAGATTTTTCTCCAGTAAGTTTTAATAATGGGGCAATCCCACCAAATGTGGGCCATAGTCCCAATTTTTTTACACCCACGCCAGCAATCCGCCGATTGCTCTGATCCAAATTTGGCCATTTTATCGGGTGTCACGTACCACCTTGCAAGGCATTTGTAATTCGTTTCTATCAGTTTATTATCTACAACCCCTGAGTGAATTAATTTAAAAATCTTATTACGAATTGATGTGCTACATTGTGACCCCAACTCTGATTCCCATTTATGGACGTATGGCGGGTCCCCCAATTCCTCTCCCTCAGAGAGGATCTTATATAAAAGTGTAATATTTTTTTTTGATGTATCTCTCAAACATAGATGCTCCAAGGGTCTCAATTCCTCTTCACTCCGAATTGGCTGAGATAGACTCGAAATGAAGTGACTAAGTTGGAGAAACCGCCACCCGTCCATTTTCATGAGGTCTGTGTCCAGACTAAGTGCTTGAAGTGATGCTATTTTACCATTAACTAATATATCTTTTAATTGTGCCGTATCTTTCCTAATCCAGTTACCCCCCACCTACCAAAGGTTTCAACAGTATTTCATAGGTCACAAGAAATGGTACTCCCAACCTTTTGCCCTACACCATCCGGCACTAAGGAAAAGATCTTTTCATAGCCTGGCTGTAAGAAGATGTATACTGCGCTCGAGGTCACAAGAGAATTCAGAAGATCAAATTCACTGTTTATATTGTTCTCAGGCCCATATAAAGGGTAGAGTGCTTCTAATGCCACGTACACCCGATCGGAATTCTCGTCGGAAAAAGCTCTGATGGTTTTCCCGACTGAATTCCAGCGGAATTCGGCTCAAGCTGTCTTGCCTACACACGGTCACATTAAATTCCGATCGTTTATAACGCGGTGCCATACAACACGTACGACGGGACTAGAAAAAGGAAGTTCAATAGCCAGTAGCCAATAGCTTCTGTCTCATAGTTGAATCTGAGCATGTGTAATTTTTGGCATGTTGGAATTGCATACACATGATCGGAATTACCGATGGAAAGTTTTTCCGTTGGGAAAATTGAGAACAGGTTATCAATTTTTGGCTGGCGGAAATTCGGACAGCTAAATTGCGATGGAGCATACACACGGTCACATTTTCCGATGAAAAGCTCTCATCGGTCTTTTTCTTGCCGGAATTCCGATCGTGTGTACGCGGCATAAGAATACCATAGGAAGATGACTGAGAATCAATGAAACCTATAAAGCTTCAGGGGTAGATCCTCCTGCAGGGGTAGTGGCCCATTCGACCCAGGCAGTAGCAATGTCCAGGGCGGAACGAGCAGGGGCTTTACCGGGACGGATTTGCAAGGCGGCTGCGTGGACAAGTTTTTCCACCTTTACCCGCCACTACAGCAGCACAGTGGTGTAGTGGTTAGCACTTTCACCTAGCAGCAATATGGTCGCTGGTACAAATCCCTACCACAACACCATCTGCCTGGAGTTTGCATGTTCTCCCTGTGCCTGCGTGGGTTTCCTCCGGGCACTCCGGTTTCCTCCCACACTCCAAAGACATGCTGGTAGGTTAATTAGACCTTGTCTAAATAAATTGGCCTTAATATGTGCATGTGTATGTCAATGTTGTATGTGTTTGTAAGCCTGTCAGGACCTTACGGGGTTGAGGACCACGCAAAATCCGCAGATGGAGGCAAGAAAGCGCCCTGAGGCGATTCAGTTCGCATATGTAGCGCTATAAAAGTCACTCATTTATTCATTCACTACAGGTTGGACTTGCTCTTGGCATCAGAGCAATCATTCGGCAGGAAGTTCCTGCAGGCGGCGGTCCCACCCTAGAGTAAGTACTCTCTTATCTGCAGGTGCTGTCCTGAAAGACAAGGTGAGAAAACCTTAGTTAGACTTACTGGTAACGGTATTTCTATGAGTCTTTCCGGACAGTACCAATGAATCGCCCTAATTTTGTTATAAAATGTGGTGTTATTGCTATGTTCTGCTTATCTAATTTCAGCATGGCTGGAGGTACTCTATAAAAAACTGAGGCCATGGTGGAAGTGATCAGTCTTTAAAGAAACTGACTGCATATTAAACCATTATCCAAATATCTCATTATTTACTATTTCATAGACTAACAGATTACATTGTTGCTATTCACCTCAAAACTAAGGTTATTTTATAAACACTTAATTACTTTCTTTATTCAATTTTATACCAATTGTATTAATTGTTTCAAAGCTATTGATTAAAATTATATATGAATAATACCCATTATATTAAGAAATATAAAGAAAATTGCAAACAATATATGTTCATCTATATATGTTGATCGAGAAGCTATACACACACACACACACACACACACACACACACACACACACACACACACACACACACATTATAATCTTATTTATTTTCAAAATTTGTACTAATAGTATGTACTGTATTATTATCAATAAAATATTTTAAAAGAAAAAAGAAACTGATTGCAGTGTTTCCTGGGAAAAATGGGTGGAGCTGCGCTCTCTCCCAGGTGCTTTCCTGAAAGACTCGTAAAAACACCGTTACCGTTGTATACTTAAATTTGCGATGAATGGTTATGAATGTCTCCCATTTGAGTTTACATGGTTTTCTATCTGTTCTTCTTTTGTAAACTTCAATAAAAACATTGAAAAAGGAAATTAAAAATACTGTTAGCCCTTGTACACACGATCGGACATTCCGACAACAAAATCCGTCGGATTTTGTCAGAAACTTGTGTTCCATAGTTGTCGGAAAATCTGATCGTTCGTAACGTGATGACATTATTTCGTTAGGACAGGACAGGACAGTGTTCAGGCTAGTAGCCAATAGCTTTGGTCTAGGAATTTGATCTGAGCATGCGTGGCACTTTGTCCGATCGGAATTCTCTACACACAATCGGACAAAGCCCGATCGGATCATGTTGTCGGAAAGTTTTAAAGCCCAGCTCTAAAACGTTGTCCGTCAGATATTCCGACGGAAACAGTCCGATGGAGCCCACACACGGTCGGATTATCTGACAATGTGCTGCGATTGGACATTTTCCGTCGGAATGTCGGACCGTGTGTACAAGGGCTTACTGGTAAGTCTAACTAAGGTCTTTTGGATGGCACAGCTAACTGTGTTCACAGACCATGATTTCTGGAAGTATTCCTAAGCCCGTGCAGTGACGAGCGTCAGTCATGCCTGTTTTTAATACAGTGACATCTGAGTGCCCAAAGATCACGGACATTCAATATTGTGTTTCAGTCTTGTCCCTTGTGCACAGAGATTTCTCCAGATTGGTGAATCTTTTGATGATATTATGTACTCTAGATAATGATATATTTAAAGTCTTTGCAATTTTACGGAAGGAACATTTTTCTGAAATTATTTGACAATTTTTAAATGCAGCACAAATTGGTGAACCTCTGCCCATCTTTATTTTTGAGGCACTCTTGCTCTTTTTATACCTTATCATATTACTGACCAGTTGGCTATTAACCTAATTAGTTGCAAAATCTTCTTCCAGCTTCCACTTACTTTCTCAGTTTTTTTTATTGCCATGTTTCAAATTGCTTGAGACTTGTTGCTGCCACAGTACATTTTCTATGTTTAACCACTTGCTGACCAGCTCATGCCTATATACGTCAGCAATGGGCATGGGTGCGCAAAATCCTGTATGGGTATGTTGGCCCTTTAAGAGCCACCAGGGAGCATTCCAGCTCCCCAGGGGACCTGATGCGTGTGGGCGGCCAGCGCGATCGCGTGCACGAGCACCAGCATGGGGATTTGTATGTGTAAACCCACAAATCCCTGTGCTGTCAGGGGAAAGGAGACATGTCGTTTGTTCCTAGTTAATAGGAACAACCATATGTCACCTCTCTTACTCAGTCCTATCCCCATACAGTTAGAACACACTGAGGGAACACATTTAACCCTTTGATTGCCCCCTAGTGTTAACCTCTTCCCTACCAGTGACATTTACACTGTGATCTGTGCATTTTTATGTCAGTGGTCCTAAAAATGTCAAGTGTCCGATCTGTCTGCCGCAATGTCACAATCCTGATTAAAAATCGCAGATCGCCAACATTACCAGTAAAAAATAAAATAATAAAAATGCCATAAATCTTTCCCAAAGTTTGCAGATGCTATAACTTTTGCGCAAACCAATCAATATACGCTTATTGCGATTTATTTATTTATTTTTTACCAAAAATATGTAGAAGAATATATATTGGCCTAAACTTATGAAGAAATCTGTTTTTAAAAATAATTTTTGAGGATATTTATTATAGCAAAAAGTTAAAAATATTGTTGTTTTTTTTTTTTTTTTTTTTTTTCTCTAAGTGTCGCCTTTTTTTTGTTTTATAGCGCAAACAATAAAAAACGCAGAGGCGATCAAATACCACGTAAAGAAAGCTCTATTTGAAGGACGCAAATTTTGTTTGGGTACAGCATCGCATAACCAGTTACCAGTTAAAGCAACACAGTGCCAAATTGTAAAAAGTGCTCTGGTCAGGAAGGGGGTAAAATCTTCTGGGCTGAAGGGGTTAAACATTTGATTTCTATTGTGAATAAAATATGGGTTTATGAATTGAAAGTTTTTATGTAGATTTTACACAGAATCCCAACTTATTTGAAATTGGGGTTGTATTACAGCAGCCCATACTCTATTGATGCCAAGCATTATGGCTACATATGTTGGCGTTGTGTCACTAGACCAGTAAAGTTTGAGTGGTACCCCCAGAGATTTTAGCCCACATCTGTACCTTTTTTTTTTTTTTTGTGCTTGGCTTCAGGGTCATAAATGCCACAGATAATCTGTACACAACAGAAAGCGATTCTATAATTGTTCCTACCAATATACTTTGGAGACTATCTTTGCTCAATATGGGACTTTAAAACCCAGTCATTAGATCTTGTCTTATGACCTATTAACACGGTCTGATAACCTTCTCCCCCTCTCTTTTTAAAGTTCTGGCATAATCAGTCAGATCCTGTGGGTGGACTGGGCCGTACAATACAAAGACCCTTCACAACCATTAATTGTCTATAAACCTATGACATCTGCTACATTGATCATTGACTTTCTCTCACTATGCCTCATTAAGAGACCTTTAACTGAAGCTTCTCTGAGCCTCCCCTTTTCTGCTCCCAATATCTTAAACTGCCCAGCAGCCATTGGTCCTTTATTCCCTCACTGGTAGTGAGGTCAACCATGCGTTAATATGGAATTCAGAATAAGGTAATATATATCTAGGATTCTTATAAAAAAAATGATTTTCAGTGCATAGTGTCAAATGTGGATTTCGGTGAAAAAAAACACACACATATATATTTAATATATATATATATATATATATAATTTTAGATTTTAATCCCATTTTATTTTTCAAATTTTTTTTTAAATAAAAATTACATTCACATTTAAAGTGGTTGTAAAAGAAGGTCTGTTCTATTTCTTTTACCTTAATGCATTCTATGCATTAAGGTAAAAAACCTGTGCCACAGGATCCTCCAGCCCCCCTTATACTAACCTAATTTTGATCCAGAGCTGTGCCTGAGAGCAGCAGCTCTCTCTCTCTCCTCACCGGACAGATTGATAACAATCAAATGCCGTGACGAGGGAGCGGGAGGTGGGTCCGAGCCACAGTGTCTATGTCTATAGACGCAGACCGTGCAGCTTGGGATCGAGCCCACAGATGTGCCAGCAGGGGGACCTGAGAAGAGGGGGGGCTGGGGCTGTGCTATGCACAACCATTGCGCAACCATTGCACAGAGCATGTAAGTATAGCATGTTTTGGCTTTACAATCAATTTAAACAAAACATATCCACCAAACCAAAAAAATGATGGGGAGAAATAAAAACAAAAACAAAAACAAAAAACTAGATTTCATCTAACAGTTTTTTACTACCGCCTACAAGATGCTAAACAAGAAATCTAATTATAGTGTGTACTAACAGCCTACCCAGCCCAATAAATAATGACAAATATTGAATAGTAAATTACCATACTTTGGTTTTATAACATCTGTAGCTATGTGTAAACTTTCTTCCCAAAAATTGGGTGTATTCAAGAGTACTAACTTACCGTATTTGCTGGCGTATAAGACGACCTTTTACAGTAAAAAAAAATTAGCAAAAAGCTGGGGTCGTCTTATACGCCGGATATAAAGCCGAATACTCGCCGAGTGTGCGGTAATACTGTATACATACAATATACACAGCTGAGCCAATCCCGGCGAGCGATGTATTCTATTAATGAATTCAGCGCCTGCTCGGATTGGAGTAACAACCTCTGCAGCCTGCTCGGATTGGCTGTGAGAGTCAGAGGCGCGGGCTGATGATGTAACAGCCTCTGCCAATCCGAGCAGGCACTGTATGCAATAATAGAATGCATAGCTTTCCGTGATTGGCTCAGGGCGGTATACTATATGTATACTGTGAGACAGCAAGTTACCCGGCGCCAACTTCGTTTCTGAACATACGGAATTCCTGCACAAGGGGGTCGTCTTATACAGTGAGTACAGCACAATACCAACTTTTTAAATTGAAAAGTAGGGGGTCGTCTTATATGCCCAGCCGCCTTATACGCCGGCAAATACGGTATGCTAGAGAATTTGGCTTGCAAAAATATAATTTAAAGGCTCAAACAGATATATACTGTACTTGGCATTGCCAAAATGGGCGTTAGATCTAATCTCAACTCCAGTAATTTTTAGCGGGTTACTTAGGTTTACCTACCCCTGGTTAAACCAAGTGCCACTTTCAAGTTACATCATTGATATTGCAACCTTGTTCCTCCATGCCCACCTAGGTTTACCCAGACACTTAGATTGAGAATTGCTAAATTGAGATGGCTGGATCATTCATACAGACCGTTTCCTGTCTACATAACAACCATTCCAATGCATACTAGAAAATAACAGGGAGTCAAAGGTTGCAATCTGATTGGGTTTCTATCACATTAACAGATGGATTTTTTTTTCATATTCCATTTTACACCGTGGACATCATGCAGTAAACATGCCACATATAGTGATTGCATTTATGTCTAGATATTCACTGTCTAAGGCAGCCCATAGATGATTATTTATTTTTT
This sequence comes from Lithobates pipiens, assembly GCF_037356315.1. Taxonomy (NCBI): domain Eukaryota; kingdom Metazoa; phylum Chordata; class Amphibia; order Anura; family Ranidae; genus Lithobates; species Lithobates pipiens. Next base: position 17,666,650 of record NW_027507685.1, read on the forward strand.
CAGTTCAACCAGCGGTTTAAAAAAAAAAGACTGGACTCCCCCCATCCACACATTCGAGTTGGATGGGGGGGGGGGGTTGCTCCCGTTGTGCCTTTTGTATTCTATAGCTGTTGGTGCTGATCAGTGTATTCTGATTAAAGCGGGATTTTCCAACAGGGTGGTTGTTCAGAAAGCCATTGGCAGATCGATTCCAGGCTGTTTCTCTGGCCAAGACTATAGCTGTACAATCGTAACAGACTGTGAAACTTGCACATCCCTGCTAAAGTCATGTGAGCGCATATTTGGTTTTTAATTATTTGGGAAATAAACGTTTTTTTTTTATTGCACTAGTGGTGTGCTTTCATTGTGTTTCCATTTGGACCCAAACAAATCAAATCTCTATTGATGATCACACAATGTGACTACCTGGCTGTGTCCAAAAATATCTGCATAGAGGTTTTTTACCTTCATGCACAGAATGCATGAAGCAAAAAAAAAACATTTTCCCTTTTACTGTAATACCGCTTTAAATATTAAAACACGTAACTATAGAAGATTCTGGGTGGAAGGGTGCATGGACTATAAATAAAGTGTAATTCTCTCTTCAGATGTTTAATATTAGAAGTGAGTCAGTTACAATATGAGACATTAAATCAGTAATGACATGTTTGGATATTTACACATTTCATAAAGCAGCAACGTTCTTGTATAACCAACACACATGAATGGTGTACTTCATATTGGAATTTGCTCCTAGTAATAGGTAGCAAATGCAGTCTTCCAGGATCCCATATATTAACAAGATGATGGCATATACCATACAACACAATACAACATAATTTAACAGTATTATATATATATATGTGTGTGTGTGTGTGTGTATATATATATGTGTGTGTGTGTATGTGTGTGTATATATATATATATATATATATATATATATATATATATATATATATTATAATATTAATCTCCCAAGTCTTTAAAAGGTTAAGAGGAACAAAGATTGCATTTTTTTTCTGTACTGACCATCATCCATTACACAGGGAACAGTTGCCCATATCATTCATTCAATATTTAATTTTGAATATATGCATGTAATGTATAACCATCTGATCGTGATCAAAGAAATAGATGAAGGATAGCATTGTAAAGACAAGCACCAAGCAAACAGTTAACTCATGATTGACGTACATATATGCAAACTGTTTTACCTGTCAAAAGATTCATAGTAGTTTTAAGTCAGGGTTGTCATGTAGGCACTCCTATCAGACAGCACTTTGATTCATTCACTGCAGACTAAATCCAGGAAAAATGGCAAGCCTTTGATTGGACAAAAAAGGAGCAGCAGGACATGGATTCACCCATGTGTGAAATATCTATGCTGGTTCTATGTAAGATGCGTTCAGTTTTTTTGTTAAAGCAGTATTAACCCCAAAAGCAAACGCTTATATTGCAGCTTACCAGTTCTTAGTTGTGATGGGTGCATTCATTTTCCTTTATTTTCTCCTAGCAATCCAGACTAGCAGGCTTTCGACAAACTTCAAGAAAAGCTGAAGCCTGCCACAGCTTGTTGGCTTGAAGTGGCAATCAACGCTCCCGTTAGGATCTGTGTTCAACATTTACAAACTGGAGCTGAATGGTACTTTAAAAGCTTCAACAGTTCTTGCTGAAAGAATTGCAAATGCTTTGTTGAAGCTTGCTGTTCACACTGCTCTTATACAAGCTGAAGCCCATGTGAAACCTTTAGAATTATTGAGGACGAGCAGGGCAGTCAGTACCCCTGGCATCCAGATGGGCTCCAGGCAAAATTTTTCCTCATGTTTGGTTTTAAAACTACTAAATTTAAATGTACTAGACTCAGGGGCGGACTGACCATTCGGGCCCTCGGGCAGTGCGACTAAGGGGCCCAATCAGTGTTGCCAGCCTCAATAAAATCAGGGACAGTATGTAAAAATCTGTTTGTTTGTTTTTTAAATCCCAAGATTATAGCTGCCCCTCCTCTCCAGTACCTTTTCAGTGTGTGTATGTGTATTCTGTATGTGTATAGTGTGTGTGTGTATATACTGTGTGGCCCCCATAATCTTCTCCTATTGCCCCGGGGCCCCATAATCTTCTCCTATTGCCCCGGGGCCCCATAATCTTCTCCTATTGCCCCGGGGCCCCATAATCTTCTCCTATTGCCCCGGGGCCCCATAATCTTTTCCTATTGCCCCGGGGGCCCCATAATCTTTTCCTATTGCCCCGGGGCCCCATAATCTTTTCCTATTGCCCCGGGGCCCCATAATCTTTTCCTATTGCCCCGGGGCCCCATAATCTTTTCCTATTGCCCCGGGGCCCCATAATCTTTTCCTATTGCCCCGGGGCCCCATAATCTTTTCCTATTGCCCGGGGGCCCCATAATCTTTTCCTATAGCCCGGGTGCCCCATGAGTTATCAGTCCACCCCTGATTAGACTACAACCTAATCCATATAAACACAGTTTAAACAAAAATTTAGGAGATTCAGATACGAGTGTCCTAGTACTATAAGTGCTTTTTAAACATGTAAATGCTGCCTTAAACTTTATAACGGGCAGCTGCTGGCCAAGGTGGCCCAGCCAGCACAGAGAGATTTAATTTAAACGGCACTGTAATGAGTTTTTTTGCAGCCGGAATCTTGATATATCAGCCAAATTACTAGTAGCCAAGGGAGCCTAGGCAGCCTGCCAGCACAGTGTTTTAATTTGCACTGTACTGACTATAATGAATTTTGGATCCCTTAAATATATCCAGGCCTGTTAGTAGCCAGTTGATCCTAGCCAGCTCGTAAAGAGTGAGTTAATTTGCACGTTATCGCCTGCACTGTTTAAGTTCTTTGCAGTCTGTATCGATAGACAATGATCAGACTGTAAATGTTGCCTTAAATGCTGTACAAATATGCATGGTCATGTTGGGATGCATGCATGTTTATTTGAAACCGATATCGCTCTGTTGACACCCTTGGCACTGCCTTGTCTTAGGAGGAAACGGTAAGGCTCGGTTCACACAGGAGCGACTTGTCCAGGCCCACTTCGCCGCCTGACAAGTCGCGCTCCGTTCTGTACTATGGAACCGTTCTAATAGGAGCGACTTTGGGGTTCCTGTACTACTTTGGGGTCACTTTAGGCGACTTGCATTGACTTCTATACAGAAGTCATTTTGCAAGTCGCCGCTGATCGTGTGCAGGTCGCGGCGCTGCAAGTTGTGCCGCCCCTGTGTGAACCGAGCCGAAGGATCAACTGTGAAAAATCCATTCTGGTCCATCAATTTTGAACCCAGGAGCCTAGGCCGGGTTATCGAGGAAGGCTTGCAGACATCTGATCAACATTCTGTAATGTCTGTGTATATCTTTACAAAGTCAAGTATCCCAATGTAGCCAAAGGAACTTTCAATTAACCAGAGCCAGCAGCCCCCACATTTCATGCACAATGCTTAATCAAATGTTTGTGTTTGGGAGGCAACACCCATTTTTACTGATCTACTGTATAAGGTATATTGCACTACGTGTGCATTGGGGTGCAAAAACCAATGAATGGAAATGCATTTTAAAACATATATACAGTGCTTTGTCCTAAAACCTGCTATGATGCACATCCGAATATATGGCATGATGTAAACAAGCCCTTATGGAAGGGATACTGTATCTGAGCTCCGAAAACACTATTTGATTCATTTTTAATATTCAAAGAAAATTCCCCCATTCATCCATGTCTCCATGCTTTATTATGCTGAGAAACTACTTAGTAAAATAGCATTTCTTGCCACTGCCATCTTGAGTAAGGGCAGATGATTCCTCCTGGGATGTATGATGACATTTTGGCCTAGGCCAAAAATGGGAACTAAACAAATAATAAACACATTTTTTTAAAAACTTAAAACAAAGTAATTTTAATATACCAGGGGTCTTGAATAATACGTTTACGGAAGTCTGGGCAGCAACATTTTTCTTCTGACAGAGGTCAGAATCTGATGTTTTTCCACTATTAACAAATCAGTTTCCCCTGTACATCAGTGTCCTCAGCGTGCCCTTCACATAATAGCCCCCTTTTACATCAATCCCTCCTTACTTCAGTGTCCACAGTGCACCTTCACATCATAGCCCCCCTTCACATCATAGCCCCCCTTCACATCATAGCCCCCCTTCACATCATAGCCCCCCTTCACATCATAGTCCCCCTTCACATCATAGTCCCCCTTCACATCAGTCCCTCTTTACTTCAGTGTCCACAGCCCCCCTTCACATCGTAGCCCCCTTTACATCAGTCCCTCTTTACTTTAGTGTCCACAGTCCCCCTTCACATCACAGTCCCCCTTCACATCAGTCCCTCTTTACTTCAGTGTCCACAGCCCCCCTTCACATAATAGCCCCCTTTACATCAGTCCCTCTTTACTTTAGTGTCCACAGTCCCCCGTCACATCATAGTCCCCCGTCACATCATAGTCCCCCGTCACATCATAGTCCCCCGTCACATCATAGTCCCCCTTTACATCAGTCCCTCTTTACTTTAGTGTCCACAGTCCCCCGTCACATCACAGTCCCCCGTCACATCACAGTCCCCCGTCACATCACAGTCCCCCGTCACATCATAGTCCCCCGTCACATCAGTCCCTCTTTACTTTAGTGTCCACAGTCCCCCGTCACATCACAGTCCCCCGTCACATCATAGTCCCCCGTCACATCAGTCCCTCTTTACTTTAGTGTCCACAGTCCCCCGTCACATCACAGTCCCCCGTCACATCACAGTCCCCCGTCACATCACAGTCCCTCGTCACATCATAGTCCCTCTTTACTTCAGTGTCCACAGTCCCCCTTCACATCATACCCCCCCCCCCCCCCCCACACCCTTTTAAAGCAGTCCCACAGTGTCCTCCGTGCCCCTTTACATCGTAGTGTCTCTTTACATTACTGTACCCCTCAGTGTCCCCACATGCCAGGGCCCCTTTATATTACAGTGCCCATTCAATGGGTAGATGCTGTTATCAACAAGGTTGTCTGCCCTCGGGTTTCCCATTGTTCTAAAGCTCTAAACATTTTTCTTGGTGAGGACACTGCTTGATTACTGACTAAAGCCCCATCTCTGCTGTAGATTTTTGTCTCTGTTAGCTAGAAGTTATCAGGCTAATAAATACAGAGTGCCATAACATTTTTTGTTTATTTTACCCTTTATCTCTGTCTACAGTTCAGCTTTACAATTTGTTTTGATGCGGTTTTGAACATAATTGATAGTTTTATATCGCGTCATGACCAGGCTTTATTCCAAGCTCAGCCGTTCCTCCTTGTTAATTGTTCGGGTCTCAGGATTTCACACAGGGAATTAACTCATAATGACAATTTAAATAGCTGTGTGGTCATTACATCCCTGCCATGTCAGGTTTTATAGATGGGAGACAGCTCTATAACTGAGACTTTGCATTTACCAATACTCTAAGGAAGGAAATGGTCATTTGTATGTAAAACCAGGAGAAAGTGAATTTGCTCAAAGTAATCAACACTTTCACCTCCGTTCCTTGCAATGGGAAATGCGAAGCACCCTTTGTGACACCTGACGCCCCCTCAAACTATGCCTCTGCGTCCATTTCCTGTGCAACTTCATGCTGTTTTACCATGTGATGAAAGCTTCTATTGTGTAATGGAAGCTTGTTCTTAGTTTGGATTTACTCAGCTATAGCATGTTGATGAGATGGCCAAAAAATGCGCAAATGCAGCTAGGGTAGATTTAGACATGCGCTTGAATCTCCCTTTCCTCGGAAATCCGATCTGCGTTTGGATCACGTTTCAGAGGTTACTGACAGGCGGTGAGGAAGCAACGTCTCCTCACTGTCTGTTTTGACCCCGTTTTTGCTGAAAAATGCACTACAACTGCATGTGGTGGCGGGGTGCTAGCGGCACTTCCCCATTTGCTTGAATGTGTAGCATTTGGTGGGCTTACCTTACACTGATCGCTACATGTCAAGTTAACTTTGCAGCGGGTCCAAAACACCATGGCATGTAAACACCCTGGTCAGCAGCCTATTGCAGCTTAAAGCGGGGTTCCACCCTAAAGTGGAACTTCCGCTGATCGGAACCCTCCCCCCCCTCCGGTGTCACAATTGGCACCTTTCAGGGGGGTGGAGATACCTGTCAAAGACAGGTATTTTCACCCACTTCCGGGCATAGACTCCCGTGGGAGTCTACGCCATTTCCTGCCCTGCCGCGCTGTCTGCTGGGACACACACGGGTCCCAGAGACAGTGCGGACAATTCCTATTGCGCTACGCGACTCGCGCATGCGCAGTAGGGAACTGGGAAGTGAAGCCGATTCGCTTCACTTCCTGATTCCCTCACCTAGAATGGTGGCGGCAGCAGCCGAGAGCCGAGCGATCGATCGGCCTCGGCTGCCGGCATCGCTGGACCCCGGGACAGGTGAGTGTCCATTTATTAAAAGTCAGCAGCTGTAGTATTTATATTTATTTTTTCCCAGTACAGTCCCGCTTTAAGGGGGTGGTTGGCAGACAGCTAAAACACACCTCGAACACACAATTTTTTTGCCGCCTCCTCAACCACATGTCTAAACGAAGCCTTATGCCGCGTACACACGATCGGAATTCCGGCCAGAAAAAGACCGATGAGAGCTTTTCATTGGAAAATGCGACCATGTGTATGCTCCATCGGAATTTAGCTGTCCGAATTTCCACCAGCCAAAAAATTGATAACATGTTCTCAATTTTCCAGACGGAAAAACTTTCTATCTGTAATTCCGATCGTGTATATGCAATTCCGACACACCAAAAATCAAGCATGCTCAGATTCAACGAGACAGAACCTATTGGTTACTGGCTATTGAACGTCCTTTTTCTAGTCCCGTCGTACGTGTTGTACGTCACCGTGTTATAAACGATCGGAATTTGATGTGACCGTGTGTAGGCAAGACAGCTTGAGCCGAATTCCGTCGGGAAAACCATCAGAGCTTTTTCCGACGAGAATTCCGATCGTGTGTACGCGGCATTAGACGCATGGAAATACCATATTTTCTTTACACCAAGGATTGTAGGTCTGATAATTTCAATAGGATTTTTATATGTTTCCATTTTAAGATACAAATCTTGTTTGTGGCATTCCTCTTTATCTCCACGCAAACAAAGTTGTACAATAACTTCCTGAAAGGTATTAAAATCTGTTATAAAATACCATTAAAGGAAACCTATTATTTGCCCAGACTAGAAAACACAACAGGTTTACTGGATAGCAGACACTACTACATAACATCCATCCACCATATCTGCATTCCACTACCACATTTTGCTGTCAGAGCTCACAAAAAGAGTACATGTGTGAATGGAGAGACTGCTTTTTGTCCATCGTGCGATGCTCAGCCTCAGAGTGGCCAATTGTCAGCCCTGTATGTTGTCATGTAGGGATCGTGGAACGTGTATAAAGCCCCGAGCAAGCAACAGTTGGTCACGAAGGTAGGGGATTGAAGAAAAAGTCCTTGTTAAAGTAATGTCTCTTATTACACGGTAGAACTGCATGATCATTAAAAAATTGCCATCTCGATTCAACCCCCCTCATGATCTTAATCTGGCATTTAAACAATTCATGTAACAAGTGCAGAGCCGTTCTCTGCTCAGAGCTGTAAAAAAAAAAAAAGCCAGCAAAGTTTTTATTACAACATTGATCAGCACTAAGAGGTAAAAAGAAACATTGTATCATTTGGGTCTTTTAGATGAGATCAGGCGGCTCTCCAGTTGTTCTGAAACTACAAATTCCTTCATGCCTCGGCCTGTGGGAGTCATGCTTGCAACTGTGAGCCTTGCAATGCCTCGTGGGACTTGTAGTTTCACACCAGCGGGAGGGCTGCCAGTTAAAGACCCCTGTTTTAGATCAAAGGGATGGACTTTGGTCTGTAAATGAGGCCAGTTTAACCACTTAAAGAGGAACTACAGTCTGCTCACATAATTTGTAATAAACCATCTTTGCCATTCTGAAGTTTCCCTCCAACCATTTTGCATATTTTATATATGCTGTGATTCTGTACTTTCCAAATATTCTGCAGAAATCCTCCCTCCACTGAGTCTGGCTGCATCCATTTTAATTGTGGGCAGCTGAAGCTGCTGCCTGTTTACTTCCTGCATTTACACTGACACACAGAGGCACACCTCCAGCTCTGAAGCTCTCATTGGCCCTCTTATGACACATTCCCCCTTCCTGGCAAACTCTCACAAGAGAGAGAGCTATGCATGTCATCATAAGCCTAGGCTTTTTACCAGTCAAGAAACAGTAAGTGGGTTGTATATAAGGTATTTACTCTCAGAAAAAAATGTTTTACTATCCAAAGTTAAAACAACAAGGGCAGACGATTTAATAGATGGAATGTTGAAATAAATTACTTAAGTTACACTTTAAGCCTCATGCACACGAGACGCAGATGAAACCTCTGTTAAAAAAAAGCTGAAACGCGCGTTTAGAAACGCGCGTTTTGCCGCGTTTGCATGCCGCGTTTAGACGCGTTTAGACGCGTTTAGACGCGTTTGCGTTTAAACGCGTTTATAAAGATAACATCATGTAGACCCTCCCCAAGCTCTCAAAGCATTTTTTTTAACTATTTCTGCTATTTTGATCAGAGTGAGCAGCAGCAGCATAGAGAGCAGTTGTACACTTGCATTTGCCGTGTCACTTGCCACGGCACCTGCCACAAGTTGTGGATTGTCCACTTGCCACGTCACTTGCCACAAGTTGGGGATTGTCCACTTGCCACATCACCTGCCACGTCACCTGCCACAAATTGTGGATTGTCCACTTGCCACGTCACTTGCCACATCACCTGCCACGTCACTTGCCACGAGATGTGGATTGTCCACTTTCCACATCATCTGCCATGCCACCTGCCACAAGCTGTGGATTGTCCACTTGCCACGTCACCAGCCACATCACCTGCCACAAGTTGTGGATTGTCACGTGACTTGCCACATCACCTGCCACGTCACTTGCCACATCACCTGCCACAAGTTGTGGATTGTCTACTTGCCGCGTCACTTGCCACATCACCTGCCACGTCACTTACCACGTCACCAGCCACAAGTTGTGGATTGTTCACTTGCCACGTCACCTGCCACGTCACCTGCCACAAGTTGTGGATTGTCCACTTGCCACGTCACTTGCCACAAGCTGTGGATTGTCCACTTGCCACATCACTTGCCACGTCACCTGCCACGTCACTTGCCACGTCACCTGCCACAAGTTGTGGATTGTCCACTTGCCACGTCACTTGCCACAAGCTGTGGATTGTCCACTTGCCACATCACTTGCCACGTCACCTGCCACGTCACTTGCCACGTCACCTGCCACAAGTTGTGGATTGTCCACTTGCCACGTCACTTGCCACAAGCTGTGGATTGTCCACTTGCCACATCACTTGCCACGTCACCTGCCACGTCACTTGCCACGTCACCTGCCACAAGTTTTGGATTGTCCATTTGCCACGTCACTTGCCACGTCAGCTGCCACGTCACTTGCCACGAGATGTGGATTGTCCACTTTCCATGTCATCTGCCATGCCACCTGCCACAAGCTGTGGATTGTCCACTTGCCACAAGCTGTGGATTGTCCACTTGCCACATCACTTGCCACGTCACCTGCCACGTCACTTGCCACGTCACCTGCCACAAGTTTTGGATTGTCCACTTGCCACGTCACTTGCCACGTCAGCTGCCACGTCACTTGCCACGA